>NC_090812.1:132537540-133185665 GCF_000390325.3 Nicotiana tomentosiformis | reverse complement strand
ACCCCTCTCTCTCTAAAATCTCTCTCTCTCTCTCTCTCTCTCTCAATTGTAATTAGAAGTTTGAAGTTTGTAATCGAAGAACAAAGTAAATAAAGTCTTCAGTTCTTCATCTTCAGGCCTTGCATCCCGGCCAAAAGGTACTTATTTTTACTTATAGTTTTTCTTCTAGTATCTCCTCTCTGGCCGTGACTATGTCCGGCTAAGAGACTTTATATCTATGTTGAATATCTAACTTCTCTCCTATATAAACCATGAAAGAGACGACATCTATCAAAATATAAATGAATTTTATATATAATTTCTTGACTTGGTTTCGAGATGGTTGGTACAGTCTAATATAGCACTACTTTTATTTGGGAGCCTAGGAACTTTTATAGTATATATGAGATAGATATGAAATATTCGACATAGATATGATTTTGTTTCTATGAATTTGGGAGAAACTAGTACGAAAAATACTAGATTAGAAGAGGTAAATATACCTCAAAATCTTGATTTGTTGAACAAATGGACAATTCCTAAAGTCCCTATTAGAACAATTTATGATTATGGATGGTTTGATAAACTTTTTTCAAAATAACTAGTTAAAACTACTGAGCAATCTTTAGCTTTAAACTCTTCTGAACAGATTATTCGTTTGTTAAACAAGCATGATTTAGATTTATATAAAAATCAGTATAATTATCTGCATGTTGGTGTGGTTCAAATTTCTTTTAAGCCATTAACCTTTAAAAGGTTACCAGATACGTTTTTGGCTACTCTTAGAGATGCTAGAAATCTGAATTTTAGACAGTCTCTGATGGGTTCTATTGAATCTACTGTGGCCCACGGTCCAGTATATTTTAATACTCAACCCAATCTTCAATTATCTCTATCTGATGTTAATATACTTGATGCCTTGACATTAAATGTGAAAACGCATGGTTATAATTATGCACCTGGTTCTGAACTTATATGTTTATCATATAGAATTTATTTTAAATTACTTTCTACGTTAAACCCCAGATGTAAACTCTATTATACATCCGATCAGACTATATTAGTGGAAATGAATTTTACAAAGTCTAAGGTCACCACGAGGAGACCTATTAAGTGGGAAGAGATTAATTTCTCAACTACTTGGACTTTGGATTCGGTGATATCCCCTAGTCAGATAACTAATGCTGTTAGTAATACTGAATATTCTCATATTACTCAAAATCCGGATGGTAGGATTTGCATTCAGTTTGATGATAATAGTTCCACTTATAATAGGCAATCATTTTCTAATAATAGACTTTTGCCTGCTATTAGTTCTAATTATAATAGACATTCATTTACCAATCGTAGACTGTTGCCTGATATTCAACATATTTCTCCTGTTGAACCAGTCTATGGACCAGCTAGAAATCGTGCTGTATCTTTGCATACAATTTCTACTAAAGTGGGTGATAAGCCAGTTGAAAGGGTTAAGATTAACCTCCAAACAAATATTGTTCAGAATAGTGATAATATTTCTGATAAGGATATTCCTTCTGCATCCGAAATGGATTTCAACCTCAATGATACTTAATGATCCCATACCAAATAGATTTTAGTCCAGGGTCACAAGCTAGAATTTATATTCAAAAGGAATTTTTTAGTGATAAATGAAACCGGTTTAAAACTTGGTTTTTTGATACTTATAGTAAAGATGATTTAAATAATATTTCTCAAGAGTTTTATGAAACTTGTGCTCTACATAATCAAATTATATATTTTGTTCCTTGGTTTATAACCACTTATTTACCACTTTATATAAAAGTTTTAGAAAGATCTTATAAAGATGGGAAGGGCAATATTACTAAAGCAATATACCCTCCTCAAATACCTTTTGTTTTACCAAATAATACAGGTATTACATTTACTGCATTTCAAAAATTTATTGATGAAGATGTTACTGCAGTCAGAATCGCAGAAATTAATAATTTGATTTCTCAAAATAATTATTTGAGTTTATATGTTAAAGTTTTGGGTGAACAAATCAGTTTTCTTGATAAAAAAACTTGATGAATTAACTGTTTTGATAAAAGATATGAGTACTAGCAAGAAGACAACTGATATTGCCTCTACGTCTGGAAGCAAATCAGAACCTCAAATTGCTCTTACTCATGTTCAAAGACCCCCTGAGATTCAGGATTTTAAATTTAAATCTTTAAATAATTTAGAAGAACTTCTTAATAAAAAGTTATCCGGTTTGAATATCAAACCTATTGATTTATCAAAAGATTTTGCTGATAAATTAGATACTACTTTTGATTACAAAAATGAAGTTTGGTCAGAGTTTAATAAACTCAGAGGTTATCCCAAAAAGAATAGTAGGCATGCTGATAAACCCAGAATGCAAATTTATTATTACGATCGTCCTACTCCTCAAGATGTCTTAATAGAGGAACGTGATTGGAATCAGACTAATACGTCTTATAGTAGTTCCGAAATTTATGAGTGGAATCTTGATGGATTGACTGATAGACAATTAACTATTCTTGTGCATAGAATGCTTATGTATGCAACTATCTATAAGAGTGTGAAAAATTTAGATAGAACTATTTGCAAAATGATTGTTGCAGGTTTTACTGGCCAACTTCGTGGCTGGTGGGATAATTATTTGACTGCTGATGAAAAGTTAATGGTTATTAATGCTATAGCCACTGACAAAGGAATTGATAACTTAGGCATGGCTCTTGTGAAAAATAGAGAAGATGTTGTTTATACCCTTGTCCTTACAATATTAGAACACTTCAATGGTAGATTTACTAATCAGCATAAGACAGTTCGTACTCTATTTAGTGGTCTTAGATGTAGGACCTTAGGTGAATTTAGACGGTATAAAGACACCTTTATGAGTAGAGTTATGGAGTTACCAGAAAATAAGTACGACCATTGGAAAGCTAAGTTTATAAATGGCCTTCCCTTATTATTTGCTGAAAGAGTTAGAAAGACTCTAAGAGGTAGCTTTGGTGAAATTCCGTACAAAGATTATACCTATGGTAAGTTGATAGGGATTTGCACACAGGAAGGGTTAAACCTGTGCAATGAGTTAAAATTATCTAGACAACTTAAGATGGATAAGCTTAAGGAAAGAAACCAATTAGGAGACTTTTGCACCCAGTTCGATTTACCCGAGACTTCTACTCATAAGAAGAAGAAACACAAGTATCATAGATACCCTAACCCAGACAGTCCTTATAAGAAAAAGAGATCTAGATATAGATCCAAAGAAGAGCGTGATGCTAAGAAAGCCCATCGCAAGTCCACTAGATTTACCAAAAATAGGTCTAAGCATGATCTTGCTGATACCAAGTGTTATAAATGTGGAAAATTTGGCCATATAGCTCCAAATTGTAAGTTTCAAAAGATGAAAACCTTAAACTAGACAATGAGTTACGTGATAAGGTTTATGGTTTATTATACACTTCTGGATCAGAATCTGATTATTATTATTCTAAGTTAGAATCTGAAGCTGAAATAGATTTACTTGATTTATCTGATTGTGATAAAAATATTGATAATACTTGTGCAGTTTGCAAAGGTAATACATGTACCTGTGATGATGATGAATTTTATAAATTGCAATCTCAGTTCCAAGATTTGAACATGAAAACTATTACATCTGATAATGTAATAGAACTTTTAAAAGAAGTTACTGATGATAAACTTCGTGAAAATTATAAATTTGGCTGCAAGTACTAGTTCAAGTTCTTCAAAACCTTTTGAAAACTCAAAAAAGGAATTTGAATATTCTGCTCCTTATTCTTTATTAGAAGTTAATAACCGTCTTTTAAATAAAAGTACAACTCCAGCAAGAAATTCTTCTTTCGATGATTTAAAGGTTGAAGTTAAAAACTTGAAAAGAGAGATCAAATCTCTTAAACAAAATCAAATGATTTGTGATCATAGGATTACTCAGATTGAGAAAATCAATTCTCCAGCTGAGAAATTTGATGATAAAAATAAAGGTATTTCTGAAAATGATATTGAAGAAAAACCTATTAAAATTGATTCTCAACATGATATATTTTTGGAAATGATGCAAATTGTTACTGCTCATAGATGGTATATTAAATGTACTATTCTAATTGATAATAGTTTTTCTATCACAAATATTGCTATGATTGATAGTGGAGCTGATGTTAGCTGCATTCAAGAAGGTTTAGTACCTACTAAATATTTTCAAAAAACTACTCATATGGTAAAGTCTGCATCAGGACATGCTTTAGATATAGAGTATAAAATACCTAATACTGGTATTTTTCAGAATAAAGTCTGCATTCCTCACTTCTTTTTCTTAGTGAAAAATCAGTTATATCCTCCGATTATACTTGGAACACCGTTTATTAACGCTATTTATCCTTTCACTAGCATAGACTCAAAAGGTTTTTCTGCTACTTATAAGGATAAAGAAATAAGCTATACTTTTGTTACAGATCCCGTAACTAGAGATATAAATGCTTTAATTGATATGAAGCAAAGATATATTAATTCATTATAATTGGAATTGTTTAGTATGAATATATTCGATACTTTGAATTCCACTAAAGTGCAAGAAAAGATTAAATTGATTTCCAAAAATATTGCTATTGATATTTGTGCTGAGCATCCCAGTGCTGTTTGGAATAGAAAAAAGCATATTGTCACTCTGCCATATGAAGATAATTTGTTACACCCTATATTTTCGTACGTAAAAATGCGTCGTAAGCAAACTAATGTAGGACCAAAAATAAGATAATATTTAAAAGTATATAAAGTAAGTTAATCATGTTACCTCTGAGGTTACAAATATTGAAGATCATGAACAACAAGTACAAAGAGGGTTGGACAGTTCAGAAGCTAAAGCAATTAAATAAAATAATGTTTCGTCGAAAGTCGACAAGTTGGGAATGTTATAACATGTACCTTTGGGGTGAGACTAGGGTGATTAACATGATAAGGAGATTATGTTATGATTTATATTAGTCGTATGACATCCGTGTGTTATGTTTTAATGTCAAGCGAGTTGTGGAACAAAAGTCGATGAAAGTCATCACAAGTTACACTCATAAGTTTTACTGAAATTTTGGGTTAAATGTAACTGCGATTTTCTCCCAATATACTTAGAGTTATGGGGTATTCCACCCATCAAATTAAAGATCTATGAGTCTATTTTCCAACGCATTAAACCTTTTGTCAATACGACATTGGAGTAGAAAGATATGGGCATTTGTGCGATACTGCGCAAGCTGCTAGGTGACAAGTAGGTGTGTCACCTACTTGCTTAAATGAAAGCCCAAAAATGGGCCATTTCGGGTCGTCCAAAGAGGCCTTTTAAGGGCCTATTTTCTTCATATATTAGACTTAAAATAGAGCATAATAACCAGACATAAGCTCTGCAAAGAATCCTCCCAAAAATTTCCCACAAACCCTAATTGATTTTCTCTCCCTTTCAAGTTCCAATTGGAGGTAAAACCTAGAGTTTGAAGAACCAAGATAAGAGCTGAGTTATCCAACAAATAAGGTGAGTTTACTTCTCTCTTTCATCCAATTTTTCTTCTGTAAATTCATGGTAAGTCGTTCTATACTTGTAAGAACTCACGGGACGGTGATCGGAAGCCGTGAGTTCGAGTTATTCACTTGTAGCGGACTGTTTTGTGGACTGTTTTGTGTTTCTGTTGGGCTGCGTGTTTTACTACTATTTTGTGGAGTTTTGGAGGAGGAAGGGGGTTTATAAACACCATATAAATGTAGGGTGGTTGGCTGGTCGTTCATCATAACATTTTCGGGTCGTTTGACACTACTACGGTGGTCATTTTGTGTACGAAGAGATTGGGGTGTGTTGGGCTGTTTTGTAGTATTTGATGGTGTATATAGGGCTGGAAAATGATGTATATATGTTGTTATTGTTCTGTTCTTGTATTGTTGGTGTTATCTTGAATTTGGAGGAAGTAAGGATTATAGGGGAGATGCTGCCCGTTTTAATACAAAATAAGTTTGTCGTTCGTTGTGCGATAGTTGTACCTTTCGTAACTTAACGATAGTATTATTATCATTCTTGTAGATTAAGGTGCAAAGAGGTGAGTTCAACTTGGTGATTGGAAAGATTGTGATAAGGTATGTTAAGGCTAAGCCTTCCTTCATTTTGGCATGATCTCGTAGCTACATGTGTTAGTAATGAGACAAAAAGAGAAGTTCATATTCATGAATTTATTCACACTATTCTAGTCTCATAAGTTACAATATTATTCCTTATCGAGATTCTATATTCAATTTAGTATTGTCTTCTTCCAGTCAAGAGAGCAACAAGCCTATATATACAGTATTACAGTATTTTCATTACCATCGAGCTATAATCGATGGGCAGGCCCCTATTGGGCAACCACTGATCAGATGGAAAGTTATATACCGAGCCTACTGTGGCCGAGCGCCTATGAGCGAGCCCAGCATGGTCGAGATACATAGCCTAGTATGGCCGAGCGCCTATGAGCGAGCCTACTATGGCACAACAGTTATATATACCGAGCCTTATAAGGCCGTACAATTATTTTACTTACTACATTGAAGGAGTTGAGTCAATATCAGCAGGTAAGTATATCTCCAGATCATCTTTGACTCCCAGTTACTTCCAGTTATTATATTATCAGTTCAGTTTCGATTTTCAGTTATGTTATTGCCTTACATACTCGGTACATTATTTTGTACTGACGTCCCTTTTCCGGGGACGCTGCATTTCATGCATGCAGGTTCAGATAGACAGACGAGTAGATCTCCTCAGTAGGTGTTTTCCGAGTTCAGCCTGATCGGTAAGCTCCACGCCTTTTGGAGTTGCCAGGTCTAGAGTGTTGTGTACATCTTATGTATATCTGTATATATGTTATGGGTAGGTCGGGGCCCTGTTCCGATCATAGTACATCTATCAGTAGAGGCTTGTAGACATATCCTGTTGGTTAGTGCAGTATGTTGGGTTTGTAGGCCTGGTATGTATAATTTGGTGGTTTGTCAGCTGTAGTAGCTATGACGGCCTTTTCAGCCTAGCTTTATATTGATGTTTAGTTAGCGCTAGTTTCCATTCAGTTTTATATTTTGCTTCGCAAATTGTCTTGCAAGGTGGCCCCATGGCCAAAGTATGACATTATGTGTTCAGAGTCCCTTAGTCGCAATTTGGTACGCCAGGTTAGGTGAGGCACCGGGTGCTTGTCTCGCTCCTAGGTTCGGGGCGTGACAAACTTGGTTTCTATCCTAGGGAGTCTACAAGCCGTGTCTAGTAGAGTCTTGTTTATAGATGTGTTGTGCACCACATTATATAAGCAGGGCACTACAGGGCATTTAGGAGTTGGTTACCCTTCTTTGAAATCTAAATCGTGCTATAGAACTGAGTTATAGGAAATTTGAATTAAACTTATGTGTTGGTGTTTGCATGCACAGATGACGGTGACTAGGAAGACTACGGCTAGCCAGAGGAGAGATACAGTAGTAGGTGAGGGGACCAGCAGGGTACCCCCAGTAGATGGGGCCCAGTCTGAGGCTCAAGGTGAGACCCCTACTCAGCCATTACCGGCTCCTCCACCAACTACGGAGATTCCTAGGGAAACCGCACATCCAGTTCCCCCTCCACTTCCATCAGATCGGGACTTAAGGAGTGCGGTGCATTTGTTGACACAGTTGGTAGCTACCCAGCAACAGGCTAGGGCATCAGCTAGTGCAGGAACTTCTGAGGGGTCTGGGAGTTCAAGGGTCCGAGAGTTTATTGCTTTGAGTCCCCCAGAGTTCACGGGGACAAATCAGAGGGAGGACCCACAGGATTTCATAGATCAGCTTCACAGGATCTTTCGTGTTATGCATGCCACGGAGAAAGAGGCAGTTGAGCTAGTAGCTTTTCGACTCCGAGATATAGCCATCCTTTGGTATGAGGGATGGGAGAGGTCCAGGGACGTGATGCACCTCCAGCTATTTGGGAGAATTTTTCAGATGCCTTCCTTGACCAGTACTTACCACGGGAGATCCGACAGGCTCGAGTCGATCAGTTTCTAGCCCTCAAGCAGGGTAATATGAGTGTTCGAGAGTATAGTCTCCGTTTTGACTCATTGGCCAGATATGCACCATCCATAGTTGCTACTATGCGGGACAGGATTCACAGGTTTATAGCAGGGTTAGCCCCAGAGTTAACCGAGGCATGTGCCACCGCTGCATTGCAGGATAGTATGGATATCTCCCGGATTCAGGCATTCGCCCAGAATATAGAAAGGGGTAGGCGTCGGCAGCAGGGTACAGAGAGGGCTGAGCAAGGGCAACGTAAGAGGATGAGATTTCCCAGGTCTCAAGAGCAATATCAGGGTAGTTATAGGACCCAGTACTTCGGACGACCACCTAGGCCTCTGCTACCTCAGTTACAGGGTTACAGGTATGACCGTTATACTAAGTCAGGACCAGGTGAGAGCTCACGGGGGTCGGGTTTGCAGCGACAGCGAGGATCTGCGCAGACATGGTCATTTCCTCACGGTGTGACATCTGTGGTAGAGGACACTTGGGCCAATGCCGAGCAAGTTCTGATGCTTGTTATACATGTGGGCGTCCAGGGCATATGATGCAAGATTGCCCAAATAGATATTCGGGGGGAATGGCACAACCAGCGAGTTCAGCAATAGGATCATCTATGTCAGTGCATCCTTCAGGGCGCGAGTCTCAGTCTTCGGCTGGTAGAGGTCGGGGCAGAGGTAGAGGTTCCAGTTCAAGTGGTAATCAGAACCGTATCTATGCTTTAGCGGGTCGACAGGACCAGGAGTCTTCACCAGACATTGTGACAGGTATATTAACCATTTGCTCTCACGATGCTTATGCTTTAATAGACCCAGGATCTACTTTATCGTATATTACCCCATTTATCGCGAGGAATTTTGGTATAGTGCCTGAAATACTAAGTGATCCTTTTGCGGTATCTACACCGGTCGGAGAATCGATTATTGCTAGACGGGTTTACCGAGGTTGTACGGTGACAATTTGTAGTCGTCAGACCTCAGCTGACCTAGTTGAGCTAGAGATGATGGATTTTGATGCTATCATGGGCATGGACTGGTTGGCAGCTTGCTATGCCACAGTTGATTGCCGAGCAAAGGCAGCCAGATTTCATTTTCCGGGTGAGCCAGTCCTTGAATGGGTAGGTAATACACCAACACCCAGAGGTAGGTTTATTTCCTATCTGAAGGCGAGGAAAATGATCGCAAAAGGGTGCATTTATCATATTGTGCGAGTTAGAGATGCAGATGCTGAGATACCTACACTTCAGTCTATTCCCGTAGTCAAAGAGTATGCAGATGTGTTTCCAGATGAGCTTCCAGGTATTCCTCCAGAGCGAGAGATTGATTTTAGCATCGATTTGCTTCCAGGAACTCAACCAATATCCGTCCCTCCGTATAGAATGGCACCTGGCGAATTGAAGGAGTTGAAGGAGCAGTTAAAAGATTTGCTGGAGAAAGGTTACATCAGGCCCAGTACCTCACCTTGGGGTGCACTAGTACTATTTGTGCGAAAGAAAGACGGCTCGCTGAGGATGTGTATCGATTATAGGCAGCTGAACAAGGTAACTATTAAGAATAAGTATCCACTTCCAAGGATTGATGACTTGTTTGATCAGTTGCAGGGGGCTAGATGCTTTTCAAAGATAGATTTGAGGTCGGGGTACCACCAGGTCAGAGTTCGGGTAAAAGATATTCCGAAGACAGCCTTCAGGACCCGATATGGCCACTTCGAGTTCCTTGTCATGTCCTTCGGGTTGACTAATGCACCCGCTGTATTTATGGACTTAATGAATAGCCTATTCCGGCCATTTTTAGATCTGTTCGTGATAGTATTTATTGATGATATTCTGGTTTATTCCCGTTCAGAGGATGAGCATGCGGACCACCTGCGAGCGGTACTCCAAACCCTTCGTGATCGTAAGTTGTATGCTAAGTTTTCTAAATGTGAGTTCTGGTTGAAGTCTGTAGCATTCTTGGGGCATATTGTATCAGATGAAGGGATAAAGGTGGACACTCAGAAGATTGAGGCCGTGAAATATTGGCCTAGACCTACCACTCCGACAGAGGTTCGTAGCTTTCTAGGCTTAGCAGGATACTATCGGAGGTTCGTAGAGGGTTTTTCTTCCCTTTCGGCACCATTGACGAAGTTGACACAGAAAGAAACTAAGTTTCAATGGACAGAGGCTTGTGAGCGGAGTTTCCAAGAGCTTAAGAACAGGTTGACCTCAGCTCCAGTTCTAACACTTCCAGAGGGTCTAGAGGGTTATGCCGTGTATTGTGATGCATCAGGTGTCGGGTTAGGATGTGTCCTGATGCAACATGGGAAGGTAATTGCGTATGCTTCAAGGCAGTTGAGGAAGCACGAGAGGAATTATCCGACCCACGACCTCGAGTTAGCTGCGGTTGTCCATGCACTTAAGATATGGCGGCATTATTTATATGGTGTTCATGTTGATGTATTTACTGATCATAAAAGCCTACAATATATCTTCAAGCAGAAAGAGTTGAATTTGCGACAGAGGCGATGGCTTGAGTTATTGAAAGATTACGATGTTAACATTCTCTACCATCCAGGGAAAGCTAATGTTGTAGCAGATGCATTAAGTCGTCGATCTATGGGTAGCTTAGCACATGTAGATCCCGAGAAAAGACAATTAGCTAGAGAGATTCATCAATTGTCTTCGTTGGGGGTTCAGTTAGTAGATTCTGAGGATGGTGGAGTTGTACTCCAAAACACTACAAAATCATCCCTCATAGCGGAAGTCAAGGAAAGGCAGTACGAGGACCCAGAGTTGGTCGAGCTGAGAGAGCGAGTTCCGCAGCAGAAGAAACCACTGTTAGAGCTAAAGGGAGATGGGGTTCTCAGATATAGGGGTCGTTTGTGTGTTCCAGATGTAGCAGGGCTACGAGACAGGATTATGTCAGAGGCACATTATTCATGGTATTCCATCCATCCTGGGTCGACGAAGATGTATCATGACATTAAGGATGTGTACTGGTGGAATGATATGAAGAAGAACATTGCTGAGTTTGTCGCCCAATGTACTAGTTGCCAGCAAGTGAAGATAGAGCACCAGAAGCCTGGAGGGCTAATGCAGACTATAGAGATCCCGACATGGAAATGGGAGGCGATAAACATGGACTTTATCACGGGTTTACCTCATTCTAATCGTAAGTTCGATTCCATATGGGTGATAGTCGATAGGCTCACGAAATCAGCTCACTTCCTACCGGTCAGATCTACATATACAACAGAAGATTATGCCAAGTTATATATTAAGGAGATAGTGCGGCTACACGGAGTACCAGTTTCTATTATATCTGACCGTGGGGCTCAGTTTACAGCACATTTTTAGAGGTCATTTCAGAGAGGTCTAGGGACTCAGGTGAATCTCAGCACAACTTTTCATCCACAGACTGATGGACAAGCCGAGCGCACAATTCAGACGCTCGAGGATATGTTACGAGTATGTGTGTTGGATTTTAAAAGAAGTTGGGATGAACATCTACCTCTTGTCGAGTTTGCATATAATAACAGTTACCACTCCAGTATTCAGATGGCTCCGTACGAGGCTTTGTATGGGCGTAAGTGCAGATCTCCTATAGGGTGGTTTGATGTTGGGGAATCTGGGTTATATGGGCCAGACCTGGTTCAACAGGCCATAGAGAAAGTAAAGCTTATCCGAGAGCGACTGTTGACAGCTCAGAGTCGTCAGAAGTCATATTCTGACGTGCGGCGACGAGACTTAGAGTTCAGGATTAATGACTGGGTATTCTTAAAGGTATCACCTATGAAGGGCGTGATGAGGTTTGGCAAGAAAGGCAAGCTTAGCCCACGGTATATTGGGCCTTATAGGATCATTCAGAGAGTGGGCCAAGTAGCTTATGAGTTAGAGTTGCCCTGAGAATTGGAGTCTGTCCATCCGGTTTTTCACATATCTATGCTACGGAAGTGCATTGGCGATCCTACCCGAGTGGTGCCCACGGATGATGTACAGATTACAGAGGACTTGTCATACGAGGAAATTCCAGTTGCCATCCTAGACCGACAAATCCGCAATCTACGAAATAAGGAGGTAGCTTCCGTAAAGGTTTTATGGAGGAGCAAGAATGTAGAAGAGATGACGTGGGAATCGGAGGAAGAAATGAAGTCTAAATACCCCCACCTATTTCAAACTGAAGATATGGTTCGAGATGGGACGCTACAACATAGCTCTATGTAGGCTAGCAGGTCATCAGGTAAGCTTTTATTTTTCACTTTCAATATTTATGATTTACGGTCGGTGAGGCAAATTGCTGCTATTTATAAAGATTGGCCATATGTGGCATGCATAGTATGTTTCTGGCTACGTGCAGGTTGGTTTTAACCTAGTGTACGAAGGATACTTTGGCAAAATTTTCCAAAGTCTCTAAGAGTAAACATTCGAGGACGAATGTTCCCAAGGGGGAGTGATGTTACACCCTATATTTTCGTACGTAAAAATGCGTCGTAAGCAAACTAATGTAGGACCAAAAATGAGATAATATTTAAAAGTATATAAAGTAAGTTAATCATGTTACCTCTGAGGTTACAAATATTGAAGATCATGAACAACAAGTACAAAGAGGGTTGGACAGTTCAGAAGCTAAAGCAATTAAATAAAATAATGTTTCGTCGAAAGTCGACAAGTTGGGAATGTTATAACATGTACCTTTGGGGTGAGACTAGGGTGATTAACATGATAAGAAGATTATGTTATGATTTATATTAGTCGTATGACATCCGTGTGTTATGTTTTAATGTCAAGCGAGTTGTGGAACAAAAGTCGATGAAAGTCATCACAAGTTACACTCATAAGTTTTACTGAAATTTTGGGTTAAATGTAACTGCGATTTTCTCCCAATATACTTAGAGTTATGGGGTGTTCAACCCATCAAATTAAAGATCTATGAGTCTATTTTCCAACGCATTAAACCTTTTGTCAATACGACATTGGAGTATAAAGATATGTGTATTTGTGCGATACTGCGCAAGCTGCTAGGTGACAAGTAGGTGTGTCACCTACTTGCTTAAATGAAAGCCCAAAAATGGGCCATTTCGGGTCGTCCAAAGAGGCCTTTTAAGGGCCTATTTTCTTCATATATTAGACTTAAAATAGAGCATAATAACCAGACATAAGCTCTGCAAAGAATCCTCCCAAAAATTTCCCACAAACCCTAATTGATTTTCTCTCCCTTTCAAGTTCCAATTGGAGGTAAAACCTAGAGTTTGAAGAACCAAGATAAGAGCTGAGTTATCCAACAAATAAGGTGAGTTTACTTCTCTCTTTCATCCAATTTTTCTTCTGTAAATTCATGGTAAGTCGTTCTATACTTGTAAGAACTCACGGGACGGTGATCGGAAGCCGTGAGTTCGAGTTATTCACTTGTAGCGGACTGTTTTGTGGACTATTTTGTGTTGCTGTTGGGCTGCGTGTTTTACTACTATTTTGTGGAGTTTTGGAGGAGGAAGGGGGTTTATAAACACCATATAAATGTAGGGTGGTTGGCTGGTCGTTCATCATAACATTTTCGGGTCGTTTGACACTACTACGGTGGTCGTTTTGTGTACGAAGAGATTGGGGTGTGTTGGGCTGTTTTGTAGTATTTGATGGTGTATATAGGGCTGGAAAATGATGTATATATGTTGTTATTGTTCTGTTCTTGTATTGTTGGTGTTATCTTGAATTTGGAGGAAGTAAGGATTATAGGGGAGATGCTGCCCATTTTAATACAAAATAAGTTTGTCGTTCGTTGTGCGATAGTTGTACCTTTCGTAACTTAACGATAGTATTATTATCGTTCTTGTAGATTAAGGTGCAAAGAGGTGAGTTCAACTTGGTGATTGGAAAGATTGTGATAAGGTATGTTAAGGCTAATCCTTCCTTCATTTTGGCATGATCTCGTAGCTACATGTGTTAGTAATGAGACAAAAAGAGAAGTTCATATTCATGAATTTATTCACACTATTCTAGTCTCATAAGTTACAATATTATTCCTTATCGAGATTCTATATTCAATTTAGTATTGTCTTCTTCCAGTCAAGAGAGCAACAAGCCTATATATACAGTATTACAGTATTTTCATTACCATCGAGCTATAATCGATGGGCAGGCCCCTATTGGGCAACCACTGATCAGATGGAAAGTTATATACCGAGCCTACTGTGGCCGAGCGCCTATGAGCGAGCCCAGCATGGTCGAGATACATAGCCTAGTATGGCCGAGCGCCTATGAGCGAGCCTACTATGGCACAACAGTTATATATACCGAGCCTTATAAGGCCGTACAATTATTTTACTTACTACATTGAAGGAGTTGAGTCAGTATCAGCAGGTAAGTATATCTCCAGATCATCTTTGACTCCCAGTTACTTCCAGTTATTATATTATCAGTTCAGTTTCGATTTTCAGTTATGTTATTGCCTTACATACTCGGTACATTATTTCGTACTGACGTCCCTTTTTCGGGGACGCTGCATTTCATGCATGCAGGTTCAGATAGACAGACGAGTAGATCTCCTCAGTAGGTGTTTCCCGAGTTCAGCCTGATCGGTAAGCTCCACGCCTTTCGGAGTTGCCAGGTCTAGAGTGTTGTGTACATCTTATGTATATCTGTATATATGTTATGGGTAGGTCGGGGCCCTGTTCCGATCATAGTACATCTATCAGTAGAGGCTTGTAGACATATCCTGTTGGTTAGTGCAGTATGTTGGGTTTGTAGGCCTGGTATGTATAATTTGGTGGTTTGTCAGCTGTAGTAGCTATGACGGCCTTTTCAGCCTAGCTTTATATTGATGTTTAGTTAGCGCTAGTTTCCATTCAGTTTTATATTTTGCTTCGCAAATTGTCTTGCAAGGTGGCCCCATGGCCAAAGTATGACATTATGTGTTCAGAGTCCCTTAGTCGCAATTTGGTACGCCAGGTTAGGTGAGGCACCAGGTGCTTGTATCGCTCCTAGGTTCGGGGCGTGACAAACTTGGTATCAGAGCAGTTCTGTCCTAGGGAGTCTACAAGCCGTGTCTAGTAGGGTCTTGTTTATAGATGTGTTGTGCACCACATTATATAAGCAGATTTGATAAAACCCTCAAAATCTCCTTGGTCTTGCACATCTTTTTATGTTAATAATGCTGCTGAAAAAGAACGTGGTATTCCTAGATTGGTTATTAATTATAAATATTTAAATAAGTTTTTAAAGTGGTTAAGATATCCAATTCCCAATAAAAAGGATTTATTGTCAAGATTATATGATGCCAATATATTTTCAAATTTTTTTTAAAATCTGGATATTGGCAGATTCAAATATTTAAAGAGCATACTTATAGAAATGCTTTTAATATTCCATTTGGGCAATATGAATGGAATGTTATGCCTTTTGGTTTAAAGAATGCCCCTTCTGAATTTCAAAAAATCATGAATGATATATTCAATCCTTATCTTGATTTTATCATTATTTATATTGATGATATTTTGATATTCTCAAAAATATTTGAAATGCATATTAAGCATTTAGATATTTTTAAAAGAATTGTTATACAAAATGGTTTGGTTATTTCAAAACAAAAAATGAGTTTATTCCAAACTAATATTCGATTTTTAGGACATTATATTTGTCAAGGAAAAATTACTCTGATTCAAAGATCTATTGATTTTGCTTCAAAATTTCCCGATGTTATTACTGATAGAACTCAGTTACAAAGATTTTTGGGAAGTTTAAACTATATATCACCTTTTTATAAAGATTTATCTCGTGATTTAGCCCCCTTATATGATAGGCTAAAAAGGGATTATAAAAACCCTTGGACTGATAGTCATACTATTTTGGTTAAAAATATTAAGCAATGTGTTAAATCTTTACCTTGTTTAACCCTTGCTAATCCTGCATGGCAAAAGATTATCGAGACTGATGCGTCCAATATTGGTTACGGAGTGATTTTAAAACAGATAAATCCTAATAATAAGCATGAATATTTGATTAGATTTTACTCTGGAAAATGGTCTGAAGCCCAGAGAAAATACGCTACTATGGCTCATGAAATGTTAACCATAGTTAAGTGTGTTTTAAAATTCCAAGATGATTTATACAGTCAAAAGTTTTTGATAAAAACTGACGCACAATATGTTAAATATATGTTTAACAAAGATTTTAAATATGATGCCTCAAAAATGATATTCGCAAGATGGCAGACTCAATTGGCCCCTTTTGATTTTGAAATTCAATACAAAAAGGGAATTGATAATTCTCTGTCGGATTTCTTATCTCGTGAATATTTGTAGGATGGAACCCCCATGGGGTAGAGGTAGAGGTAGAGGATGGGGATGATCATCCCCACATTCCAAAGAAAGAACATCCCCTTCAGGATCGTCATACGGATCCACATCAAACTCCCCAGTTATACAAATGGGAAGAAAAAGTTTGACTAATGAGAAAATATCTCCCAGAGGCGAGTCCTCGATGATAGGACCATCTATTCACCTGGAAGATATTCCAGAAGATAGTCCATTATACGCACACTTACAGGCATATTTGACTGCTCAAAAGTAAAGTGATACTTTTGCTTCTATTACAAAAGAGGACAATAATAATATCAAGTCCTATGAGAAATTGCCTAAAAAAGAAATGATATTTCTTTTAGAAAATTCTGATATTCAGAGAAAAGAAGAACCATGGAAGATATTCCAAAGGTATTTGATAAATGGATTGTATTATCCGGGTGAGTAATACAAAACCCGTTCTTATTATGAAACTATACTCACCAGTACTGGTAGTGCAGAATTTCGGCACTTTTCTGGTTATAGCACAGACGAGAACGTTTATAACTTCTCAAAGATCATAATCAAACAAATTATATCTGTTGAAGATTGGGGTATATCCACGATGAAAGAAAGGCAGATAAGCCTTAACAAGTCCCGTATGAATTTTACCTATTGGGATTATATCCAGGCCTTTGATAAAGTGCTCTACTACAATAATGATCGACACAAGCATACTTGGTTCGTAAAAGTAAGTGCAAAGATATTTGCTGAGCCCATTCCAAATTGATTTTTAAACTGGTGGTCATACCACAGTCCGACAGTAAAAATATTACCTGATCCATTTCTCTTGTTATACAAAGAATGGACAAAAATTTCTTCAGTTATAAATGATTTATACCACACAGATCATATCTGTTACCTAGGAAAGATTGACCAGATATATTTCTTTCTGAAATTCTCTCTTCCTTGGATTCATAAATGGACTCCAGAAGTTGGATTCATCGAGGAACAAATTCCTTGTTTATACAGGATATTTTATAATAATTTCTGGGATAAAGTAATGAAAAAGGATCCCAAAACAAAGTAGTAATAGTAATAATAATAATAATAATAATAATAATAATAATAATAATAATAATAATAATAATAATAATAATAATAATAATAATAATAATAATAATACTAATAGTAATACTAATAGTAATAGTAATAGTAATAATAATAATAATAATAATAACAATAACAATAACTCCAATAATTACACTAATAATAATATTGATAGTATTAAACTAATAATAAAATGATAATAATAGGAAAACTCATTACCTAATGGTAATTTAAATACTTAAATAAAATATGTGAAGCGCAAAAATAAATAGATAGATGCACCTTTATGAAAATATACTCGAACAAATTGCAGTACCTTATGCTCCCAATAATTGTTAAATACGTTATAAAATTTACAACAAAAGATGAAAAACAATAACCTTATAATACTTGTAATATTATAAAAAATATCATAGGTATGATTATGACTTTTAAAGTGAAATAGAAGCTCGGTAAGATAATTCGGGTATATAAGGATAAAATTGGGTGTCAACACCAACAAGTCCGAATACCTAATTCAAACATATCTCAGGCTCAAAACACCACAACTAACATCAAAATCAAGAATCGACGGTAAAAATCCATCTCTTAACTTCCAACCTTTCTAACTCAGCCAAACTCGTCCAAATCATGCGTAAATATTTGGGATCTCAACCAAACTTTGCACAAAAGTTTCAATCAACTACATGAACCTATCCAAGGTCTCGTAACACCAAATGAATTCCGATAACATTAAAGTCAACTCCCACTCAAACCTATAAAAACTCTCCAAACCTTCAAATAGCTAACATTCGGCAATAGTGCCAAAACTTTCTTGGAACCTCAAAATCCAATTCCGAACATCCGTCCAAGTCATCACCATACGAACTTATTGGAACCATCAAAACACCAATCCGAAATCGTTTATATAAAGTCAAACCTTGGTCAACTCTTACAACTTAAGCTTTCAAAAATAAAACTAAGTGTTCCAATTATTTTCAAACCTTCACGAAGCCAAACTAGCTAATCCCGCAAGTCATAAAATTATAAAAACACGAACGAGAAGCATCAAATAGGGGAACATGGCTCATATACATAAAATGATCGGCTGAATCGTTACATTCATGATTCAACACTAGTCACGGTATGCCAATGTGTAGTAAAAAAAATTTAAATGAGTATATCATTTAACATACTAAAACAAAGTATACCATGATTTCAACTATTGGTATACCGCAAAATATATCATGATTCTTATGAATCATGATATACTACATAGTATACCAAGAATAGTATATTATGAGTATATTGTATAAAAGTTTATTGTTACACAGTATACTGTATGAAAATAAATAAAAAAAATTGTATAAAAATATATTGTATGATTTTAAGCTCCTTTTGTAGTTTTATTTGAATTATTCTTTTTCTTTTTTTGATCTTTTATTTTCGTTAGTTGGTTGACTCTAATTTTATTTTCTACATTTCGATGATTGAAGAAGAATTAAAACGGAAAAAAGAAGAATCAGGAAATACATAAACTTAGTTGAAATGAGAAAAAAAGGTATTATTATCATTCTTCACCTTTTTCTGTATTTTCTTTTAGTTTTTTTTGTCATTAAGTTAATTAAACGAATTTTTTTGAAATAGTAGATGTGGCATTTTTCAGAAAGTGACATGAGAATGACATAAAGTCGACGCAAAACGTGTTATTCTGGTTCTCTTAGACTACTCCAGCAGTAGATATACTATCGTCGCCGCCACCTCCAGCGAATTCTCTGACACAACAACATCAATCTCCGGAATCGACTCTTGACTTTGTGAACGAAAGCATATTTTGAGCTTATCGATGATGATGGTGACATCGATGAAGGAAGCATCTCAAATAGGAAGCAATCATCGTCAATAAGCTTGCTTCTCCAGACGCTTGTGTCCTCCGAAAATCGCGAATTACCGGAAGAAGGCGTGCTTTGATGGAACCAAATTACTTTGAATATGAATACTATTATCGTTTACCCAAGAATTATCATGTCAAATCATAAAAAAAAAATAGAATTAGATGCCGAAGCATACCTGAATCCATGGGAACCGGTGAAACTTGTCGTCTTTGCGATTAGTTGTCTTCCAAACCAAGACATAGGAATTGCACAGATGGCGGATCACACTTTTCCAACGACGGAATATCGGAAAAGAAAACCCTACGTCTGATTTGTATACCATAACTCATTTATAATTGTACATATTTATGTAATTCTAATTTAGCCCTATCAATAAATTAGAAGTTATAACCGGTAATCTACACATAAGAACCCATACTTTAGGAGGTGTCTTATAGACCATTTAACTTTAAACCTTAGCATATCACTTTTAATATGGGTCAACTTTTTAACGATATCAACCAACATACAATTGTTCTTAATACAAAATATATGTGCAAGTCAATAAATTCTTACAATCTCCCACTTGGACGACACACACACAATTGTATGTCACCTTATGAGCTCAAACATATTTGCTATCATAAACCAAAGTACCTCCAAACAATCCCGTACATCAATCATGCCAATATTGGACCAATGCGGCTTTTGTTACATTTATCATAACTAAACTTTCCTTGATCACAAATACCAGTATAATCAAATGACATAGATCAAGTATAGATGTGTAGCAAAGAAACTACATGCAATATGATCCAAGTAGGCCTATTTCCAACTTGTCCAACTGAAAAACAAGTAAGAGTGAAAAATAAACTGAATACTTTATTTCTGCAGAAATAACCTAAAATATCCTTAAACTGAAATCATAACCTGAAACCTTAAACTGAAACCAAATTGTGTCTGTAAAGAACATTTAAATGGTTACAAACTCCCACTAAAACTGAATATTCTTAAATGATACGACACTCATATGAGTAGTGTGCCCATGAAAGACCTTGAGTGGTAGTCCCTTAGCAAGTAGATCCACAACTATGGAGTTTGTACTAATATGTTCTATAGACGCCTAATCACTCTGAACTCTTTCTTTAACAACCACGAACTGTATGTCAATGTGCTTTGACTTTACCGAACTTCTGTTGTTATTGGAATACAAGACTACTAGCTTATTGTCACAAAATAATTTAAGCGTCCTTTCAACTTTATCCATAGATTCGCAGCCAATGACAAGATTTTGCAGTCATATTCAATAATCAGATGCTACATAACTGTGTTATAAATTAACTGACATGTGAAAAGAGCTATGAGTGTTCGTTTAACACTCTTCCTTATATAGCTCATCAACCAAGTATGTCATATTATATCAGCATCTAGTGAAGTCGACATCTGAATATCTAATTATCTTTAACTTTTTCGACTTCCTTTATGTGAACATATAATATTTGGTCTTTGTAATTATCTTTTGAACCTTTAAATTGCTTTCAAAAGATAAGTTTGTAAATTATTTAAATATCTGCACAACATCCCTAAATTAAATGAGATACTCAGACATATACAAAGTTGATCATACATCAGACAGTAAAATATTATACTAACTCCCACTAAACTTATGGTATACAAAATGATTAACAAGATTTATCTCGAAACCAACTGAGACAATAACTTGATGAAATTATTAATACTATTAATAAAATACTTTCTTAAGTCCATAGATGATTTTCTTTATTGAAATTTATTCTTGAGGTTGTAGAGTTTGTTCTTTGGGAATACTTCTTGAAGGACGGGCTGAATGATATTGTCTCTGATTCGAATTTGCTTCTTGAATAATGACAGGTATAAGAAGTTGTTCCTGAGCATTGAGAATAACAATTAGAGGAATATCAATATGTTCCTCTTCAAAGACAATGTCCTTAACTCTTCCCCTCTCTCCCCCGCAAACTCAATATTCTCAAAGGACCTCACATTATTGGAAAAAGTAGCATTAGTAGTGGGATAAAAATTCTGAAAAATTAAGGGAATAGAAAATATTATTGGACAGAATATTCTTAATTCTCCTATAGATATATGACCTAATCTCTCGTTCCATAAAGAAGTTGACTACTGGATGGTTAATTTACCCTTATTACTAGTTATGTTAACATGCAAGTTTTATTGAGCGAAACAATCATATCAAGTAAGTATAGATTATTGTAACCTGATAAAGAATCCAGACCAACTGATTTATTACTAAAGAGACTAATTTTTTTTATTTTCAAATAAATAAAAATAACCAAACTTGTCTATACAAAAACAGTAATCAAATTCCATAAAAAAAAAGTGCAACATAAGTCTCGTTCAAATTCAAATAAAATTGGTTCTTAACCCTAATATAAAAGTTCCAATTACTTCGACTTTCACCGGCTTGTCGTTACTATCGTAGATGTATATTTCACCATCATTAGGATTTCGATAACTTAGGGAATCCTACGTAGACACAGTAATGTGAGTTGTTATACTGAAATCTATCCATCATTTGTGTCTTGGTACCAAAGTCAAATTAACGTTTGAACAAACAAAATTAAGAGGTGTATCTTTTTTTGCACGCCATGCGTGATAGTTGGTACAATCCTTTTCTTATGACCTGCAGCTTTACAAAAGAAACAACCATCTGTAGTTGGTTCCTGATGTTGTTTCTTTTGTGTAGTTGTATCCGCGGCTTCCTGATTCTTTCTCTTCTTGTCCTTCCTTTCATCCTTAGGCACATCGGCTAAGTGAGGACTTTCTATCTTTTCGTGCTTCAGTCTATTCTTTTCTTGAACCCAGTGTGAGATGAGCTTATTTAGAGACCAAGTCTCTTTCTGACAATTATAGCTCAAATTAAACTGTCTAAACTGTGATGGAAGGGATATCAAAATAAAATGCACTAGCAAGTCCTCAGAGAGGTCCAACTTAAGTGCTTTCAACTTAGAAGCAAGATGAGACATTTGCATGATGTACTCCTTGATGTTACCTTTGCCTTGATACCTCATTGAAATTAGACTTGTCAAGAGTGTACCAATCTCAACCTTTTCACTCTTGCAAATACCTTTTCAATTTCAGCCATAAATTCCTTAGCCGTCTTAACCTTATCGGACATAGTGCCCCTGAATATTTCCGAAATAAATTTCTTCATGATCATCATACACATGCAATTTGATCACTCCCACCTTTCCATCTCTCTTTTTTCATTAGAGGTACTCTTATCTGTAAGAGGTGGTGAAAAATTAACCAATGACACAAGGCCGAGATCCATGACTCCGAGAACTATATTGAGATTCTCTTACCATGACTTGAAGTTAGTGCGATTCAACAAAAGAATTGAATTGATATTGGCAGATATATTTGCAGGAGTAATTTCAGCTGAATTAGAGAACAACAAACAATGAAATGAGCTCACATACTACTTAAAGCCAAAATAAAAATAATTTTGAATAAAGGTAGACCCCATCTCAAGGTACCGGTCACTCTATTAAATTTCGTCTTTGGATAAAATATTAACTTGTAAGTGGCATCTTGGTGTAGCAATCAAATATTGATAATAAAGAACATGTCGAAAATAAAATCTTTCTTTGGGCCAATTTATTATTCACACGTAAAATAAAATAACTATCACGCGTTTATTACCACAAGATGCATATGTAATTCTGATAAACATTGATATTTCTTTGGGCCGATCAATATTCACATAAGTTACGCACACAACCTTTTATATTTCAAAACAAATAAATCTCCACAATAGAGGTCACTTTGACGACATCAAGCTTCAAATTTATTCATCTCAAAATATATATAATCATACCAATTATCAAATTTAAATTCTCCAAAAACAAAAAACATATAAGTTTCCGAAACAAAGTAAATTATGGTGGGCCCAAAAAATTAATCCGAAAGATGTTGCCAGTATTCAATTGATGAAGATACCGAAACCACAATCTCGAATTGAAGTAATTCTATTCAAATAACACTTTAACGTGTTAACAGAAGGCAATATCAAATTTCTACTGAAATCTTGTTAACTTTTATTAGTAACCAGAATACCAAATTTTGATAAAACTGTACTGTGACCTAACACGAGTCCGGAATCAAAACGTGGTTCTTTTGGACTCAAACGATCGAAATGTGTGAAAAAAAGAAATGGTAACCAAAATATGTATAACGCCCTTTTAAAGGGCGCTATACCTTAACGGCCGTTTGCCCGTTTGGTTCTTGTGGGACGGTTTTGGATGCCATTCTGCGGTCGACTATGCGACCGCAGAACTGCTCTGCGGTTCATTATGCGACCACAGACCCAGACAGATTTTTGCCAGTTTTGGACACAAATTATGCGGCCGATATGCGGACCGCATATCGATTATGCAATCGCAGATCCTGTTCCGGGGTAACATTTTTGAGTTTTTATAACCCGACCCTACTTCGTTAAATACACGAAAAAGATCATTTTTGAGCAAACATTCTAATATTTTAGAGAGAAGGGAGAGTGTTTTAGAGAGAGAGGAAACCCTAGGCTAATTTTCATCAATCTTTGCTCAAATCTTGGAAGATTAACAAGGATAACCCACAAGGTCTTCATCCTAAAGGTAAGATTCTATACCCTAACCCTCAATTTCGAATTTTGTCAAGAATTGGGTAATTAGTAAGATAATATTTGGGCATGAGAGTTGTCCATCTTGCATGCATGTATTATCAAAGGGTGTAAGAAGATTGTTGAGCTAAGAATGATAAAGAATGGATTGTGGGATGATGGAATCCTCCATAAAAGGACCTTGAAACCTTATGCACACCTAGTGTTTGATAAAATGCTCAAATGAGCTAGAACCATGATCATCTTCCTAATTTTGGTTCAATTTGTTATATTTCTAAAATAGATTGAAGTTGCTAAGAATTCCAGAATATTTTAGAGTTTAAGGAAGCTCCATTGAGGTATGTTGGCTAAACTCTTCTCTTAGAATTGAATCCCACGGTATTCATGTAAATTATGTAAGACCCGAGTGGATCATTATAAATTGGATATTCCGAGTAAGTTTATGTCGAAAGATATATATTCAATAAGTATCCCAAATGATTTATTCACGTTATGTTATCAATTGAGAGTGTGTTCAAAATATGGACTGCGCATTAATAAAGTTTCAACTTCAAGTCAAGTTCAAACGAAGGCTATTATGCCAAATTTTGGGAAGTATCTCTATGTGACTAAGACTCTTAATTGCTCACATATGTACTACAAACCTTGAATTGAATTGTATTTGTTGTTGACGATGATGATGATGTTTGAAGTTGAAAAGGTAAGCATGAAATACTAAATACGACCAACGTGCCAAGAATGATTTTATAATTGTGGCCACTAGTACCAATGAAATGAAAGATGTGAAAGAATTATGAAATGCGATGATTGATATAAAAAGGTTGATGTCTCGAATAAGACAGCCTAGCCGATCGGGTCGTGATCGGACACCATACCGCACACATAGTGATGATTGTGCTGGAAATTATAATTGAATTTGTGATTGTGGTTGATGTCTCTAATGAGATAGCCTAGCCGATCGGGTCGTGATCAGACTCCGTGTTAAAGGTACAGGGGTATTGATATTGAGAGTGATTGTGGTTGATGTCTCTAAATAGATAGCCTAGCCGATCGAGTCGTGATCGGACTCCGTGCTAAAAGTACGGTGGTATTGTTATTGTGAATAATGGTATTGTGAACAATGATATATCGGTGCTAAGAATCACCAATCTGAAAATATGGGAATTTACGTGAAACTTAATGTTTTGGTATTGTTCAAGACTTTCATTGATTTTATGATTATTCCTCCTTGTAATATTATTTATTCTATTGAGAGGGTGTTTAGTTATACATACTAGTGCTATTCGACAGTACTAACGTCCCTTTTGCCGGGAGCGCTGCATCTTTAAATGGATGGAGGTGGTTCCACAATAGGAGATATTGATCAGTGATAACAGTACACCTTCTTCCCAGCTGACTTGGTGAGCCCCACTTCATCCCGGGGTCATGTATCTTTTGTACTTTGTGTATTATATTTGAGGTATAGCCGGGGCCTTATTCCGGCATTATCATTGTATTCTTGCTTATCTATAGAGGCTCTGTAGACATAGTGTGGGTTGTATATTGGTGCTGGGGAATTTAAACTCATTATGTTGTGTTTGAATTACTATTTCAACTTCAAATTATGAAAAGTGTGTGTGAAATTGAGACTTTAAAATGAAGTAACTAATGATAAGAAATTTGTATTGCAGACATGATCACTTTATTGTTTGATTAATGAAAACATATATTCTCTTTATTCATGAATGAGTTTGGGTATAAGGAAATCAATAGGTTTGCTCTGCCGGGTTCACTCGGTTGAGCGCCGGTCACGCTCCTCGATTTTGGGGTGTGACAAACTTGGTATCAGAGCCTAAGGTTTTAAAGTGTTCTAGGATGTCTCGGAGCCGTGTTTAGTAGAGTCCTTCTTATCGGTGTGTTGTCGACCACATCTATAAGTTGGAGGCTACATGGACATTTTAGGAATGTTACCCCTTCTTCAACACTCCAGATCGTGCGATAGAGAATGACTATGAGTTTGTCTTCTAACTCGTGCTTTGAGGTTCAAGGTAAATTTAAACGCTCTTTTGTTTATTCCAAGTAATATTGTCATATGACATGACAAATGGATAAAGGCCTGACTATTAAATAGATGGCACATGTATCATGTTGAATGAATGGTATGGTCATAAAAGATAGGTATATAGTACCATGAGCATACTTTATATGAGAAGAGTGCTAGAAGTGATTACCCACCTCCAAAGAGGCATTGCCATGATAAATGAAACCTAAGCTTAACAAGTATATATGTATAGTGCAGGAACCATATATATGATTCTAAGATATAATTTGTTGCATAGGCACATGATATATGAAAGGCATGGCCTGAAGAGTAATGATAAATGTGTATGTCTCTCACAAGAGACAAGAAGTTATGAAAGGAGAGTCAATTGAACCCACAATGAGAAGACCCTAGCACTATGAATGTTATAAAAATCCCAGGAATATGCGAAGTTGTGTTACAATCCAAAAAGGATATTGACACGAGGGATTTGGATCCCAAGCCTGTGTGGCTAAATAAGAGTAGAGAACTTATGAGGTTAATACTATGCGGACTTAAATCTCCCTAATAGTCAATCATATATAAGAGCTCAAATTGCTAAATTCAAGACTTGTGTCGAAATGTGAAACATTCCCCCCAAGTAGGGAGGGAAGGATCATGGTGAGGCTACTTAAGTACAATAAAATGAGAGTAGGGCCATGTAGCTATGATATTTGAATATTTTGTTGAAGACATGTGTAGTCTAAAAAAGTGGTAAGGGATAACGTGATTCTCTGAAAGTATATGCAAATGATAAACCACTAATACAAAAATAATGTGAAAGGTTAAGAAATGTAAATTCTTCGTACGTGACAAATATACATGATAGGGTCAACGATACTAGAAACTAAGAGTAAGGTTTGCAAAAAGGATTTATACTTGTTAGAGTCAGGGACAATGGAACCCAAGGAAGTACTACAGATCAAATGTAAAAGGCTTGCGAGTTCTTAGAATGAGTTAATCACGGATTTGCGATTTAGCTAAAGTTCCAAGGCTTTAAGAAAGACAGAACGAGTGGGAGAGATAAATGTGATATTATAATAACCCAAGAGTGCATCTGGACTTGATGGAGAGTCTCTTAAGAATCTTACAAGTAAGGAAGGGTTAAGTGATACACGGAAGAACACACTTTCCCACGTATATCCCAACAAGTGTCGAGAGGCAAGCATGATGAATTCCCAACTAAAGGAAAAGACCACGTAACGTATGGAAGAGCGCATATCTATTCACTAACTACGAAGAATGAGGCAAGAAGAATTAGAAAAAAATTTATAAATTGAGATGGTCATGGTTATCGAAAAATAGTTCGTATCAGAATGGTGGACTCGCCTAGAGCACAAGTGTTAATAGAAGATATAAAGGATCAAATGTAATGCAGCCGACTTGAGTGACACTGAATATCAACTAAAAGATTTAGAGGGAGTTCATGTCTACATATTACATTGGGAAGTGAGACTACTGGTGATGAAGTAGTGGTGTGATAAACTCAACAAACCAGGCACAATGATACTACGAGTTCATGGGAGGCAGAAAAATATGTGGCACAATAAGGCTGTCAACTATGAATTAAGGGCAAAATGGGATGGGAATGAATACTCCAGTCACAAAGGAAATATAGTACCAGCATATTGTCTAGACCAAAGGGCGATCAAAGGGTAAAAAAAGAAGAAGGGAAATGTTCGAAACAGATTGAGAGAGGATTAACACTTGTTACGAACCAAACATGTTTAACTTAATAGCTCTTAGGCTGCAATACCAAGAAACACTATTGGTGACTACAATACTGGGAATAAGGTGAGTAACTCATCGAGGATGGAATCAGGTGGACTAAGTCCTACACTTATAAGGAAAATAAGGAGTCGTCGTTGAAGAATTTAGGAGGATCTCAAGTTTCGGAAAAGGTCCTGTTCGGGCCAATGATTTTTGTTGAATTGAATATATATGAAGGGTGATGATATGTGTTTTGGGAAGTGTTTAGAAGTAAAGAGGGATCGTGAGAATGTTCACAAGGGAAGTAGAGTGGTTTCTTGAAATCCTATAAGACTTATAAGGAGGAAAGAGGGTGGCTAAGAAAGGTCCGAGCATGATGTTACTTCACATTTGAAGCAATGCCATGCAGGTTGATGTTATCAGGGTGTGCGCGCAAGCTAGTAGATGTTATTCATTTGAAAAAGATGGTCCTATAAGAAAACTAACCTAGTAATGTCTTTTGTTGAGAAATTTGGAAAAACAAAAACAAGTTGCAAGTACTAATAAGATTGTAACCGTATCAAGGAAAGTTTTGTAGAACTCAATTCCTAGGAGGTCATATGAAAGAGAAATGTGATATAGATGTTCCACTAATGATTCAATATGGAAAGATTATCATTTATGCCTCTAGGCAACTCAAGAATCATGGGAAGAACTATCCAACACATGACTTGGAACTTGCAGCGGTGGTTTTTGTATTGAAAATTTGGCGTCATTATTTGTATGGGGTCCTTGTGGATGTATTAATGGACCACAAGAGTCTTCAATATATTTTCAAACAAAAGGAGCTGAATCTGAGGCAGAGAAGATGACTTGAGTTACTCAAGGATTAGGACATCGATATTCTATATCACCCGGGGAAGGCCAATGTTGTGGCAGATGCTCTTAGCCGGAAATCTATGGGTAGTTTGGCACACTTGGAGGTATGTCAAAGGCCGTTGGCCAAGGAAGTTCATCGATTGGCTGGTTTGGGAGTTCGTCTTGCGGACTCAAATAAAGGAGGGGTAATTGTACAAAATAGGGCTGAATCATCGCTTGTTGTGGAAGTCAAAGAGAAGCAATACAATGATCCATTTTTGGTACAACTGAAGGAGGGGATTCAAAAACATAAAACTATGGCTTTTACTCTTAGCATGGATAATGGCATGATGGCAAACTAAGGTACCAAGGGCGGCTATGTGTTCCAAATATAGATGATCTCAGGGAAAGAATCATGACCGAGGCTCACGCTTCTAGGTACTCCGTGCACCCAGGTTCTACTAAAATATAGCATGATATTAAGGAAGTCTATTGGTGGAATGATATGAATAGGAATGTAGCGAACTTTGTGGCAAGATATCCGAATTGTCAGCAAGTGAAGGCCGAACACCAAAGGTCCAGTGGGTTGGCACAGAACATAGAAATTCCAATGTTGAAGTGAAAAATTATTAATATAGACTTTGTGGTAGGATTACCTCGTACTCCTCGTAAGTTTGACTCAATTTGGGTGATTGTGGATCGACTCACGAAATTAGCATACTTTTTGCCGGTTAAGGCTACCGATACGGCAGAACAATATGCTCAGTTATATATCAAAGAAATAGTCAGGTTGCATGGCACTCCAGTTTCTATCCTTTCTGATCGGGGGGCACAATTCACTACTAATTTTTGGAAGACATTTCAGCAAGGTTTGGGTATTTAGGTGAATCTTAGTACAGCCTTTCACCCCCAGACTGACGGGTAGGCAGAGCGGACTATTCAGACGCTTGAGGATATGTTGCGCGCTTGTGTTCTAGACTTCAAAGGTTGTTGGGATGATCATTTACCACTTACAGATTTTTCCTACAACAATAGCTATCATGCCAGCATTCAAATGACACCGTTCGAGGCTTTATATGGTAGGAGATATAGATCTCCCATTGGGTGGTTCGAAATTAGTGAAGCAGAGTTGTAGTGCCAGATCTCATGCATCAGGCCATGGAAAAAGTTAAAATCATTAAGGATCGGTTGAAGACTACTCAGAGTCGTCATAAGTCCTATTCAGATGTTCGTCGTAGGGATCTGGAGTTCAAAGAAGATGATTGTGTATTCTTGAAGGTTTCCCCTATGAAGGGTGTAATGCGATTTAGTAAGAAAGGGAAATTGAGCCCGAGGTATATCGGACCATACAGAATCATCCAGAGGATCGGTGATGTGGCGTACAAGCTTGAGCTACCACCTGGGATGTCATTAGTGTACCCAGTGTTTCATGTATCTATGTTGAAGAAAGTAGTTGGAGACCCGACAATCATTGTTCCGGTTGAGACTATTGAGGTTAGTGAGAAATTGACTTATGAAGAGATTCTAGTTTCTATTATTGATCGGCAAGTCCGAAAGTTGAGAAATAAAGAAATCGCCTCTGTGAAAGTGTTATGGCGAAACTAGCAGATTGAAGAGGCTACTTGGGAGGCCGAGGAAGAAATAAAGAAAAAGTATCCTTATTTATTTGAATAGCCATGTATTAATAAAGTTGTGTTCTATGAAAACTCTAAAGGTTACCTTCTATGAATTATGTATCATTTATACAATTGGCGTTAAGGGTGTTCCTTTCTGATTATATATTTATATACGGTCGAAATAGATTTCGGCCTTCGTACGATTGATCGGGGTCGAAATATAATGGATCAAAGAAATACTTCGTAATATCGAGATGGGTTCCGAAGGAGGTACAAACAAGCTTCAGATTTCGGGTATAGATCAAAACACCGAGTTCGAAGTCATTATCGAGCTCGGGTCCGAATCGAACTATGATGAGAAGATTTCGAGCTTAAGGGGCAGAGGCCAACCGGGATCGAGTCTGAATCATCACCTGATATCGAGTCCATATCGAGTTCTAGAAGCAATACCGATCAACACCGAGGCCGATCGAGCTCGAGCTCACAGACAAGAGCTGTTGCAAACACACTAAGGGAGAGAATCTCGACAGAAATTAGGGAAAAACAGATTTATCATGGGTTCTCCACTATGTATTTTTAATTATATCTAAAGTAGGATCCTCCACTATAAAGAGGATGGCTACATTTCTGTAGAGGGAAGTTCTTTGTCTTAAATTGTAATTTAAGCACTATATTCTCCTATATTCAAGAGTTACTCTTTTAAGCTTCATAAATTGATTCATCTTGCTTAGTCCTAAAAATCATCTTCTTTACAACCTTGTTTATTTTACATTCTTCGCAATCCATATTTGATATTTCTATTTATCCTTAAGATTTGTATTAATCTATATCACATATCCTTAGAACAATGTACAAATTCAACTCCATCTGTTTTTCGGATAAACAGTTTGGCGCCCACCGTGGGGCTAAGGATAACAGTAGTTATTTGATACGAATCTGCAAAAATACACCATTTTGTGCTTGTTTCCGAAAGTATCTCAGATTAGCAGCGACTAACTACCAATCAAATGGCCTTACCTATCGACAACGAAGCTGGTCTTCAAGATGAGAACAACAACTTGACACCCAGTACAGAAAGACCATTTGTCAATGCTGTTGGAGCTCGGATCGAAGTGCCGATAGATATCAATTCGCATGTGGCCATTGAGGCAAACATACATTCTGAACCTGAAAATAGCATTCATGGTGGCACTCGGTCTGCAGCTCGAAACACCCATAACATTGAGGAAAACAGCGTCAGCTTGCGCATGACTTTTGAAATGTTGCAAGCCCAACAAGTAGAGATAGCTCAGTTGCAGAGCCAAACCCAGCTACCAAGCAGGCTGGAGCCCAGTCCACCCCGAGAATGCCCACAGAACGGAGCCAGCCATAGTGAGGTCAAATGAGCAAGAATCGGGGACTACTCCCGAAATCGCTAAAATACTCGAGGAGCTCACAAAGTGAGTCGAAGACAACGATAAAAAAATAGAAACATATAACTCCAGGGTCGATCAGATCCCGGGGGCTCCACCAATGATAAAGGGGTTGGATTCCAAAAACTTCGTGCAAAAGCCTTTCCCTTCAAGCGCAGCCCCAAAACTAATCCCCAAAAAATTTTGTATGCCCGAAATTCCCAAATATAATGGAACGACCGATCCCATCGAACATGTCACCTCTTACACGTGCGCCATCAAGGGTAATGATTTGGAGGACGATGAAATCAAATCTGTGTTGTTGAAAAGGTTCGGAGAGACCCTCTCGAAGGGAGCAATAATTTGGTATCACAACCTACCACCGAATTCGATCGACTCATTTGCCATCTTAGCATATTCTTTCGTAAAGGCACACGCCGGGGCCATAAAGGTCGCAATGAGGAAATCAGACCTTTTCAAGGTAAGACAAAAGGATAACGAGATTCTAAGGGAGTTCGTATCTTGTTTTCAAATGGAACGAATGGATCTGCCACCAGTCATAGACGATTGGGCTGTTCAGGCTTTCACTCAAGGTTTGAAAGAACGAAGTTCGACCACATCATGGCGACTGAAGCATAACCTGATCGAGTACCCAGCTATCACTTGGGCCGACGTGCACAATAGGTACCAATCAAAAATTAGAGTCGAAGACGATCAGTTGGAGGCTGAACCCGCTACTCGAAGGGATATCAATCGAGAACAAGTTCCGATCAGGGATCGATATCGACCGTATAACGGAAACCACAGAATCAATGAATCGAGACGTAACCCCGGACAAATCAACAAAATAAGTGATCAAGGTCAAGGGTCTCGGGGACTGATGAATAGAAGTGGGTTTGATAGGCCTACCGGATCTAAGGAAGCCCCTCGGTTATCGGAGTATAACTTCAGCATTGATGCATCCACCATCGTGTCGGCTATCGGATGCATCAAAGACACTAAATGGCCTCGACCCATGCAGACCGATCCTGCCCAGAGAAATCCTAATTAAATGTGCGAATATCATGGCACTCATGGCCACAGAACGGAAGATTGCAGGCAACTAAGAGAGTAGGTAGCCCGGTTATTCAATAAAGGCCACCTTTGAGAATTTTTAAGCGACAGGGCGTAGAACCATTTCAAAAATAGGGATTTCGGCAAACAAAACGAACAAGAAGAATAACAACACGTCATTCACATGATCATCGGTGACGTCGATACCCATCAAGGGCCGGTGCTTAAACGCACTAAGACATCGATTGTGAGGGAAAAGCGATCTCGAACTCAGGATTATGCACCCATAGGAACTTTGTCCTTCAATGATGAAGATGCAGAAGGAGTCATACAACCTCATAACGATGCACTGGTAATATCCGTAGTTATGAATAAAGTTAAGCGTGTGTTAATTGATCCAGGGAGCTTGGCCAACATCATTAGATTGAAGGTCGTACAACAACTCAGTCTACAAAACTAGATTGTACCCGTGACCCTCGTCCTAAACGGATTCAATATGGCCTGTGAAAACACCAAAGGCGAGATAATTCTGCCGATAAACGTGGTCGGGACCATCCAGGAAATAAAGTTCCACGTAATCGAAGGCGACATGAGGTACCATGCCCTTTTTGGAAGGCCATAGATCCACAACATGAGGGATGTACCTTCGACCCTACACCAGGTTCTTAAATTCCCAACATCGAGGGGGCCATAACAGTGTACGGAGAGCAACTGGCCACAAGAGAAATATTTGCCGTCGAGGAAGCGAATCTGATATCCTCGCCTTCGCTAATAAAGGGATCGATCTCAAAAGGGGAACAATATGCCAAATAGCAATCACAGACACCAGCTTTAACCCAACCAGAAAATTAGAAGATCGATGAAGATGATGATCATAGGATTCCTTGATCCTTCATGCTTCCCGATGATTCCAACGCTACCCAATCAATGATCGAAGAATTGGAGCAAGTCATATTAATTGAGCGTTTGCCTGGACGAAAGGTATACCTGGGAACGGGATTAACCCCCAAACTCAGGAACAGAGTTATTCAATTTCTTATTGATAACATGGATTGTTTTGCTTGGTCCCATTTAGATATAACAGGAATCCCACTGGATATAACGACACATCGGCTAAGCTTGGACCCTAGGTTCAGACCGGTGAAGCAAAAGAGAAGACCCTAGTCCGAGGTAAAGCACGCATTAATAAAGGACGAGGTAACCAAACTTCTCAAAATATAGTCCATTCGGGAGGTGAAATATCCTGAATGGTTAGCCAATGTAGTTTAGTGCCTAAGAAAGGGAACAAACTTAGAATGTGTGTAGATTATAAGGATTTGAACAAAGCATGTCCCAAAGATTCTTTTCCGCTGACAACATTGATCACATGATCGATACCACGGCTGGCCACGAGATCCTTACTTTTTCCGATGCCTATTCTGGGTATAATCAAATCCAAATGAACCCGGAAGACCAGGAAAAAACTTTATTTGTCACCAAGTATGGAACATATTGTTATAATGTGATGCCCTTCGGGCTAAAAAATGCAGGAGCTACTTACCAACGCCTAGTAAATAAAATGTTCGAGGAACAAATAGGTAAATCAATGGAAGTTTATATTTATGACATGCTAGTTAAGTCCCTGCGTGCAGAGGACCATTTGACCCATTTGCAGGAAATATTCGAGATTTTAAGGAAATACAACATGAAGCTCAACCCCGAAAAGTGTGCTTGAGGGGTCGGTTCAGGCAAGTTCCTCGACTTCATGGTGTCAAATCGGGGGATCTAGATTAACCCCGATAAAATCAAGACCATCGAAGACATCTCCATCGTGGACAACGTAAAAATCGTATAGAGGCTAACGGGACGGATTGCAGCCTTAGGACGATTCATTTCAAGGTCGTCAGATCGAAGTCACCAATTTTTCTCTCTACCCAAAAAGAAGAACGATTTCTCTTGGACCCCGGAATGCCAACAGGCATTATAGGAATCAAAACGATATCTATCGAGTCCGCCACTGCTTCATACTCTAAAGACAGATGAAAAACTTTGCTTGTACTTGGTAGTATCGAAAATCGCGGTAAGCAGTGTCCTATTTCGAGAAGAGCGAGGTACGCAATTTTCCATTTATTATATAAGTCGAACTTTAGGAGAAGTAGAAACTAGATACCCGCACCTAGAAAAATTGGCACTTGCACTGATAAGCTCCTCTAGAAAGTTAAGACCGTACTTTCAATGTCACCCCATATACATATTAACCACTTACCCGCTTCGTAATATTTTGCACAAGCCCAAACTATCAGGCCGATTGGCCAAATGGGTCGTCAAATTCAGCGGGTATGATGTCGAGTATCAATCCCGTACGACCATCAAGTCTCAAATTTTAGCAGACTTCGTGGCTGATTTCACGCCGACCCTCATACCCGAAGTCAAAAAAGAACTCTTATTGAAGTCAGGTACGTCATCAGGGGTATGGACCCTTTTTACGGACGGGGCTTCGAATGTGAAGGGGTCCGGGCTAGGCATCGTTTTAAAGCCACCCACGGGTAACACTATTAGGTAATCTATCAAAACTACTAGGTTGACTAACAACGAGGCCGAGTATGAGGACATGATTGCAGGTCTCGAGCTAGCTAAATGTTTGAGAGTAGAAGTCATTGAAGCCAAGTGTGACTCTTTGCTGGTGGTAAACCAAGTAAATAAAACCTTTGAAGTTCGAGAAGATAGAATGCAAAGGTATTTGGACAACTACAGGTCACTTTGTACCGTTTCAAAGAATAGACTTTATAGCATGTTCCACGAGAGCAGAACAGTGAGGCTGATGCACTTGCAAATTTGGGATCATCGGTCGAGGAAGGCGAAATAAGCTCACTGTCGTTCAACTCTCGAGATCTGTGATCGAAGAAGGTCATGCCGAGATAAATTCTACGAGCCTAACCTCGGATTGGAGGAATAAGTATATTGAATACTTAAAGAATGGAAAGCTCCCATCGGACCCTAAAATTTCGAGGACCCTACGAACCAAAGCTGCTCGATTCACATCAACTGCAGATGGAACGCTATACCGAAGGACATTCGATGGACCATTGGTAGTATGCTTAGGTCCAGGAGACACCGATTACATCCTACGTGAGGTGCACGATGGCACTTGTGGAAATCACTCCGGTGTCGATTCATTAGTCCGAAAAATAATCAGGGCAGGGTATTATTGGATCAATATGGGCAAAGATGCAAAGGAGTTTGTTCGAAAATGTGATAAATGTAAAAGGTTTGCACCAATGATCCATCTACCTGGAGAGCAACTTCACTCAGTCCTATCCCCATGGCCATTCATGAAATGGGGAATGGATATCGTCAGCCCTCTGCCATCGGCCCCAGGTAAATCTAAGTTCATTTTATTTATGACTGACTATTTCTCTAAATGGGTTGAAGCACAAGTGTTCGTGAAAGTAAGAGAGAAAGAGGTTATAGACTTTATCTGGGATCATATCGTATGTCGATTCGGGATACCCACCGAAATAGTGTGTGACAATGGGAAACAGTTTGTCGGCAGCAAAGTGACGAAATTATTCGAAGATCATAAAATAAAAAAGATATTATCAACACCGTATCACCCCAGTGGGAACGGAGAGGCCGAATCAACGAACAAAACTATCACTCAAAACCTAAAGAGGAGGATGAACGACGCTAAAGGAAAATGAAGAGAAATTCTACCCGAAGTCATTTGGGCATATCAAACAACATCAAAATCTAGTACGGGGGCAACCCCGTTCTCCTTAGTATATGGCTCCGAAGCCTTGATTCCTATCGAAGTCGGGGAACCCAGTGCTAGGTTTTGATATATAACAGAAGAGTCAAATAACGAGGCTATGAACACTAGCCTCAAATTATCGGATGAAAAATGAGAAGCTGCGCTCGTCCAATTGGCCGCCCAAAAGCAGCAAATCGAAAGATACTATAATCGAAGAACCAAGCTTCGCCATTTTAAAGTCGGGGACTTAGTGCTAAGGAAAGTCACCCTCAGTACCCGAAATCCAAACGAAGGAAAACTAGGACCGAACTGGGAAGGACCGTATCGGGTTCTCAAAAATGTCGGAAAAGGATCATACAAGCTCGGTATTGTAAACGGCAAACAACTATCAAACAATTGAAATGTGTCGCACCTAAAATGATACTACTGCTAAGGTACGACCATCCCATATTTGTTTACATTTCGAAACTAACCCCTACAGGAGTCTGATCAGAAGCTAGGATGGATCCTTCAATATGAAGCCCTAGGTCTGGAAGCATGCGTTGCACTCTTTTTCCCTTAGATCGGTTTTATCCCAAATGGGTTTTTCGGCAAGGTTATTAATGAGGCAACCAATGAACGTGCTAAACTTAGAAACAATTCGACAGTATCCGAGGCCTCTTTACAATAGACCTCGAATACTGGGGGGCATTAGCCCTCAAATATATCAAGTTCTGATGCAAGATGGTTATTTTGTAACAACATGGTTCCAATAGGAAAATTTGTAAGAGCCAAATGGTCAAAACGAACCATGCTCGTGTAGTTGGTCCGATCCCTGACACAAAACATGAACATATGTATAATGACTTGCAAAGAAAGTTCTCTTCTTTACCGATATTTTATATCCAAGAAATATTCCTCTATTTCGAGATTTATTATGCAAACAGGATTGAGATAAATCTCCGAGTCCGAGCAGGCACTCACTCGACTAATAAGCCTACGGGCTACTCTTATTCCAAGTTCGAGCAAGCAATTACTCAGCCATTACTCCTACGGGCTACATTACTTCGAGTTAGAATCATTCACTCGACCATTAAGCTTACGGGCTACTCTTATTCTGAGTTCGAGCAAGCACTCACTCGACCATTACGCCAACGGGCTACATTACTTCGAGTTCAAATCATTCACTCGACCATTAAGCCTATGGGCTACATTTCTTCGAGTTCAAAAATATTCACTCGACCATTATGCCTACGGGCTACATTACTTTGAGTTTGAGTCATTCACTCGACCATTACGCCTACGGGCTACATTACTTCGAGTTCGAATCATTCACTCGACCATTAAGCCTGCGGGATACATTACTTCGAGTTCGAATCATTCACTCGACCATTAAGCCTACAGGCTACATTACTTCGAGTTTGAATCATTCGCTCGACCATTAAGCCTACAGGCTACATTTCTTCGAGTTCGAAACATTCACTCGACTAATAAGCCTACGGGCTACTCTTATTCCGAGTTCGAAATATTCACTCGACTACTAAGCCTACGGGCTATATTACTTCGAGTTCGAAACATTCACTCGACTAATAAGCCTACGGGCTACTTTTATTTCAAGTTCGAGAAAGCACTCACTCGACCATTACGCCTACGGGCTATATTACTTCGAGTTTGAAACAGTCACTCGACTATTACGCCTACGGGCTGTATTACGTCGAATTTGAATCACTCAACTCTACTACTAAGCCTATGAGCTACCTTATTTCATGTTTGAGTAAGCTCTCACTCGGTTATAAAGGCTACAAAGTCCAGATTCGATCAAATTGCCTAAATCCTTGTGAAAACATTCATAAGGCATGAATAAAATCTTCACAAGGTAGGAAAAACAATAGAAGCAAGTCGGCAAAAGAAAAAGATATTTTTATATATATAAGATTGTTTACATGGTTAATTACAACATAGAAACTAAGGGCTAAGTTTCTTGGTTATCTCCGGAAGCGGTCTCTTCTCCATCAAGCTCCCCCCCATTCTTGGACCCGCTCTTACTCCCATCATCGTCATCATTATCATCATCGTCATCATCGGAAACCAAGGGTTCAACATCGGCTTTGAGTTCTTTAGCCCCTTTTATCTCTTCAGCGAGATCGAAACCTTGAGCATGGATCTCCTCGAGGGTCTCCCTCCAAGATCGGCACTTAGAAAGTTCAGCTAACCAATGTGCTCGAGTATCGGCGGTCTCGGCTGCCTCTCTTGCTTGGACCTGGGCAGCTTCAACATCAGCCCGATAGACGGCCACGAGTGCATCCGCATCAGCCTTTGCCTTTTCGGCATTAGATTCGGCCTTGGCATGTTCAGAGGCCAACCGAGCCTCGAGCTCCTCTATTCTTCTTGCTTGAACCGAGCTTTTCTCCTTCCTACTTTGAAGTTGGTTTTCGGTCGATGATAATTGGGCTCGAGCAGCTTCTTTCTCTACAGCAAAGTGATCCATACCTTCTTTCCACTTCAAAGACTCCGCTTTTATCTCATCGACCTCCTCACAAAGTTTCCCGATCATCTCAATTTTCTGCTGCAGCTGTGAGACCAAAAGATTAGCCATTGTTCCGGTATTGAGCCCATAGGCTTTTAAAAGTATCATTACCTGCTCGGATAGATCGGTCTGATCTTGGTAAGCCTTGGCCAAATCAGCTCGGAGGTCTTTTATTTCCTCTCCCTTTTGCCCTAAGAGGAGCTTAAGGGAGTTCCTCTCCTCCGTAACCCGTTGAAGGTCGGCCTCATATCGACGTAGCTCGGTTCGGGACCAAGAACATGCTTCTCGATAAACTGTCGTGGCCTGCAAAGAAAGAAGAAATGAAGTTAGAAAAGAAAAGAAAACATAAAGGTAATGCCATATAATTTAAGGCTTACCTGATTCAAATCCTGCTGCACTCCGTGAAAAAGATCCGATGCATCACTTTTACCGGTAGCGTCCTCGACACCAGTAAATAGGTCACGAAAAGGATCCTCTCCATCATGCGGCCTGTCTAATTCGAGGGCCCCCAAAGCTTGGGCTTCCCGAATCGCCCCTGCGAAAAAAGTAGGGAAGGTGGGCGAGTCTTCGATTGCTACTGCCCCTTGGAGCATTCTCTTTGGTTCAAAGAGATTCGGGGAGAGCCCCTTCAGACATATCCCCAATTCGTTGGCATCAATGGGAGGAATATTCGATCTCCAACAACTCAGGGACTCTGCCCGAATCTTTCTCTGATATATCCTCAGTTCGAGGTGGAGCCTTATGAACCACCATCGATCTAGCTGCCTGTAGAACATCGGTGGTCTTCTTCGTTCGGGCCGCTAACGTGGACCCATCATTTTCTTCTTCTTCTTCATCCCTCAAACGCAGAACTGATTCTACGGTCAAAGGAATGCTATTCTTGTTCTGCTTACGAGCCGTCCTCTTCTTCGATTTTTGATCTTCAAGGACGGGGGCTTTTTTCCTCTTATTATCTTTCACCGGCTTTGGGACAGAGGCCGAAGCCTCTTCCTCGACGGACGAGGGCTTCAAAACTGCATCTTTGCCCACACCTACATGCGGGAAATTTTATTAAAGTGTGTGAAAAGCATCTTGTTCGAACTACCAAAAAATACGAGAAAGGGGCTTACCATGATTTTTGGCCTCCCATCGGCCCTTTGATAAGTCACGCCATGAGCGCTCGACGTATGAGGAGGTCGAAACCAGATCCCGTACCCAGTTCTTGAGATCGGGAACTGCGCCGAGCATCCAGGGAACCGCTGCATCACAAAAGGGGGAATATTGGTGAGAAAGGAAAAGAAAGGACAAAATAGTAGGAGATAACAACAGAATTACACTTACGCTTCATGTTCCACTCCTCGGGAAAAGGCATCTTTTCAATCGGAATCTGGTCCGCAGTTCTTACTCGAATGAACCTGCCCATCCAGCCTCGATCCCTATCCTCGTCTATGCTCGAGAACAGAGCCTTGGTAGCTCGACGTTGAAGTTTTATTAACCCTCCTCGAAAAAGGCGAGGATGGTACAATCAAATGAGATGATCGAGGGTGAAAGGCATCCCCTCGATTTTGTTCAAAAATATCGGATCAAAATAATGATCCGCCAAAAATAAGGATGGATCTGGCCTAGGGTTATTAGGTATTTATGACAAAAATCTATGATAACAGGGTCGAGGGGACCTAACGTGAAAGGGTAAGTGTACACACTTAAAAATCCTCTCATGTGAGTAGTAATATCCTCTTCGGGAGATGACACTACCACTTCTTTGTTCCCCGAGTTACAATCTTTTTTATCCGCTCGATATACCCCCGGGTTTTCGAACAAATATATCTCGATACGGGCTCATATCGGCCAAGAACCAGCGAACCTTTATCGAGTTTGAAATCGGAGGTAAGAACACACGTCGCCAGAATGCACTCCTCAGGGCGTGGATAAACCAGTGTTTTGTCAGCGGCAGATTGGGGAGAAGAATCTTTTTCTTTTTGGGGGACGATTTTTGATGTCTTCACCATTTTTGGATTTAAAGATGGTGACAAAGATTTGGTGGTTTAGAAGAAGAATTTTGCAGAAAAGAGTCAAAGATCAGTGAATAAACTCAGAAGAGACAAAAAAGAACTTGAAAAACTTTCTGAAGATTGAAGAAGTAAAAGTGATGAATGGTGGACGGAAAGGCTATTTATAGGTTGAAACAATGACGATTCAATATCAGCGATGGCCGACCACCGTCTGACATGCATTAAATGCCTTGAAAAACTAAATCAATGGGACAACTATCACGTGCGTCATGATCGAGCCCAATGTGAACGTCAGCTTATAATCCAATCGAGCCATTGAGAAATCATATCGTTTCACACCACATCCTTCCCGAGAAACGAGGGGACTATCTTTATACGGTCGAAATAGATTTTGGCCTTCGTACGATTGATCGGGGTTGAAACATAATGGATCAAAGAAAGACTTCGTAATATCGAGATGGGTTCCGAAGGAGGTACAAACAAGCTTCAGATTTTGGGTATAGACCAAAACACCGAGTTCGAAGTCATTATCGAGCTCGGGTTCGAATCGAACTATGATGAGAAGATTTTAAGCTTAAGGGGCATAGGCCAACCGGGATCGAGTCCGAATCATCACCTGATCCCGAGTCCATATCGAGTTCTAGAAGCAATACCGACCAGCACCGAGGCCGATCGAGCTCGAGCTCACATACAAGAGCCGTTGCAAACACACTAAGGGAGAGAATCTCGGCAGAAATTAGGGAAAAGCTGATTTATCATGGGTTCTCCACTATGTATTTTTAATTATATCTAAAGTAGGATCCTCCACTACAAAGAGGATGGCTACATTTCTATAGAGGGCAGTTCTTTGGCTTACATTGTAATTCAAGCACCATATTCTCCTATATTCAAGAGTTACTCTTTTAAGCTTCATAAATTGATTCATCTTGCTTAGTTATAAAAATCATCTTCTTTACAACCTTGTTTATTTTGCATTCTTTGCAATCCATATTTGATCTTTCTATTTATCCTTACGATTTGTATTAATCTATATCACATATCCTTAGAACTACGTACAAATTCAACTCCATCCATTTTTTAGATAAACAATATTGCTTGTGAGGCCATGGTTGGTGTTGTTATTGTGTTATATTGCATCATTAGTTATGTATATGTTGATTAGGATTGGTTTCTGGGATTCTCTGATAGGTGGACAAGCCCAGTTATAGGGGAGACTCTGGCGAATACTTTGGAAATTTAGGGAATTAGCCAATTTTTGAAACTGCTGTGTGTGTGAATTAACAATTGGGCCACATACGATGCTAATAACAGATTTTTACCCTCATTTGAGGACGAATGATCCTAAGTGGGGGAGAATATAAGGCCCCGTAAAAAGTTTGCAAAAAAAATAATAATAATGTTTTGCGGCTCAGACTTTTTGGGTTGAACAATGCACTGGAAAGTAAAGAAAACAAAATTGGCAGAGAAATGCATTTCTGCGATCTATTATGCGATCGCAGAATCGCTCTGCGGACCGCATAATGGCCGCAGAGTGAGGCAAGTATGGGCCAATTTTTGGATGCAATTCTGCGGTCGACTATGCGACCGCAGAACTGCTCCGCAGTTCATTATGCGACCACAAAACAGGTCTGCGGGCGGCATAGTGACAGCAGACCCAGGCATATATTTGCCAGTTTTGGACACAAATTATGCGGACCGCATATCGATTATGCGACCGCAGATTTTGTTCCGGGGAAACATTTTTGAGTTTTTATAACCCGACCCTACTTCGTTAAATACACGAAAAAGATCATTTTTGAGCAAAACTTCTAAGATTTTAAAGAGAAGGGAGAGTGTTTTAGAGAGAGAGGAAACCCTAGGCTAATTTTCATCAATCTTTACTCAAATCTTGGAAGATTAACAAGGATAACCCACAATGTCTTCATCCTAAAGGTAAGATTCTACACCCTAACCCTCAATTTCAAATTTTGTCAAGAATTGGATAATTAGTAAGATAATATTTGGGCATGAGAGTTGTCCATCTTGCATGCATATGTTATCAAAGGGTGTAAGAAGATTGCTGAGCTAAGAATGGTAAAGAATGGGTTGTGGGATGATGAAATCTTTCATAAAAGGACCTTGAAACCTTATGCACACCTAGTGTTTGATAAAATGCTCAAATGAGCTAGAACCATGATCATCTTCCTAATTTTGGTTCAATTTGTTATATTTCTAAAATAGATTGAAGTTGCTAAGAATTCCGGAATATTTTAGAGTTTAAGGAAGCTCCATTGAGGTATGTTGGCTAAACTGTTCTCTTAGAATTGAATCCCACGGTATTCATGTAAATTATGTAAGACCCGAGTGGATCATTATAAATTGGTTATTCCGAGTAAGTTTGTGTCAAAAGATATATGTTCAACAAGTATCCCAAATGATTTATTCACGTTATGTTATCAATTGAGAGTGTGTTCAAAATATGGGTTGCGCTTTAATAAAGTTTCAACTACAAGTCAAGTTTAAACGAAGGCTATTATGCCAAATTTTGTGAAGTATCTCTATGTGTCTAAGACTCTTAATTGCTCACATGTGTACTACAAACCTTGAATTGTATTGTATTTGATGTTGATGATGATGATGATGATGATAATGTTTGAAATTGAAAAGATGAGCATTAAATACTAAATACAACCAACGTGCCAAGAATAATTTTATAATTGTGGCCACTAGTGACAATGAAATGAAAAGATGTGAAAGAAGTATGAAATGCGATGATTGATATAAAAAAGGTTGATGTCTCGAATAAGACAGCCTAGCCGATCGGGTCGTGATCGAACACCATGCCGCACACATAGTGGTGATTGTGCTGGAAATTATAATTGAATTTGTGATTGTGGTTGATGTCTCTAATGAGATAGCCTGGCCGATCGGGTCGTGATCGAACTCCGTGTTAATGGTACAGGGGTATTGATATTGAGAGTGATTGTGGTTGATGTCTCTAAAGAGATAGCCTAGCCGATCGGGTCGTGATCAGACTCCGTGCTAAAAGTACGGTGGTATTGGTATTGTGAATAATGGTATCGATGCTATATCTTTAAATAGATGCAGGTGGTTCCACAGCAGAAGATATTGATCAGTGATAGCAGTACACCTTCTTCCCAACTGACTTGGTGAGCCCCACTTCATCCCGAAGTAATGTATCCTTCGTACTTTGTGTATTCTGTTTGAGGTATAGCCGGGGCCTTGTTGCCGACATTATCATAGTATTCTTCTTTATCTATTGAGACTCCATAGACATAGTGTGGGTTGTATATTGGTGCTGGGGAAGTTAAACTCGTTATCTTGTGTTTGAATTACTACTTCCACTTCAGATTATGAAATGTGTGTGTGAAATTGAGACTTTAAAATAAAGTAACTAATGGTAAGAAATTGGTATTGTAGACATGATCCCTTTATTGTTTGATTAACGAAAACATATATTCTCTTTATTTATGAATGAGTTTGGGTAGAAGGAAATCTAATAGGCTTGCTCGGCCGGGTTCACTCGGTTGAGCGCCGGTCGCGCTCCTCGTTTTTGGGGCGTGATAGAAACAAACTTAGAATATGCGTAGATTATAAAGACCTGAATAAAGAATGCCCCAAGGATTCTTTCCCTTTGCCTAATATCGATCGTATGATCGATGCCACGGCCGGCCACGAGACTCTCAGCTTTCTCGATGCCTACTCTGGGTACAACCAGATACAGATGAACCTAGAGGATTAGGAAAAAACCTCGTTTATTAATAAATACGATACCTATTGTTATAATGTAATGCCTTTCGGTCTAACAAATTCTGGTGCAACTTATCAACGCCTAGTAAACTGAATGTTCAAAGAACAAATAGGAAATCAATGGAAGTTTATATTGATGACATGTTAATTAAGTCCATGCGAGCAGAGGACCATTTAAAACATTTGCAGAAGATTTTCGATACACCGAGGAAGTACAATATGAAGCTCAACCCCGAAAAGTGTGCATTCGGGGTTGCCTTGGGGAAGTTTCTTGGTTTCATGGTGTCCAATCGGGGAATCGAGATCAACCCCGATAAAATCAAAGCTATCGAGAATATCACGGTAGTGGACAATGTAAAGGCCGTGCAGAGGCCGACCGGATGGATAGCCGCCCTAGGACGGTTCATTTCGAGATCCTCAGATAGGAGCCACCGATTCTTCTCACTGCTTAAGAAGAAGAGCAATTTTGCATGGACTCCGGAATGCCAGCAAGCCTTGTAGGAACTAAAGCAGTATTTATCGAGCCTGTCGCTAATTCACACCCCAAAAGTGGACGAACAACTTTACCTGTACTTGGCAGTCTCGGAGATAGCGGTAAGTGGAGTCCTAGTCCATGAAGAACGAGGTACGCAATTTCCCATTTATTATGTCTGCTGGACCTTAGGTGAGGCCGAGACTAGATATCCTCACCTAGAAAAATTAGCACTTGCTTTAATAAGCGACTCTAGGAAACTAAAACCATATTTTCCATGTCAACCAATATATGTTGTAACAACTTATCTCTTCGAAATATTTTGCATAGACCCGAGCTTTCGGGTTGATTGGCCAAATGGGCCGTAGAAATCAGTGGGTACGATATTGATTATCGACCCCGAACCGCCATCAGGTCTCAAATCTTGGTGGACTTCGAGGCAGACTTTACGCCGACCCTCATACCCGAGGTTGAAAAAGAACTACTGATAAAATCGGGTACATCTTCGAGAGTCTGGACCCTCTTTATGGATGGTGCTTCAAACGCGAAGGGGTCCAGACTAGGCATCGTACTAAAATCACCCACAGGTAATATAGATAGACAGTCTATCAGAACTAAAAAATTGACTAACATTGAGGCCGAGTATGAGGCCATGATTGCAGGTCTCGAACTAGCTAGAAGCTTGGGAGCGGAGGTCATAGAAGCTAAGTGTGATTTTTGAAGTCCGAGAAGACCGAATGCAGAGGTACTTGGATAAACTATAGGTGATTCTACATCGATTTAAGGAATGGACCTTACAACATGTACCTCGAGAATAGACCAGTGAGGCCGACGCTCTTGCAGACTTAGGTTCATCGGTCGAAGACAACGAACTCAACTCGGGGACTATCGTACAACTCATGAAATTGGTAATCGATGAAGGTCACACCGAGATAAACTCCACAAGTTTAACCTGGGATTGGCGAAATAAATACATAGAGTACTCAAAGAACGGGAAGCTTCCATCAGATCCAAAGGAATCAAGAGCTCTGCGCACAAAGGCAACACAGTTCACTTTGTCCGAAGACGAAACGCTATTTAGAAGGACATTCGATGGACCATTCGCAATATATTTGGGACCAAGGGATACCGATTACATCCTACTGGAAGTTCATGAGGGCACTTGTGGATATCATTCCGGTGCCGAATCGCTGGCCCACAAAGTAATCAGAGCAGGGTACTATTGGACTGATATGGGGAAGTATGCAAGGGAATTCGTTCTAAAATGCAACAAATGCCAAAGGCATGCGCCCATGATTCATCAACCCGGGGAACTACTCCACTCGGTCCTGTCCCCATGGCCCTTCATGAAATGGGGAATGGACATTGTTAGCCCTCTCCCGTCAGCGCCAGGTAAGGTTCAGTTTATTTTGTTTATGACTGATTATTTCTCTAAATGGGTTGAAGCACAGGCTTTTGAGAAAGTCAGAGAAAAGAAAGTCATAGACGTCATTTGGGACCACATAATATGTCGATTCGGGATGCCCTCCGAGATGTGATAATGGAAAACAATTCGTCGGCAGCAAAGTAACTAAATTTCTTGAGGATCACAAGATCAAAAGAATCCCATCAACAACTTATCATCCCAACGGGAATGGACAAGCCGAATCGACCAACAAAACCATAATCCAAAATCTTAAGAAGAGATTAACTGACACCAAAGGGAAATGGAGAGAAATACTACCCGAAGTTCTTTGGGCATACTACATGACATCTAAATCCAGTACCGGATTAACACCATTCTCGTTAGTTTAAGGTGCCGAAGCTCTGATCCCAGTCGAGGTCGGAGAACCTAGCATCAGGTTTTGATATGCAATAGAGGAGTCAAATAACAAGACCATGAATACGAGCCTAGAATTGTTAGATGAAAGACGCGAAGCCGCTCTCGTCCGATTGGCCGCCCAAAAATAGCGGATCGAAAGGTACTATAATCGAAGAGCCAATCTTCGACATTTTAACATCAGGGACTTGGTGCTAAGAAAAGTCACCCTCAACACCAGAAATATGAATGAAGGGAAATTAGGTACGAACTGGGAAGGACCGTACCAAGTTCTCGAAATCATCGAAAAAGGATCCTACAAGCTCGGCACGATGAACAACGAACAACTGTCGAGAAATTGGAACGTATCGCACCTACATCGATACTACTGCTAAGGTACGTCCCCTTCCATTTTCATCTATATTTTAAACTAACCCTTGTAGGTGTTCGACCAGAAACAATGATGAATTTTTCAATACAAAACCTTTAGGTCTGAAAGCACGCGTTGCACTCTTTTTTCCTTGGACCGGTTTTGTCCCAAATGGATTTTTCGGCGAGGTTTTTAATGATGCAACCGTTGATCATGCTAACTTAGAACAATTCAATAGTATTCGAGGATTCTTTACAATCAACCTCGAATACTAGGGATCATTTCCATGGAATGTCAAGTTTGATGCAATGATGTTACTTCCTGACAATAGGGTCTCGATAGGAAATATTTGTAAGGGCCAAATGGTCAAACGAACCATTCCCGTGTAGTTTGCTTGAGCCCTGACATAGAACATGTACGCATGTATAATCAATTATAAAGAGAAGTACTTTTACTTGACGATATCTCATGACTTAGAAAATTACGTACTTTATAATTTTATACTCTCGATTTATTATGTAAACAGACTTAAGGGTCAGATTTCGGATAATTAGCCTCACTCTCAAGGGCTGCCGCCGGAAAAATAAATGAGATCAAATTATTAAAATTCTGAGATCATAAGACCTTTTAGGCAACCCTCGATTTTTATAGGCCACGGCCACCCCACTCGGGGACTGACACTTCGAGCAAGCTCGAAGTAAAACGGGAAAATAACCCCAAGGGGCAAATCCCGAATTAAAGAGGCTACGATCGAATTAACACGGCTCAGAGACGTCCAAATTCCGTGACAAAACAAGCCTCCGATTTCTTTCATATACCGGTTAAAAAGGCCACCCTGGGCAAAATCATAAAAGCCTTTGATAATATAAAGCCTCAAAAAATCAATTGAGTACAAAATCATTCAAACTCTCGAACAATTCCTTATTTCATGATTTCGCAAATACAAATGATAGAAAAATATTTTAAGCCGAAAAAGAGAGAAAGCCATAAACAATCTTTCTTACAAAGGCTATATCGGCCTAAAAGCCTCTGGGCTGTATTTGCTTTGAGTTCGAGAGACCATCCTCGCTCAAATAAAAAACCTAAGGGTTACCTTACTTCGAGTTCGAGCAAACACTCACTCGATTGTAAAGGCTATACTAGTTTGGTTTCAATAAAATTGTCTAAACCTCAGATCTTAGAATACAACTTCATAATTTTATAAGACAGAAAGAAAGTTTATATATATATATATATATATATATATATATATATATATATATATATATATATATATCAAAAAACATTTACAAGGGCAGCATGGCTCGATCAAATTGCTATACAAAAAACCGAGACGGTCTTAAAAGAAACACAAAAAATACTAATCCTAAAGGACTTAATCTTTTCCGGGAGCAGCATCTTCGCTCTCGAGGCCTTCTCCGCTTTCAGATCTGCTCATACTCCTAGAATCATCATCATCATCAGGAAAGGCCAACACTTTGGCTTCATCTTCGAGCTCTTTAGCATTCTCGATCTCGACTGTAAGATCGAAGCCACGAGCATGGATCTCTTCGAAAGTCTCCCTTCGAGACTGGCATTTAGCATGCTCGGCAACCCAGTTTGCTCGAGCCTGAGCAGCTTCGGCAACCTCCTTTGCTCAAACCTAAGAAGCTTCAGCATCAGACCGGTAGATGGCCACCATTGCATTAGCATTAGCCTTGGCCATTTCAACCTCCGCTTTGGCCGCTGCAAGTCCTGTGGCCAGCTTCTATCGATCGGAAGTATCTAAACCCAACAGAGACTGGAACTCCTCAATTTTCTTGGCTTGCACCAAGGCCTTCTCTTTCAAGCTTCAAAGTTGGCTCTCTGCCGAGGCCAGTTGAGCTCGGGCAACCTCCTTTTCTGAGGCAAGGCGGTCCATGTTCTTCTTCCACGCCTCGGCCTCCTCTTTCACTACGTCCACTTCCTCACGAAGATGCCCGATCACATCGAGCTTTTGCTGGATCTTTAGGATCGAACTATTAGCCACCACGCCCGAGTCAATGATATTAACTTCAAAGATTCTTTTTACCTACTTGGCCAGATCAGCTTTTTCTTTCTCAGCTGCTTCTAGCTTAGCTCGAAGTCCTTTTGCTTCCACTTCCCTCTGCTCACTGAGAAGCTTGAAGCCATCTCTCTCCTCAGTAATCCCTCGGTTTTCGGCTTCATACCGGTTCAGCTCCCCCCTGGATAAGGAAGGAATTATACAAAAATAGAAGGAAGGAATTATACAAGAGGAGAAAAGCACAAGTATGAAAATTGACATCGGCAAAGAAAATATATACTTATCCGGTTTAGGGCCTGTTGGGCTTCGTTGAAAAGACAAGGCGCTCCCACCTCGCCCGAGCTCTTCTTCTAAACCTTCAAGTCACTCATATCGGTGATACCATCAACCCCAACAAAATAGCCACGGAAAGGATCTTCCTCTCCATGGGCTCCTTCCCCGTGACAGGCCTCCACGGCCTGAGCATCGCATGTCATCGACTCAAAAAATAAAGGAAACAAGGGGGAATCCCCAATATCTATTGCCCCAAGTGGGTCTTTTGGGGCACCGCCTCCGTCTTGGGGAGCCTCGAGCCCGGTTTCTGCACCGGCATCCACCGCCTCCTCAACGGTCTCTTTGCCCTAAGGTAAAGCATCTTCGTTTCCTCTTGGCTCGGGGACTTGGGCCGAAGTCTCCTCCTCGGCTTCATTGAGCCTAGATGGAGCAGTATTAACTCCCACCGGTTCCGAAGTTCTCCGAAACTCGGTGCTAGCTCGCGCACGGGCTACCAATCCCTTAGCCTTTGAACTGACTCCATAGTCAGTAGGATTATGTTCCCCTTGGGTTTACCGGCTGTTCTCTTCTTAGGTTTTTAACCCTCGGAGTTCGAGGCCCTTTTCCTCTTATTCTCCTTCGTCGGTTTCGAGATAGGCAGTGAAACTTCTTCATCACCGGGCGGGGGTCTCATAGCCACATCCTTTCCGAGACCTACGAAAGAAGAAAGTAAGTAAACTTGTGTTTGCAAAAATGTTTGAACGATAGACAAATCGGTAAGTCAGGAAGAAGGCTTACCATGAGTACGAGCCTCCCACCGACCCTTTGACAAATCACGCCATGCACGATTGGCATATGTTGACGTTGAAACCAGGCTGCTAACCCAATTCTCGAGGTGGGGAACCTCCCCCGGCATCCAAGAAATGGCTATGTCGAGAAAAACACTGATAAGAAAGGATGAAGAAGTAAAAACAACGAACAGAAATTAAAAACAGAATCATACTTACGTTTCATATTCCATTTCTCGGGAAATGGAATGCTCTCAGCCAAGATTAGGTCCGTGGTCTTCACCCGAATGAACCGGCCCATCCAGCCCCGATCTCTGTCTTCATCTATACTCGAGATGAGCGCCTTGGTGGCCCGGCATTGAAGCTTTATCAGCCCACCTCGATAGAGTCGAGGGCTATATAATCTCATGAGGTGGTTGAGGGTGAAGGGAAGCCCATCGATTTTGCTCACGAAAAAATGGAGCAATATCACGATCCTCCAAAAAGAGGGGTGAATTTGACCGAGGGTCACCTGATATTTCTTGCAGAAGTCTATAATAATCGGATCAAGAGGACCCAACATGAAAGGATAAGTGTAAACACTCAGGAACCTTTTAACGTGGGTGGTGATCGCTTCTTCTGGTGCCGGTATCACAACCTCTTTGTTTGCCCAGTTACAATCTTTTTTCACCTGATCAAGGAGGCTTTTGGGTATCGAGCATATATATCTCGATACCGGCTCGCATTGACCAGGAATCGGTGAGGGTTTTAAAGTCGGAATCAATGACACACCCTCCGGGAGTAAGATCTTCAGGGCGTGGCTCCACCACTGGTTTTTCGCCGGCCGGCCGAGACGAGAAAGTAGCCTCTTTCTGCGGAACAGTTTTAGATATTTTTGCCATTTAGTTTTTGTGGGCAAAGAAGAATGGAGACTGAAATGTTTTTAAGTTTTAGGAAGAACAAGCAAAGAAACTCAAAGATCTGAAGATAGGAAGCTTTAAAGAAGGCAAAGGACTATGGAGATTGGAATGAAAAAGATTTGAAAGTAAAAGTATGGAATAATGAAGAAATGGGCTATTTATCGGTTTCACAATGACGGCTCAAAACTTGTAATGGCCGACCGTCGACTGACGCGCATTAAATACCTAGAAAACTGTACCGACATGACGTTTCGGTCACTTCTGCTGCTTATGTCACGACCATTACGTCATGATCGAAGGCTCAAATCGTTTCTTGTCATTATTCTCCAAAAAACGAGGGGATTATCTGTATACGGTCGAAATCGGACTTGCCCGATTTTGTACGGTTAATTGAGACCGGGGCGGCAGACCAAGGTTCGATCTCAAAATAGATTGGATCATTATATGTATAGATATTGCCTAACTCGTGATTCAGGGATCGATCGAGATCGATACCAGCTAAGTTCGAGACCAGTCAAGATCGGGATCGAGCTAAATGAAGACCGGTCAAGATTGAAATCGAGCTAAATGTAGAGATCGACCGAGGCCAAAGATCGTCCTCGATCGAGCAAAGCTTATCGAGCCAAAGACAGAGAACCGGAATATCAGCAATTAAGTGGGAATCTCGACGGAAATCACGGCGCAAATCATGGAAAGACTAATTAATTAGTCTATCTTTGGATCCCCAAAATAGGATTTCCCCACTATATTAAGGGTTGTTATCATTTGCAGAGGGGCAGATTGGTGAAGATTCATAGAATATAAAGCAACAACCATCTTTCTTCCGTTTGGGGATTTTGAGCCATATTGTTCCTCTATTAGTTACTCTTCATTCAATTTGAAAGTGAAAAAACTTGAAGGTTTCGGCTAACTAGTCCATTTGGTTTGTATTTATTTCTTTTATAGCTAATTTTGATATTCATTTATTTATCTTTTTCAATTTGTACCAAGTTATACCATGTATTCTTAGAACTATGTATAAATTCAATTGCTATCCGTTTTCAGGTTAAACAGAAAAGAGCATTTAATGTACATTTTATCTTAATGACACTCCACTGTCAGGCGATTCTTATATTACCTTGAATTCCTTTGTCCTTTTCTTTAGTTAAAATTGTTAAAAGAAAATCTCAATGCACAATAAAAATAAATTAAACAAAAATGCACATTAGTGCTCCTTTCTGGCCTAATCAAATCATAAACTTTAGTGCCGCAAAAGTGGCAAACTGAAAACCTTTCTTAACCTTTTTTTTTTTTTTTTTGTGGAAAAATCTAATGAACCAAAAAATTTCTCGGATAAACTAAATTTGGCAGCCGCAGAGGAAAGCACGTAAACTTGAAATACCCAATAACATCTTTCTGTATACTGCACAAGCAGTGTCCGAAAAATTAGTACTGATATTTTTTATACTTTATTTGAAAACAAAATCAAGGAACATGAATAAAGGAGGTTAAACCTCCACTGTAAAACTATATTCACGCCACTATTGCGGCTAGCAAAAATTTCTGCCGCTTTGCAACGGGATCACTGTAGAAACTTATTTTTTAATTACGCCTAAACAGAAATAATCTCAATAATTTAACATGATACATGCTTTGATACCAATTGTTGGAACCATACCAATTGTTGGAACCAAATTACTTTGAATATGAAGACTATCATTTTTAATCTAAAAACTATCATGTCTGATCAACAAGAAAATAGAATTACACGAGGAAGCGTATCTGAATCCATGAAAATTGGTGAAATTTATCATTTTTGCGGTTAGTCGTCTTCCAAACCAAGACGTAAGAATTGCACAGATGGCGGCTCACACTTTTCCAACGACGGAATATGAGGAAAAAAAAAACCCCTAAGTCTGATTTGGGGACCATAACCCATTTATAGTTGCACATGTTTATATAATTCTAAATTTTGCCCATCATTAAATTAGAAATTATATCCGGATATCTACACATAAGACCCCATACTTTAAGAAGTGTCTTATAGACAATTTAAAAAACCTTAGAAGATCATTTTTAATTTGGATTAACCTTTTAACCATAACGACCAGCATACAATTGTTCTTAATACAAAATATATGTGCAAGTCCGTGAACTCTTATATGCTTGGCACTAGTTGGAAATTTTTCCGAGATCTACCACCACCATATCTCTGCCACCCATAAACCACATTATTCCATCTTCACCGAAACAGACCCAATCAAGTAGTAGAACCCATCTTCCCCATTCACTATTTTCCTAAAAGTTCCAACTTTTTTGAGCTAAAATTAGCTTTTAATATAAGAAATACATTTTGAAATCATCTGATGAGGTGGAGATAAGGAGGATGAGCAAAGCTAAAAATGATACATCATCAACGGAGGTCGGGTCGAAAGCTATAGCCACGTGCCACAGGCCTTTTCCCACATATCAGTTTTTTCTTCCTTGCTTTTTCGTTTTTGGGGCAATGCGGGTATATATAAGTGAATAGGGGGCATCACGTGTCACTATTTTGCTCTACTGGAGCTTTTTTGTCCTTTCCCCATTATTCTAAACAAACCAAATGTATTTCTTCAAAATTTGAAAAAAGCTTTCCTATAATAATTTTTTTTATTGGTAAGTAGCTTTCCTATAATAATAACTGATTGATTAGTTTTACTTAAAAAAATGTGGTTGATATATTACCCAATCCAATTTGTACAAAAATAACATGAAAACATGGATTTTATAGATTTTTTAGGTTTGAGTTCGTGATGATGAAACCCTAAAAGGTTTTTTTTTAAAATTATCTTTAATCAATAAAGGATTAAAGGTGCTACTCTTTTGATTTATTATTCAAGGGGATCTGGCGTGAGTCCGTAGAACTCTATGGGAAAGAAAAATGATACACCACAAAACTCTCAAAACGACAAAAGTGCAAATTTAGCGTGTAATTAGTTAGGAAACTCAACGTGCAAAGGAATAAGTTTTTGGATCCAAAGAAAAGGTGACAGAAATCTCATGCAATGAGATGCTAAAGCTTTTATCGCATAGAAATAGCTTTGAAAAGGCAAGGCACTTCACAGTGCAGAGAACCAAAGATGGTGGATGGAATCATGAAGGAATTGCCCGAAGATCTGGTGATATATATAATTCTAATGCTTCCAGTGAAATCTTTATTGCGATTCAAATGCTCCTGTATAACTTTTTGCAATATCATAAAGTCATCCACCTTCATTAATCTTCATCTCAATCGTACATCAAGCGCCAAGGATGAATTGATTCTCTTCAAGCGTTCCTTCAAACAAGAAGAACCCAATCTTCATAAAAATGTCATGTCTTTTCTTTTCAGTGAAGATGCTTTTAGTGTTAAGCCTATTTCTCCAGATGTAGAGATTCCGTATCTGACCACCACTAATGCCAGTGTTTTTCATCAACTCATTGGCCCTTGCAATGGTTTGATTGCCTTGACAGACTCCTTGACCATTATCTTATTTAATCCAACAACTAGAAATTACAGACTGATCCCACCTTGCCCTTTTGGTATTCCACAGGGTTTCAGACGTTCCATTAGTGGTGTTGGATTTGGCTTTGACTCGATCGCAAATGATTACAAGTTTGTTAGGATATCAGAAGTTTACAAGGATCCTTGTGAGAAAGACATGAAAGTTGAGATTTTTGACATGTGCATTGATTCTTGGAGAGAACTGCATGGTCAGCAACTGCCTATGGTGTTTTGGTCGCCTTGTTCAGAGATAATTTACAATTGTGCCTTGCATTGGTTTGCACTGCAGACGATGTAGTAGTTCTCTGTTTTGACATGTGCGCCGAGAAATTTTACAATATGGAAATGCCTGGTACATGTCATTGGTTTGACGGGAAGTGTTATGGACTTGTGATTTTATATAAGTCTCTGACGTTGATTTGTTACCCTGATCCTTTGTCGACTGATCCAACGGAAGATTTGATGGATATACGGATAATGAAGGAGTACGGTAAAAAGGAGTCGTGGATAAAGAAATGCTCAATTGGACCTCTTCCTATTGAATCCCCATTAGCAGTTTGGAAAGATGATTTATTGCTTTTTCAAACCAAAAGTGGATATTTGACTGCCTATGATCTTAATTCTGATGAAGTGAAGGAATTCAATTTACATGGTTTTCCCACGAGTTTGAGAGTTATAGTTTACAAGGAAAGCTTGACCCCGATTCCAAGAAATGGGGATGGTACTGTAGTTCAATTAATTTAGAAGCTGTATAACTCGTCAACTCCAACTTGATGAACTAGTTATCTAATTGTATACGGTATAAACCGGACATGGTAAATCGGGCCCGGAACATGCGGAACCGGAGATCGACCCCGGTCCCATCGGGCCAGAACCCAAGATCAGTATATCCGTCTTCGAGAACATTGAGTCCGTAATCCTGGAATTGCTCCTGACCCCGAACGAGCTCGAGGTAACATTGTTAGTGTAACCCACAGAAGACCGAAATAACAGAAGGCCGAAATATCCGTGACCGATCGGATATTGCGGCGGGGATCTCGGCACGTATCAATAAGGAACCGCCAAATCAGCAAATGAGGAGATTTTTACCTTTTATGAAATTGCTCCTAAAGTAGAATTCCTCTACTATATAAAAGGGGTCTAATTACTTGTAAAAGATATTGTAACACGCATTCCAAAGCAATACATTATTTTTCTCTTTAAGCTCTTATTTCATCTGTGTCTTGATATCAATCGAGGTTCATCCAATTCAAGGGTGGTCAACATCCCAAGGCTGTAACTGTTCAATTCATGTGGTTTGAATTTACTTTATCACTGTTCATTTCAATTGCATTCTAATTTATCGCTTTGTGTCTAGTTAATCCATGTATCCTTAAAACCACATACAAATTTAATTATTATCCGATTTTGAGGTTAAACAGTTTGGCGCCCACCGTTGGGCTAAGGATAATAGTGGTTATTTCACACAAATTTTCATAACACATACTATTTTACACTTGTTCTTTGAAGTGTCTCTGATTTCAGGTTAAAACTAAAAACGTCAAACTCTCAATCAGCACCCCTACATGTTGACAATGAGTCCGGCCACCATGGCGAAAACGACAATGTAGCACTCGGAAACGAGGTGCCCCCAGTCGACCTCGGCGGAGTCCTGACCGCAGACCCGATCGACGTTAGCTCACATATGGCCATCAACGCAAATTTGCCCATCGATCCTGAGGACAGCGTCCGTAGGGATGTTTGATCGGTTGCACAAAGCACACACGGAGGCAAATATCATTGAATCAACTTGCGGGTAATCTTGAAATATTACAGGCTCAGCAGGCGGCGATAGCCCAACTCCAGAACCAGAGCCGCCCGCCAAGTAGGATTGAGCCCGAACCATACTGGGAAGTTGTTCACAGAGATGAACCGGTCTCAGAGAGATCGAATGAGAAGGATTCAGGGACCAACCCGGTAATTATGAAGATGCTCGAAGAACTAACGAAACTGATAAAGTCGAGGGAGAAGAAAATCGAGGCAAACGATAAGAAGGTGGAAGCCTAAAATTCCAGGGTTGATCAAATCCCAGGAGCGCGACTGGTATTAAAGGGCCTGGACTCTAAGAAGTTCGTGCAAAAGCCTTTTCCTCCGAGCGCAGCTCACAAGCCGATCCCTAAGAAGTTCTGCATGCCCGAGATTCCTAAGTACAATGGAATGACCGCCGACCCAAACGAGCATGTTACCTTCTACACATGCGCCATCAAAGGGAATGACCTGGAGGATGATGTGATCGAATCTCTCTTGCTGAAGAAATTTGGAGAGACCCTGTCAAAGGGAGCTGTGATATTGTATCACAACTTACCTCCTAATTCTATTGACTCATTTGCTATGCTTGTAGACTCTTTCATGAAAGCACATGCCGGGGCGCAGCTCCCAAGCCGATCCCTAAGAAGTTCCGCATGCTCGAGATTCCTAAGTACAATGGAACGACCGACCCTAACGAGCATGTTACCTCCTACACATGCGCCATCAAAGGGAATGACCTAGAGGATGATGAGATCGAATCTGTCTTGCTGAACAAATTTGGAGAGACCCTGTCAAAGGGAGCTATGATATGGTATCACAACTTACATCCTAATTCTATCAACTCATTTGCTATGCTTGTAGACTCTTTCGTGAAAGCACACGCCGGGGCTATCAAGGTCGAAACCAGGAAGTCGGACCTTTTCAAAGTAAAATAGAAGGACAATGAAATGCACAGAGAATTCGTGTCCCGGTTTCAAATGGAACGGATAGATCTGCCACCGGTCGCTGATGATTGGGCCGTTTAAGCTTTCACCCAAGGACTCAATGTTCGAAGCTTGGTGGCTTCACAACAGTTGAAGCAGAATCTGATAGAGTATCCGGTTGTTACTTGGGCTGATGTGCATAACCGATATCAATCAAAAATCAGAGTCGAAGATGATCAACTTGGGGCTCCTTCCGGGTCCATTTATCCTGTCAGAACCATCGACAGAGTCAAGAGAGACATCGACCGTGAACCTAGGTCAAACAGGGATTGATACCAGCCGTACAATGGAAATTGAAGAAGCAGTGGGTTCGGACAAAATTCTATGCGAAATGAAAGGAGAAATGATCGAGGTCAGAGCACCCAGTGACTCATGAGCAAGAACGGTTTCGATAGGCCTATCGGGCCTAAAGAAGCACCAAGCTTATCAGAATATAACTTTAATGTCGATGCTGCTGCCATCGTATCAGCTATCGGACGCATCAAGGACACCAAATTGCCTCAGCCCCTACAGACCAATCCATCCCAAAGGGATCCTAACCAGATGTGCAAATATCATGGCACTCATGACCACAAAATAGAGGATTGCCGACAATTGAGGGAGGAGGTAGCCCGGTTATTCAAAAACGGGCACCTTCGAGAATTCCTGAGCGACTGAGCCAAGAATCATTTCAGAAATAAGGATTCTAATAAACAGACCGGACAAGAAGAACCTCAACATGTCATTAACATGATCATCGGTGGGGTCGATGTTTCCCAAGGGCCGATGTTAAAATGCACCAACGTATTCATCACAAGGGAAAAGCGGACTCGAGATTACATACCAGAAGGAACTTTGTCTTTCAACGATGAGGAAGCAGAAAGAATTGTGCAGCCCCAAAACAATGCACTATTAATATTTGTACTCATAAATAAATCTCGAGTTAAGTGTGTATTAATTGATCCAGGTAGCTCGGCCAACATCATCCGGTCGAGAGTCGTAGAACAGCTCGTTCTACAAGATCAAATCGTGCCTGCAGTGTGAGTTATGAATGGATTCAACATGGCATGTGAAACCACTAAGGGGGAGATAACATTACCAGTGAATGCCGCCGGGACCATCTAGGAGGACATGTTTTATGTGATCGAAGGAGACATGAGGTACAACACCCTGTTCAGAAGGCCGTGTATCCACAACATGAGGGCAGTGCCCTCGACTCTTCACCAGGTGTTAAAATTCCCAAAGGCAGAAGGGATTAAAATGATCTATGGAGAACAACCAGCCACAAAGGAAATATTTGCAGTCGAAGAGGTGATTCCGATATCAACACTCGCAACGTCAAAGGAACCAAGTTCGGGTGCAAAGCAAGAAGCTAAATAGCATTTACCGACACTGGCCACGACCCAACCGGATAAACAGAGGACTGACAAGGATGATGATTACGGGGTTCCTAGATCTTTTATAGTCCCCGATGATTCCGACGCCACTAAATCAATGGTCGAGGAGCTAGAATAGGCCATATTGATCGAGCATCTACCCGATCGAAAGGTATACCTAGGCACGGGGTTAACTTCCGAGCTTAGGAAAAAACTCATTCAATTTCTTATAGCTAACATAGATTGTTTTGCTTGGTCCTATCTTGATATGATAGGTATCCCACCGGAGATAACCACTCACAAACTAAGCATGGACCCAAAATTTCATACGATCAAGTAAAAGAGGAGACCCCAGTTCGAGGTCAAGCATGCTTTCATCAAGGACGAGATATCTAAACTCTTTAAAATAGGGTCCATTCGGGAGGTTAAATATCCGGATTGGTTAGCAAACTTAGTGGTAGTCCCTAAAAAAGGGAACAAATTAAGAATGTGTGTAGACTATAAAGATTTGAATAAGGCATATCCCAAGGACTCTTTCCCTTTACCTAACATCGATCATATGATCGATGCCACGACCGGCCACGAGATCCTCAGTTTTTTCGATGCTTATTCCGGGTACAACCAAATACGGATGAACCTGGATGATCAGGAAAAAACCTCCTTCATCACTAAGTACGACACTTACTGCTATAACATGATGCTATTCAGATTAAAAAATACCGGTGCCACTTATCAACGCCTAGTAAACTGGATGTTCGAGGAACAAATAGGAAAATCGATGGAAGTTTACATTGACAATATGTTGATTAAGTCCCTGCGAGTAGAGGAGCATTTAAAACATTTGCAGGAAACCTTCAGCATATTGAAGAAGTACAATTTGAAGCTAATGTGCGTTTGGAGTCGGATCAGGTAAATTCCTCGGATTCATGGTATCCAACCGAAGAATCGAGATAAACCCCGACAAAATCAAAGCCATCGAAGATATAACGGTGGTGGACAACGTGAAGGCTGTGCAAAGGTTAGCCTGGTGCATAACCGCCTTAAGGCGATTCATCTTGAGGTCCTACGATAAGAGCCACCGATTCTTCTCGCTACTGAAGAAGAAGAATAACTTCTCATGGACCCTGGAATGTAGCAAGCCTTGGAGGAACTCAAGCATTATCTATCGAGCCCACCACTGCTTCGCACACCGAAGGCAGACGAACATCTATACCTGTACTTGGCAGTATCGGAGGTAGCGGTAAGTGGAGTCTTGGTCTGGGAGGAGCAAGGTACGTAATTTCCAATTTACTATATTAGCAAGACTCTAGGTGAGGCTGAAACTAGATACCCTCACCTAGAAAAATTGCCGCTCACTTTGCTAAGCGCCTCTAGGAAACTAAAACCATATTTTTAGTGCCATCCTATATGTGTTGTGACTACTTACCCATTGCGAAATATAATGCATAAACCCGAACTCTCGGGACGATTGGCCAAATGGGACGTGGAAATCAGCGGGTACGATATAGAATATTGACCCTGGATAGCCATTAAATCTCAAATTTTGGCAGATTTCGTGGCCGACTTTACATCAGACCTAATACTCGAGGTCGAACGAGAGTTGTTGGTAAACTCGGGGACGTCTTCGAGAATCTGGACCCTCTTTACGGACAACGCCTGGAACGCAAAAGGGTCCGGACTTGGCATCTTATTGAAACCACCAACATGCAATGTAATTAGACAATCTGTTAGGATTGTGAAATTGACTAACGAGGCCATGGTTGCAGGTCTAGAACTAGCCAAAAGCTTGGGGTGGAGGTGATCGAAGCTAAGTGCGACTCCCTCCTCATGGTAAACCAAGTTAATGGAATATTCGAGGTCAAAGAAGAACGAATGCAAAGGTACCTGGATAAGTTATAGGTAACATTACATCAGTTCAAGGAGTGGACTTTACAACACGTACCTCATAATCAAAACAGCGAGGCCAATGCCCTTGCTAAGTTAGGGTCATCGATCGAGGAGGACGAGCTCAACAAGGGGCCAGTCGTGCAACTCATGAGATTGGTGGTGGAAGAAGGCCATGCTGAGATAAACTCTACAAGCCTGACTTGGGATTGGAGAAACAAATATGTAGAATATCTGAAACTCGATAACTGCCCTCGGATCCAAAAAAATCGAGGGCCCTGCATCCGAAGGCAGCCCTATTTAGCTTGTCCGAAGACGGAACCTTGTTCAGAAGAACATTCGATGGCCCACTAGCAATATGTCTAGGACCGTAGATGCCGAATATGTCCTGAGGGAAGTTTACGAGGGCACCTGTGGAAATGATTCAGGCACCGAATCGTTAGTTTGAAAGGTAATCAGAGCCGATTACTATTGGATCAACATGGAAAAGGACGCAAAGGAGTTCATGCAAAAATATGATGGGTGCCAAAGACACACTCCGATAATTCATCAACCCAGAGAGCTGCTGTATTCGGTTTTGTCACAATGGCCGTTCATGAAGTGGGGAATGGACATCGTCGGCCACCTTCCATGAGCACCCGGTAAGGCTCAATTTATATTGTTTATGACTGACTATTTTTCTATGTGGGTGGAAGCCCAGGCATACGAGAAAGTCAAGGCGAAGGAAGTCATCGATTTCATTTGGGACCACATCATATGCCAGCTCGGAAAGCCGGTAGCAAAATAAGCAAATTTCTTGAAGACCACAAGAGCAAAAGGATCATATCAATACCCTACCACCCTAGTGGGAACGGACAATTAGAATCGACCAACAAGACTATAGTCCAAAACCTCAAAAAGAGGTTAACCGATGCCAAAGGAAAATGGAAGGAAATCCTGCCCAAAGTCTTATGGTCATACCGTACGACCTCAAAATCCAGCACCGGGGCCACCCCGTTTTCGATGGTCTACGGTGCCGAAGCCCTAATACCGGTTGAAGTCAGAAAACAAAGTCTCAGGTTCCGATACGCAACCAAAGAATAGAACGACGAGGCCATGAATACGAGCCCTGAGCTATTATACGAGAGGCGCGAAGCCACCCTTATTCGGTTGGCCGCCCAAAAATAACAGACTGAAAGATATTACAACTGAAGGCCCACCTTTGAGATTTCAATGTCGGGGACTTAGTATTAAGTAAGGTTACACTAAGCACTCAAAACCCAAACGAAGGAAATCTGGGGCCGAACTGAGAATGACCATATCAAATTATCGAGATCACCGGAAAGGGATCCTACAAACTTGGATCAATGAATGGAGAGCAACTACCGAACAAATGGAATATAACTCGCTTGAAACAATATTATTGATAAGGTACGACCTCATTCATTTCTTTTATTTACATTTTGAACTAATGCTTGCAGGTAAACAACAAGGAGCGACATAAATATTTAGGTCTGAAAGCACGCGTTGCACTCTTTTTCCCTTAAACCGGTTTTGTCCCAAATGGGTTTTTCGGCAAGGTGTTTAATGAGGCAACAGTGGATCGTGCTAACTTAGAATCAAAGGCCATTCATGATTCAATGTCAAAGATCACATCAATAGTATCCGAGGCTTCTCTCTATGATCAACCTCGAATATTAGGGGGCATTGCCCTCGGGTATCGACTTTAGCAAGTAAAGAAACTTCGTGATTGAATGGTCTTGGCTCGATCGATAAGATTTATTGTATAGGCTAAATTGTCAAATGAACCGTGCCCGCATAGACTGCTCGAGCCCTGACACAAAGCTTGTACATATGTATAACTATTATGCACCAAAATAAAAAGAAGTCTTTTCCTTGCGGATAAATACCTTGTCCCTTAAAAGTTTTCATACATTTCTTAAGGAATTCCATACATCCGATCCCCTAAAGGTATCGGGCCTAAGGGCTACCTTAATCCGAGTTTGAATAATCACTCTCACTCGGGGACTGCCATCCGAAAACAAACTCGGATGGTCCGTGCTATCGGAGCTCGGGGACACAAGACCTATTAGGCAATGCTCAAATTTTTAAGGCTACGACCATCCCCACTCAGGGACTGTTATCTTAGGCAAGTCCAGATAACTCGTGGTGACAAGCCCACTGAGCAACACTCAAACTTAAAAGTCTATGGCCATATTAAAATGGATCGGAGATGTCCGAGGCCATAATGAAAATAACAAGGCCTTAAAATTTCTTAACCGGTTCTAAAGGCTACCCTCGGCAAACTATAATCTAAGTACATTAGGGAAAAATATTTAGGTCACACTGAATCCCCATTATGCCTTAAACCAAATAATGTTAAAGGCAAGGCTTGTTCGAACCTACGAACATAACCTAACTATTTCGTGCTAAGGAATTTTAATCTTTGCAAATATAAATAACAAAGAAAAGGAAAAAACTCAGAAATTGCTGAAGGGAAAAAAGCTTTATATACATATCAAAATATTTTTACAAAGGTCAAAACGGCCTCGATACAATTTTTTACAAAGGCCAAACGACCTCAACAAAAAAGAAAAATACACAAATATGAAGATACAAAAACAAAGAAAAAATATACAAGGCATTTTAAACGGCCTGGTCTTCACCGGAGCCCGCCTCATCACCAGGACCTTCGGGGTCTCCCCCACCACCGGACTCACTTGAACCCTCGGAATATTCATCATCCTTGGGATAAGCCAGCTTCTTGGCCTCTACTTCGAGCACTCAGGCACTTTCAATTTCGGCCGACAAGTTGAAACCCCGAGCATGAATTTCCTCAAGGGCCTCCCTTCAGGATTGCCGCTTCGTATGCTCAACGATGGCCTTTGCTCGATCATGGACCGTCTCGGCATCGACCTTATATTGGGCCACCATCTTGTCTGCTTTAACCACCTTGGCCGTCTCGAGCTCCTTGGCCAAAGTTCCTCGATCGAGGGCGGCCGAACTTAGCTGAGACTAGAGCTCCTCAATATTTTTGGCCTATACCAAGGCCTTCTCCTTTGCATCCCGAAGCTGGACCTCGGCCTAAGCCAATTGTGCCCAAGCAGTTTTCCTTTTCCGAGGCCAAGCAGTCCATTTTGTTTTTCCATCCTTTGGCCTTGACCTTTAGCACGCCCATCTTTGCCCGAAGATGATCGATCCGATCGAGATTCTGCAGGACCTGCAGATTCAGAGTGTTATTCACCGAGTCTAGATCGTTGTCACTAACCTAAAAAACTTTTACCTTTTTCTACCAAGTCGGCGTGCTCCTTCCGAGTTGCCTCTAGCTCAACTTGGAGGCTCTTAACCTCCCCTTCATGCTGCTCGCTGAGAAGTTTGTAAGCATCTCTCTTCTTAGTAAGCCCTCGAATCTCGTCCTTGTTTGGTTTAGCTCTTCTCGATATCGGAGAAATGTCTCGTGATGAAGCACCAAGGCATACAAACACAAAGAAAAATGTTACGATTATTTACAAATTAATCTAAGTACAGATTAGAAGTCGTCAAGAAGCATCTGAAGATACCCGGTTTAATGCCTATTGTGCTTCATTTAACAGGCAAGGCGCGTCCACCTTGTTCATCATGGATTGATCCTTCTCGGTCACCATGCACCGAAGATAGCTGGCAACCCCTACGGGGGCAGAGAGGACCCGGGCATCCTTCAGAATAGACATGATGACCGACCACTTCCGGTCAGGATTTACACTCAGAGCTAGGAACTGGATGACTAGTTTCGGAATTGAATAAGACACCGGTACGTCATCCAACCCGGTGACGTCCTCCATGGCGATAGAGTCTAAGCCATCAAAAAAGTTATGAAAGGGGTCTGCCGCCCCTTGGGGCCCCTTGTTGGGTCGTCCTTTCAGCAAACGAAGGCGACTCAGAGAGATCTATCACTTCGAGTACGTCCTTTGGGGCGTTTCCATCTTCCCGATAAGCATCGGCCATGGCCTCCTTGTCGGCCTCCCTAACTTGGGGAAAAAAGGCCTCGCCCCTCTCTGGTTCAGAGGCCTCGGCCACTGCCTCTTCATCGCCCCCTCTGAATTGAGGCAATTTAGTTTCGCATCTCTCTGGTTCAGAGGCCCCTTGCCCCTCAATATGCAATTTCACTCGAGCCACCAGTTTAAACTCTTCTTCCTCTTCGGACTCGTCCCTCAGCCGGTGAAGTAAGTCTGATGGGGGCGCTCAGGCGCTGGTGCTTTCTTTGGATTTGTGCACTAGCCTCCTCCTCAATTTTTTCTTCTCTGAGTTTGGAGAACTCAGAGCACTTTTTCTCTTTTTCTCCTCACCTTATCTAGGAGCAGGGGACTCGGCGGGGCAATCCTCGTCACCAGATGGAGGACTCATTGCGACATCCTTGGAAAGACCTGCAAAGAAAAATGAAGCGAGTAAGAACTCAGTAGCACGAAGGAAATCCAAGTGTTGTCCACTCAAGAAAGTAATCTCACTGTGAGAACGGGCTTCCCATCGGCCCTTCGAGAGTTCGCGACATGCGTGCTCGGAATATGGCTTTTGAGACACAATGCCATCGACCCACTCCTTGAGTCAGGGAACTGCATTTCTGGACCCGAGCAACAGTTGCACCACCACCAAACACCAATAATAAAGAAGGAAAAGAGAGTAAAGTAAGATTTTGGAAAAATGAAACTTTACTTACGTTTTGTGTTCCACTTCTCGGGGAACGACATATACTCTGCTGGGATCAGGTCCGAGGTCCTCACTCGGACAAAACGGCCTAGCCAACCTTGATCCCAATATTCATCGATGCTCGAGAACAAGGCTTTACTAGCCCGGCGTGCAAGTTTAATAAGTCCCCCCGAAAGATTCGAGGACTGTATAGGAGTATAAGGTGGTCAATGGTGAACGATCATCCTTTGATCTTGCTCACAAAGAACCGGAGAAGAATGATGATACTCCAGAATGAAGGGTGAATCTGACCCAGGCACACATCATACCTTTTGCAGAAGTCGATGATAACTGGGTCCAATGGGCCCAGCGTAAAGGGATAAGTGTAAACACTTAAGTATCCCTTGATGTGGGTGGTGATATCTTCATCGGGCCCGGGAACCACCATGTCCTTGCCAACCCAGTTGCAATCCTTTTTGACCATAGGGAGAATATCTTCAGTAATCGAGCAGATGTACCTCGAGACCTTCTCACACCATCCCGGTACGGATGGAGGTTTTTCAACCTTAAAATCGGCGGTTACCGAGCACCCACCAGGGATGAATGTGCTCAGAAGGGGTTCCGCCGCTGGTTCCTCAATAGTAGTACGAGGAACGGTCTCCTCGATGGCCGGCTATGATGTAGAAGTAGTTTTCTTTTGGGGAATGGTTTTTGAGGTCTTCACTATTTCCTTTTTAAAATAGAGGAAAAATGAAAAAGAGGAAGTTATAGCAGTACGCTTGATGATTTGGGGTGAAAACAAACAAAAGTTTTCACAAAGGGTCTCAAGAAATTAGAATATAGAAAGTAGATATATTTATAAGGAGCAAGGATAGAAGGTTTGGGTGTAAAGTTTGAATGAAGGAAGAAGGGGGTACTTATAGTTTTCAAATGACGGTTTGCATCCAGGAAGTGGCCGACTAACAACTGACAGGCATTTAATGCCATTAAGACTTGACTGACGCGATGTTTTGTTTATTTTGTCATTTCTGTCGCACGATATCGAAATGAGAATCGGGAGCTCATGTCATTTCTCGTCGTCTACTCTCCGAAAAATGAGAGGACTATCTGTATACGGTATAAACCGGGCTCATCTACATCATGGTAAATCAGACCCAGAACATGCGCAATCGGAGATCGACCCTGGTCCCACTAGGCCAGAACCCGAGATCAGTATATCCATCCTAGAGAACATTGAGTCCATAATCCCGGAATTGCTCCTAACCCCGAATGAGCTCGAGGTAACTGTCATGACCCAAACCGATGGGCCGCGACGGGTACCTGGTACCTTACTCAACCGAGTACCAACATAACGTATCTTTTTGTATCATACTATAATAGATAACTGAGCTGGAGAGGCTGCCGTGAGATAAGTAGAATACAACATGAAATACCAACTAATACATAAGACATACGGGCCTATAAGACCAAAATATCACTCGTATACTGAACATAGGCCGACAAGGCCATATAATCTTTTACGTACATGACATCTATCTACAAGCCTCTAAAAATACATAATTGTCATAAAGGTCAGGACAGAGCCCCGCCATACCAAACAATACACGTCTAAATTATACTGACCAAACAAGCAACTCCGGAGCAAATGGAGCGCACCAACACCTTCCGCCGAGCTGATAGCCTACTTGGAGGAATCTCGACCTGTCTATCGGGACCTGCGGGCATAAAACGCAGTGTCCCCAGGCAAAAGGGACGTCAATACAAATAATGTACCGAGTATGTAAGGAATGAAAATCAGTAAACAATAGACATAAAAGAAACATGGAGTAAAAGACTTGACATGTAAGTCTGAATAACTCTGTGAATCATTAATATTTAAAATTTCATGCATATGCGTATAAATGCCATACCATGCATAGGTATATGCGTTAGTAACATCATCAAGTCTCTGAGGGCATCCCATCATATCATCTCGGCCACTGTGGGCAAAATCATCAACGTATACCAGCTGATCAGGTGGTGGTGCGTATATAATGCCGTAACCCTTTTTCATATCCCTTATACATATAATATACGCATATATAACTCCATTTGGTCATGGGTCAATACATATGTATAAATGAATGAAATGCATAAGAAACACGTTAATAAGATTTCTCGGAATGTCATAAAAATAATATGCCTGCCAGATAAACTTTATTAAATACGTATTTTTCTAAGACCCATGAACAGAAGATATAATAATAATTCACATGGGGAATCTAGAATATAGACACCCCTAGTATTTCTATGAATAGAGTCATTTATGGAAGTTGCGTATTTTGCTCGTTTCATTTGTATCATTTGGACCATGCCAAAAGAAAGAAGGGATAGCCTTAACATACCGGAGCCGAATCTCTTGACAATCCTTCCAACAAACGTCAATTGCGACAACATGTAACAGTGGATCGGATTAGGGAAAAATTCATTTGATATTCTTGGGAAAGATTGTACCGTGCTCTCTTAGAATTATAAATCTCGCTGCTATTACATAGTATAATACATCGTGTGAAATTTTATTGAAGTTGCCATAGTAGATCCGTATGAATCTTTCCTAAAAAATGAATGAATGAATCTTAGAAAAGTCCCTTTTTATAGTGGTGTGGGCCCCACTTGGTAAGGCCTACTTTATCCACTCAAATACCTCTTAAAATGCCACCTTTTATGTGACTTTAAGAGTCACCATCTCTTAATACAAGGCTGCCACGTGATGCTTATCCATTCCCAACAATTAACCACCAATCATCTTAATTAATTATTAATCTCCCACCAAAATCAATAATTACCCGATTATCCACATAATTAAGAATTATCTCAAATTACTTAAAATACTACCCGCTTTTAACATATTTTATGTACCTTACTTTCATGGTCATGTGGTACCTTGTATGGTACTAGTCCATAAATACCTTGTATGGTACTAGTCCATAAATACCGGATATGGTACGAAATTCATTTTCTTCGATTCACTTACCCTCTCACCTTTACGAATTTACTCATCACTTGTTTGAAATAGCATAATGGCTTATAATCTCAAAATAATCCCATTTCCGAACTTACGTCGATTAACTTACGACGAAACTTTAACGTACGAAAATGCGGGATGTAATATCTCATTTCTGAGCTTTCATCAATTTACTTATGGCGTACTTTTATGTATGAAAATATGGGGTATAACATCATTCCCCCCTTTGGAACATTAGTCCTCGAATGTTGACTGATGCACTTATCATTCTCATAACCCATAGCTCTTGCGAATACTTTAGTACTCCTCTTGCCATCTAGGCAATTGTTCTATGAATGAATCCCAAACGCCAGGGCATCCCCCCCTTTAGGCCTCTTTCTCACACCACGACTCATGGTCGGAATCATTCCAATCTTGTAACTGTTGCTACCTTCTGTCATGCAGCCTGTAGGACCTTTTCCTTGTATGTGCTCCTATGCGACTCTTCCCTTCAGATTTTAGCCAATCTTTAGGCCTCACTTTGGGAACATATACAGAACTTGACAAGATGTCCCTCTGGGCATCTATAGGTATACTGAAGTTCTTTGCTCGATACTTTGTTGAACTTACGAATATTGCTATATCTTATTTCATAGACCCGGTTATCCATTCGTATGACTTTACTGCATCTAGGTAGGTCATACTATACCATAACTCTTACTTCGATTTATCGTTACTGAGGTCTACTACCGAACTCCAGGTTACTTTCGTTACTTATCCCATATGTATAAATTTAAGTCCTTTAATGCTTCCTCATTACTGTTCATCTTAAGAGTGACGGCCTAATCTCATCTCATACTTTGTGACTTTTGTCCATTCATTGTTGATTCACCTCAATATTGATCTAAAATATACCAGTGATAACTTGAAACTTCTTACTTAGTACCTTTCCACTAAGGCTTACGTTGCATCGAGGAATATTTGAAGTGATTTTCCTGATCCACTAGCGGAGATATTGTACTTTAATAACCATATTTTATAGCATCCCAATGTGATTCACTTACGTGGGTATTTTAATCCCGTACAATTCATGAAATCCTCTTCAAATCATTGCTCAATCGTAGGCCCAATCGTTATCCTTTATCTATCACAATTACACCCTTATTGCACTATCAGGGCGGCATTCCATCTCTTCTAAATGCCATTAGTCTTAGACTTCTTTGAGTTCATTTAGGCTATACTGGGCTTTCTATAACTTAGAGAAATCATCAGCTCTCTTGTTTTTATGGGCTTAATCCTTAGGACTTATCCATTCTCATCACCTTCTCACTCGCCCTTTCTTATCCTTACTTCTGTCTTCCTAAAACCTTGTCGCTTTACCATCCTTTAGCTTGCAACCTACACATATTTATTTATACTACTCGCAACCTTCCTTCAACTTGCTTGCATCATATGTTCCCTTATGTCATCCTGGAACATCAAGCGAGACATCACATCGTCTCTAACTCTTTTTTACTCTCTTAATTAGATATCTCGATACTTAGAAACCATAGGTTGGAAGATATGCCACTGACGACGCCGCTACCATTCCTGGATACTGAATCCCAGCACTTCTAACCTTCTATCTGTAGTATGGATTATTCGTAACCTTCTGCATTTGAGTATCTCGTGCGTTGTTCACCTTTACCTTACTTACCTTAAAATCTCGCATCACGTCTTCTATCTCTTTTATGACCTCGCTTTAACACAGGTAATTCCCATCCATAGCTTAAAGCTCTATTATAATACTTGCACCTCTGGTGCATACACAATCCGGTGAGAGCTTCATGCTGACTTCTTATGAAGCTGGTACTCTTCTGACTGGCTTTATCATAGAGCCATTATTGAATATGGCTATTGTACTATCTCTCTTGTACCTCTGATATTTAAGAGTGATCCTGCAATGTTCTCAATCGCGAGGTCTATAATTTTCTAGGTTCAATAATCAGACTCATAATTTACTTAGTTGGTGTAACTCATTAGTTTCCTCTTCCCTCTAATTAACCTTTATGTAGGCTTAAACTATCTTCCGATCTGTGGCTCATGGTATGAGTTATTACTTTTGCCTTTCATAGACGCTATGGAATATCCGTGATACCATCATCTAACAATTCAATCCCTTGTCTATGACCTAGACTCAATTTTTTCTTTTTAACTTATACCAGAGTCTTCCACAACTGTATGATTGTCAACATACATGCTGCATGGATCAATATTAGAAATATTGAGTGCGTTCATAACGTAACTAACTCTGGATCATTGATCGAATAATTCCTTTCGTTCCATCTCAGCTTTCTTTAAACGTAAGCAATTAGTTTTCCTAATCTTTCTGCCCCCATGTTGCGTGCATACTTAGCTTATCTTAGTTCCCATGCATGTCGGAATTTTGTGCAATTCATATGGTCTCGAATATTACTTTTGGTTTCATTTCCCGTTCATTAGCCATGCCAGGTGCCACTTCATTATGGAGTGCATACAATGTTGTTGTGAGACTATTGTTACAAGACCATTTCCTCTTTTGGTCATTGTGCCTAGGTTGAAGCCTTCTTCCTTATTTCCTCAGCTAGTCTTTCGTTGTAGTATTTAGGGAGACCTTCTGGCTCTTGTAAAGTTACAAGCTTATCACATCGTATACTTGACGGATTTTTTTGATGTTCTTTCCCGCCTATAATTATCCGTAGTTACTTATTTTCACGTCCTTGTGCTTGTAGGATTGCTTTTGAACTAATATTTTGACTGTCTTCCCAATGGCATTCTCTTTCATTTACCTTTAACTACCCCAACGCCTATCTGAATATATCTCAAGGATAACGATGTCATATCTATGAAACTGAATTCCCTATGTTGGGGTTCACTATGTTCGTCTTGCACAATCTGTTGATTTGTCTGTGTCCTCTTATTTAGCCATAATTAGGCTCTTCCTGAATCAACTACTAACTACTCGTTGGCCCATTCTCATATCAATATTCCGCGTAATCTTTCTTGGGTTATTTTCTTTGTCTTAACTTACGTCTCGCACTAGTTCTTTATCTATCAATAACATCTCGAGTAGGAACCCTTACTTCCTCTCCTTGACATCGTGCTTGCATAATGTTCTGGAATCATAGCATATCTATAGGATTTGAATGAGTGCAATCTCATCCCTTTCTCATTTTTATCGCATTCTTACTTTACCATTCCATAGTTACTAGAACCACTTAATTCTGACTTAATGCCACATCACACCATATTCCCCCTTTAGGGGAGCACTAAGATTTAGTGCTACGATGATCTACGTATAGATGTTTTACCTTCTCATCTTTGGCATCTTTTCACATCATCGATGATATTTACTCGCCTCGCGGTGATCCTTCTGTACCAAGGATAAAGAAATTCCTCACTCGCGAGGGTGACACTTAGTGTAACTGGCACATACAGTCCCTTAAGCTTAACTTTACTCACCTTGCTTGCTTTAGGGAAGTGCCTTCCTGAATGACCTTTAAAGGGTATTCTTCTGTCATCTATTCTATTATCGCCGGGACACAATCTCTGAAATTCTCATGATGCCGACTATTACTCAGTCCCTAGTTCATGTTTAGTTTATCTTGTTCATCAGTCCATGCTGATTTCTTATTACTCTAGGGTCTAATATTTCCTTTTGGTGATCACGTTGGTGTCACGAACTTATTTCTCGAAGTGAGGGTATGACTTTATGGCCTATACTCTTTTGTTGTCTCAAGGCCTATCACCTCTCGTCTTTTCCTTCACTTGACTATAGACTCTGTAATACTGTCATCTTTTTGATCTACCGTTGTCATCCATGTATCACATCTTACTCATAATGCTTCATTAACTCTCTTCTTATTTCCTGCTAACCTTTATGTCTATCACTTTATTCTGAAAACTCGAACAAGACATTCTTTTGCTTTTAGCTCCCCTTGCTCCATCTACTGGCTCTTTGGGTTGCCTAACATTCTTTCTCCACTAGGAACAGGAGCTACACTAAGGTAATATTTATCCCTTCAAGGATTCCACTGCCTATCTTTGTAGTATTCATATCTAGCTGTACTATTTTAGAGTGCACCCTCTAGGTGTCTCACAAGGAGATCTATTAGCACATTTGCAATATCCTTCGAAAACGTCAACTAATGCTAACAATCCATCCACCATCTTGGGTTACCCTAACCCCAGCTAGATCCTAACATCCTTCCTTCTCTTATACTAATTCTGTTAGCTCCCATAGGGCATAAATGAGATGGGTGTGACCAATTGTACATACCTCTGTTATTGTTGAAGGTAACTCAAAAGGCTTATATTCCTCTGCGATAATCTTCATTATCTGGGTAGCTCGTACACTTTTTCATCTTGCTTCTTTTACTTGCTAAAACTTGTATCTACCTTCCGATTCTCTTATTCCTTTTTTACCACAAGAGTGGATAGACATTTTTGCCTTAGGGATCCTTATCAAGAAGTTTTACACATCTTAGTACACACATGATCTGCTGAAGAACTCATATTTACTCATCATAAACATCATGAAAAATTGAGTTCCTCTGACTCAACTCTTCCACAGCTATATCTCTTACCAACCGTCTTTATGGATGTAGGCATCGTCGTATTATGAATAAGATAGAGTTTAGGAAATTGAGTTCTTACAACTGAGCTCTACCATACGATCTAGAGTAAGAAGAAATAGTGACAGTCCTAAATGCCCTGTAGCCTCCTGTTTATAAGTGTGGTGCACGACACACCCATAAACAAGACTTTACTAGACACGGCTTGTAGACTCCCTAGGATAGAACTGCTCTGATACCACTTTTGTTATGACCTAAACCGATGGGCCGCGACAGGCACCCGACACCTTACTCAACCAAGTACCAACATAACGTATCTTTTCGTATCATACTATCATAGATAATTGAGCCGGAGAGGCTGCCGTGAGATAAGTGGAATACAACATGAAATACCAACTTATACATAAGACATACGGGCCTATAAGACCAAAATAACCACTCATATACTGAACATAGGCCGACAAGGCCATATAATCGTTTACATACATGACATCAATTTACAAGCCTGTAAGATTACATAATTGTCATAAAGGTCGGGACAGAGCCCCGCCATACCAAACAATACACGTCTAAATCATACTGACCAAACAAGAAACTCCAGAGCAAATGGAGCACACAAACATCTTCCACTGAGCTGATAGCCTACATGGAGGACTCTTGACCTGTCTTTCGGGACCTGTGTGCATAAAACACAGCGTCCCCAGGCAAAAGGGACGTCAATACAATTAATGTACCGAGTATGTAAGGAATGAAAATTAGTAAACAATAGACATGAAAGAAACATGGAGTAAAAGACTCGGCATGTAAGTCTGAATAACTCTGTGAATCATTAATATTTAAAATGTCATGCATATGCGTATAAATGTCATACCATGCATAGGTTTATGCGTTCATAACATCATAAAGCCTCTGAGGGCATCCCATCATATCATATAGGCCACTGTGGGCAAAATCATCAACGTATACCAGCTGATCAGGTGGTGGTGCGTATATAATGCTGTAAACATTTCCTATATCCCATATACATATAATATACGCATATATAACGCCATCTGGTCATGGGTCAATGTATATGTATAAATGAATGAAATGCATAAGAAATACGTTAATAACATTTCTCGAAATGTCATAAAAATAATATGCCTGTCGGATAAGCTTTATCAAATACGTATTTTTCTGAGACCCATGAACAGAAGATATAATAATAATTCACATGGGAAATCAAGAATATAGACACCCCTAGTATTTCTATGAATAAAGTCATTTATGGAAGTTGCGTATTTTGCTCGTTTAATTTGTATCATTTGGACCATGCCAAAAGAAATAAGGGATAGCCTTAACATATCTGAGCTGAATCTCTTGACAATCCTTCCAACACACGTCAATAGCGACAACATGTAACGGCGGATCGGAGTAGAGAAAAATTAGTTTGATATTCTTGAGAAAGATTATACCGTGCTCTCTTAGACTTGCAAATCTCGTTGCTATTACACAGTATAATACATCGTGTGAAATTTTATTGAAGTTGCCATAGCAGATCCGTATGAATCTTTCCTAAAAAATGAATGAATGAATCTTAGAAAAGTCCCTTTTTATAGTGGTTTGGGCCCCCACTTGGTAAGGCCTACTTTAGCCACTCAAATACCTCTTAAATGGCCACCTTTTATGTGGCTTTAAGAGTCACCATCTCTTAATACAAGGCTGCCACCAATCATCTTAATTAATTGTTAATCTCCCACCAAAATTCAATAATTATTCGATTATCCACATAATTAAGAATTATCTCAAATTACTTAAAATACTATCCGCTTTTAACACACTTTATGTACCCTACTATCATGGTCATGTGGTACCTTGTATGGTAGTAGTCCATAAATACCGGATATTTTAGCTCGGGCTGTATTTTATCCAAAATATCAAATTTTGACGAAATTCATTTTCTTTGATTCGCTTACCCTCTCACCTTCACGAATTTACTTGTCACTTGTTTGAAATAGCATAATGCTTATAATCTCAAAATAATTCCATTCCCGAACTTACGTCGATTAACTTACGACGAAACTTTAACGTACGAAAATACGCGATGTAATATCTCATTTCCGAGCTTTCATCAATTTACTTATGGCGTACTTTTACGTATGAAAATATGGGGTGTAACAGTAACATTGTCAGTGTAACCCACAGAAGACCGAAATAACAGAAGGCCGAAATATCCATGACCGATCAGATATTGCGGCGGGGATCTTGGCACGTATCAATAAGAAACCGACAAATCAGCAAATGAGGAGATTTTTACCTTTTATGGAATTGTACCTAAAGTAGGATTCTCCTGCTACATAAAGGGGTCTGATTACTTGTAAAGACATTGTAACACGCATTCCAAATCAATATATTATTTTTCTCTTTAAGCTCTTATTTCATTTGTGTTCTGATATCGATCGAGGTTCATCCAGTTCAAGGGTGGTCAACCTCCCAAGGCTATAACTGTTCAATTCGTGTGGTTTGAATTAACTTTATCACTGCTCATTTCAATTGCATTCTAATTTTTTGCTTTGCGTCAAGTTAATCCACGTATCCTCAAAACCACTTATAAATTTAATTGTTATCCTATTTTGAGGGTAAACACTAATATTTTTGACAGCTTTGTGATGAGTTTAGGATTTTCTATAAGCAACTTATTGACTAGCTTATTTTAGTTTAACATTTAACCTGGCATATTCGATGTCACACCCCAACCGGAGGGGCACGACTGGCACCCGAACCTAAGAGATACCGAGCACCAACATAACGTACCGTTGTAACCATACCATCATCCGTAAATTGGCCGGGCCGTCATCAGACCATCTGAATAAAACATAATGACTACTCGACAAAGAACGACCCCAAAAATGATATACATGATATATACATGCTTACATGACCGACATGAACATTTGTACCTCAAACCATATAGGCCGACAAGGTCATACAAACACACACACACATACATACACACACACACACACACACACACACACACATATAAAACATCTGTCTACAAGAATCTTAGTAGAGCATAAATGTCATAAGGTCAGGACAGGTCCCCTCCATACCCATAACAAATGTACATAAGCATACTGACTCCACAAGGCAACTCCGGAGAAAATGGAGTGCAACAACACCTTCTCCTGAGCTGGTGACCTACTAGGAGGACCGTCAACCTATCTATCAGGAACTGCGGCATGAAACACAGCCTCCCCAGAAAAAGGGACATCAGTACGAATAAAGTACCTAGTATGTAAGGCAGCCACAAAGAGAGAAAGAGACAAACTATCGACTAGTTTGGGTTCCTAAGACTTATATCCACTTGATTCACCTTTTACATCTTTGATTTGTATTTCAAACCCTAAGGATATGTTTATGAGGTATATAGAGAGTTTTAGGTCTATGTTGAGTCAAAAATAAGGTATAAATGAGGTCTATACCTCATTTCAAATGTGAAAGGCCGGCCACCGTCATAGTGCATCCAAAACGAGATTGCCTGCGCTGTCTCGCCAAAATACAAATATCTCTCTACTTCGACATCGTATCGATGCATGGTTTAATGCATTGGAAACTAAAATAGTAAACCTTTAATTAAGTGGGTGTACCACCCCGTAAATCTAAGTTTATTAAAAGAAAAGCTCAGTGACATTAGAGCTAAATTTTAGCATAATTATGAACGTAACTTACGATCACTTTCGCCGACTTTTTTTTACAACTTGCTTGACTTAAAAACATAACATACGAATATTATATGATTCAAGTACCTTAAACACGACCTTGTGAGAATAATAAACACTCCTAGTTTAACCCCGAAAGTAAGAGTTATAATATATTTAATTCGTTTAACCTTGAACCCTTTTGGTACATGCTTAACACTTGTTTAATACCTCCCTTAGCCTTGTAGGGGTTTCATGGCTTCCCTAGACTCACATTAGTTTACTTAAGATACAGACGATACAAAACTTTCGAGGTTTGGTAGTGTTGTGAACTTAGAGGATCTTGGATTACGAGTTGTAGTTGATGTATAAGGTATGTATATTATCTCCTTGCTTGTGCATAAGTTTATTCAAGTGTTGGGTAAGTTGTTGGAATGAAAAACTACAAGCTAGCTCCTGAAACTAGCATGAGGTCTTGTTGTCTTTTTGCTGGAATGTTTTAAGGATGTGTATATGACTCTTTGACATGACCCAAAACTCAACATGTCATGATGTCACCTATCACAGTACAAGGCAAGCCGACAATCACAAAATAACTATGCATTTTAATTTAAAAGCATGATATATCGAGTTTAACAATGAAAATATCATAAATAACCGAAAGGAATAGCTCCGACCTAAATAAAAAATCCCCAAAATCCGGGTGTCACCGAGTACATGAGCTACCAAATATCAACATAGTCAAAACTTCTAAATACAGTTGTCTGGAAAGATAGAACATTTCTAAATATACATAAAAGAAGTAGAATCGAGGTCTGGGGACGCCAAAGCAGCTACCTCAAAATTCTCCAAGCAGGAAATGCTCCAAGTCTAGCAACCACCGTGCCCAGAAGTACCTGGATCTGCACACAAAATTCAGAGTGTAGTATGAGTACAACTGACCAAATGTACTCAATAAGTAACAAGACTAACCTTGGGCAGAAAGCAGTGACTAGCTCAGAAAGGTACAGTCCAAATCCAAATAATAACAGTACTGATATGACAGGAAAATGACAGTAATAACTCAGAGAAATCTCAGGATCAGTTTGTACACAGTACAGAAATGTAGACATGCTTTCAAGTTTAACAGTTTAAGCTCAACACTTATAAAATACGTCAAGTATGACGGATATGAGTAATGTTACAACTCTATATCTACATGTCACAAATGTGCATGTCACATGTAATGCATCACAGTGTTAAACTCATGCACTCACACTCATAGAGTACTCAATTTGGCAGTCTCAACTCTCACTCAGCACACTCAATCACTAAGCACTGTACGGTACCTGCGCTCAGTACTGGTATGTCAGACTCAAGAGGGGCGGATCCTGCCCAAGCGCAAATATAAAGCCAATAAGGCCTGCTGAGCCATACAGCCCGATCCCATAATAATAGATAAAGCCTATAAGGACTGTTGCGACATGCAACCCGATCCATAATAATAATATATATAAAGCCAAGAAGGCCTGTTGCGGTGTGTAGCCTGATCCACAACCTTACTCACAACACGGATCTCAGGCCCCAACTCAGTCATCAATCTCTCTAGTCTCTCAGGATCACAAATCTCATGCCAATCAGCCCAAACAATGATACATGATGTAACAATAAATGACAATAGAGACTGAGTTATGATATGCAAATGATGGGTGTGACTGAGTACATAATTATAATTTAAGCAAATAATTCAACGGTAGAAATGACCTCAATGAGTCCCAACAGAATAAGCATATAGCTTAAACATGATGTATAACAGGGATTGCAACTCAATTACTCTAACACGTAGGAATTACATGAATAGCTACAAGGTTTGATAACTACACGGTACTACAAAAACAACCGACTCACAATTACCATGGTGCATGCCCACACGCCTGTCACCTATCATATGCGTCGCCTCAATACCAACCACATAACACGTATTTCAGGGATTCATACCCTTAGAGCCAAGTTTAGAAGTGTTACATGAAACCGCGTAAATCCCTACTCCAACAAGCCTTTGTCTAGTGAATCGGCTTCGAACGACTCGAATCTAGCAACAAACAACTTAATACAATCAATACAAGCTATAGGAATCAATTCCATATGATAAAGCTAAGTTCTTTAACAAAATTCAAAAAGTCAACCCAAAACGTCAACCCGGGCCCACGTCTCAGAATCCGACAAAATTTACAAAATCCGAACATCCATTTAATAACGAGTCCAACCATACCAAATTCATCTCATTCCGACCTCAATTCGCCACTCAAATTCCCAAATCTTACTCTCCAATACATAGGTAAAAAATCCCCAAATTTACCTCAAAACACCATATCTATTAGGGAAATTCAACCGGTATTTAATATTAATAGATAAAAACGACCAAAATTTGCTTATCTCTTGAAATCTAGTGAAAACTCCTTCAAACATTGCCTCAATCCGAGCACCCAAAGTCCAAAAATGAAGGAATTACTCTAACACTCGACTTTATGCATTCTGTTAGTGGTTCTGCTTTTGCGGTCCACTTATCCACTTCTGCGGTACTGCTTTTGTGGTTAAAAGTGGAATCTGTGGAAAAACACTAGAACCCCGACCTATCGCACCTGCGGTCCGATCCTCGCACCTGCGGGGCCGCTTCTGCTGGCTCACCCCCGCACCTGTGCTTTCGCGCTTGCGGAGCCCTTCCGCTTCTAAGATTCCACTGCCTTCTGCCTGTTTCCACTTTTGTGGGCCTTCTTGCATAGAAGTGCATCTGCTTCTGTAGACTTCTTTATGCACATGCGCTCCCAGGCCTCCTCTTTTGCGGCTCCACACCTACGGTCAAAAACCTCGCAGGTGCGGTTACACCAGAACAACTGCCCATCGAAATTTCATAAGTCCAATTCTTGATCTAATTTCAATCCGAATCACTCCCGAGGCCCCGAGGACCCCATCCAAACATACCAACCCATCCTAAAATATCATACTAACTTAGTCAAGGCCTCAAACCACATCATATAATATCAAAACACGAATCACATCCCAATTCAAGCCTATTGAAACTAATGAATTTTCAACTTCTACAATAGATGCTGAAACCTATCAAACAAATTCCAATTGACCTCAAACTTTGAACGCAAGTCATAAATGATACATTAGACTTATTCCAATTTCCGAAACCAAAATCTGAGCCCGGTAACAAAAAAGTCAACTCTCGATCAAACTTCTCAACTCTCCAAACTTTAACTTTTCCAACTTTCGCCAATTCAAGCCAAAATCATCTACGGACCTTCAAATCAATATCCGAGCACACTCCTAAGTCCAAAATCATCATGCGGAGCTATCAGAACTATCAAAACTCCATTCTGAAGTCATTTACACACAAATCAATATCTGGTCAACTCTTTCAACTTAGGCTTCCAATCTTGGGACTAAGTATCCCAATTAATTCTGAAATATCCCCGGAACAAAACCAATCACCTCGGCAAGTCACATAATAACAAACGAACATAGAATAAGTAATAAATGGGGGGACGGGGCTACAATACTCAAAGCAACCGACCAGGTCGTTACACTTTTTGTACCTGGAAATTATGTAGAATAACTTTGTTGTGCTATGGTTATTGTTGTTATAATTGTCTAAGTATTGGTTATGAAGGTGGTATTACAAGCTAGAAGGAGGAATGGTTATAAAGCACCTAAAAGTTGTTCTTGTTGTGTTAACTCTTGTTGGGCTAGAAATGTGTCGTTGAAGATGGATATAAGGCTGGAAAATTATAAGAATATATTTGGTAATATGATAGTGTATGTTGAAGTTAAGATCATGAAACGGTATAAGGGCTTGAATGGGTTCCAATCCGAGCTTGTTGGTCGTCATGTTGAATAATAGTCTTTTTAGTGATGAAGTATACTGGTTATTGATAAGTATAGCTGAACTATGTTATTATTAATATTTTTTTGGCTGTTGTTGATGTTGTTTGGAATTGGAGAAAAGTGAAAGTTATAGGAGAAATGTTGTCCGATTTTCTACAAGTAACCTACTAGCTTAGAAGCATGTTTGTAAGTCATTCTATGGAATTAACTACAAGTAACCTGCCTTAGTGTAGATTGAAGTCTTCGGGAAGATATACATTGAGTTGTTAAGTAAACGACAAAAGGTATGTAGGCACCTTCGTTCATTCTTTTGTCACGATTCCAATGAACACATGATACTTATAAAGAAGCACCAAGGCTATCGGGGGCTAATGACCAAAAACAGTTTTGACAGGTCCACCGGGCCTAAAGAAGCGCCAAGGCTATCGGAGTACAACTTTAATATTGACGCAGCTGCCATCGTATCAGCTATCGGGCGAATCAAGGATACCAAATGGCCTCGACCTCTACAATCTGATCCAGCTCAAAGGGATCCCAACCAGGTATGCAAATATCATGGAACTCACGGTGATAGAATGAAAGACAGTCGACAACTGAGAGAAGAAGTAGCCCGACTATTTAACAACGGGCACCTTCGAGAGTTATTGAGCGACCAGGCTAAGAATCATTTCAGGAACAAGGATTCTAACAGACAGACGGAACAAGAAGATACCGAGCCTCAACACGTCATTAATATGATCATCGGTGGAGTCGATGTTCCACAGGAGCCAATGTTGAAATGCCCCAGAATCTCCATCACCAGGGAGAAACAAACTCGAGACTACATACCGGAAGGAGTCTTATCTTTCAGCGATGAGGATGCAAAAGGGATCATACAACCTCATAATGATGTGCTGGTAATATCTGTACTCGTAAATAAAACTAGAATTAAACGTGTGTTAATTGATCCAGGTAGCTCGGCCAACATTATTCGGTCGAAGGTCGTAGAACAGCTCGGTCTACAAGACAAGATCATGCCAGCAGTCCGAGTCCTAAACGGGTAAACCACCAAAGGAGAGATAATGTTACCGGTCAATACCGCCGGAATCATACGAGATGCCAAGTTTTATGTAATCGAAGGGGACATGAGGTACAACGCCCTTCTGGGAAGGCCGTGGATCCACCACATGAGGGCAATGCCCCCTACTCTTCACCAAGTGCTAAAATTCCCAGTCCCAGGGGGATCAAGACAATCTACGGGGAACAAACGGCCACAAAAGAGATGTTTGCCATCAAAGAAGTGGTTCCGATATCAACGCTCACAACACCGAAGGAACCGAATTCGAGCGCCGACCTAGAGGCCAAATAGCAATCACCGATACCGATCATGATCCAATTAGATAAGCAAAAGACTTATGAAGACGATGATTACGGGGTTCCTCGATCTTTTATAATCCCTGATGACTCCGACGCAACCCAATCGACGGTCAAAAAGATGAAAAATGTTATATTGATCGAGCATTTGCCCGATCGAAGTCACAGGACTAACTTCCGAGCTTAGCAAAAAATTTATTCAATTTCTTATAGTTAACATAGATTGTTTTGCTTGGTCCATCTTGATATGACAGGGATCCCACCGAAGATAAACACTCACAAACTAAGCATGGACCCAAAAATTCATCTGGTCAAGCAGAAGAGGAGGCCCCAGTCCGAGGTCAAACATGCTTTCATCAAGGATGAGGTATCTAAACTCCTTAAAATAGGGTCCATTCGGGAGGTTAAATACCCAGATTATTTAGCAAACGTAGTGGTAGTCCCTAAGAAAGGGAATAAACTAAGAATGTGTGTAGATTATAAAGATTTGAATAAAGCATGCCCCAAAGACTCTTTTCCTTTGCCCAACATCGACCGTATGATCGATAACACGGCCGGCCACGAGATCCTCAGTTTTTTCGATGCCTATTGTGGGTACAACCAAATACGGATGGACCCAGGTGATCAGGAAAAAGCCTCCTTCATCACTAAATACGGCACATACTGTTATAATGTATTGCCGTTTGGATTAAAAAATGCTGGTGCCACGTACCAACGCTAGTAAATCAGATGTTCGAAGAACAAATATGAAAATAGATGGAAGTTTACATTGACGATATGTTGGTTAAGTCCCTGCGAGCAGAGGACCATTTAAAACATTTGTAGGAAACCTTCAGCATATTGAAGAGGTACAATATGAAGCTGAACCCAGAAAAATGCGCGTTCGAAGTTGGATTGGGTAAATTCCTTAGGTTTATGGTATCCAACCGAGGAATCGAGATCAACCCCGACAAGATCAAAGCCATAGAAGATATCACGGTTGTAGTCAACGTGAAGGTCGTGTAAAGGCTGACAGGGCACATAGTCGCTCTGGGACGATTTATCTCGAGGTCGTCCGACAAGAGTCACCGATTCTTCGCACTGTTGAAAAAGAAGAATAACTTTTCATGGACTCCACAATGCCAATGAGCTTTGGAGGAACTAAAGAAGTATTTATCAAGCCCGCCGCTGCTCCACACTCCAAAGACAGACGAACAACTATACTTGTACTTGGCGGTCTCGGAGATAGCAGTAAGTGGAGTCCTAGTTCGGGAAGATCGAGGTACGCAATTTCCGATCTATTATGTTAGTAGGACCTTAGGTGAGGCAGAGACTAGGTACCCTCATCTAGAAAAACTGGCGCTCGCCCTGCTAAGCGCCTCCAGAAAACTAAAACCATACTTCTAATGTCACCCCATATGTGTCGTAACAACTTACCCATTAAGGAACATTATGCATAAGCCCGAACTCACAGGCCGATTGGCCAAATGGGCCGTGGAAATAAGTGGTTACTATATTGAGTACCGGCCCCGGATCGCCATTAAGTCACAAATTTTGGCAGACTTCGTGGCCGACTTTATGCCGACCTTAATACCCGAGGTTGAAAAAGAGTTATTGATTAACTCGGGGACTTCTTCGGGAATATGGACCCTATTCACGGACGACACCTCAAACACAAAAGGGTCCGGACTTGGCATCGTACTAAATCCATCGACATGTAATATAATTAGGCAATCCATTAAGACCGTGAAATTGACTAATAATGAGGCTGAATATGAGGCCATGATTGCAGGCCTTGAATTAGCCAAAAACCTGGGGGCAGAGGTGATCGAAGCCAAGTGCGACTCACTCCTTGTGGTAAACCAAGTTAATGGGACATTCGAGGTCAGAGAAGAACGAATGCAGAGATACTTGGACAAGTTACAGGTGACATTACATCGGTTCAAAGGATGGACTTTGCAACATGTACCTTAGGATCAAAACAGTGAAGCTGATGCCCTCGCTAACTTAGGATCGTCGGTCGAAGAAAACGAGATCAACTCGAGAGAAATTGTGCAGCTTATGAGCCCGGTGGTGGAACAAGGCCACGCGAGATCAATTCAATAAGCCTAACTTGGTACTGGAGGAACAACTACATGGAATATCTCAGGAATGAAAAGCTGCCCTCGGACCCGAAAGAATCGAGGGCTCTACGTACAAAGGCATCTCGATTTTGCCTATCCAAAGATGGAACCCTGTTCAGGAGATCATTCGATGGCCCACTTGCAATATGTCTAGGGCCGAGGGATACTGAGTACGTTCTGAGGGAAATCCACGAAGGTACCTGTGGAAATCATTCGGGAGCCGAATCACTGGTTCGCAAAACAATCAGAGCTCGATATTACTGGATCGACATGGAAAAAGATGCGAAGGAATTTGTTCGAAAATATGATCGATGTCAAAGACACGCTCTAATGATTCTTCAACATGGGGAGCTGCTACATTCGTTTTTGTCTCTATGGCCATTCATGAAGTTGGGGATGGACATCATTGGCCGTTCGGTAAGGCCCAATTTATTTTATTTATGACTGACTATTTTTCTAAATAGCTGTAACACAAGCGTATGAAAAGGTCAGAGAAAAAGAAGTCATCGATTTTATCTGAGACCACATCGTATGTCGATTCGGAATACCGACCAAGATTGTGTGCGACAACGGGAAACAGTTTATTGGCAGAAAAGTAAGCAAGTTTCTCGATGACCATAAAATCAAAATAATCTTATCCACTCCTTACCACCCTAGTGGGAACGGATAAGCAGAATCCACCAATAAAACCATAATCCAAAACCTCAGAAAGAGGTTGATCAATGCTAAAGGAAAATGGAAGAAAATGCTACCTGAGGTCCTGTGGGCATACCGTACAACCTCGAAGTCCAGTATCGGGGCCACCCCATTTTCTTTGGTTTATGGCACCGAAGCTTTAATACTGGTCGAGGTCGGAGAACCGAGCATCAGATTCTGACATGCAACAAAGGAATCAAATGACGAGGCTATGAGTACCAACCTGGAACTACTAGACGAAAGGTGTGAATCCGCCTTTGTCCGGTTGGCCGCCCAAAAATAGCGAATCGAGAGATATTATAATCGAAGGATCAACCTTCGCTACTTCAATACCGGGGACTTAGTACTAAGAAAAGTTACATTGAATACCCGAAACCCGAACGAAGGGAAATTAGGACCAAACTGGGAAGGACCGTACCAAATTATCGAGATTACTAGAAAAGAGTCCTACAAGCTCAGAACAATGAACAACAAGCAATTACTGAGCAATTGGAATATAACTCATTTAAAGAGATATTACTGCTAAGGTGCGACCCTGATTGTTTCTTTTATTTTTATATTTCGAATTAACACTAGCAGGTGACTAACAAAAGATGATACGAGGTCCTAGGTCTGAAAGCACGCGTTGCACTCTTTTTTCCTTGAACCGCTTTGTCCCAAATATGTTTTTTGGCAAGGTTTTTAACGAGGCAACAAGTAATCATGTTAACAATAGAAGGAAAGATTTCAACATTCTTTCTATATCTTAAATTGCCAAAGAAGAATAACATGAAGGCTTAAGGGATATGCCTTGCACTTTCACGTGTAAACAAGGCACATCAAGTGCTATGACTCATCTAGGCACATTGGTGCCACTCTTAGCCAACATAATGCCATGTGGCAGCCCATTAAAAAATCCTTATCCACTTAATCCTATTTAATACCATAATTATTCCCACAATGGAAGTATATTGTTGCCTTGTATTATCTAACTAAGTTGATGTCTTTTATATAATGTTATTTCCTATATTATCTATATATGGTGCTGCCATGTATGGATAATTTAGATAAAGATACATGGGTATATACTTGCACTAGTCACCTACTAAAATTAGACACCCATTCCATAACCTTACCTAATTTGCACACGTACCCACCCCTTTATTCTACCAAATCCTTATCTAGTTCCACTACTAGCAATATTTATCCTTTACTAATAATAATAAAGGTCACCCCCTTGTGGGACCTACAAAGACATGTTGTCTCCTTAACATTATCCAAACAATTTAACTAATTTTCCGTATAATCAATTAAACACATAATTAATTTCTAAATCTCATTTCACTTAAATACTAATCACGTTTAACATACTAGAATATACTTTACTATCATGGTCATGTGGTATATTGTATAACACTAATCAATAAATACGGGGTATTATAGCTCAGACCGTATCTTATCCCAAAATGTCAAACTTCGACGAAACTCGTTTTCTTCAACTCGTTTACCCTCTAACCTTCACGACACATACATATCACTTGTTATAAATAGCATAAATACTTATAATCTCAAAAATAATTTTGTCCTTGAACTTATGTCAATTTTCTTACGATAAATCGAACATACAAAAGTACGGGATGTAACACGAAGGCGACCCAGAAAGATCGATCACCCAAGCGCCTCCTTAGGCATATTATCTTCTGACCGGGAAGTACCAGCCAAAGTCCCTTTGTCACTGACATCTTTGGTTTTGCGCGCCAGCCGCTTCCTTGGTCTTTTCTTTTTAGGGTTCGAGGGACTCAGAGATTTTCTTTTTTTATTCTCTTTATCCTGCTTCGAATCAGGGGGATCAGTGTGTATGTCGTCATCAACTGATGAAGGCCTCATTTCGACGACTTTTGGTAAGCCTGCAAAAAAGAAAATATAACGGATCAGAGACCAATGATGAGAAAATAAGATCAAATTTGTTATTAGGGAAAAACTATTACCATGATTACGAGCCTCCCATCGGCCCTTCAAGAGCGCACGCCATAGGCTCTTGGAGTAAGATCTCTATGTCACGATGCCCTCGACCTACTCTTTAAGTTCAGGAACGACATCCGGCATTTGGGCGATAACTGTATCATCACATAACATCGATGAGAAACAAACGAAGTGAAAAGCAATAAAAGAAATATTAGAGTCAAAGTTATACTTATGTTTCATGTTCAATTTCTCAAGAAATGGCATGTCCGCAGCCGGGATTAAGTCCGAGGTCCTCACTCGAACAAATCGACCAAACTAGCCCCGGGTTCGATCCTCATCGATACTAGAGAACAAGGTCTTAGTGGCTCGGCGTGCGAGCTTGATTAATCCTCCTCGGTAAAGTCGAGGGCTATACAAGCGCATGAGGTGGTCGATGGTAAATGGACATCCCTCGACCTTGCTCACAAAGAATCGAAGTAGAATAACGATCCTCCAAAATAAAGGATGTATCTGCCCGAACATCACCTCATACCTTTTGCAAAAGTCTATGATAACCGGGTCTAAAGGACCTAGCATGAAAGGATAAGTGAAAACACTTAAAAAACCCTTCACGTAGGTGGTGATCGATTCCTCAGGGGTAGGAACCACTGCGACTTTATCTTCCCAGTTACAGTCCTTTTTGACTTTATCAAGGATACTGACTGTAATCATACATATGTACCTCGAGAGTGGCTCGCACCGACCCGGTACCATAGGCGTATTATCAATCTTGAAGTCGTCCACGGTTGGGCACCCCACAGGGATGTACAACCTGAGAGGGGGCTCCTCAGTAGCAGCGTGTGGAACATTTTCAGATGGTTTTGAAGAATAAGGTGTTTCTTTTTGATGAACAAACTTTAAAGCCTTTGCCATTTTTTATAAACAATGAAGAAAAGAAATTGTTGGTAAGGGAAGCTTTGAGGCTAACAGTTAGAAAACCAGAAGGTGAAGGTGGTGAAGTTTTATTAGAACACAAGAAGAATTTGAGTGTAAACGTTCTAATAAACGGGTTGAAGAATATTTATAGGTTTGTCAAGTGGTGGTTCACCACCTCCCAAAGTGGTCGACCGTCAACTGACACACATTTAATGCCTTGAAGACTAGACCGACGGGATGTTTTAGTTACCTTTTGTCGCTTACGTCATGATTTATCAAAGTGAAAACCGAGGGTTCATATCATTTTTCATCTCCTACTCTCCAAACAATGAGGGGACTATCTGTATACGGGTAAAACCGAGCTCGATGCTCAATTGAGCATCTGGAATGGTAGCCCTGGGTCGGCACATCTGTAATTGGGTAGAGACCAAAGTTACGTATGAAACCGAGCTCTATATCGAGGTTTGAAGTTCGTCATGGTCAGCCAAGATCGGAATATGACATTGTCGGACGCAAAAGCATCGTCAAAACCAGCCATCAAAACCATCAGATTTGCCCTCGAGTTTGCCGAAGGCACGACCGGTTCTGCTTCTAACGACCTCGAAGAAAAGCTCCGCCAACTCATCCGAGAAGAATTCATGATTCTCGCCATTAACCAATCATTATGGCAAAAATCACGGGATTAAGTCAAAAAAGGAGCTAACAGTCTACATAATCAAGGACTTATATTTCTTATATAATAATGTCTTAAAAGGAAGATCTCCCCGGATATATAAAGGGAACTGAGTAATTCATAGAAGGCATATACAACATATTTCAAAGAACAACATACTATTTTTTCTCGCTTTGTTCATTTTATTCCAGCTTCAATAATATTACATATAAGTTCGAAGGAGATTTACCTCACGAGGCTTAAGTTGTTCAACCTGCATGGTTTGCATTCATCTTTCTATTGGCTAATTCCACATTAAATCTGATTTCTCGCTTTGTATCAAATTAGATCACGTATCCTTATAACCACTAACAAATTTAATTATTATCCGATTTTGAGGGTAAACACCTATATTATTTTTTTATTATAGTTGCAATTTAGCATGCTCATTGCGGGTTCATTTAATCCTTGATGTTTTTTTCTTGACCTGAAAGTTTGATTTGTTATGTCGGAGTATTAATACGCATTTAATAATATATTGCAACATTGAGTTAACTCTTATATTGGATGCTTATCTAAATAATGGTCCAGATCCATACCTTTTCAGTTGCATGAATGACCTTTCGTCTGGTAGTCTATTAATAAAGGTTTGAGTATTTTATGAACTGCTGATTTGTTGTATTATTAGATGTACATAATATTACCGTTTATCTGTTGCTCTTCAGTCCCTATATTTAGTATGCACTCAGATGATTTCACATTTGTTTTTTTGGGCCTCGTCACCCCTCCCCCCTCTACTCTCCCCCAAATAGGTCTTGAGTTAATTTATGGTTTCCATAGAAATTGTGTCGCTTGATAGTCTCAATTCTTCAACCGATAATATGGCTATAAGGATTCCGATATGCCGTATGTGGTAATCTGCGATTTAGAAGTGATTTTCTTCGATGAAAGGTTAATTCATTTGCTCTTTTATCATGATCCAAAACCCACCAATGGCCATGATGGCACCTAAGATGCCCGACTAGATAAATGAAAAATCTCAGATCACTAAATTAAACTAATATCATAGATATAACAAGTCCAAAAAGGTGCAGGAATATCATAGATAAGGCTAAGTCTTACAACCAAGTACAAAACAATGCAACATCCCCAAATCTGGTGTCATTAATTACACGAGCTTTTAAGAATAACAAATTACAAAGTTTAAAATAAGTACAGTACTATTTGAATAAAATAACAATAAACAAATATAAAGACTTGACTTCTACAATCTGTAATCGAACAAGCAACACTACTTTGAGTAACCAAGATCAATAGCTAAGCATCCTGTTAAGCTTCACTGGTACCAATGCCTAAATCTGGATAAGAATATGCAAAAGTGCAGTATGAGTAAGTATCAAGTCTAAGTTCGAAGAAGTAGTGAGGAGGTTTTGACCAATAGGACACTTACTTCCATAGTCAGATAATCACAAGTAAAAATAAAGGGAAAGAATAGTTCTAAAGAAATGAATTAGTAATAAGAATCACAGTTGAGGAAAGATACTAAGCATACTTCATAGATATAATGCTCAAAGCAAAATTCTTTCACTGAGTTCACGTAAGATAATGACGTGCATGAAATAGCTGGTAAAGGGATACTACTACAGTAATGCATGATGTATAATCCATATACACTCAGCATGCCTCGTGTGCCTAGAACAAGTGCCCCTCATAATCACACACACTCAGCAGTGTACGGTTGCCTGACATAAATGCCCCTTACTAGAAACAACTCTATGTGCCTGCGCTCGCAGGACCTAATGTAACATGGGTGACCTGACTCCAGAGGGACGAATCTGTGACGACCCAAAAATCCCAACGTTCGTGTCGTGATGTGGCCTAAACCAATTGCAAGACAAGCCAACGCTTAAGAATAATAATAGAGGCAGAATTAAACATCTAACAATATAATATCATAAAGAAAGAGTAAAAACTCCTAATCAATTTAATAAGTCTAAAACCATTATAATAACTTTCAAAAAAACTCCCCAAGACTGGTGACTCTGAGTACATGAGCTCCACAGATTGCTGAATACAAAGTTTGAAATAAATACAATAATGTTTGAGTCTAATAAATAGTAATGAAGGAAATGGAATGGTGACCACAAGGAATGCAAACAGATATGCAACTCTACCTCAAGTCTCCAATGTCAACAACTAAGGACCTCTCAGGAGTCCGCTAATACTAATACCTGAATCTGTACAAAAAGTGTAAAGGCATAATATGAATACAACCGATCCAATGTACTCATTAAGTATTAAGCCTATCCCCGACGAGGTGGTGACGAGGTTATGACAAGATAATTTATAAACCTGTACAAGTAGTAAGCATAAAGCATATCACACCCTAAACTGGAAGGGCACGACGGGCACTCAGGCCTACCTCACTGAGCACCAACATAACGTGCATCCATAACCATGCTATCATGTGTAAGTGGGCCAAAAATGCCGCCATGAGATAATCTGATTAAAACATGAAAGAAAACTAGACAAAGGACGATCCAAAATGATATACATGCTTATATACATGAGACATACGGGCATACAGGGCTTCCATGACCATCAATACACATAACGTCTGTCTACAAGCCTCTAGGGAGCACATAAACATCATAAGGTCGGGACAGGGCCCCACTATATACATATTTGCAACCATTATACCTACCAGCATATATGCAACCATCATACCTACCAGCTCACTAGACAGCTCCGGAAGAAAGGAGCATGAACACCTTCAGCTGAATTGATTCACCTATTGTGAATTATCATCTGAATTGCTATCCGTATTTGTGGGCATGTAATGCAGCACCCTAGTAAGGGGTCACCAATATGAAAGATGTACTGAATATATAAGACAGGTAAAGCACAAAAATAGAAGATAAAATACAAAAGAAGAGTACATAAGTCAACCTGAAACTCATAACAAGCTTCTGCAGGCATACCTTTCGCAATCATGGATATATATATGCATGTCTGTAATAATCAAGCCACTCAACGAGGCCATATAATATAGTATCAAGCCACTTCTTGGGGAAAATCATGTCATATCATAACGTACTCGACCTCGAAGAGGACTAGGTCGTACCCGGCCTTTAAAAAGACTCGGTATCTCATAACATAGTTGGCATCAAAGGGGACTCGGTCGTACCGTGCCACAAAGGGATCGGTAATACCCAACGGATCAGTGGTTGCACAATAAGTCTCGCACCCGGCCAACTATAGAGCAGCTCGGTGGAGTAAAATAGATACATATATATAAGTGCAATACAAGCAATGACTCTGAAGGGCCTTATGGATCTGATCGGAGTGACTCAGGGTTGTTATCCTCTGATTATTGTTATGCAACTGTGTCTTTATCAATTGCCCGAGAGTCAACAAGGATCAAAATAAGACATAAGATTCATGAACTATAACAATAAGAGTCATGAACTATAACAATATGAAACAATGAGGTTCACAAGCTTTAATCTTGAGAATAAAGTTCCTTTTGATATAACAACATTATAGTTACGTTCTTTGTAGATCATGCCAAAAGAAAGAAAGAGTGAGCTTTAACATACCTTTGTTGTTTACTTAACAACTCAACGTATATCTTCTCGAAGACTTCAATCTATATTGAGATAGTAAAACTTGTAGTTAATGCCATAGAACGACTTATAAACATGCTTCTAAGCTAGTAAGGTCACTTATAGAAAATCGGAAAACATTTCCCCTATAAAATTCCACTCACATCCAACTCAAACCAGCACCAACACAATAAGAACCACATCAACAATAACGTATCTCTCATGACCCAAAATCCCACCACAGGTATCGTGATGGCACCTAGTCTTTAAGAGCTGATTTCCTTACAATAATTAAGTCAATTTAACAATGATAATTTAAAACAGAGTTTAATATGAATGCTAAAACAAAAGCGAAATAAGCCTATGCGGTAATAATCATAACAACCTCCCAAGACTAGGTAATATAGAGTTAGGAACTCTTGTTACATACATGGAAAGATCTCAAAGATTAAAATACAATACTGTTCAAATAACAAGCTTACAGTACAATGAAAGGAAAGGACTCTAAGGGACTGTGACGACCAAGCAGCTCTACCTTGAATCCTCGCGATCAATAAGCTAACTCTGTCTCAGTCTGGTATCTCCAATACCTAGATCTGCACAAAAATGTGCAAAAGTGTAGTATGAGTACACCACGGTCGGTACCCCGTAAGTATCAAGACTAACCTTGATGGAGTAGTGACGAGGTACAAGTAAAGACACCCACTAGTGAAATAACATGTGCAGTATAGAAGTATAAAGCTAATAATGGAAGCAAGAATCACTAAATGGCAACAAGAATTAACATGTGATATAAACAGTAAAGTAATAAGAACACCGTGAAAGTACCATTGAAACCAAATAAGGAAAACAAATGACAACCAATTAATCAAGCCGCTCTAACACAAGTCTCGCAACGAAATTACTTCGAGACACCTCATCTCATAATCACAAGTCATGAGTCTCAACCCCCAATCATATGCTCACGAAACCTTGTGCCCACATTTCTAATCACAACCGCACGGACAATTCACGTGCCAATATCTCAATCCGCTCGGCATGATCACAAGCTCAATATCACAATCCGCCCGACATGGTCAGAGGCTCAATATCAACATGAAAGCAGATAATACAAGAATACATGAGCATGATCAATAAATGTTAAGTTTCATACTCCTGAACTAGTATAAGTGGCATGCTACGGTGTATGTTTGTGCGAGTGTACTAGTACAGCCCAAGTCAACAAGTAATATCAAAGACATCGAGTAGCTTATTGAAAGCAACACAACACGTCACGTAAGGTGTATGACATGCACAAGGAGAATCACCCTATCACACGAATATCGTCAACATAATGCCCCCAGACAATCACACATTATCCCTGACATTGCAACCCTTGTCTCTTCGATAACCATCCGTATCCCTCCACCTGACAATATCATTAGCCTCCTGTATCACTCCGATAGCCACCCGTATCACTCCGCATAATAGCCATCCTTATCGCTCTGCCCGAACTATAACACAATAGCCACCAGTATCACTCCGCATAATAGCCATCCTTATCACTCCGCCCGAACTATAACACAATAGCCACCCGTATCACTCCGCACAATCAACAACAGTGAGGTGCCACCCTTATGCTCCGCATAACAAAAATAGAGAGATGCAAACCTTATGCTCCATATAATAACAACCAATCCACACAACAATTAACACGTGCCAACATCACGACATATCAACTCGTACCACAAGTGTCCATAGGCTACAACCTTTCCAAAAGAACCAAAAATATCAATATTTTGACAACAAATAGCCCACGGCTCAAACACAATCTCAATAACAACAAAATGAATGGGAAAGTAACTCAACAATGAACAACAACCCATTTAAACACAACTTCAATTCAAATAAATTAATGACTTTCAATAACTTCAACTTCAATTAATTGCTTAAGGATAAACTCGATAATGAAGGTGTTTCCATGGAATGGAAAACTTCGGGTTCTAGTTTATGAAATAGGTTAACAATGAAAGAGATGGCATGGACTAGCAACTATGTCTAAATGTATGAGAATAACCATGCAACAAAAGGATATCATGTAACAATAATTTCAATTAAGAATAACTCAACAATAAAGGAAGTCACATAATGATAAAAGAGGTAACAACTTCAAATAAAGCATATAAGAGTAAACTTGACAAGTAAAGGATATGACATGTGCTAACAATCTCAATTAAAGCATGTGAGAGTAAAATTGACAAATAAAAGATATGACATGTGCTAACAACTTCAATTAAAGAATGTGAGAGTAAACATGAAAAATAAATGATATGACATGTGCTAAAAATTTCAAACCAATATATGAAAGAAGCCTAAGAATCTAAACCAGTTAATTTCCACATATATGCCTGAGTACGCACTCGTCACCTCGCGTACACGGCTTCCACATAACACAAATAGCACAAACGACTCAAATCCTAAGGGGTAGTTCCCCCCCCCCCCCCCCCAAAGTTAGGCAAGATACTTACCTCAAAGAAGCCAAATCAAGACTCTAAAATGACCTTCTCATATGAAACAATCTCCGGACGACTCAAATCTAGCAAAATAACTTAATATCATAAATAAAAACCATAAGAAATAATTCCGGATAATAAAGCTTTGATCTTTAATGAAAACAAAAAAATCTACCCCGAGCTTGCACCTCGGAACCCAACAAAACTTACAAAATCCAAACACCCATTCCGATACGAGTCCAACCATACCAAAATTATCCAATTCTAACATCAAATTGGCCTTCAAATCCTCAGCTTATATTTTTGAAAGTTTTTAGAAAAAACCTCAATTTCTTCAATTAAAATCACTAATTTAATGATTAAAAACAAAGATGGAATCGTGAAATATAATCAAATCCGGGTGAAGAATACTTACCACAATCTTTCTTCTACGCGATCGTGTAGCGTCTCTCGCGAACGCGATGACTACAACCTTCCCAGCTTCGCGAACGTGGTCGCCTCTTCGCAACTGTGAAGAAACAAATACCTGAGTCCACCGTAACACTATGCGAATGCGAAGGAACATGCGCGAACGCGATTAAGAAGACACCAGAGGATAGAACAGCTATCCAAAACAAAGAGAAATGGCCCGTAGCCCATCTGAAACACACCTTAGGCCCCAAGGACCCCGTCTGAACATACCAACAAGTCCCATAACAAAATACAAAATCACTTGAAGCCTCAAATCACATCGAACAATACAAAAACCACGAATTGCACATCGATTCAAGCCTAATGAACTAATGAGCTTCCAACTTCTAAAACTAATGCCGAAACATATCAAACCAATTCCGGATGAGCTCAAATTTTGTATGCAAGTTCTAAATGACACAATAGAGCTATACTGATTCCAGATTCATAATCCGAACCCGATATCAATAAATTCAACTCCCGGTCAAACCTCTCAACCTTCTAAACCTTCAACTTTCTGACTTTCGCCAAAATGAATCAAATCAACCTACTGACCTCAAAATCCAAATCCGAACATATTCCCAAGTACAAAATCATCATACAAAGCTATTAGAATTATCAAAATACCATTCCTGAGTTATCTACGCAAAAGTCAATCTTCGGTCAACTATTAACACTTAAGCTTCTAAAACAAGAATCATTCTTCCAAATCAATTTCGAATCATCCGAAAACTGAACCCAGCCACACACGGAAGTCGTGATACGTAATACACAGATACTTGAGACTTTAAGCCACCAAACGGGATGCTAATTCTCAAAATGATCGGTCGAGTCATTACAGTATCTAAGATACTACTTAAAGAACCAGTTGAAACCTAGGTCAAAAACCTTTCAAAACTGTCCCATATGCACTAGCACCTCAACCTTCACTTTTAATTTATAGTTTAATATGTTTCTTTAATTAATTCACTTGATAAACATATATACATGCATAACAACGGAAACCACATAATAATAAAGTTATTTTCCCCAATTTTTAGCCATATATATATATATATATATATATATATATATATATATATATATATATATATATATATATATATATATATATATATATATATATATATGTATGTATGCTTAAAACAATCCAATAAAAGATAATAACATCTCTTCCCCTTTCAAGTGCTATCTTGTAATATTTCACTCCAACACCACAACCAACATGCAATTAAACTTAAACACAACCAAATGAATATCGAACATACCTTAGGCATTAGATACAATTCGAACCATAAGCTTAACATAGCTCACCATCATTCTTACTCACATCACTACACGATATAGGGGTTGTTCTTCACATTTGGCTAACTTTGATATTGGATTATGGTGTCTTTTTTTGGAATTTGTTTTGAGCCTTGGGGGAACTATTTAGGAGGTTTTTAGAGTGTGAGGATGGAAAGTGGTAAAAAAATGAATAAAGCTCATCCCAAAAATGAGATAAAAGTAGGTGAAGGTCGGCCACCAACCAAGTGGGTCACATAGGGCTGCCTGCGTAGTCTCGCAAAAATATAAATAAATCTCTACTCTAATATCTATTGATGAACGGTTTAATGTGTTGGAAACTAGACTCGTAAATCTCCAATTTAGTAGGTGGATCATTCCGTACCTCCAAGCATATTGAGAGAAAAGCTCAGTGTTATTAGACCCAAATTTCAGTAGGACTATGAACGTATCTTGCGAGAACGTTTGTCGACTTTTGTTTAAGAATCTGTTTGACTTCAAAACATAACATACAAATATTATATGATTCAAATAACTTAAAACATGACCTCCTTAGCTTATTATGTACTCCTAGTTTTACTCGAAAGTACGTGTTATAACATCTTTGATTCGTTTAGCCTCCAACCCTCACGATACTTTCGTAATACCTATGTTAACTTATTATTATCTTTGTTAAGGTCCTTAAACTCTCTGGCTTATATCGATCACTCAAGATGCATTCCAACATGAAATTGTGGGCTGGAACATCCTTCCCCCTTAGGAACATTCTTCCCTGAATGATAACTCTTAAAGGCTTGCGAAAATCCCGCCAGAGTCTTCTTTGTACACCGGACTAAAGCCAACCTGCACGCAGTCAGAAAACATACATATTATATATGCCACACATGGACACTGTCTATAAATAGCAACACCTTGGACTTATATGACCGTCAATCATAAGTACTTCAAGTCAAAAATAAGTGCTCAGCCACAACCTACTGGTTTGAATCGGGTTGTGCTGTAATATTCAATCTCGAGCCATATCTTTAGTTTGAAATAGGTGGGGGTATTCAGGTTTCATCTCCTCTTCGGCCTCCCATATTATTTCTTCGATGGTCTTATTTTTTTTCTTAATACCTTCATGAAGGCTACCATTTTTATCATCAACTTACGAATTTGTCGATCTAAAATAGCCATTGGAATCTCCTCGTAGGATATATCCTCCATAATCTGAACGTCATCTATCAGTACAACCCAAGAAGGGTCTCCAATGCACTTTTGTAGCATGTATAATGGACTGACTCTAACTCTGGAGGAAATTTAAGTTCATATGCTACTCCACCTATCAGTCGAAATGCCTCAGTAAGGCCCAATATATCTCGGACTAAGCTTTCCCTTCTTACAGATCTCATGATACCTTTCGTAGGCAACATATTTCGGAATACCCAGTCGTCTATAACTTTCCATTTGTTCATACTTTAGGAATCCTTATTCAATGACTTTGGCCATCATAAAAATTTTATGCTGATGCTCTTAGAACCAAATACAATCCTCACCTTGGCCCTCATAGTTCTCACTTTACTTTTCTTAAGCTTAGTTATCAACTTGGTACTTGTAACATTGCTATTCAACTCTTCTGTCGCACCTTGTATTGAGATATACATATATTTCTCCTCCTCTTGAGGAATGAGTGATTTAGGATAGGCTTCAACTTCTCAACCTCGTATTCTAGTCTCCTAACTTATCCCGGTCTCACAAAAGGTTATACTTGACTTGTCATCTTATCTCACTCACATTCTTGATCTTTTACTTTGGGCTAAATACATCGACATCCCCTTAAACTTGAATCAGCTTTCCATGTTACTACTTATTCTTTGGTCCGTTCCATATAGCCACTTCAGCCAACCCTTTAGTGTGTCACTTAAACACTAAAATCCTGACCCATATTAAAATAAAAGCGCATGTGTAGAAGCGCTGTCCATGTGTAATTTCAGCCGAATAAGTGTATTCCATGTGTATTTATTATCCACATAATTCACCTAGATACATGGTTGACCCATCTCAAAGGTATTAGACACTAATAAGTAATTACCCATCCCCACCTTTTACCTCCATCAGTCCGTAAAAAGAACAAAAACCCTAACCTAACGAATTTCACTACGAATCGCTTGTTCATTGTCCCAAATCCGTCGGCTTGAATTCGTTGTCTTTGTTTTGTTACTAGTAAGAAATATTTGTTGTCTATCCACAGATATTTGTTGTTTATTTTGGTTGCATATTATTAATGTGGGTTTTGGAATCTCAGACCCAAAGTTCGAATTTTTGGTCTTCTTTTTTCTCGAATCTTTCTGACTTACCTTTGTTTTTTCTTGCTTTGTATTTCTCAATGTAGGGTAAAGTATGTCTTGGGACACCTTTATTCTTGTACGCTTTTGTCATGGTGGAACCTTTACCAAACCTCCAGACGCAAAATATGTCACCAATATAGAGGTGAATGAATTTTCTATTGATCATGACCACTTCTCCCTTCTTGAATGTGGTTATTATACAAGGGGTTGGGTACCACACTATTGTTATTTTTTTTATGTATTTAACCCTAGTACTGAAGAATTTGTATTGGTGAAAAATGATGAACAATTATATAATATTGGTTGCCACTGTACGGATGGGAAATTAAATGTGTATGTTTTAAATGTTATTGATGAGGTTGTTGACACATTTGTCCCAACTAGCTATTTACGTGTGCCAGAAATTACTCAAGCTAGTAGTGACTCAATAAATAAGTCATCTAGGGCAACAGTTGAAGGTGGTTCAGATAATATAAATACAGAACAGCTTCTTGAAGAGGCTCAGGCCAGTGTTGTTGTTGAAGATTTTTCTGCTGAAGAACTAAATATTGGTGGTGTAAAGGATGTTATTAATGAAGAAGATGATTTTGTTCTTGCAGAAGATGAAGTTATTGGTGGTGAAGAATGGGTTGAGTCAGATGTGGATAGTAGTGAGTCTGATGTAGATGAAATTCCTGATGAGGATGATAGTAAGGTTGATGAAGAGTTGAGAGTCATAAAAAATGATAGGAGAAATAAAACGAAGGCTAGTAGAAGAAAGAAACAACCAGAAACTACTAGAGTACCAATATGAGAAGCAGGAATTGATAGAGGTTTTGAAAATATAGGGGTGAACAAACGATAGAAATATGCTGGCCGATTAGGAGGTGATGAAGAATTCATAGATAGTTCAGATGTAGGAAGTGATGACACTAGTGAAGAGCTGGATGTGGACTTTGAGCTAAGTGTTGACATTCCAAGTAGAAGGAAGAGCACAAAGGTTAGATATGACCCATACTCTGTAATTTCAATATTTGAATTGGGCATGATATTTGAAAATGTTAAGGTATTTAGGAAGGTAGTGATTGATTATGTAATTGAGTACAAGGTTCAACTGAAGCTTAGAACTAATGAGAAGCATAGAGTAAGGGTAAGGTGTAAACATAAAAGATGCAGATGGGAGTTGTTTCCTAGTATTATTAGGGATTCTAATGAATTTATGGTGGAAAAATACTACCCTATTCACAAGTGTCAACCATTGAACACAAACAAGTTGTGCAATTCCAAGTACATTGCTAACAAATTCAAAAATGAGCTAACTGCTGCACCTTATACGAGGATCTGGGAAATTCAGGAACTTGTTAGAGAGAATTTGGGATTGTATGTAGGAAGAATAATTGCTTATAGGGCCAAACAAATAGTTCTCAGAAAGTTTATGGGAATTGAAAGTTGGAGTTTGCTAGACTTTGTGACTATGTTGACAATATTAAAGAAACAAATCCTGGTAGCTCTTGTTGGGTAGAAATTGACAGAGAATCAGAGCCTGGTAAGAACTTGTTTAAGTACTTTTATGTTTGTTTTGATGCCTTGAAGAAAGGTTGGCTAGAAGGTTGTAGGAAGATCATTGGATTTTATGGGTGTTTTCTAAAAGGACATTGCAAGGGTAAATTACTGGTTGTTGTAGGAAGAAATGGGTACTAACAGATATTTCCTATTGCATGGGCTCTTGTACACCATGAGACCAAACATTCATGGAGCTGGTTCATTGGACACCTAATAGAAGATCTGCAGGTGGAATATGGTCAAGGTTTAACAGTTATGTTAGACATGCAGAAGGTAAATGTTTTGCCATTCTTGCTTGTTGACAGTAGCACCTTTTTGTGGTTTAATTCCTAATGATTTATTCTGCCTATATTTTTATGTAGCGATTTTTGGCAGTTAAGAAAGACTTGTTTGTAACGACCTGATTGGTTATTTTAAGCTTTAGTATTTCGTTCAGTGGTTTGAGACTTTGAGTATCTTCATATTATGTATTATGAGTTTCTTGCATGGTCGGTTTTAATTTTTGAGTGATTCGGGATTTATTTGGAAGAATGACTCTCGATTTGGAAGCTTTAAGTTGGAACAGTTAACCAAGGTTTGATTTTTGGATAAACAGACTCGGAATCAAGTTTGTATTGTTCAAATAGGTTCGTATGATGATATTGGACTTGTGCGTAAGTTTAGATTTGGTTTTGGAGGTTCCTAGAAGGATTCAACACTATTTATCGAAAGTTGGCAATTTGAAGAACTTTAGAGTTTATAAGTTTGACCAAGAGTTGACTTTGATGGTATTGGACTCCAATTGGTATTCAGAGACTTTGGATAGGTCTATATAGTTGAATTGAACTTGTGTGCAAAATATGGAAGTAATCCGAAGTGTTTCAATGTGTTTCAGACACTCTTTTGAAAGAATGAAAATTTAATAACTTAAGAGAAATTCTATTCCGTTTGAGCCTCGATTCATTGTTGTAATGTTCCCGTGGATGTTGTGAGGCATTGGATAAGTTTGGATAATGTATTTGTACTTGTTGCTATGATTGGATGGGGTCCGCAGGGGCTAAGGTGTGTTTTGCATCATTGGATGAGAAACTAGTTAAGGATTTGGAAATTGACCATGATCAATATCGGGCAAAGATGACCTTCTTTTGATGTTTTGAGTGCGCGAGCAGATTCGCTGCGTGTATTATGATTGAAATGCATATATGTTTTTTGTCCGAGAGGTTCCGAATGACTTTTGGGTGCTAAAACGAAGATTCTTTTGTTGCTGAGTTTCTGGTGTAAAATATTTACGAAAATGTCATTTTTGTCCCTTAAATTTTAGACTTTCTTTAAAACTTCAAAATATCATATCTCCCTCATTTTAAGGCCAAATTGGGTGTTTAAAAGGGCTACCTTGGGTATAATCTTGCAAGGATTATGTTGGGCTTATCAAATGTTAGTTTCAGGTCATATAGGATCTGATTCGAGCTATAACAGCTGCTATATTATTTTACTTGTTCCGGAATTTAGTCATTTTTTACATGGTTTTAGAGCTTGGATTTGGGCGATTTTAGAGGGGATTTTCCCAATTTGGATCAGGGTAAGTATTTTTTACTCGGTTTTGATTATAATTCATGAATATATCTCTGAGTTTGGCATTTGAATTATGAATTTTAAGGAGAAATTAGGGGTTTTTGTCTAAAATTTCCTAAAGTGAATTTTTGAGCTTTGAATATTGATTCGGAGTCGGATTTGAGTGAAATTAGTATGGTTAAACTCGTATTGAATGGGTTGTCGGATTTTGTGAGTTTTTTCGGATTCCGAGGTATGGGCATGTGTTTGACTTTTTGGTTGACTTTGAGTAAATGTGTAAAGATTTGACCTTTATCATTTGGGATTATTTCCTTAGGCATTATTTGATATTTTTGAGTTTTTTTTGGCTAGTTTCGAGCCGTTCGGAGGTTGATACGTGTGGGATGGCATTTCTAGAGTATTGTTTGGCTTGCTCGGTATTGGATTTGGCTTGTTCGAGATAAGTAACATATCTAAACTTGAGGGTATTTAACCCTGGAAACTATGTTATAAGAGATGTATTGGGGTGACACACATGCTAGGTGACAAGCGTGTGGGCGTTCACCGGGGTAATCATGATTCAAGTTGACTATTAGACTATGACTGGCCTTTTTATTGTTGTTATATCTTGTCCTATCCATGTAATTCCTACTTGTTAGAGTAATTGAGCTGTGATTCATGTTAGAATTCATGTTTAGGCAATGTGCTTATTTGGTTGAGACCTAATGAGGTTATTTCTATTGTTTTAAATTTTCTACTCTAACTGTAATTATATACTCGGTCATGATTCTTTATTTGCATACCATATCTCAGTCTCTGTTCATCATTTACTATTACATCACATGCTATCATTTTTTGGGTTGAGTAGTATGAGATTGTGAGCCCTTGAGATTTGAGAGATTGATGGCTGAGGTGGGCCTGAGAACCGTGTTGTGAGTGTTATTGTGGATCGGGCTGCACGCCGTAGCAGGACAAATTGACTTTACTATTATTATTATTATTATTATTATTATTATTATTATTATTATTATTATTATTATTATTATTATTATTATTATTATTATTATTATTATTATTATTATTATTACTATTATTATTATTATTATTATTATTATTATTATTATTACTATTATTATTACTACTATTATTATTATTACTATTATTATTATTATTACTAATATTATTATTATTATTACTATTATTATTATTACTATTATTATTATTATTATTATTTTTGGTTTTGGAGGTTCCTAGAAGGATTCAACACTATTAATCGAAAGTTGGCAATTTGAAGAACTTTAGAGTTCATAAGTTTGACCAAGAGTTGACTTTAATGTTATTGGACTCCAATTGGTATTCTGAGACTTTGGATAGGTCTATATAGTTGAATTGAATTTGTGTGCAAAATCTGAAAGTAAATCCGAAGTGTTTCAATGTGTTTCGGACACTCTTTTGAAAGAATGAAGATTTAATAACTTAACAGAAATTCTATTCCATTTGAGCCGCGATTCATTGTTGTAATGTTCCCGTGGATGTTGTGAGGCGTTGGATAAGTTTGGATAATGTATTTTTACTTGTTGCTATGATTGGATGGGGTTCGCAGGGGCTCGGGTGTGTTTTGCATCATTGGATGAGAAACTAGTTAAGGATTTGGAGTTTGACCATGATCAATATCGGGCCAAGATGACCTTCTTTTGATGTTTTGAGTGCACGAGCAAATTCGCTGCGTGTATTATGATTGAAATGCATATATGTTTTTTGTCCGAGAGGTTCCGAATGACTTTTGGGTGCTAAAACGAAGATTCTTTTGTTGCTGAGTTTCTGGTGTAAAATATTTACGAAAATTTTATTTTTGTCCCTTAAATTTTCAGACTTTCTTTAAAACTGCAAAACATCATAGCTCCCTCATTTTAAGGCCAAAATTGGGTGTTTAAAAAGGCTACCTTGGGTATAATCTTGCAAGGAATATGTTGGGCTTATCAAATGTTAGTTTCAGGTCATATAGGATCTGATTCGAGCTATAACAGCTGCTGTATTATTTTACTTGTTCCGGAATTTAGTCATTTTTTACAGGGTTTTAGAGCTCGGATTTAGGCGATTTTGAAGGGGATTTTCCCAATTTGGATCAGGGTAAGTATTTTTTACTCGGTTTTGATTATAATTCATGAATATATCTCCGAGTTTGGCATTTAAATTATGAATTTTAAGGAGAAATTCGGGGGTTTTGTCTAAATTTTCCTAAAGTGAGTTTTTGAGCTTTGAATATTGATTCAGAGTCGGATTTGAGTGAAATTAGTATGGTTAGACTCGTATTGAATGGGTTGTCGGATTTGGTGAGTTTTGTCGGATTCCGAGGTATGGGCATGTGTTTGACTTTTTGGTTGACTTTGAGTAAATGTGTAAAGATTTGACCTTTATCATTTGGGATTATTTCCTTAGGAATTATTTGATATTTTTGAGTTTTTTTTGGCTAGTTTCAAGCCGTTCGGAGGTTGATACGCGTGGGATGGCATTTCTAGAGTATTGTTTTGCTTGCTCGGTATTGGATTTGGCTTGTTCGAGATAAGTAGCATATCTAAACTTGGATTTAAGGGTATTTAACCCTGGAAACTATGTTATAAGATATGTATTGGGGTGACACACATGATAGGTGAGAAGCGTGTGTGCGTGCACCGGGGTAATCATGATTCAAGTTGACTATTAGACTATGAGTGGCCTTTTTTTTTGTTGTTATATGTTGTCCTATCCATGTAAATCCTACTTGTTAGAGTAATTGAGTTGTGATTCATGTTAGAATTCATGTTTAGGCAATGTGCTTATTTGGTTGAGACCTAATGAGGTTATTTCTGTTGTTTTGAGTTTCCTGCTCTAACTGTAATTATATACTCGGTCATGATTCTTCATTTGCATACCATATCTCAGTCTCTGTTCATCATTTACTATTACATCACATGCTATCATTTTTTGGGTTGAGAAGTATGAGATTGTGAGCCCTTTAGATTTGAGAGATTGATGGCTGAGGTGGGCCTGAGAGCCGTGTTTTGAGTGTTATTGTGGATCGGGCTGCACGCCGTAGCAGGACAAATTGACTTTACTAGTACTATTATTATTATTATTATTATTATTATTATTATTATTATTATTATTATTATTATTATTATTATTATTATTATTATTATTATTATTATTATTATTATTATTACTATTATTATTACTATTATTATTATTATTATTATTATTATTATTATTATTATTATTATTATTATTATTATTATTATTATTACTACTATTATTATTATTACTATTATTATTATTACTATTATTATTATTATTATTTTTGGTTTTGGAGGTTCTTAGAAGGATTCAACACTATTTATCGAAAGTTGGCAATTTGAAGAACTTTAGAGTTCATAAGTTTGACCAAGAGTTGACTTTGATGTTATTGGACTCTAATTGGTATTCTGAGACTTTGAATAGGTCTACATAGTTGAATTGAACTTGTGTGCAAAATCTGAAAGTAATCAGAAGTGTTTCAATGTGTTTCAGACACTCTTTTGAAAGAATGAAGATTTAATAACTTAAGAGAAATTCTATTCCGTTTGAGCCTCGATTCACTGTTGTAATGTTCCCGTGGATGTTGTGAGGCGTTGGATAAGTTTGGATAATATATTTGTACTTGTTGCTATGATTGTATGGGGTCCGCAGGGGCTCGGGTGTGTTTTGCATCATTGTATGAGAAACTAGTTAAGGATTTGGAGTTTGACCATGATAAATATCGGGCCAAGATGACCTTCTTTTGATGTTTTGAGTGCGCGAGCAGATTCGCTGCGTGTATTATGATTGAAATGCATATATGTTTTTTGTCCGAGAGGTTCCGAATGACCTTTGGGTGCTAAAACGAAGATTCTTTTGTTGCTGAGTTTCTGGTGTAAAATATTTACGAAAATGTCATTTTTGTCCCTTAAATTTTAGACTTTCTTTAAAACTTCAAAATATCATATCTCCCTCATTTTAAGGCCAAATTGGGTGTTTAAAAGGGCTACCTTGGGTATAATCTTGCAAGGATTATGTTGGGCTTATCAAATGTTAGTTTCAGGTCATATAGGATCTAATTCGAGCTATAACAGCTGCTGTATTATTTTACTTGTTCCGGAATTTAGTCATTTTTTTACATGGTTTTAGAGCTCGGATTTAGGCGATTTTAGAGGGGATTTTCCCAATTTGGATCAGGGTAAGTATTTTTTACTCGGTTTTGATTATAATTCATGAATATATCTCCGAGTTTGGCATTTGAATTATGAATTTTAAGGAAAAATTAGGGGTTTTTGTCTATAATTTCCTAAAGTGAATTTTCGAGCTTTGAATATTGATTCGGAGTCTGATTTGAGTGAAATTAGTATGGTTAGACTCGTATTGAATGGGTTGTCGGATTTTGTGAGTTTTTTCGGATTCCGAGGTATGGGCATGTGTTTGACTTTTTGGTTGACTTTGAGTAAATGTGTAAAGATTTGACCTTTATCATTTAGGATTGTTTCCTTAGGCATTATTTGATATTTTCTAGTTTTTTTTGGCTTGTTTCGAGCCGTTCGGAGGTTGATACGTGTGGGATGGCATTTCTAGAGTATTGTTTGGCTTGCTCGGTATTGGATTTGGCTTGTTCGAGATAAGTAACATATCTAAACTTGAGGGTATTTAACCCTGGAAACTATGTTATAAGAGATGTATTGGGGTGACACACATGCTAGGTGACAAGCGTGTGGGCGTGCACCGGGGTAATCATGATTCAAGTTGACTATTAGACTATGACTGGCCTTTTTATTGTTGTTATATCTTGTCCTATCCATGAAATTCCTACTTGTTAGAGTAATTGAGCTGTGATTCATGTTAGAATTCATGTTTAGGCAATGTGCTTATTTGGTTGAGACCTAATGAGGTTATTTCTGTTGTTTTGAATTTTTTGCTCTAACTGTAATTATATACTCGGTCATGATTCTTTATTTGCATACCATATCTCAGTCTCTGTTCATCATTTACTATTACATCACATGCTATCATTTTTTGGGTTGAGAAGTATGAGATTGTGAGCCCCTGAGATTTGAGAGATTGATGGCTGAGGTGGGCCTGAGAACCGTGTTGTGAGTGTTATTGTGGATCGGGCTGCACGCCGTAGCAGGACAAATTGACTTTACTATTATTATTATTATTATTATTACTATTATTATTATTATTATTAGTATTATTATTATTACTGTTATTATTACTACTATTATTATTACTATTATTATGATTATTATTATTACTATTATTATTATTATTACTATTATTATTATTATTACTATTATTATTATTATTACTATTATTATTATTATTATTACTATTATTATTATTACTATTATTATTATTATTATTATTATTATTTTTGGTTTTGGCGGTTCCTAGAAGGATTCAACACTATTAATCGAAAGTTGGCAATTTGAAGAACTTTAGAGTTCATAAGTTTGACCAAGAGTTGACTTTAATGTTATTAGACTCCAATTGGTATTCTGAGACTTTGGATAGGTCTATATAGTTGAATTGAACTTGTGTGCAAAATCTGGAAGTAAATCCGAATTGTTTCAATGTGTTTCGGACACTCTTTTGAAAGAATGAAGATTTAATAACTTAACAGAAATTCTATTCCGTTTGAGCCGCGATTCATTGTTGTAATATTCCCGTGGAAGTAGTGAGGCGTTGGATAAGTTTGGATAATGTATTTGTACTTGTTGCTATGATTGGATGGGGTTCGCAGGGGCTCGGGTGTGTTTTGCATCATTGGATGAGAAACTAGTTAAGGATTTGGAGTTTGACCATGATCAATATCGGGCCAAGATGACCTTCTTTTGATGTTTTGAGTGCGCGAGCAGATTCGCTGCGTGTATTATGATTGAAATGCATATATGTTTTTTGTCCGAGAGGTTCCGAATGACTTTTGGGTGCTAAAACGAAGATTCTTTTGTTGCTGAGTTTCTGGTGTAAAATATTTACGAAAATGTCATTTTTGTCCCTTAAATTTTCAGACTTTCTTTAAAACTGCAAAACATCATATCTCCCTCATTTTAAGGCCAAATTGGGTGTTTAAAAAGGCTACCTTGGCTATAATCTTGCAAGGATTATGTTGGGCTTATCAAATGTTAGTTTCAGGTCATATAGGATCTGATTCGAGCTATAACAGCTGCTGTATTATTTTACTTGTTCCGGAATTTAGTCATTTTTTACATGGTTTTAGAGCTCGGATTTAGGCGATTTTGGAGGGAATTTTCCCAATCTGGATCAGGGTAAGTATTTTTTACTCGGTTTTGATTATAATTCATGAATATATCTCCGAGTTTAGCATTTAAATTATGAATTTTAAGGAGAAATTCGGGGGTTTTGTCTAAATTTTCCTAAAGTGAGTTTTTGAGCTATGAATATTGATTCAGAGTCGGATTTGAGTGAAATTAGTATGGTTAGACTCGTATTGAATGGGTTGTCGAATTTGGTGAGGTTTGTCGGATTCCGAGGTATGGGCATGTATTTGACTTTTTGGTTGACTTTGAGTAAATGTGTAAAGATTTGACCTTTATCATTTGGGATTATTTCCTTAGGCATTATTTGATATTTTTGAGTTTTTTTTGGCTAGTTTCAAGCCGTTTGGAGGTTGATACGCATGGGATGGCATTTCTAGAGTATTGTTTGGCTTGCTCGGTATTGGATTTGGCTTGTTCGAGATAAGTAACATATCTAAACTTGGATTTAAGGGTATTTAACCCTGAAAACTATGTTATAAGAAATGTATTAGGGTGACACACATGATAGGTGACAAGCGTGTGTGCGTGCACCGGGGTAATCATGATTCTAGTTGACTATTAGACTATGACTGGCCTTTTTTTTGTTGTTATATGTTGTCCTATCCATTTAATTCCTACTTGTTAGAGTAATTGAGTTGTGATTCATGTTAGAATTCATGTTTAGGCAATGTGCTTATTTGGTTGAGACCTAATGAGGTTATTTCTGTTGTTTTGAGTTTTCTGCTCTAACTGTAATTATATACTCGGTCATGATTCTTCATTTGCATACCATATCTCAGTCTCTGTTCATCATTTACTATTACATCACATGCTATCATTTTTTGGGTTGAGAAGTATGAGATTGTGAGCCCTTTAGATTTGAGAGATTGATGGCTGAGGTGGGCCTGAGAGCCGTGTTTTGAGTGTTATTGTGGATCGGGCTGCACGCCGTAGCAGGACATATTGACTTTACTAGTACTACTATATTATTATTATTATTATTATTATTATTATTATTATTATTATTATTATTATTATTATTACTATTATTATTATTACTATTATTATTATTATTATTATTACTATTATTATTATTATTATTATTATTATTATTATTATTATTATTATTATTACTACTACTATTATTATTATTACTATTATTATTATTACTATTATTATTATTATTATTATTGGTCTTGGAGGTTCTTAGAAGGATTCAACACTATTTATCGAAAGTTGGCAATTTGAAGAACTTTAGAGTTCATAAGTTTGACCAAGAGTTGACTTTGATGTTATTGGACTCTAATTGGTATTCTGAGACTTTGGATAGGTCTACATAGTTGAATTGAACTTGTGTGCAAAATCTGAAAGTAATCAGAAGTGTTTCAATGTGTTTCAGACACTCTTTTGAAAGAATGAAGATTTAATAACTTAAGAGAAATTCTATTCCGTTTGAGCCTCGATTCACTGTTGTAATATTCCCGTGGATGTTGTGAGGCGTTGGATAAGTTTGGATAATGTATTTGTACTTGTTGCTATGATTGTATGGGGTCCGCAGGGGCTTGGGTGTGTTTCGCATCATTGGATGAGAAACTAGTTAAGGATTTGGAGTTTGACCATGATAAATATCGGGCCAAGATGACCTTCTTTTGATGTTTTGAGTGCGCGAGCAGATTCGCTGCGTGTATTATGATTAAAATGCATATATGTTTTTTGTCCGAGAGTTTCCGAATGACCTTTGGGGTGCTAAAACGAAGATTCTTTTGTTGCTGAGTTTCTGGTGTAAAATATTTACGAAAATATCATTTTTGTCCCTTAAATTTTAGACTTTCTTTAAAACTTCAAAATATCATATCTCCCTCATTTTAAGGCCAAATTGGGTGTTTAAAAGGGCTACCTTGGGTATAATCTTGCAAGGATTATGTTGGGCTTATCAAATGTTAGTTTCAGGTCATATAGGATCTGATTCGAGCTATAACAGCTGCTGTATTATTTTACTTGTTCCGGAATTTAGTCATTTTTTTACATGGTTTTAGAGCTCGGATTTGGGCGATTTTAGAGGGGATTTTCCCAATTTGGATCAGGGTAAGTATTTTTTACTCGGTTTTGATTATAATTCATGAATATATCTCCGAGTTTGGCATTTGAATTATGAATTTTAAGGAAAAATTAGGGGTTTTTGTCTAAAATTTCCTAAAGTGAATTTTTGAGCTTTGAATATTGATTCGGAGTCTGATTTGAGTGAAATTAGTATGGTTAGACTCGTATTGAATGGGTTGTCGGATTTTGTGAGTTTTTTCGGATTCCGAGGTATGGGCATGTGTTTGACTTTTTGGTTGACTTTGAGTAAATGTGTAAAGATTTGACCTTTATCATTTGGGATTATTTCCTTAGGAATTATTTGATATTTTCTAGTTTTTTTTGGCTAGTTTCGAGCCCGGAGGTTGATACGTGTGGGATGGCATTTCTAGAGTATTGTTTGGCTTGCTCGGTATTGGATTTGGCTTGTTCGAGATAAGTAACATATCTAAACTTGAGGGTATTTAACCCTGGAAACTATGTTATAAGAGATGTATTGGGGTGACACACATGCTAGGTGACAAGCGTGTGGGCGTGCACCGGGGTAATCATGATTCAAGTTGACTATTAGATTATGACTGGCCTTTTTATTGTTGTTATATCTTGTCCTATCCATGAAATTCCTACTTGTTAGAGTAATTGAGCTGTGATTCATGTTAGAATTCATGTTTAGGCAATGTGCTTATTTGGTTGAGACCTAATGAGGTTATTTCTGTTGTTTTGAATTTTCTGCTCTAACTATAATTATATACTCGGTCATGATTCTTTATTTGCATACCATATCTCAGTCTCTGTTTATCATTTACTATTACATCACATGCTATCATTTTTTGGGTTGAGTAGTATGAGATTGTGAGCCCCTGAGATTTGAGAGATTGATGGCTGAGGTGGGCCTCAGAACCGTGTTGTGAGTGTTATTGTGGATCGGGCTGCACGCCGTAGCAGGACAAATTGACTTTACTATTATTATTATTATTATTATTATTATTACTATTATTATTATTATTATTACTATTATTATTATTACTGTTATTATTACTACTATTATTATTACTATTATTATGATTATTATTATTACTATTTTTATTATTATTACTATTATTATTATTATTATTACTATTATTATTATTATTATTACTATTATTATTATTACTATTATTATTATTATTATTATTATTTTTGGTTTTGGCGGTTCCTAGAAGGATTCAACACTATTAATCGAAAGTTGGCAATTTGAAGAACTTTAGAGTTCATAAGTTTGACCAAGAGTTGACTTTAATGTTATTGGACTCCAATTGGTATTCTGAGACTTTGGATAGGTCTATATAGTTGAATTGAACTTGTGTGCAAAATCTGAAAGTAAATCCGAAGTGTTTCAATGTGTTTCGGACACTCTTTTGAAAGAATGAAGATTTAATAACTTAACAGAAATTCTATTCCGTTTGAGCCGCGATTCATTGTTGTAATGTTCACGTGGAAGTAGTGAGGCGTTGGATAAGTTTGGATAATGTATTTGTACTTGTTGCTATGATTGGATGGGGTTCGCAGGGGCTCGGGTGTGTTTTGCATCATTGGATGAGAAACTAGTTAAGGATTTGGAGTTTGACCATGATCAATATCGGGCCAAGATGACCTTCTTTTGATGTTTTGAGTGCGCGAGTAGATTCGCTGCATGTATTATGATTGAAATGCATATATGTTTTTTGTCCGAGAGGTTCCGAATGACTTTTGGGTGCTAAAACGAAGATTCTTTTGTTGCTGAGTTTCTGGTGTAAAATATTTACGAAAATGTCATTTTTGTCCCTTAAATTTTCAGACTTTCTTTAAAACTGCAAAACATCATATCTCCCTCATTTTAAGGCCAAATTGGGTGTTTAAAAAGGCTACCTTGGCTATAATCTTGCAAGGATTATGTTGGGCTTATCAAATGTTAGTTTCAGGTCATATAGGATCTGATTCGAGCTATAACAGCTGCTGTATTATTTTACTTGTTCCGAAATTTAGTCATTTTTTACATGGTTTTAGAGCTCGGATTTAGGCGATTTTGGAGGGGATTTTCCCAATCTGGATCAGGGTAAGTATTTTTTACTCGGTTTTGATTATAATTCATGAATATATCTCCGAGTTTGGCATTTAAATTATCAATTTTAAGGAGAAATTCGGGGGTTTTGTCTAAATTTTCCTAAAGTGAGTTTTTGAGCTATGAATATTGATTCAGAGTCGGATTTGAGTGAAATTAGTATGGTTAGACTCGTATTGAATGGGTTGTCGAATTTGGTGAGTTTTGTCGGATTCCGAGGTATGGGCATGTGTTTGACTTTTTGGTTGACTTTGAGTAAATGTGTAAAGATTTGACCTTTATCATTTGGGATTATTTCCTTAGGCATTATTTGATATTTTTGAGTTTTTTTTTTTGGCTAGTTTCAAGCCGTTTGGAGGTTGATACGCATGGGATGGCATTTCTAGAGTATTGTTTGGCTTGCTCGGTATTGGATTTGGCTTGTTCGAGATAAGTAGCATATCTAAACTTGGATTTAAGGGTATTTAACCCTGAAAACTATGTTATAAGAAATGTATTGGGGTGACACACATGATAGGTGACAAGCGTGTGTGCGTGCACCGGGGTAATCATGATTCTAGTTGACTATTAGACTATGACTGGCCTTTTTTTTGTTGTTATATGTTGTCCTATCCATTTAATTCTTACTTGTTAGAGTAATTGAGTTGTGATTCATGTTAGAATTCATGTTTAGGCAATGTGCTTATTTGGTTGAGACCTAATGAGGTTATTTCTGTTGTTTTGAGTTTTCTGCTCTAACTGTAATTATATACTCGGTCATGATTCTTCATTTGTATACCATATCTCAGTCTCTGTTCATCATTTACTATTACATCACATGCTATCATTTTTTGGGTTGAGAAGTATGAGATTGTGAGCCCTTTAGATTTGAGAGATTGATGGCTGAGGTGGGCCTGAGAGCCGTGTTTTGAGTGTTATTGTGGATCGGGCTGCACGCCGTAGCAGGACAAATTGACTTTACTACTACTATTATTATTATTATTATTATTATTATTATTATTATTATTATTATTATTATTATTATTATTATTATTATTATTATTATTATTATTATTATTATTATTATTACTATTATTATTATTACTATTATTATTATTATTATTACTATTATTATTATTATTATTATTATTACTATTATTATTATTACTATTATTATTATTATTATTATTATTATTATTATTATTATTATTACTACTATTATTATTATTACTATTATTATTATTACTATTATTATTATTATTATTTTTGGTTTTGGAGGTTCTTAGAAGGATTCAACACTATTTATCGAAAGTTGGCAATTTGAAGAACTTTAGAGTTCATAAGTTTGACCAAGAGTTGACTTTGATGTTATTGGACTCTAATTGGTATTCTGAGACTTTGGATAGGTCTACATAGTTGAATTGAACTTGTGTGCAAAATCTGAAAGTAATCAGAAGTGTTTCAATGTGTTTCAGACACTCTTTTGAAAGAATGAAGATTTAATAACTTAAGAGAAATTCTATTCCGTTTGAGCCTCGATTCACTGTTGTAATGTTCCCGTGGATGTTGTGAGGCGTTGGATAAGTTTGGATAATGTATTTGTACTTGTTGCTATGATTGTATGGGGTCCGCAGGGGCTCGGGTGTGTTTTGCATCATTGGATGAGAAACTAGTTAAGGATTTGGAGTTTGACCATGATAAATATCGGGCCAAGATGACCTTCTTTTGATGTTTTGAGTGCGCGAGCAGATTCGCTGCGTGTATTATGATTGAAATGCATATATGTTTTTTGTCCGAGAGGTTCCGAATGACCTTTGGGTGCTAAAACGAAGATTCTTTTGTTGCTGAGTTTCTGGTGTAAAATATTTACGAAAATGTCATTTTTGTCCCTTAAATTTTAGACTTTCTTTAAAACTTTAAAATATCATATCTCCCTCATTTTAAGGCCAAATTGGGTGTTTAAAAGGGCTACCTTGGGTATAATCTTGCAAGGATTATGTTGGGCTTATCAAATGTTAGTTTCAGGTCATATAGGATCTGATTCGAGCTATAACAGCTGCTGTATTATTTTACTTGTTCCGGAATTTAGTCATTTTTTTACATGGTTTTAGAGCTCGGATTTGGGCGATTTTAGAGGGAATTTTCCCAATTTGGATCAGGGTAAGTATTTTTTACTCGGTTTTGATTATAATTCATGAATATATCTCCGAGTTTGGCATTTGAATTATGAATTTTAAGGGAAAATTAGGGGTTTTTGTCTAAAATTTCCTAAAGTGAATTTTTGAGCTTTGAATATTGATTCGGAGTCTGATTTGAGTGAAATTAGTATGGTTAGACTCATATTGAATGGGTTGTCGGATTTTGTGAGTTTTTTCGGATTCCGAGGTATGGGCATGTGTTTGACTTTTTGGTTGACTTTGAGTAAATGTGTAAAGATTTGACCTTTATCATTTGGGATTATTTCCTTAGAAATTATTTGATATTTTCTAGTTTTTTTGGCTCGAGCCGTTCGGAGGTTGATACGTGTGGGATGGTATTTCTAGAGTATTGTTTGGCTTGCTCGGTATTGGATTTGGCTTGTTCGAGATAAGTAACATATCTAAACTTGAGGGTATTTAACCCTGGAAACTATGTTATAAGAGATGTATTGGGGTGACACACATGCTAGGTGACAAGAGTGTGGGCGTGCACCGGGGTAATCATGATTCAAGTTGACTATTAGATTATGACTGGCCTTTTTATTGTTGTTATATCTTGTCCTATCCATGAAATTCCTACTTGTTAGAGTAATTGAGCTGTGATTCATGTTAGAATTCATGTTTAGGCAATGTGCTTATTTGGTTGAGACCTAATGAGGTTATTTCTGTTGTTTTGAATTTTCTGCTCTAACTGTAATTATATACTCGGTCATGATTCTTTATTTGCATACCATATCTCAGTCTCTGTTCATCATTTACTATTACATCACATGCTATCATTTTTTGGGTTGAGTAGTATGAGATTGTGAGCCCCTGAGATTTGAGAGATTGATGGCTGAGGTGGGCCTGAGAACCGTGTTGTGAGTGTTATTGTGGATCGGGCTGCACGCCGTAGCAGGACAAATTGACTTTACTATTATTATTATTATTATTATTATTATTACTATTATTATTATTATTATTACTATTATTATTACTATTATTATGATTATTATTATTACTATTATTATTATTATTATTACTATTATTATTATTATTACTATTATTATTATTATTATTACTATTATTATTATTACTATCATTATTATTATTATTATTTTTGGTTTTGGCGGTTCCTAGAAGGATTCAACACTATTAATCGAAAGTTGGCAATTTGAAGAACTTTAGAGTTCATAAATTTGACCAAGAGTTGACTTTAATGTTATTGGACTCCAATTGGTATTCTGAGACTTTGGATAGGTCTATATAGTTGAATTGAACTTGTGTGCAAAATCTGGAAGTAAATCCGAATTGTTTCAATGTGTTTCGGACACTCTTTTGAAAGAATGAAGATTTAATAACTTAACAGAAATTCTATTCCGTTTGAGCCGCGATTCATTGTTGTAATGTTCACGTGGATGTAGTGAGGCGTTGGATAAGTTTGGATAATGTATTTGTACTTGTTGCTATGATTGGATGGGGTTCGCAGGGGCTCGGGTGTGTTTTGCATCATTGGATGAGAAACTAATTAAGGATTTGGAGTTTGACCATGATAAATATCGGGCCAAGATGACCTTCTTTTGATGTTTTGAGTGCGCGAGCAGATTCGCTGCGTGTATTATGATTGAAATGCATATATGTTTTTTGTCCGAGAGGTTCCGAATGACCTTTGGGTGCTAAAACGAAGATTCTTTTGTTGCTGAGTTTCTGGTGTAAAATATTTACGAAAATGTCATTTTTGTCCCTTAAATTTTAGACTTTCTTTAAAACTTTAAAATATCATATCTCCCTCATTTTAAGGCCAAATTGGGTGTTTAAAAGGGCTACCTTGGGTATAATCTTGCAAGGATTATGTTGGGCTTATCAAATGTTAGTTTCAGGTCATATAGGATCTGATTCGAGCTATAACAGCTGCTGTATTATTTTACTTGTTCCGGAATTTAGTCATTTTTTACATGGTTTTAGAGCTCGGATTTGGGCGATTTTAGAGGGGATTTTCCCAATTTGGATCAGGGTAAGTATTTTTTACTCGGTTTTGATTATAATTCATGAATATATCTCCGAGTTTGGCATTTAAATTATGAATTTTAAGGAGAAATTCGGAGGTTTTGTCTAAATTTTCCTAAAGTGCGTTTTTGAGCTATGAATATTGATTCAGAGTCGGATTTGAGTGAAATTAGTATGGTTAGACTCGTATTGAATGGGTTGTCGAATTTGGTGTGTTTTGTCGGATTCCGAGGTATGGGCATGTGTTTGACTTTTTGGTTGACTTTGAATAAATGTGTAAAGATTTGACCTTTATCATTTGGGATTATTTCCTTAGGCATTATTTGATATTTTTGAGTTTTTTTTGGCTAGTTTCAAGCCGTTTGGAGGTTGATACGCATGGGATGGCATTTCTAGAGTATTGTTTGGCTTGCTCGGTATTGGATTTGGCTTGTTCGAGATAAGTAACATATCTAAACTTGGATTTAAGGGTATTTAACCCTGAAAACTATGTTATAAGAAATGTATTGGGGTGACACACATGATAGGTGACAAGCGTGTGTGCGTGCACCGGGGTAATCAAGATTCTAGTTGACTATTAGACTATGACTGGCCTTTTTTTTGTTGTTATATGTTGTCCTATCCATTTAATTCCTACTTGTTAGAGTAATTGAGTTGTGATTCATGTTAGAATTCATGTTTAGGCAATGTGCTTATTTGGTTGAGACCTAATGAGGTTATTTCTGTTGTTTTGAGTTTTCTGCTCTAACTGTAATTATATACTCGGTCATGATTCTTCATTTGCATACCATATCTCAGTCTCTGTTCATCATTTACTATTACATCACATGCTATCATTTTTTGGGTTGAGAAGTATGAGATTGTGAGCCCTTTAGATTTGAGAGATTGATGGCTGAGGTGGGCCTGAGAGCCGTGTTTTGAGTGTTATTGTGGATCGGGCTGCACGCCGTAGCAGGACAAATTGACTTTACTAGTACTATTATTATTATTATTATTATTATTATTATTATTATTATTATTATTATTATTATTATTATTATTATTATTATTACTATTATTATTATTATTATTATTATTATTATTATTATTATTATTATTACTATTATTATTATTATTATTATTATTATTATTACTACTATTATTATTATTACTATTATTATTATTACTATTATTATTATTATTATTTTTGGTTTTGGAGGTTCTTAGAAGGATTCAACACTATTTATCGAAAGTTGGCAATTTGAAGAACTTTAGAGTTCATAAGTTTGACCAAGAGTTGACTTTGATGTTATTGGACTCTAATTGGTATTCTGAGACTTTGAATAGGTCTACATAGTTGAATTGAACTTGTGTGCAAAATCTGAAAGTAATCAGAAGTGTTTCAATGTGTTTCAGACACTCTTTTGAAAGAATGAAGATTTAATAACTTAAGAGAAATTCTATTCCGTTTGAGCCTCGATTCACTGTTGTAATGTTCCCGTGGATGTTGTGAGGCGTTGGATAAGTTTGGATAATGTATTTGTACTTGTTGCTATGATTGTATGGGGTCCGCAGGGGTTCGGGTGTGTTTTGCATCATTGGATGAGAAACTAGTTAAGGATTTGGAGTTTGACCATGATAAATATCGGGCCAAGATGACCTTCTTTTGATGTTTTGAGTGCGCGAGCAGATTCGCTGCGTGTATTATGATTGAAATGCATATATGTTTTTTGTCCGAGAGGTTCCGAATGACCTTTGGGTGCTAAAACGAAGATTCTTTTGTTGCTGAGTTTCTGGTGTAAAATATTTACGAAAATGTCATTATTGTCCCTTAAAATTTCAGACTTTCTTCAAAAATTCAAAACATCATATCTCCCTCATTTTAAGGCCAAATTGGGTGTTTAAAAAGGCTACCTTGGGTATAATCTTGCAAGGATTATGTTGGGCTTATCAAATGTTAGTTTCAGGTCATATAAAATCTGATTCGAGCCATAACAGCTGCTGCATTATTTTACTTGTTCTGAAATTTAGTCATTTTTTTACATGGTTTTAGAGCTCGGATATGGGCGATTTTGGAGGGGATTTTTCCAATTTGGATCGGGGTAAGTATTTTTTACTCGGTTTTGATTATAACTCATGGATATATCTCCGAGTTTGGCACTTGAATTATGAATTTTAAGGAGAAATTAGGGGTTTTTGTCTAAATTTTTCTAAAGTGAGTTTTTGAGCTTTGAATATTGATTTGGAGTCGGATTTGAGTGAAATTAGTATGGTTAGACTCGTATTGAATGGGTTGTCGGATTTTGTGAGTTTTCTCGGGTTCTGAGGTATGGGCATGTGTTTGACTTTTTGGTTGACTTTGAGTAAATGTGTAAAGATTTGACCTTTATCATTTGGGATTATTTCCTTAGGTATTATTTGATATTTTTGAGTTTCTTTTGGCTAGTTTCGAGCCGTTCAGAGGTTTATACGCGTGGGATGGCATTTCTAGAGTATTGTTTGGCTTGCTCGATATTAGATTTGGCTTGTTCGAGATAAATAACATATCTAAACTTGGATTTAAGGGTATTTAATCCTGGAAAAATGTTATAAGAGATGTATTGGGGTGACACACATGCTAGGTTACAAGCGTGTGGGCGTGCACCGGGGTAATCATGATTCAAGTTGACTATTAAACTATGACTGGCCTTTTTTTGCTGTTATATCTTGTCTTATCCCTGTAATTCCTACTTGTTAGAGTAATTGAGCTGCGATTCATGTTAGAATTCATGTTTAGGCAATGTGCTTATTTGGTTGATACCTAATGAGGTTATTGCTGTTGTTTTCAGTTTTCAGCTCTAGCCGTAATTATATACTAGGTCATGATTCTTCATTTGCATATCATATCTCAGTCTATGTTCATCATTTACTATTACATCACATGCTATCATTTTTTTGGGTTGAGTAGTATGAGATTGTGAGCTCTTGAGATTTGAGAGATTGATGGCTGAGGTGGGCTTGAGAGCCGTGTTGTGAGTGTTATTGTGGATCGGGCTGCAAGCCGTAGAAGGACAAATATTACTATTATTATTGTTATTATTATTATTATTATTATTATTATTATTATTATTATTATTATTACTATTATTATTATTATTACGATTACTATTATTATTATTACTATTATTATTATTATTATTATTACTATTATTATTATAATAATAATAATAATAATAATAATAATAATTATTATTATTATTACTATTATTATTATTACTATTATTATTATTATTATTATTATTATTATTATTATTATTATTATTATTATTATTATTATTATTATTGTGGATCGAGTTTCATGGTACAACACGCTTTATAGGCTTTTGATTAGCACTTGGGCAGGATCTACCCCTCCGGAGTCTGACATACCGGCAGTGAGCGCAGACATAATTATATATATACACGTGCTTTGGTGAGGGGCTTATGATCCAAACACTCATACTGTGCTGAGTGATTGTGTGTGTGTGTGTGATGAAGTGGGCATTTGAGACTGACAACTTGAGTATGTTTGAGGGTGAGAGTACCTGGGAATATCACCGTAAAATCATTCATTTGACATGCATACTTTGCATGTAGGCATAGAGATGTATTTTTTCTCATGCTAGACGGTATTGTGACATTGATGATTTGACATTTACATTTGACATGTAGGCATAGAGATGTATATTCCTCATGCTAGACGGTATATGATAATTGATGACTTGATATGCATATTGACTTGTAGGCATAGAGATGTACATTCCTCATGCTATATAGTAATGAAATGTCTTATCTGTTGTTGAAAGTTTAAAAAAAATCATAGTTTTCTGATATACTCATATTTTGGTGATACCGGTGAAAGATTTAGATTTTACTGTATACCTGGAAAGCATGTATACTTTTATGTAAGTACGAACAAGCTGAGCATAATATCTTTTGATTTATTACTTTTATTGCCTTCACTATATTATTACGAGTTCTTATTGGCTATTGGTGTTGGACTCTAACCATTTTTCGAGCTCGTCACTACTTTCAACCTCAGGCTAGATTTGTTACTTATTGAGTACATGGGGTTGGTTGTACTTATACTACACTTCTACACCGTGCGTGTAGATCTTGGAGCTGGTGTTGTTGTGAATGGCGGGAGCTGTCATTGAAGATGTACCTAAGTTCCAGTTATCACTACCACTTGTTCATTTGAGATTCTGTTTATGCACATTTCAAACAGATGTTGTATCATTTTCTTATCAGTTTTGTAACTCTGTGTCATAGAAGCTCATGACTTGTACTACTAGTCCTTGGGTTATTGTATAAGAATTCAGTTATTTAATCATTTATTTCCTATTATTCTCATTTGGATTGTGTTTATGGATATTGGGCTTACCTAGCAGGTTCGGTTAGGTGCCATCACGACTAGTTGAATTTTGGGCCGTTACAAGTTGGTATCAAAGCTCTTAGTTCATAGGTTCTATGAGTCATGAGAAAATGTCTAGTAGAGTCTTTCGGGTCGGTATGATCATGTCCATACCTATCTTCGAGAGGCTACAGGGCATCTAGGATAAACATTCCATCTTTCCTTCCTTATCGTGTGGCCGTGATTCAACTTGACGCTTATTTCTTTGAATTCCTTTCACTCACCCGTATGTTATGTAAGCGCTCAGTATCAGTTGTGCGTCGACATCTTGTGATTTCAAGGATGAGGTGCGAGATGTGAGCGCTCAATGTCCCTAGGAGTGGAATTTATGGCTCGGTGAGTGGTTGGATGACTATATGATGAGTATGATATGACTGAGGGATACATTCAGATGGTTTGGATGTAACGAGAAAAGTTTGCTTGGGATGTGAAAAAGACTATTGGGTGTTTGATTTCTATCTTGATGTGTTGTACAGTCTCGAGTTATGTGCTTGTTGAGAGTTCTTTCATGTCGATCATTTGTGGAATGAAGTATATTCTTATGTCTTGTTGACGAGTTTAGACTCGGGAAGATTAAGTGATTACATGATTGTTGTGGCCATGGTAGGACGTAGTCAAATATGAATTCGAGGCTAAGCAGGTGGGTTATCTCCTGTGGGTGGTGCAATTGAGATTTGAGCAGTGTGGATGACTCTCGAGAAGGTTCTAATAGATTCGAGATTTATATGTGGCAATTGAGAATTTTCTGAATTTGTATATGGCTAAAATGTGAGATTTGCATTGGATTGTGTCGAGACTCGCGGTATTTCTATATCATTATGGATTCTACATTTTAGTAACAAAAAGGTAAAAGGAACAACTTTAAATTCAAAGAAGGTCTCTTCAGAGTGGGTGTCTCGGTTGTGGTACTTTTGGGGTGCTTAAGAGGGAATACAATAGCTTATTGGCCTTAGGGCGGTGTTGTTTTATGCTAGGATCTCTCATGGTGAGTGTTGGGTTAAGGGTCGTAGTGTGCGGGAAAGGAGAAGTGTTAGCTTGAAGGCAATTCGGAAGGAACTCGGAGAAATAGGAAAAATTGGTGGTAGATCGGATCAGCATGGTAATGGGTATAATTGGTTCTTATGATGTGGTGAGTCTCTATAGGTGTTTTGTGGCAATACACTTAGGTTTGGAAACCTACATGACTTGGTTGAGTTAGAGGGATTTAGTTTTGATGGCTTGGTTATAAGCAAATGGGCTTCGTAGACTTCTCGATGATTTCTACCTCAGCTTGGGATGGATATTTTCTACAGGCATGGGGAGTTTGTTGTGCGTTGTGATTTTCTCCTAAATAGGATCAGGTGGAAGGTTTCTAGCTATTTGAGTATGTAATCTGCTTGTGACTCATGATTGATAATGTGGTTCTCGTGTTTTTATATGATGGCATGATAGATGCGGTGCGTCGTGTGGGATTGGGATTTGTATATACAAGATCGCGACTCAGTTTTGAAGGGAAGATCACGAATTCTTAGACATCATGGACGGTTTCAAATGTTTAGATGAATGATAGTACTACTTGGTATTACCTGAGAAGGGCGGGCATTTCAGAAGGCGCGCTGTAGTTTTTACTTATGGATGCTTCATTGGTATTGCGGTACTCGTTTGGTTGATTGACTGCTAGTGTTTCAATTTTTCTTTGTGGCACGAAAGAATTATGGAATTATTTCTTATGGAATGATTGGGTATGAGAGATGAGTTAGTCATTCGAGTGGTGGAGATGGGATCGGATATGGTGATTCTTTTGTGTTCCTGTGATTTGGAGACTGAGAGTTAGTGGTGGACTATCCCTTGGTTGTGGACTATGACGATGTGGCTAGAGTTAGACTGTTAATGGTATGTGTTATGGTCAGGTTATTGTGGACTCTTAGATGATTATGTATCTATTTGTGGATGACCGGATGAGGATGTGTATTCTACACCAGGTCAGATTTGTTTACACAGAACAACTATGGTGAAAGATGTGTCATTGGTCAGAGTTGATCTTATTCGTGTCGGTTGGATTCCATGTATTGCTCTTCGATGCTGCAATGAGTTTTGAGATTATTGACCATTTACACACATGATGTGTTTTGTTTGGGCCGTGTGGCAAAATTCGAGAGAGATGGTTCTTGGGGTGTTGAATTGTTGATTGCGCCGTGGTTATGGTCTTTCCTGTTTGTGGTATATGGTGCTATCCATTTCTCCATGGCTATGGTCATGCACTTCGTGTGTTTGTTGATTGATTTGCCTATGGTTGTTGATTTTGAGCATTATGGCTAGAGGTATTTCATGCGAACCGGTGTTTGGATTGGGTCACGCTGTCATGCCCTAACCTCGGGGAGCGCAACCGGCGCTCAACCGAGTGTACCCGGTCGAGCAAGCCTGTTAGACACTTTCTACCCAACTCGCTTATGATCATGAGAAGGCATGTTTTCACTGATTAAACAGTAGAGATACCATATATATATTCATTACTAAGTCATTTCATTTTGTTACATCATTTTTAAGTTTCAAAATACATACATCCTTATGGCTGAGTGGAATAAGAGTCCAAAACACAAAATGATCCGTTGACCTTTGTAACACCCATATACAACCCACATAGTGTCTATGAAGCCTCTAAAGATACAAAATAGAGTAAAGATGGTGCCGGCAACAAGGCCCCGGCTATACCTCAAAAAGTGACCACAATATAAACAAAAGGTACAATATATGACCCCGGAATGAAATGGGGCTCACCGAGTCAGCTAAGAAGAGGATGCAACACTATCCGTGATCAACACTGTCTGCTATGGAACCACCTGCATCCATTTAAAGATGCAGCGCCCCCGGTAAAAGGGACGTTAGTACTGTCGAATAGTACTAGTATGTAAAACTAAAACACTATCTCAATAGAATGAGCAATAATACAGGGGGAAACAGTCAAGAATGCAATATGGGCTTTAAATAACACTAAAACATCAAGTTAAGGATCACATAGATTTTCAAGTCGATTTCCACGTTATTAGGTTGGGTGTTTTTTAGTGCCAATATGACACAATCCACAATACCACCGTGTTTTTACGTGGAGTCCGATCTCGGCCCGATCGGCTAAGCCATCTCATTTGAGACATGAACCATATTCACAATTTCATCCACAATACCATTGTGTCCTTACACGGAGTCTGATCTCAGCCCGATCGGCTAAGCCATCTCATTTGAGACATCACCCCTTTTCAATCTGTCATCTCAATTCATATTTCTTTCCCATCTTTTCAATACAATGGCACGAGTGGCCCCAATTATAAAGTTATCCTTGGCGCTTGGCCGTATTTCATGATTCAAGTTCTTTTCCACATTCCAACATTATTATTATCATCAATAACAACACGGTTTTTCATTCAAGACTTTTGATTTCACATGTGAGCAATTTAGAATCTAAGGCACATAGAGGCTTTTCACACAATTTGGCGTAACAGTCTTTAATCAAATTTGACTTGAAGTCTAGGCATTTTTAGCACATATTCTAAGTTTTGAACATTTCCTCAGATGACGAGATAACATGATGAAAGCATGGGAATACATATTACTTATATATTTTCAAAACAAGCACATTCGGGGTAGCAATTTCTAGGACGTTCAATTTGGGACTTGCATCGATTTCATGAATACCATGGGGTTCAATTCTAAGAAGAGGGGGTTTAGCCAACATCCCTCAATTGAGCTTCTTAAAACTCTAGGATGTTCTAGAATATTCGCAACTTAAATCTATTTTAGAAATATAGCAAAATTGAACAAACAATTAGGAAAATGAATTCTAGCTCACTTGAGCATTTTATCAAACACTAGGTGTATATTAAGGTTCCATGGCCCTTTCATGAAAGACTTCACCATCCCACACCCCATTCTTTTCTATCTTTTTAACTCACAAACTCCCCACGTACCTTAGGAATACATGCATCCAAGGTAAGCACTCCCATCACCATGAACTACCTTGCTAATTTCCCATTCTAGTTATATTTCGAAATTAAGAGCTTGGTGATAGAATCTTACCTCTTAGGATGAAGACCTAGGGTGCTTCTCTTGATAATCTTCAAAGGTTTAAGCAAGAATTGAAGAGAATTGTTTTTTGATGAAGATCACTTTCTCCCTCTAGGACTCTCTCTCTCACTCTAAAGATATCAGAAATAAGCTCAAAATGGCCCATTACATCTATTTTAACGAAGTAGGGTCGGGTTTTAAAACCCAAAAATGAAGCTCCGGAACAGGGTATGCGGTCCGCATAATTGGCCGCACAATTTGGGGCCAAAAACTGGAAAGCGTCTGCCTGGGTCTGCGGTCACTATGCAGCCCGCAGACTTCTGCGGTCGCATAATGTGCCGCAGAACCTCCCTCCGCAAAAGTCCAAGGCTGAATATGCGATCAAAATGCGGCCCGCGAAACGATTATGCGGTCGCATAATGGGTTGCGAAAATGACATCAAAATGACCCAGAAAACTGCCTCACTCTGTGACCATTCTGCGGCCCGCAGAGTGATTATGCAGCCACAGAAACGCCTATTTCTGTCAAATATTTTCCTTCAACTCCCCAGCGCAAAGGATTTCTACTATTATTAACCTCTATACCTACTTCGGCATCACGGAATCCTGGTTTTTAGGAAATATTTTACGGGGCCTTACATGAAATCATTCATTTGACATACATACTTGGCATGTAGGCATAAAGATGAATGTTTTCTCATGCTAGACGGTATTGTGACATTCATGATTTGTAATGAATATTCCTCATGCTAGACGGTATCTGATAATTGATGACTTTACATGCATATTGACATGTAGGAATATAGATGTACTTTCCTTATACTATCTGGTAATGAAATGTCTTATATGTTGTTAAAAGTTCGGGAAAAATCACTGTTTTCTAATATACTCATATTTTGGTGATTCCGGTGAAAGATTTGGACTTTACTGTTATACTTGAAAAGCATGTGTACTTTTTCGTAACTACGAACAAGCTGAGAATAATATCTTTTGAGTTATTACTTTTACTACATTCATTATATTATTACGAGTTGTTATTGGCTATTGATGTTGGACTCTGACAGTCTATCGAGCTCGTCACTACTTTCAACCTGAGGTTATATTTGTTACTTATTGAGTACATGGGGTCGGTTGTACTCATACTATACTTCTACACCTTGCGTGCAGATCTTGGAGCTGATGTTGTTGTAAATGGCGGGAGCTGGCATTGAAGATGTACCTACGTTCCAGTTACCGCTACCACTTGTTCTTGGTAGTTCTAGATTTGAGATTCTGTTAATGTACATTTCAAAAAGATGTTGTATCATTTTCCAATCAGTTTTACAACACTAAATCTTAGAAGCTCATGACTTGTACTATTAGTCCTTGGGTTATTGAATAAGAATTTAGTTATTTCATCATTTATTTCCTTTTAATCTCATTTGGATTGTGTTTATGGATAATTGAGTTACCTAGCGGGTTGGGTTAGGTGCCATCACGACTAGTTGAATTTTGGGTCATGACATTGTTGCCCGAAGCAGAAGTCAGGACGTGTGCAAGGCACATATGGTGGAATTGGTCAAAGAAATGGAGGGGTTAAGAAAGAAGAAAGCAATTCTGGAAGGTTTCAAAGGCAATATACGTGCTTATATACAATAAAGAAGTTGCCAACATGAGGTGGCTTGGCTCACAGAATATATGTAAAGACATGATGAAGTATCCATGGTGATAACAACACGATAGGGGTCCAAGAATTACTAAAAAAAATCAAGAAACGTGCGGAAGCTAAAAGATAATAAAGAAACAAAAAGAAAACAAAAACTAAAGATAGATTGAATTCAAGAAAGAGTTTTTTGAATTCAAGAAGTCTATTGTTGAAGTTGAATCCTAACAACAACAATTAGCTAACGAAGAACTAATCACCTTTGGTAGAGAATTAAAAATAAGAGATAGATTGCGAATCCGATCTTTTAGAATTACAAGAACAACAATAAGCCTAAACCTATCACCTTTCTTGAATACCTAGAAGTGATCTAAGATTTCTAAGAATTCATCTTACCATCTTAAGTTGAGTCTTGAAGGTTGAAGAATAAATCCAAGAGTAACCACACACAAGAGTGCAAGAAGAATCTCACAATTTTTATTGATAATAATTTTTCATCATCTAAGTCTTCAAACAAAGAAGACACCCATTATATAGGTAGGGGCGGTCACGAATTTAAGTCTAAAAAATAAGAAAATAAAGTCCTAAACTACTTTGGATAACAAGCCCAACAACTTTAGGAAAAAGAAAAACACTAGGAAACAAAAACCAAGTCAATCTTGGAAAGTAACTCCAACAATATTAGGAAAATGAAAACATAACCTTACCTACCTAGGAAAACAATAAATCTTGTACCAAAATATATAGAAATAAGTTAAACTCAATCTAGGATAGGATCTTGAAAGTCCGAACCAATCTTGGGTAGGATCTTAAACATCCTGAAGGCAATTTGCATACAACTTGGCACCAACTTGCACTCAAAACTTATAGGACGCTTATTGTACACTTCTTGGACATCTAATAAGTCCTTTTTATGTTATAAAAATGTGGATTTATGCATGACTTCTTGGGCTAAAAGTTTGGACACATTTTAGGTGCCAAATAGGTCCAACAGTGGCCTGATTTGGACCTCCTTCAAAGGATGTTTCTTGGGATCTAATCCACCTTTTTCTTGGACATGTATTTGTTCCATAAAATAATTATAACACATAGATAACTTATATCCTTTATCCTTGAGCTCTTCCTCCCAACTAACAACTTCTTTGTTCGCTCCTGAAGTCTAATGACCTTGTTTTGCAACTTGTTAGCTTGAAATCTTGTTAAAGGCCTTCTTTGAGATTCCATAGCTTTATCCTTGTCCTTGAATAGAGTTGAGCTTCCTATGATGCTATCATTCCCCTCTTCTTGAAGAAAATTTGTCCTCAAATTTTGACTTTGCAAGAAAAAGAAGACATGCATTAGTAAATGACATCCACTAATCTGAAAAAATGGTAGGAATAAAATAAAATAGTGATCATGTATCTACTTAACCCAATTAATCTTAATAGGTGTAAATACTCCCTTATAAAGCATATAGATATCATCATCCCAATAATATTCGTGCCTACTTAGATTTGTCTAAAAACAACCTCTCTTAGATACACTATGCAATGAGCTTTCAATTCGAACTCGTCAATAAGGTAGTCCAAAAATATGCATGACAAAGAAATTACAAAATATTGACCATGCATCCATTTAATACAAGTATCTCTACCACATTTATCAAATAAGACACTTTTATGATATAGCCAAGTATGTACAATTACAAATCCCATAGATTCGTCTACATGTAAGCTATTCAAAGAAGCACATAAATTTTCAAAAATATTAGAAGAATCCATAATTACAAAATAAAATTTTCAATACATTCAAGGTCATGATTATAACTTTCCCCAATAATATTCCCAGTATCAATGGATTCTAAATGATTGCCCAAAATGTCACAGAAAGAGTCATAGATAAGCCCATGAAAGAATATTTGATCAGTAATGTCACAATAATCATGCATAGCCTCTCTACTAGTAGCAAACACTTTTACAAGCTCACGATCAACATGACTTAAAGAATGACTACCCACCATACAACAAAAATCATGTTCTTTTAATTTATCACATGAAAGCTTGTTAGACACTTGAATAAAAGAAGAAGAAATATTTAACTCATTCACAATGCTTTTCTCATAAATTTCATGCCTCTTTCTACCAAGTTGGAATTCATAATCATCTATGTCATACTCAATTTCAAAAAGAAGCAAATTAGTCTTGTACTTAAACTTAGATATTACAGTTAATGACTTAATATGCATCAAAATATTATCATCCACCAAAATAATAAAGTCACCAACATAAGAAATAAGAGTAAAGTTCATTACCTCCAAAAATACCTTAGGTGTTTTAGAAGGCCCAAGAATTCGAATAAACTAATTATACATACCTACTTAGACTTATTTAGTAATGAAACATCATCACCTTATATTCTTTTATGCAATGGTTCCAACCTAGCAATGTCTTTAAGGTAATCCATGTCATAAACTTGAAAATAAGAATTAAAATAGTCAAAAGGTTCAATAACAAAGAATTTGACCAAGCTTTTATCTTCCACCATCCAACAAAAATTGATTTTGCTAAATTCACGTTGGAATCCAATTGGATCCTTTACCACAATCTTTTGCGTCTCACCTCCCCTTTCAAAAGGCCTTTCAACACTTGGCTGCACAAAATCACAAGAACTAAAACACTAAAGAGTTAATGGGTTAGAAAATAAAGAAAAATATTTCTTGCTTACACTCTCTTTGGCTTTTACCACAAGACTAACTTATTCTTCATCCTTAGCCTTTTTTCTCTCACCAAGGTTTTCTTCTTTTTCTTCACTCGTACCTTCTTTTTTCTCTCTGTCTACCTCATAGCCTTTTTCTATCTCATCTCCTTCTTTCTTTTCTTTTCTCTCAAGCACACTCTTTTCCTCTCTTGACGTCCCACTCTCTTCACTTAACACAAAACCTCCTTTTTCCTCTCTTGGGATGTCAACATGCACTCCCTTACTCCTCTCATTCCTTTCTCTCTTATATTTTTTCATATTCTCTTTAACAGTCTTTTCATCTTCACAAATTTGTGTGGGAGTCAAAGGCCTAAGAATGAGTTTCTTCCCGTTAACCTCAAAAGAGTATCTATTTTTTCCATGCTATATGAAGATCTTATGTAGAAATACCACGGCTTTCCCAACAAGATATGAAAACTATTCATGGGAATCACATCACACCAGATCTCATCCTCATACCTTCCAATAGAGAATGGAAATAACACTCTTTTATCTACCTTTACTCCTTTCAACATGTAGGGTTCAATATGCTCCACACAAGACAACTTAAATTTCTAAACAGTATAAGTGTGAATTGAGTTTTAGCCAACCCCTTTGTCAATTCTAAGGGAACAAATCTTAGATAGCACTTTAGCTCTAGTTTGAAAAATAACTTTAGTATCGTCTTCCTTCCATTTGAAATATTGTAAATTTGACTTTTTAAGTTGTTGAGTCATAACTCGCCTCCTTTCTTCATAACTACCTGTTTGAAATATCTGAAACAAAGATTAGAAGAAACATATATCTCTAAGATTTGGATTTTTCCTTCTAATGCTCTCACCTCTATTGCCTTTTTTTACTCAAAGCAACCCTTGGTCTTTAATATTTAAATTTATTAATAAAATATACTAGTCACAACCTTAGTGATAAGAATATGGAGTTAGAAAAAGAAAAGGAAAGTGAAAGACCAAACCTAGGAAGAATAAGAATTGGTTAGTAGGGGAAAAAAAGGAAAGAATTTAAGAAACCCAATACCCACAAGAATAAGGAAAGAAGTTACCTTAATATTCAAGAACTAGGATCTCCTCTTCTTGTTTCAATTTTTGACTTGGAAACCAAATAATACTTGAATTCTGAAAATAATAACGAGCAATAACATTTTTTTGGCGTTGATTTTCATTTTTTTTGTTTCTTTTGTTTCTTTTGTTTTTGCTCAAGAACCTCCCAAGATTATCAAGATTCAAATATTTATTAGCCCATACTCTGATACCAATTGATAACAACACGATAGGGGTCCAAGAATTACTAAAGAAAATCAAAAAACGGGCGGAAGCTAAAAGATAATAAAGAACCAAAAAGAAGACAAAAATAAAGATAGATTGAATTCAAGAAAGAGTTTCTTGAATTCAAGAAGTCTATTCTTGAAGTTGAATCCTAACAACAACAACTAGATGAAGAAGAACTAATCGAAGAATTGATCAATAAGCCTAAACCTATCACCTTGAAAAGAAGTCTATTCATGAAGTAGAGAATTAGAAACAAGAGATAGATTGTGAAATCCGATCCTTTAGAATAACAAGAACATCAATAAACCTAAACCTATTGCATTCCTTGAATAACTAGAAGTGATCTAAGATTTCGAAGAATTAATCTTACCACCTTAAGTTGAGTCTTGAAGGTTGAGAAAAAAATCCAAGAATAGCCACACACAAGAGTTCAAGAAGAATCTCAAAAATTTTATTGATAATAATTTGTCATCATCTAAGGCTTAAAACAAAGAATACAATCTCTATATAATTAGGGGAGGGGGGTTCACGAAATTAAGTCGAAAAACTAAGGAAATAAAGTCCTAAACTACTTTGTGCAACAAGAACAAACTACCTTAGGTAAAGGAAAAACACAAGGAAATAAAAAGCAAGTCAATCTTGGAAAGTAACTCTAGCAATCTTAGGAAAAGAAAAACATAACCTTAACTACCTAGTAAATCAATAAATCTAGTACCAAAATATATGGAATAAGTTAAAATCAATCTGGGATAGGATCTTAAAAGTCCAAACCAATCTTGGGTAGGATCTAGGAAATCTTGAAAGCAACTTGCACTCAACATCTAGTACGCCTATTGTATCCTTGTTGGACATCAAGTCCTTTTTATGTTATAAAAATATTTCTTTATGTAGGACTTCTTGGGCTAAAAGTTTGGACATATTTTAGGTGCCAAATAGGTTCAATAGTGGCATGATTTGGACCTTCTTCAGAGAATGTTTCTTGGGATCTAATACACCTCTTCTTGGACATGAATTTGGGCAATAAAATAATTATAATACATAGAGACTCATATCGTTTATCCTTGCGATCTTCCTCCCAACTAACAACTTCTTTGTTCGCTCCTGAAGTCCAATGACCTTGTTTTGCAACTTTTTAACTTAAGATCTTGTTAAAGGCCTTCTTTGAGATTCCAAAGCTTCATCCTTGTCCTTGAATAGAATTGAGCTTCCTAGGATGCTATCATAAGGGAGGCATGGTGCAGAGCTTTCTTCCTAGAACATTCCAGGTATAACATAGAAGAGAATAACATATGTGAGACTTTTATTTCATAGATATTGGCTGCTAGGCACAAGAGTATTATTACCATGCTAAAGGAAATTAGGCATAAGATTATGGTTAGACATGTTGATATGATTAACTTTGCTTAGATATGGATTTCAGATATATCACCTATGGCTAGGCTAATATAAGAAGAGAATAATGAGTTAGCTAGACAGTGCACAGTTATATGGAATGGTCAGGATGGATTTGATATCAAACCGAAAGAGTTAAGGTTTGTAGTAAATACTACATTCAAGACTTGCACTTGTAGGCTGTGGAAGTTGAGAGGCATCCCATGTGAACATGCAGTGTGTGCATATATTTACTTACAACAGGATCCAGATGAACATGTGGAGTATTGGTACAGAAAGGATAAATTCCTACAGACTTATTAGCACTTCATTAAGCCAATTCCTAGCTTAGAAATGTGGACTATGAGTAACAATCCTCCAATTGAACCACCAACACCAAAATCAATGCCAGGCAGACCCCAAAAGAATAGAAGAAAGCCCAAGAATGAACCAACAAGCAAATTGGGCAAGCTGTCCAAAAAAGGAGTTAAAATGACATGTTCACAATGTCATCAACAAGGGTATGAACACTATACAACTATTTTTCAATGTGATATCTTCAATGCATTTTCTGTAACTTCACTTCATGTTCACTGCACTTTATTATTTTAGAGTGGCCTTGGAGAGTCCTCAGTTACTACAAGGCCAACAAGTGGTAGAACTAAGAGGAAAGGGCAGATGAAGGGTAATGGTACACAAACTGGTGCAACTACTGGAGGAAAGGGCAAGGGAAGGGGCCGAGGAAGGGATAGTACTATAACATTTAGACCGACCAAGGATGTATTTTCAGATGCAATTCCTCAAACTACTCCTAGAGGAAGGGGTACAATACCAAGAGGAAGAGGATCTTCAACTAGCATGAAAAGGGGTATAGGAAGTGCATCCGAAGTTGGATCTTCATCTAGTGCTGGCCAAAAAAGGCCAAGACATGATGGATTTGGATGCCACACTAACCCAGAGAGTCGAAGGACATTCCTTAATGTAAGTACAATTGAAACCTTTAGTTCTGTTACTTTGTATCTTTTCCCTGTCTCATATTAAAGGCTCTATACCTTTTCAGCCTGGTACTTCTGGTGAAAAGGTTATCAACCATGGGAGTAGATTGAGTAGTACCACTCTTGTGCAGCCAAGTGATGGAAGTAGGCCACCAGGACAAAGATGGAATGGGGGAGATGCAGTTACTACTTCCCAACTTTAGCAAATGAGTGAAAGTCATAGAAACAGAGTTGGACAACCCCACAAATTAACAACCACCATAAAATGATGCATCTCAAGGGATCATGGATAAATTTGCCAAGAAATAGCTTCAATGACTTGGATTATGTAGTTGAAAGTCTTTAGTTTTTTTGTTGAACCTCCCCTGTTGGTAAATGTAATTTGCAACAATATGTACTGTATTTTGTTGAACCTCCTTTTGTCATTTTCTTTTGGCTACCTGTAATGTGCTGCATTTTTTTCACATTTGTAGAACCTTTTTAGATTATGTGATTTCATTCACTTTTGTTATTATGTTTGAAGCAGTTATCTATTGAAAGAAATGTGTCTTGAAAGTTGTTTAAAGCTTCTACAACAATATATGAGCAGGTTATAATCTGGAATTTTCTTTTGAATTTTGTGATATTTGAATGGTAAAATCCCATTTTGTTACCAATTTCTTACCATTTAGTTGCATTACAGAAACACTAGAATTAATTTTAAGATGATATGGAGCGTAGACAATGTTACCAACTTCTGGTATCTAATGGCAATAGGCACAAACTGAGAATTACAGCAACTGCTTCTTAGAACCAATGCGACCAAATATGATTCAAACATTGTGAATTACATCAACAACTATATATTCTATAAACATCCTACAACAGTTTGTTACACAAACAATATCCAAACAACAGAAGGCACCAACTATAAGACACTATCAAACACTAACAACACTAACAACCATCCCACAAATATAATATCAATCACTTTTAGCCACTTTCGAATTATGTTGGCGTCAACAATGGTAAGAATAACAGCACAACCAAATAATTACGGAAAATAGTATAACAACAAACAACAACGTATTCCTCCATTGTCTAGCTCGTTCACTTTCTTGATCAAAGTCCTTGACTCCCTTCAACAAAACTCCAAATAACTTTATTTTCTTCGTCAGGAAATGCCTTCTCAAACCATCTGAAGTAGTTACATCCTCCTTTGACCTTTAAAATATATCCCAATAAATCAATTTAAAAAGATTACCATTTCGTACCAATTTAAAGATAAAAAAGCAGAAATAATTATCGAAATATATACTTACTACGTCAATTTTGCATACAAAATACCTTCTGCCTAGGTTTGCCGAACTCCATGAGATTTTCAATAAACATGCCCGACCACATCGGGACGAATCAACCATCTCTGAATTTTTAGACATTGTCAAGCAACAAACTGAGAGAGAGAGAAGATGTGAAGAAAGCTTCAACTGAAAATCGAAGGATGACGGGGGTCTTTCAAATTGGAGAAAATAATTTCAATTTTGGCAGAGAAATTCGGGTTGAAGAGGAGGAATTAAGCATGGAGAAGAAGAAGAAAGGGGAAAAGGGTTAATGTAACGTGGATTTTGGATTTTTACCGTTGGAATAGTCCATTTCAGACTATATTTTTACATTCACGTGCTCATATGTTATTCACACGTGAAGTGCCTCATGGGATTTTAGTTTTTAAGTGACACACTAAAGGGTTGGTTGAAGAGGCCATATGGAACAGACTGAAGAATAAGTAGTAAAGTGGAAAGCTGATTCAACTTTAGGGGGTTGTCGATGTATTTAGCACATTTCTATTTTTAGCATAGCTTGTCCTAACAGACACTTTCGATTTAAACAGTCTATCTAGAGAGTTTTTCATCCATGTTATACCTTATAGTCCGAAATCATCTGTGAAGTACCAACCACATGGCGTCGCTCGTCTTAGATCATGTCTTCTTATTTGTGTAGTATTCTAGATTACGATGCTGCTGTCATCTGTGTTCTTCACTCAAATGGTGAAAATGATGCTCTCTTGCCCTACTAATGTCTCGGAGTCCCACAATAGTGGGGGAACATATTTAGCCTATAATATCCACTCCATCTTTTGTTATCTCTATGGCTGATACTCTTCTAACTGACTTTATCGTAGAGCTGTTATAGAATATGGACGTGATACTATCTCTCTTGTACTTCAGCTATTAAAAGTGATTCAGCAATGTTTTGAGTCACGATTTCTATAACTATCTGGGTCTAATAGTCGGACAGATTATTTACTTAGCTGATGTAACTCTCAAGCTTCCTCTTCTCTCTCAGCCTTTAAGTAGGCTTAAGTTGTCTTCCAATTTGCGACTAAGGGTATTAGTTATTACATTAGCCTTTCGTGGATGCTATGGAACATCCATGTTATAACCTTCAAAAAATTGAAGCCTTTATCTGTGATGTGGACTCAATTCTTTCTTTTAATGATATACAGATGTCTTCTATAACTGTATGAATGTCAACATATATGTTGCATGGATAATACTCTAAAATCTTAAGTTCGTTCATAATGTAACTAACTCTAGGGAATAGATCGAATAATTCTTTTCATGCTTTCTTAGCTGTCTTTAAACGTAAGCAATTACTTTTTCTGGTCGTTCTACCACTTGTTGCATGAATACGTGGCTTATTTTTGTGCCCACGCATACTAGAATTTCTTGTAACTCATAAGATCTCGAATATTACTTTTTGATTTTTACTTCTCGTTCATTAGTCATGATAGGTGCCACTTTCTTATGGATTGCGTACAACGTTCTAATGAGACTGTTATTATAGGATCATTTCTTCTTTATGTTACTATGCTTAGGTCGAAGTCTTCTTCCTTATTTCCTCTGCTAGTCTTTTGTTGTACTATTTAAGGAAGACCTTCTAACTCTTGTAAAGCTAAGAGCTCATTACATTGTATACCCGACGGAATTTTGGATGTTCTTACTCACCTATAATTATTCTTAGTTACTTATCTTCGTGCTCTGGTACTTGGCGGGTTACTTCTGAACTCAAATTTTGATTGTCACCCCAATATATTTATTTTGCATGATATGTTGATTTATATGTGACCTCTATTCTAGCCATAACTAGGCTCTTCCTGAATCAACTACTAACTACTCGTTGGTCCATTCTCATATCTATATTCTACGTAACATCTCTTGGGTTATGTCACGACCCAAAATCCCATCTTAAGGATCGTGATGACACCTAGTACCTAAATTTAGGTAAGTTGATCCCTATCAACAGTTAAACCAAAAAACATGACATAATGAAAATATGGTTTAATATAAATATAGAAATAAAGGTGATACAAGCCTACGCGACAATAATCACAACAAATTACCTAAGACTAGGTAGTACAGAATCACGAACTCTACTGAATAAATAGATATAACTCAAAATACAATTCTGTTCGGATAGAGAATTGACGGTAATAATGTAAGGAAAGGACTCCAAAGGACTGCAACAATCAAGTAGCGCTACCTTGAATCCTCGCGATCAAGAAGCTCTCATTGCCTAAATCTACTAGCTCCAATACTTGGATCTGCACAAACATATGCAGAAGTATAGTATGAGTACACTACAGTCGGTATCTAGTAAGTATCAAGACTAACCTTGGTGGAGTAGTACTACACAAGTAACCTGTGCAATAAATCAATATAAGTCTAGCAACGGAAAGCAAAATAAATAAATGGAAACAAAGAGTAATCTTATGATAAAACAGCAAAATAATCAAGCACATGTAAAATATAAATGAAAGCAATTAAGGGAAAGCAATGATAGTTCAAATCATCGAACCGTTCTGACATAGGATTTACAACAAGAGTCACTCGAGACACCACACCTCATAATCTCAAATCTCAAGTCACAAATCACGAATCATATACACATGACTCCTCGTACCCACATTAGCCATCACCTTCGTATGGCAAAGACCTCCTGCCACTGTATAAGTCATGTCACACCCCTAACTCGGGTAGCGCGACTGACGCTCAACTGAGTGAACCCGGCCGAGCAAGACTATTAGATTTCCTTCTACCCAAACTCATCTATGAAGAAAGAGAATACATATATTCCTTAATTAGACAATAAGGTGTTCATGACCGCAATACAAATTTCTTACCATTAGTTACATCATTTTAGAGTCTCAAATTTGACACACATTTTCATGGTCTAAAGTGGAACAAGTAATTCAAACATATACATAACATTGTTTGACTTCCCCAGCACCAATATACAGCCCACACTATGTCTACGGAGAGCCTAATAGATACAAAAGAGTATTATGATAATGCCGGCAATAAGGCCCCGGCTATACCTGAAACACAATACATAAGGAACAAAAGATACATGACCCCGAAATGAAGTGGGGCTCACCAAGTCAGCTGGGAAGAGAGTGTACTGCTATCACTGATCAATGTCTCCTGCCATGGAACCACCTGCATCCATTGAAGATGCAGCGCCCCTGGTAAAAGGGACGTTAGTACATATGGAATAGTACTAGTATGAATGACAAAACACCCTCTCAATAGAATGATAAATAATACAAGGTTATAATATCAGTGGAAGTCACAAACAATATCAAACCTCAAATTAGGATCAAGACAGTGTTCAAATTAATTTCCATATCTTAAGTTGGGAGATCTTTAATACCAACATGCCACTATTCACGATACCAATATTCACAATACCAATACCATCATACTTTTAGTACGGAGTCCGATCACGACCTGATCGGCTAGGCCATCTCATTATAGACATCAACCACAATCATAATTTGCAGCACAATCTCCACCATGTGTGCGGCATGGCGTCTGATCACGACCCGATCGGCTAGGACGTCTCATTCGAGACATCAAACTTTTTATACCAATCATCTCATTTCATACCTCTTTCAAATATTTTCATTTCACTGGCACTAGTGGCCACAATTATAAAATCATTCTTGGCACGTCAGCCGTATTTAGTATTCCATGCTCACCTTTTTCACTTTCAAACATCATCATCATCATCAACAACAAGGCATTACAAATCAAATTCTTTAGTACACATGTGAGTAATTAAGAGTCTTAGGCACATAGAGATTTTATTTCACAAAATTTGGCATAATAACCTTCGTTTGAACTCGACTTGAAGTCGCAACATTATTAATGCACATCCCACACTTTGAACATATTCTCGATTGATAACATAACATGATAAAAGCATTTTGGGATACATATTGAACATATATCTTTCAACACAAGCTTATTCGGAATAGCCACTTTCATAATGAATAATTCACGACTTACATAATTTATATGAATACCGTGGGATTCAATTCTAGGAGAGGAGTTTAGCCAACATACCTCGATTTGATCTTTCCTTAAATTACTACAACGTTCCAAAAATCCTAGGAATCCCAATCTATTTTGAGACACAACAAAATTGAACACAAATTAGGAAGATATTCCTGGTTTTAGCTCATTTAAGCATTTTTTTCAAACACTAGGTATGCAAATTTGGCTACAAGGTTCTTCTACAAGAATTCCTTCATACCATAACCCAATCTTTACTTATTGGAGCCTAACAATCTTTTCACAAACCTTATTGGTACATGCATGTATAAATAATATTCTTACACCCAAGAATCATACTCTTAATCTCCCATCTTTTACTCCAAACTCGAAATTGGAGAATTGGAGAAAGAAATACTTACCTCTTTGAAGCTCTAGAAAGATCCTTGTGAAATCTTCAAACCTTGAACAAGAATTGATGGACAAATGACAAGGTCTTCACTTTATCTCTTTAAGATGCTCTCACCTCTCTCTAAACTATCAGATGAAAACCTTCAAAATGACCCCTAAAGGCTATTTATCAAAATGGGATCGGGTTACAAAAATTAAAAAAATAACTGCCCCGACACAGTCTGCGGCGCATATACGACCGCATAAAGCTTCTGCGGTACGCAGAATAGGCCGCATAATTGCCCTCTAGATCTGGGAAAAATTGACTAAGTCTGCGGTCATTATGCGGCCCGCAGACTTGTTCTGCGGTCGCATAAGGCACCGCAGAACTGTTCTGCGGTCGCATAATGCGTCGCAAACCTAATCTCCAAACTTGCCTAACCTGCTTCACTCTGCGGCCATTATGCGGTCCGTAGAGTGATTCTGCGATTGCATAGTGGGCAGCAGAAATATATTTTTCTGCCCAAAATTTTCCTTTACTCACCAACGCATTGTTCAACCCAAAACATCCGAGCGAAATTTTTTGCGAAATTCTACAATCCTCAAATACGTAAAGCCTACTTCGGCACCACGAAACCTAAAATTCCTTTGTGAAATTTTACGGGGCCTTACATTCTCCCCCACTTAGGATCATTCATCCTCGAATGAGGGTCAAAATCTGTTATTAGCATTCAATGTGGCCCAACTGTTAATTCACACAGCAGTAGATTCAAAATTTGGCTAACTCCCTAAATTTCTAAAACTTTTGCCAGAGTCTCCCCTGTAACTAGGCATATCCACCTGTCAGAGAATCCAAAAGCCAATCCTAACAACATATATATAATCCGATGATGCAATATAATTTAACATAAGAACAATACCAACCGTGGCCTCATAAGCAATATATTACCAGAAAGGAACACCTTTAACATCAACTGTACAAATGATACATAATTCAAAGAAGGTAACTCTTAGAATTTTCATTGAACACCACTTTATAAACATATGTCTATTTAAACAAATAAGGATACTTTTTCTTCATTTCTTCCTTGGCCTCCCAAGTAGCCTCTTCAACCTGCTGGTTTCGCCATGGCACTTTCACCGAGGTAATTTCTTTATTTCTCAACTTTCGGACTTTCCAATCAATAATAGAAACTGGAATCTCTTCATTAATCAATTTCTCATTAACCTCAATAGCCTCAACCGGAACAATGAGTGTCGGGTCTCCAACTTCTTTCTTCAACATAGACACATGAAACACCAGGTGCACTAATGACATCTCAGGTGGTAGCTCAAGCTCGTACGCCACCTCACCGATTCTCTGAATTATTCTGTACGGTCCAACATACCTCGAACTCAATTTCCCTTTCTTACCAAATGGCATTACACCCTTCATGGGAGAAACCTTCAAGAATACCCAATCATCTTCTTTGAACTCCAAATCCCTACGACGAACATCTGAATAGGGCTTCCGACGACTTCGAGCAGTCTTTAACTGCTCCTTAATGATTTTAACTTTTTTCATAGCCTAATGCACGAGGTCTGGCCCTATCAACTCTCCTTCCCCAATCTCGAACCACCCAATGGGAGATCTACATCTCCTTCCATATAAAGCCTCGAACAGTGCCATCTAAATGCTAGCATGATAACTATTGTTGTAGGCAAATTCTATGAGTGAAAAATGATCATCCCAGCTACCTTTGAAGTCTAGAACACATGCGCGTAACATATACTCAAGCATCTGAATAGTCCGCTCTACCTTCCTATCAGTCTGCGGGTGAAAGGCTGAATTGAGATTCACCTGAGTAACCAAACCTTGCTGAAATTTGTTCCAAAAATTAGCAGTGAATTGTGCTCCCCGATCATAGTGCCATGCAACCTGACTATTTCTTTGATATACAACTGAGCATACTGTTCCGCTGTGTCGGTAGCCTTAACCGGTAATAAGTGGTCTGATTTCGTGAGTCAATACACAATCACCCAAATCGAATCAAACTTATGAGGAGTGCGAGGTAGTCCTACCACAAAGTCCATATTAATCATTTCCCACTTCTACATTGGAATTTCTATGTTTTGTGCCAGCCCACCGGGCCTTTGGTGTTCGACCTTCACTTGCTGACAATTTGGACATCTCACCACAAAGTATGCTACGTTCCTCTTCATATCATTCCACCAATAGACTTCCTTAATATCATGATACATTTTTGTAGAGCCCGGGTGCACATAATATCTAGAAGTGTGAGCCTCGGTCATGATTCTCTCCCGGAAACCATCTACATATGGAACACATAGACGCCCTTGGTACCTTAGTGTACCATCACCCATTCCAAGAGAAAAGGCCATGGTCTTATGTTTGTGAATCCCCTCTTTCAATTGTGCCAACAATCGATGTATTAGTTCTCCTTGACTTCAACAACAAGTGATGATTCATCCCTATTTTACACAATCACCCCTTCTTCACTAGAGTCCGTAAGACGAATTCCCAAACTAGCCAATCGGTGAACTTCCTTGGCCAATGGCCGTTGATATGCCTCCAAGTGTGCTAAACTACCCATAGATTTCCGCTAAGAGCATCCGCCACAACATTAGCCTTCCCCAGATTATATAGAATATCAATGTCGTAGTCCTTGAGTAACTCAAGCCATCTTCTCTGCCTCAGATTCAATTCCTTCTACTTGAAAATATATTGAAGGCTCTTGTGGTCCGTGAATATATCCACATGGACCCCATCTAAATAATTACGCCAAATTTTCAATGCCAATACCACCGCCGCAAGTTCTAAGTCATGTATTGGATAGTCCTTTTCATGATTCTTAATTTTCCTACAAGCATAAGCTCTCACCTTGCCATGTTACATTAATACACACACAAGTCCGATTCTCGAAGCATTATAATATACTACAAATCCATTTGTACCGTCTGGTAGAGTCAACACTGGTGTCGTGGTCAATCTCGATTTCAACTCCAGGAAGATCCTTTCACAAGCATATGACCATTGGAACTTAATTGCCTTCTGTGTCAATTTAGTCAACGAAGAGGCAAGAGTAGAAAACCCCTCCACAAACTTTCTGTAATACGTAGCTAAGCCTAAGAAACTGCAAATCTCTGTTGGAGTTGTAGGCCTCGGCCAATTCTTTACAGCTGCAATTTTCTGAGGATCAACCTTAATTCCTTCACTAGAAACAACATGACCCAAGAATGTGACAGATTCAAGCAAAAATTCACACTTTGAAAACTTTGCATATAACTTGTGATGATATAGGGTTTGCAGAACTACCTTGAGATGATCAACATGGTCCTCTCGACTTCATGAATATACCAGAATATCGTCAATGAACACTATCACAAAGGAGTCAAGATAAGGCTTGAAGACTCGATTCATAAGATCTATGAAAGTTGCTGGGGTATTTGTTAGCCCAAAAGACATCACCAAAAATTTGAAGTGCCCATATCGTGTACTAAAAGATGTTTTCGGAACATCCTTCTCCCTGATCTTCAATTGGTGATACCCGGATCGTAAATCAATTTTGGAGAAATACTTAGCACCTTGCAATTGGTCAAACAAGTCATCTATCCTTGGCAGTGGGTACTTATTCTTGATCATGAACTTGTTAAGCTGCCGATAGTCAATACACATTCTCAGTGACCCATCATTCTTCCTTACAAAAAGGACCGGTGCGCCCCACGGCGACAAACTCGACCGAACGAAACCCTTTTCTAACAAGTCCTTCAACTGCTCCTTTAGTTCCTTCAATTTTGTCGGTGCCATTCAGTAGGGTGGAATAGATATAGGATACGTGTCTGGCATCACATCAATCCCAAAATCAATCTCCCTGTCTAGTGGGATCCCAGGGAGCTTTTCCGGAAAGACTCCCAAAAATTCATTCATAACTAGCACAAACTCGAGTGTAGGTGCCTTAGCACCGGTGTCCGTACTCCGGAACAAATGATAAATACATCCCTTTTTGATCATCTTCGCGGAATTAAGGTAAGAAATAAATCTACCTTTCAGCACCACATCATCCCCCTTTCACTCAATGACTGGCTCATTTGGAAATTCGAACCTAACGGTCCTGGTTCGGCAATCAAGCTTGGCAAAACATGAATAAAGCCAGTCCATCCATATTATTACATCAAAATCGACCATTCCCCATTTAATGAGATCGGCCATGGTGTCCCGACCACGCAACGTGACAACACAATCCCTATAAACCAGCATGGCCAAAATAGACTCACCAACCGAGTAGATGCAGAGAACGACTCATGAAGCTATTCCGATTCTATCCCAAATTCCATAGCAACATAAGGAGTGACATATAAAAAAGTGTAACTTGGATCAATAAGAGCATACACATCATGATATTGGATAATCAATATACATATGACAACATCTGGAGAAGCCTCTGAATTCTGGCGACCCCTCATAACATAGAAATGACCGAATCCTCCCGAACTCTATGCTCCACCCCTAGTTGCACAACGCCTTGCGAGTGTTGGAGTGCCTCGAGCTGGAGGAGTGCTACGGATGTAGCTGTTGCAGAACTGGCTGGCTGTGTTATGCCCCTACCCGTACCCTTGAGGGACGAACGACAATCCCTCTAAATGTGACCCCTCAATCCGCACCTGTAGCATATGGGTAAGTCCATGTAGCATATTACTAAGTGCATCTTTCCACACCTAGTGCATGTGGGCCTTCGCTACTGCTGGAATCTACCACCATGCCAACCCTGCTGGTAGGAGCCCTTGTTGCCCAGACTGGGCCTGAAACGGCTCCACTACTGCTGACTGGGCCCTGATGGCGGTGCACTAACCGAAGACTGAGCAGAGGACTAAGATGGCCCTAATGACCCTCCCTTGAATGCTGACCTGCCGCTACTAGAAGAACCACCAAAGTTGCCCACAGACCGGGCCTTATTACTACCCTCTCGTTCCATTCTGTTCCTGAATTTACGGGTCTCTGTGGCTTGAGCGAATGCCACCATCTTCCCATAGTTCATATCATAATTCAAGGCAGCTGTAGTGACCTCGTTAATTACCAAGGGACTAAGTCCCTGCACAAACCGGCGCAATCTAGGCTCCATGGTGGGCAACATGTAAATAGCATACTTGGACAGGTGCGCGAATCTCATAAGGTACTCCCACACATTCAGGATATCTTGCCTCAGGCTCTCAAACTCAGCGGCACAGGCTGCCTTAGTCTCTGCATGCAAGAAATGATCAATGAAGGCATCGACAAACTTACCCCACCTCACCGGAGGGCTCCCCTCCTCACGAGACTCCTCCCATAGCTCAAACCAAGAATATTCTACCTCTTTTGAGACATAACAAAATTGAACATAAATTAGGAAGATATTCATGGTTTCAACTCATTTGAGCATTTTATCAAACACTAGGTGTGCAAATTTGGCTACAAGGTAATTCCACAAGAATTCCCTCATACCATAACCTATTATTTACTTATTTGAGCCCAACAATCTTTCCACAAACCTTATTGGTACATGCATGTATAAATAGTACTCTTACACCCAAGAATCATATTCTTAATCCCCTATCTTTTACTCCAAACTTGAAATTGAAGAATTGGAGAAAGAAATTCTTACCTCTTTGGATCCCTAGCAAGATCCTTGTGAAATCTTCAAACCTTGAACAAGAATTGATGTACAAATGACTAGGTCTTCACTTTCTCTCTCTAAGATGCTCTCACCTCTCTCTAAAATATCAAATGAAACCCTTCAAAATGATCCCCAAAGGCTATTTATCAAAATGGGGTCGGGTTACAAAAATTAGAAAAAAACCTGCCCTGACATAGGTCTGCGGCACATATGCGACCACATAATGCTTCTGCGGTCTGCAGAATAAGCAGCATAATTGCCCTCGGGAAATAGGCAAAACTGACTCAGTCTGCGGTCATTATGCGCCCCGCAGACCTGTTCTGCAGTCTCATATGGCACCGCAGAACTGGTCTGCGATTGCATAATGCGCCGCAAACCTTATCTCCAAACTTGCCTAACCCGCTTCAATCTGCAGCCATTATGCGGTCCACAGAGTGATTCTGCAGAATTTTAATAACACGTAAGCCTCCTTTGGCACCACAAAACCTTAAATTCCTTTGCGAAATTTTACGGGGCCTTACAAGTCACACTCGCACGGTAAGGACCTCGTGCCACAATATAAGTCACACTCCCACTGCAAAGACCTCGTGCCTCAACAAATACCACAACTGCATGACAAAAACCTCATGCCACCACGTATATCATATCCATGTCAAATACCAATAAAATGTTCAAGAAGAATTTATCAAGAATCACATAAAGTAAAGAATGATAACAATTTCTTTATTTAAATCCGTTATGTTACCAACAACTCAATAGAATATGAGATAATGACTCCACGCAGATGAATTGACCTTGGCAACCAAATCATCAAGTAATGACAGAGACACAGATTATCACATTGGATGCAACACAATAAAATACGTAAAAATGCGTGACAAACACAAGGAAGTCATAAGCACAAGCAAGAATACCCCTTTTTCATCAACAACACGCCCCCAAGCCATCACATATCATCCTCACATAGCTACTCTTATCCCGCCGCATATACAATATCATAATAGCCACCCGTATCGCACCACCCAAACAACATATCAATAGCCACCCGTATCGTTCCGCCCCGACAATAACACAATAGCCACCTATATCACTCTGCCCAGATAATAAAATAATAGCCACACGTATCGCTCCGCCCAGACAGTATATCAATAGCCACCCGCATCAATCCGCCCAGACAGTATAACAATAGCCACTCGTTCACTCCGCACAATCAGTATTTGTGAAATGCCACCCTTATGTTCCGCACAACAACAATCAATCCTCACAACATGTCCATATATACCATAATATTGCCAAAATAATAATACCAATATCACAATAAAGTATATCCCATGGCTAAAAAACAATGTATATAGGAATTTCAATAGCAACCTAAGAAACAATGTATATAGGAACTTCAATTAAAAGCATATTAATAACCTAAGAGTCTAAACCGGTCAACTTTTACATATAAGTCTGTGTACACACTCGTCACCTCATGTAAACGTCTTTCATAAAATTCAAATAATGTAATTAGACCAAATTCTATGGGGTAGTTCCTTCCCCTCCCCCCCACAAAGTTAGGCAAGATACTTACGTCTATAAACCAAATCAGTACTCTAAAGCCCCTTCCCGCTTGAATCAACCTCCAGACGCTTGAATCTAGCAAAAATAACTTAATAATATAGATAAAAGTCATAAGAAATGATTCTGAATAATAAAGCTCTGACCTTTAACTACAATCAAAAAGTCAACCAAAAAAGTTAACCCTGGGCCCGTACACCAGAACTCAACAAAACTCACAAATTCTGAATACACATTCCGGTACGGGTCCAGCCATACCAAAATTATCAAATTTCGACCTCAAATCGGCTCTCAAATCTTCAATTTATATTTTAGAAAGGTTTTTACTAAAATAAGGTTGGAATCAAGAAATATAAACAAATCCAAGTAAAAAATACTTACCCCAAAACAAATCAGGAAAATCCCATCCAAAATTGCACAAAATCGAGCTCTCTAACTCAAAATGTGTTAAAATAAAAAAAAGCCCTCAAAATAGAGTACTATATAAGTCTGCCAGGGGTCCTCTCGCGATCGTGAAGAAAGAAATAACGGCTGCCTCCAGAAGCTCTATGCGAAGGCGATCACAAGTGCACGAATGGGATGCACCAACCACCCAAGCTTACGTGAACGCAAGACCCTTCTGTGAACGTGAAGACCAAAGAACCCGACCTCTCCAGCATGAGCAACCACTACGCTATTGTGACCGACCAACGCGAACGCGTCGCACAGGTATGCGATCGCGACCCAGGCACTACAAATGTGAAGAAGAGAAGCTGCTAGCCACCAAAATACACTCTGCGAACACGACTCCCTCTTCACGATTTTGAGGAAGGACATTAGACACCAGCCATCAGCAATCTAAAACATGAATAAATGGCATGTAGCCCATCTGAAAAAGACACCCCAGGCCCCCCAAACCCCATCCAATCAAATCAAAAAAGCCCTAAAACAAAACGTGGCCATACTCGAGGCCTCAAATTACACCAAACAACTTCAAACTACGAATATCACATCAATTCAAGCATAATGAATTAAAGATCTTTCAACTTTCAAAACTCATGCCGAACCATGACAAATCAACTCGGAATGACCTCAAATTTTGCATGCAAGTCCTAAATGACACAGTATACCTATACAAACTATTGAAAGTGCAATCCAAACCCGATACCTATAGAGTCAACTCTTGGTCAAACCTATCAACCTTCTGAACCTTCAACTATCCAATTTTTGATAAATTAAGTCAAAACAATCTAAGAACCTCCAAATTTGCATCTGGACATACAATGCTAATAGTGAACCTTGACCCTCATTCGAGAACGAATGATCCTAAGTGGGGGAGAATGTAAGCCCCCATAAAATTTTGCAAAGGAAAAATAATGTTTCGTGGTGCCGAATTGGCTCTTACGTGTTTAAGGATTTTAGAAATTCTTCGCGGCTCGGACTTTTTGGGGTGAACAATGCACTAGAAAATAAAGAAAAAAGTTTTGGCAGCGAAGTGCGTTTGTGTGGTCCATTATGCGACCACAGAATCACACTGCGGACCGCATAATCATCGGAGAGTGAGGCAAGTGCGGGTCGGTTTTGGATGCCATTCTGCGGTCGACTATGTGACCGCAAAACTGCTCTGCGGTTCATTATGCGACCACAAAATAGGTCTGCAAGCCGCATAGTGACCGTAGACCAAGGCAGATTTTTGCCAGTTTTGGACACCAATTATGCGGCCGATATGCGGTCCGAATATCGAACAGACCTTATTCCGGAGCTTCATTTTTTAGTTTTTACAACCCGAGCCAACTTCATTAAATAAGCAATTTGGACCATTTTTGACCAAAAATCTGACATTTTAGAGTGAGAGAGGGTGCCCTAGATTGAGAAGGTGTTCCTCAACAATTGTTCTTCAATTCTTGCTCAAATCTTGGAAGATTAAGAAGGGAAACTCACTAGGTCTTCAAACTAAAGGTAAGATCCTACACCCTAACCCTCAATTTCGAATTTTGTCTAGAATTGGGTAATTGGTAAGATACTTTTTGGGCATGAGAGTTGTTCATCTTGCATGCATGTGTTATAAAAGGGTGTAAGAAGATTGTTGAGCTATGAATGGTAAAGAATGGGTTGTAGGATGATGGAATCCTCCATAAAAGAACCTTGAAACCTTATGCACACCTAGTGTTTGATAAAATGCTCAAATAAGCTATAACCATGATCATCTTCCCAATTTTGGTTCAATTTGTTATATTTCTACAATAGATTGAAGTTGCAAAGAATTCCGGAACATTCTAGAGTTTAAGAAAGCTCAATTGAGGTATGTTGGATAAACTCTTCTCTTAGAATTGAATCCCAAGATATTCATGTAAATTATGTAAGTCCCGAGTGGTTCATTATAAAATTGGCTATTCTGAGTAAGATCGGGTTGAGAGATATATGTTCAACAAGTATCCCAAATGCTTTATTTATGTTATGTTATCAATTGAGGATGTGTTAAAATATGGGTTGTGCATTAAAAATGTTCTACTTCAAGTCAAGTTCAAACGAAGGCTATTATGCAAAATTCTGTGAAGAATCGCTATGTGCCATAGATCCTTAATTGCTCACATATGTACTGCATGCCTTGATTTGAAATGTTATTGTTGTTGTTGATGACGTTGATGTTAGAAAATGAAAAGGTGAGCATGAAACACTAAATACGACCAACGTGCCAAGAATGATTATATAATTATGGCCAATAGTGCCAATTAAATATAACGATATGAAAGAAGTATGAAATGAGGTGATTGATATAAAAAGGTTGATGTCTCGAATAAGACAGCCTAGCCGATCGAGTCGTGATCAGACACTATGCCGCATATATGGTGGTGATTATGCTAGAAATTGTAATTGAAATGGTGATTTTGGTCGATGTCCCTAATGGATAGCCTAACCGATCGGGTCGTGATCGGACTCCGTGTTAAAGACGGTGGTATTGATATTGAGAGTAATTGTTGTTGATGTCTTTAATGAGATAGCCTAGACGATCGGGTCGTGATTGGACTCTGTGCTGAGAGTACGGTGGTACTGGTATTGTGAATAATGGCATTGTGGACAATGGTATATCGATACTAAAAATCTCCCAATGTGAGATATGGAAATTAATTTGAACACTGTCTTGATCCAAAATAGAGGTTTGATGTTGATTAAGGCTTCCATTGCTATTATGATATTCTTGTTTGTATTATTTGTCATTCTATTGAGAGGGTGTTCTGTCATTCATACTAGTAATATTCCATATGTACTAACGTCCCTTTTTGTCGGGGGTGCTGCATCTTCAATGAATGCAGGTGGTTCCACAGCATGAGACACTGATCAGTGGTAGCGGTACACTCTCCTCCCAGCAGACTTGGTGAGCCCCACTTCATTTCGGGGTCATATATCTTTTGTTCCTCATGTATTGTGTTTGAGGTATAGCCGCGGCCTTGTTGCCCGCATTATTATTGTACTCTTCTTTATCTATAGAGGCTCCGTAGATATAGTGTGGGTTGTGTATTGGTGCTGGGGTAGTCAAACTATGCTATGTTGTGGTTGTATTACTTGCTCCATTTGAGACTTTAAAAATGATGAAAACTATTGGTAATGAATTGGTATTGTAGACATGTCACGTTTTTGTCTAATTAATGAAAATATGTATTATCTCCATTTGTGGATGAGTTTGGGTAGAAGGAAATCTAATAGGCTTGCTCGGTCGGGTTCACTCGGTTGAGCGCCAGTCGCGCTCCTCGGTTTTGGGGCGTGACAAACTTGGTATCAGAGCCTAAGGTTTTAAAGTGTCCTAGGATGTCTCGGAGCCGTATCTAGTAGAGTCCTTCTTATAGGTGTGTTGTCGACAACATCTATAATTAGGATTCTACTTGGGCATTTAGGAATAATGCCCTTATTTCATGTTCTTGATCGTGCGATAAAGCTGGATGTATGATTGTTCCTTCTTTAACTCTTGCTTTACTTTAACTTTTAGTATATGGCACCTAAGAAGAAGGCAAGAACTGGCCAAAGAGCCAATGTCACCCCAGGAGTGACAATTGACCCCATAATTGATGATGTGGGTGAGCACCCAAGGAGCGAGAATATTCCTCCACTTACTATACTGCCTGACTCTACTACCACTAATCAGACTGCGCCTGTCCCTACACCTACTGAGGGTGCAACAGTCCCTCCAACTAATATACCAGTTCCAACTCCAGTTCCAGCTTCCGATTCTGGTGTTTCTGATGTTGATCTTAGGGGAGTCATACAGATCTAGGCTCAGATAGTGGCTTCCTAGGCCTAGAGATCAAATGTCATATCCACTTCTTCCAGTCATCCAGGGGATTCTACTAGTTCCGGGGTGAACAGGTTTCTCCAATTGGATCCTCCAGTGTTCACGGGTACTAACCCAAAGGAGGATCCCCAAGGCTTCATTGATGATATGCACAAGACTCTTCGAGTTATGCGTGCTACTAAGTCAGAGGTAGTGGAATTGGCCTCTTACCACCTGAAAGAGGTGGCATATTCTTTATTTGAACTATGGGAGGAGTCCCGTGAAGAAGGGAGCCCTCTGGCGAGGTGGGGTGAGTTTGCCGATGCCTTCATTGATCATTTCTTGCCCGTCGAGACTAAGGCAACCCGTGCTGCTGAGTTTGAGAACTTGAGGCAAGGTAGCCTAAGTGTGTGGGATTACCATATGAGATTCGCGTACCTGTCTAAGTATGTTATTTACATGTTGCCCACTATGGAGTCTAGAGTGCACCGATTTGTACAGTGCCTTATTCCCTTGGTAATTAATGAGGCCACTACAACAACCTTGAATTCTGATCTGAACTATGGAAAAATGGTGGCATTCGCTCAAGCAACAGAGACTCGCAAGTTGAGGAACAGAATGGAGCGAGAGGGTAGCAATAAGGCCCGGTCTGCGGGCAACTTGGGTGGTTCTTCTGGTGGTGGCAAGTCAACATTCAGGGGAAGGTCATCAGGGCCATCCCAGTCCTTTGCTCAGTCTTCAGCTAGTGCACCGCAATTAGGGCCCAGTCAGCAGCAGTAGTGGAGCCATTTCAGGCCCAGGCAGCAGTAGTAGTGGAGCCATTTCAGGCCCAGTCAGGGCAACAAGGGCTCCTATCAGCAAGGTCATCATGGTGGTAGATTCCAGCAGCACAGGAGGCCTCCATGCCCTCGTTGTGGAAAAATGCACCTAGGAATATGCTACATGGACTTACCCATATGCTATAGATGCGGATTGAGGGGTCACATTCAGAGGGATTGTCGTTCGTCCCGCTATGGTGCTGGTAGGGGCCCAGCACAGCCAGCCAATTCTGCAGCTACTACATCTACAGCATCTCCTCTAGCTCGAGGCACTCCAACACCCGCAGGGCGTAGTGTAGCTAGGGGTGGAGAACAAAGTTCGGGAGGATTCGACCGTTTCTATGCTATGAGGAGTCGCCAGAATTCAGAGGCTTCTCCAGATGTTGTCATAGGTATATTGACTGTCCAATCTCATGATGTGTATGCTCTTATTGATCCCGGTTCCACTTTGTCATATGTCACACCTTATGTTGCTATGGAATTTCGGGATAGAACCAGAATAGCTTCATGAGACGTTCTCTATATCTACTCCGGTTGGTGAGTCTATTTTGGCCGCGAGGGTTTATAGCGATTGTGCTGTCACGTTGCGTGGTCGGGACACCGTGTCCAATCTTATTGAATTGGGAATGGTCAATTTTGATGTGATAATGGGGATGGATTGGCTTTATTCTTGTTTTGCCAAGCCTGATTGCTGAACCAGGATTGTTAGGTTCAAATTTCCAAATGAGCCAGCTACTGAGTGGAAGGGTGATGATGTAGTGCCGAAGGGTAGGTTTATTTCTTACCTTAAGGCCACGAAGATAATCAACAAGGGATTTATTTACCATTTGGTCCGGGTTACGGACACCGATGCTAAGGCACCTACACTTGAGTCCGTACCAGTCGTGAATGAATTTTCGGGAGTCTTTCTGAATGAACTCCTTGGGATCCCACCAGGAAGGGAGATTGATTTTGGGATTGATGTGATGCCAGACACGCATCCCATATCTATTTCACCCTACAGAATGGCACCGGCAGAATTGAAGGAGCTAAAGGAGTAATTGCGAGATTTGTTAGAAAAAGGTTTCATCCGGCCAAGTGTGTCGCCTTGGGGCGCACCGGTCTTTTTTGTAAAAAAGAAAGATGGGTCACTGAGAATGTGTATTGACTATAGACAGCTTAACAAGGTCACAATCAAGAATAAATACTCACTGCCAAGGATAGATGACTTGTTTGACCAATTGCAAGGTGCTAAGTACTTCTCCAAAATTGATTTACGATCTGGATATCACCAATTGAAGATCAGGGAGAAGGATGTTCCGAAAACAACTTTTAGAACCCGATATGGGCACTTTGAATTTTTGGTAATGTCTTTCGGGCTAACAAATGCCCCAACAGCTTTCATGGATCTTATGAATCGGGTATTCAAACCTTTCCTCGACTCTTTTGTGATAGTGTTCATTGACGATATTCTTATATACTCACGAAGTCGAGAGGACCATGCCGATCATCTTAGGTTAGTTCTACAAACCCTACATCAGCACCAGTTATATGCAAAGTTTTCAAAATGTGAATTTTTGCTTGAATCTGTCACATTCTTGGGTCATGCCGTCTCTAGTGAAGGAATTAAGGTTGATCCTCAAAAAATTGCGGCTGTGGAGAATTGGCTGAGGCCTACAACTCCAACAGAGATCCGCAGTTTCTTAGTCCTAGCGGGATATTTAAGGAAGTTTGTGGAAGGGTTATCAACCCTTGCCTCTCCGTTGACTAAATTGACGCATAAGGCAATTAAGTTCTAATGGTCAGATGCATGTGAAAAGAGTTTCGAGGAATTGAAAGCAAGATTGACTACGGCACCGATGTTGACCTTACCAGAGGGTGTAGATGGATTTGTGGTATATTGTGATGCTTCAAGAATTGGGCTTGGGTGTGTATTTATGCAACATGGCAAGGTGATAGCTTATGCTTCTAGGCAACTCAAGAATCATGAAAAGAACTATCCAACACATGACTTAGAACTTGCGGCGGTGGTATTTGCATTGAAACTTTGGCGTCATTATTTATATGGCATCCATGTGGATATATTCAAGGAGCATAAGAGCATTCAATATATTTTCAAGCAGAAGGAATTGAATCTGAGGTAGAGAAGATGGCTTGAGTTACTCAAGGACTGCGACATTGATATTCTATATAATCTGGAGAAGCCTAATGTTGTGGCGGATGCTCTTAGACGTAAATCTATGGGTAGTTTAGCACACTTGGAGGCATATCAAAGTCCATTGGCCAAGGAAGTTCACCGATTAGCTAGTTTGGGAGTTCGTCTTGCGGACTCTAGTGAAGGAGGGGTAATTGCAAAATAGGGCTGAATCATCGCTTGTTGTGGAAGTCAAAGAGAAGCAATACAACAATCCATTGTTGGTGCAATTGAAGGAGGGGATTCATAAACACAAGACTATGGGTTTTTATCTCAGCTTGGATGATGGTACGCTAAGGTACCAAGGGCAGTTATGTGTTCCAAATGTGGATGGTCTCTGGGAGAGAATCATGACCGAGGCTCATACTTCTTGGTATTCTGTGAACCCGGGCTCTACAAAAATGTATCATGATCTCAAGGAAGTCTATTGGTGGGATGACATGAAGAGGAATGTGGCGGACTTTATGACAAGAAGTCCAAACTATCAGCAAGTAAAGGCCGGACACCAACGGCCCGTTGGGTTGGCACAGAACATAGAAATTCCAATGTGGAAGTGGAAAATAATTAATATGGACTTTGTTGTAGGACTACTGTGCACTCTACGCTAGTTTGACTCAATTTGGGTGATTGTGGATCGACTCACGAAATCAGCACACTTTTTGCCGGTTAAGGCTACCGACACAGCGGAACAGTATGCTCAGTTGTATATCAAAGAAATAGTCAGGTTGCATGGCACTCCAATTTCCATCATTTCTTATCGGAGAGCACAATTCACTGCTAATTTTTGGAAGAGATTTCAGCAAGTTTTGGGTACTCAGGTGAACCTTAGTACAACTTTTCACCCGCAGACTGATGGGCAGGCAGAGCGGACTATTTAGACACTTGAGGATATGTTGCGCGCTTGTTTTCTAGACTTCAAAGGTAGTTGGGATGATCATTTTCCACTCATAGAATTTGCCTAGAACAATAGTTATCATGCTAGAATTCAGATGGCACTGTTTGATGCTTTATATGGTAGGAGATGTAGATCTCCCATTGGGTGGTTCGAAATTGGTGAAGCAGAGTTGATAGGGCTAGATCTCGTATATCAGACTATGGAAAAAGTAAAAATCATTAAGGAGCGGTTGAAGACTGCTCAAAGTCGTCAGAAGTCCTATTCGGATGTTCGTTGTAGGGATCTGGAGTTCAAAGAAGATGATTGGGGTATTCTTGAAGGTTTCCTCCATGAAGGGTGTAATGCGATTTGGTAAGAAAGGGAAATTGAGTCCGAGGTATGTCGGACCGTACAAAATCATTCAGAAGATTGGTAAGGTGGCGTACAAGCTTGAGCTACCACCTAAGATGTCATTAGTGCACCTGGTATTCCACGTGTCTATGTTGAAGAAGGTAGTTGGAGATCCGTCAGCTATTGTGTCGGTTGAGACCATTGAGGTTAATGAAGAACTGTCATATAAAGAAATTCCAGTTTCCATTCTTGATAAGCAAGTCCGAAAGTTGAGGAATAAAGAAATTGCCTCTATGAAGGTGTTGTGGCGAAACCAGCAAGTTGAAAGGGCTACTTGGGAGGCCGAAGAAGAAATGAAAAAGAAGTATCCTTACTTGTTTGTATAAAATATGTGACCTATTTATAAAATTGTCGCTTATGGATTCTTGTATAACTTGTTCAGTTATTGTAGAGGTGCTTCTTTCTAAATATATTGTATATGATGCCACGGTTGGTGTTCTTATGAGTTATGTTATGTCATTGGTTTATGTATATGTTTTAAGGATGTGTTTCTTGTGCTCTCTGATAGGTGGATAGGCCTAGTTACAGGGGAAACTCTGGAAAATATTTTGGGGATTAAGGGGGTTAGTCAAAGTTGGGGTTGATGGTGTGTGGTATGAAAATTGAGTTGCATAAGATGCTAATAGTGAACCTTGACCATTATTCGAGGATGAATAATCCTAGTGGGGGAGAATGTAAGGCCCCGTAAAATTTTACAAAAGGATAAATAATATTTCGTGGTGCCAAATTGGTTCTTACGTTTTTAAGGATTTAGAAAGCTCGCCGAGGCTCAGACTTTTTGGGGTGAACAATGCACTGGAAAGTAAAAGAAATTTTTTTGGCATCGAAGTGCATTTTTGCGGTCCATTATGCGACCGCAGAATCACTCTGCGGATAGTATAATGGCCGCAAAGTGAGGCAAGTGCGGGCCGATTTTGGATGCCATTTTGCGGGCCGCAGACCCTGGCAAATGTTTGCCAGTTTTGGACACCAATTATGCGGCCGATATGCGGTCCACATATCGATTATGCGATCACGAACCTTGTTACAGAGCTTTATTTTTGAGTTTTTACATCCCTACGATTTGGACCATTTTTGACCAAAAATCTGACATTTTAGAATGAGGGAGGGTGCCCTAGAGTGAGAAGGTGTTCCTCAACTAATTGGTCCTCAATTCTTGCTCAAATCTTGGAGGATTAACAAGGAGAACTCACTAGGTCCTCATCCTAGAGGTAAGAGTTTACACCCTAACCCTTAATTTCGAAATGTAACTACAAGTAGGTATTCTTGGGAGTGGGAGTAGTTCATTTTACATGCATGTGCTATCAAGGGTTGTAGGAAGATTGCTGAGCTAAAATGGTAGATATTAGGTTGTGGGATGATGGAATCCACCATAGAAGGACCTTGAAACCTTAATACACACCTAATGTTTGGTAAAATGCTCAAATGATATAGAACCATGATCATCTTCCTAACTTTGGTTCAGTTTGTTATATTGCTAAAATAGATCTAAGTTGCTAAGATTTCCCTAACATTTTATAGTTTAAGGAAGCTCAAGTGAGGTGTGTTGGCTAAACTCTTCTTTTAAAATTGAACCCCACAATGAACTTGTAAGTCTCCTGCTGCTCATTATAAATTGATTAATCCGAATAAGCCCTATGTCCAAATAAATATGCGTTCTATATGTGTTCCAAAGGTTCTTGTTGTGTTGACTTACTATTTGAGAATGTAGTTTAAGTATGGGTTGTGTGCTAATATGTTATGGTTTAAAAACGTGATTTTATTGAAAACTATCATGTCAAATTGTGTAAGAAATCACATGTGCCTAAGACCCTAAACTGCTCAAAAGTGTGTTGAAAGTCTTAATTTGAAAAGCCTTGTTGTTTATTATCCATGATGATATTTGAAAGTGAATGAAAAGGGCAAGAAATATGGTGTGCGGCCAACGTGCCAAGAAAGATATTGTGTCATGGCCATTGGTGCCAATGAAATGAATGATAGGTAAAAAAATGTGAAATCTGGGGTAAATCCCTTAAAACAATAAATGCTTTGGGAGTACCGTTTAGTCATCGAGGAAGGGTAGGTAAAAATAAACTAACCCCAAAACTATACATGCCGGTGTAGGAGTGATTGATGGGTAAATACCCGTGTTGGTGTGATGAGGTTGTTTCCCCTTATATGGGATGATGTTGATGTGTTGAGATGTTTCCCTTTGAATGTGATGAGATTATTACTAGCAAGATGTTATGTCGACCCACACGACATTGTGGTGAGACGGCTTAGCCGATCGGGCAGAGATCAAACGCCATGTCGCGCACATGGTGGAATTATGAGTGGATGTCTTAGCCGATCAGGCAGAGATTGGACTCCATGCTAAAACACAGTGGTGTATCAGTGCTAAAGGTCTCCCAACTTAAAATATCGAACTTGATTGAAATTTACCTTTCCCCTAACATGACACTCTATTACTATTTGAGTCTCTTATTGATTTCAAGTTTCCTTCTCCGTTTATTGTTATTCGTTCTATTGAGAGGGTGTTTAGCTTTACATACTAGTACTATTCCATATGTATTAACGTCCCTTTTGCCGGGGGCGCTACATCTTTAATGGATGCAGGTGGTGTCGATTTGTGATAGAAACACACTCCCTCTCCTCAGCTGACTTGGTGAGCCCCACTTCATTTTCGGGGTCCTGTATCTCTTATACTATGTGTATAGTATTTTGAGGTATGGCCGGGGCCTTGTTGCTGGCACTGTCTTAGTACTCTTTTGGTTATTTTAGAGGCCCCGTAGACATGGTGTGGGTTGTATCTTGTTTTGGGAAGGTTGAACTAAACTTGTTGTAATTGTACCATCTGTTCCACTTTTATTACGAATGTATAGCGTATCGTTTTGGAAATTGTTAATGACGTAACTAATGGAAATGAACTAGTATTATTCACATGAACTCTTACTGTCTAGCTAATGAAATGTATTCATCTCTTTAATCATGGTTGAGTTGGGTAGACGGCATTGTGTATGCTTGCTTGACCGGGGTAGCCCTGTTGAGCGTCGGTCGCACGCCCCAATGTCGGGGCATGACATGAAATGCTCATTTGGTCCATTTTTCGACCCAACCAAGCCCTATACTCTCAAAGCAGGCTTCATGATTCTAGAGTGAAAACCAAAGATGCAAACATGAATCCAATGCTAGAAATCCCTTGGTGCTTGATAGATCGTAGTTCTTCATCTTGTGGCTATTTTAGAGGATTCTTCAAAGTGAAGTAACCTCAAAATTCACGTTGTTTTTGTTGATTAAGGTGAGAATAAGTCCCTCCATGATATATATTAGAGTTTCAAGGTCAAATACAAGTGTTTACACACCAACTTGAACACCAAAAGTAGATTCAAGAAGAGAATACAACTCCTATAGTGTTGTGGTGTGATTGAGAGTTTTTTTGAGCTATACCAGCTGGGGATTTCAAGTTGTATCTACTGCCTAAGGTAAGTGTATCATGTTCTTAGTTGGTCTTAATGTTAATCATGTGTTGGTTGAGTTGTTTGAGTGAAAATCTACAAGATAGTAATTGACATGGCATAAGGAATCGTTATCTTTTATTTTTTGGTGGGATGTGTTGAGGCTTTATTGTGATGACCCAAAAGGTCATCTTATATTTTAGACCTCGAATGTGCACTTTTAAGCCTTACAAATCTTATATTTATGATCCTCAATTTACGTGCGCAGTCCGGGCATGTTTCCGAAAAGCTTTATGTTGAAAATTGATGAAAATAAGAATTTATGCCTTATAAAGTTGATTTTATTTGACTTCAGTCAATATTTTGGTAAACGGGCCCAGATCCATGTTTTGACTTTCCCGGTGGGTCCCTATCAAATTATGGGACTTGGGCATATGCCCAGAATCGAATTCCGAGGTCCGTAGCCCGAGAAATAAATTTTTAACTAAAATTGAATTTCAAAAAATTAATGGTTTTAAAGTATATGCTTAATGCTTGATTTTGATGGTATCGGGCCCGTATTTTAGTTTCGAGCCCGGTACAGGTCCGTTATAATATCTGAACTATGTCTGTGAAATTTGGTGAGAAACAGAGTTTAAATGACGTGATTCGGACCTTCGGTTGAGAAAATAGTAACTTTAAGTGTTCTTGAGAATTTCATTGATTTTGATGCTAAATCCGTAGTTTTAGGTGTTATTTTGGCGATTTGATCGCATAAGCAAGTCCGTATAATGTTGTTAGACTTGTGCGCATGTTTGGTTTGGAGCCCCGAGGGCTCAAGTGAGTTTGGGATAGGCTACAAGGTGATTTGCACTTAGACAATCTGAGAATTTTGCTGCAGCAGCTGTTCTGGTGTGCCCATCTTTGCATTCGCGTAGGTAGAGTCGCGAACGCTAAGCATTGGGGGTGGTACCCTTCGCGAACGCAATCAGCCTCCCGCGAACGCGATAGTTTAAGGGACCTGGGGGAGGGGAGTCATGTTCTTCTACGTGAACACGTCCATTCGGTCATGAACGCGAAGGCTTGGGGGTAGCTGCCTTACGCGAACTCATAGAAAGACTCAAAATGCGAAGGCCTTAGGCCGCTGTGCACCGCGATCGTTACAAGCCTCTCGCGAAAGCGATGAAGGCCTATCCAGTGTTTTAAAACAGACTTCAAAGACGGGATTTGCTCAAAATTTAACATTTTCTTCACTTGAACTAAACCTTGGGCGATTTTTGAAGTTGGAATTCAACACTAAATCATAGGTTCGTGTTCTTAAACTCATTCCTTTCAATTTCCATCAACACCCACTAGATTTCTAGGCTTAAATCTTGTTCCTTAAGGGTAGAAATTAGGGATTTTAGGAGAATTGGGGTTTTTGTAAATTTGGGAATTTAGACCTCGATTTGGGGTCGGATTCCGGAACTAATGACATTTTCGGGCTCGGGGGTGAATGGGTAAGCGGAGTTTGGTCCGAACCTCGAGTTTGGACCAAGCGGGCTCGGGGTCGGGTTTTGACTTGTTTTGAGAAAATTTGGGAAATCTGTAATTATTCATTAAAGTTGATTCCTTTAGCGATAAATTGATGGTATTAAGCTATTTGTGACTAGATATGAGTGAGTTGGACGTGAATTCTAAGGGAAAAGCGGTACTTGAGGAGCGAGTGGCCTGCGAATCGAGGTAAGTGTCGTGTCTAACTTTGGCTTGAGGGAATAGGTATTATTTGTTTATTCATTACATGTTTGGTTGTTAAATACAATGTATAGGTGAGGTGAAGAGCATCTATGCATCGTTGTTGAGTCATAGCATGCGAGTGAAATTCTATTCTTGTCTATTTTGTAGCCTTAAGTTCTACTATCCATGCTTAGCGGGTTATTTGAAATGTTGGGTGACTTATATCTGGTTTCACTGAGATTTGGTAACTTTCGAATATTGATTCAAGGTCAAGGTTACATTGTGCTATTGATTATGGGTAAAATACTGGTTTCTTTGCGATACTCCTATCTATCCGTTGTTATTGATTCTGTGATTTGTGAGGAGGAATGTAAAGCACGAAGGGTGATGCCGTGCATGCATTATTTATATTGTGAGAAAGAGTGTAAAGCACGAAGGGTGATGCCGTGTAGATTATGAGAGGTTTAATGCACTAAGGGTGATGCCGTGTCGTTCTATTTATTTATTTGGTGAGGTTGAGAGTAAAAGCACGAAGGGTGATGCCGTGCAGTTTTCCTTTGCTGTTTTATTTGCTCAATTTATTTAAGGATTTTCGGTTTAATTTTATCTTTTCATTATTCTCACTCTTTATATTGTATTCCCCCACTGTATGTCCACTTCCCATTATTTCTGCGTTATTTCTTTATTTACTATTGTTGCCACTAACATGATTATACTGTTCAGGTTTTATGTGAGTGTCTTGTCCTAGCCTCGTCACTACTTCGCTGAGGCTAGGCTCGACACTTACCAGTACATGGGGTCAGCTGTACTGATATTGCACTTTGTACTTTCTATGCAAATTTTTGTACCGGCTCAGGTTGATCGAGATTTTGCTATTGGTCCATTGTCCGGAGACTCAAGGTAGATCTGTCGGCGTTCACAGACCTTGAAGTCCCCGTCTATCTTTTATGTCCTACTATTTTCTTTCATTCAAACAGTTGTATTTCTTTCAGACTATTACTTGTAGTAAATTCTAGAATGCTCGTGAATTGTGACTCCAGATCCGGGTGGTAGTAATTATTATAGTTTTATAATGTTCCGCACTTATTATATTTCATATTAGTTAATTATTTTTATTCACTGAATGAAAAAAAAAGGAATTGGTTTAATGATTCTCTAACGTTGGCTTGCCTAACAAGTGAAATGTTAGGCGCCATCACGGTCCCGTCGGTGGAAAGTTTTGGGTCGTGACAGTTGGTATCAGAGCTCTAGGTTGCCTAGGTCTCACGATTCACGAGTAAGCTTAGTAGAGTCTGGAGGATCGGTACGGAGACGTCTGTGCTTATCTTCCAGAGGCTATGAAGTTTATGAACAAGTTTCACTTCTATTCTTCTCTGTCGTGCGATTTTGCTTTCTCAATACTGATTGAACTCTTCTACTCTTTTTCTCTCACAGATGGCGAGAACACATACTGCTTCCTTAGCTGAGCAGCAGCCAGAGCCTCCAGTGGCAGCTCCTACGCGGGGCAGAGGTCGAGGTCGAGGTCGTGCCAGAGGCCGAGGTAGGGGAAGGGCTCAGCCTAGAGCCCGAGCAGCAGCCCCAACAGTGGAGCCTCAGATAGAGTTTGACGAGGCGGTTCCAGCCCAGACTGTTCCTACCGGACCAGCTCAGCTTCCGGAGGGGTTCATTGCCACTCCACTAATTATGGAGAGTGTGGCCCAGACTGGCGTATTTTCCATGGCACCAGCAGTCTTTCAGGGTGGAGGAGGAGCCCAGACTCCCACCACTCCCACTTTGGAGCAGATAGCTCCCCAGTATCAGGCTCCAGCAGCTCAGCCAGTCGGATTAGTTCAGCCGGTTATTGCAGCACAGGTCGTAGATGGGCCAGCTATGTCTTCTGAGGCTTTATGGAGATTGGACAGGTTTATCAAGCTCTTTGCTGTTCACTTCAGTGGTTCTCCTTCAGAGGATCCCTAGGAGAATCTTGACAGCTGTCACGAGATTCTAAGAAACATGGGTAAAGTGGAGACCAATGGGGTCGATTTTGTTGCATTTGAGATTACTGGTTCCTCCAAGAAGTGGTGGAAATATTACTTGTTGACCAGACCAGCTGGGTCGCCTGCTATTACTTGGGACTAGTTCTCTCAGCTCTTCATAGAGAAGTTTCTGCCTATCACATTGAGAGAGGAGCGTCGCCGTCAGTTTGAGCATCTCCACCAGGGCAGTATGACTGTTACTCAGTATGAGACCCGTTTTGTGGATTTGGCCCGTCATGCTATTCTTCTTCTTCCCACAGAGAGAGAGAGAGGGTGATGAGGTTTATTGATGGACTTGCTCACCCTATCAGATTGCAGATGGCTAAGGAGACTGGGAGTGAGATTTCATTTCAGGCGGCTGCTAATGTTGCTAGACAAGTCGAAATGGTTCTTACTCAGGGAGGTTAGGGGTCTGACAAGAGACCTCGTCATTCCGGTGAGTTCAGCGGTGCCTCATCTACAGGCAGGAGTACTTTTGGTAGAGGCCATCCTCCCAGGCCATTTCATTCAGCGCCCCAGGCATCCCATGGTGCCTCAGGTGGTCGTGGCCCTCAGATGCATTTTTTCGACCAGCTAGCCTACAGTGCACCACCAGCTCCTATTAGTGCACCTCCACTCCAGAGTTATCAGTGTGGTTATTCAGGGTCAACAGTCATAGCAGCCGAAGTTATGTTATACTTGTGGTGATCCGAGGGACATTGCTAGATTTTGCCCTCAGGCAACGGGCAGCTCACAGCATCAGAGTTCTCGTGCCATGGTTCCGACACCAGTTGCTGCACCACCTGCTCAGCCAGCCAGAGGCAGGGGTCAGGCAGCCAGAGGTAGAGGCCAAACTATTAGAGATGGAGGTCAGGCCATTAGAGGTGGAGACCAGCCAGTTAGAGGTCGTCCCAGAGACGTAGTTCATGGTGGTGGGCCCCGGCCCCAGTGTTATGCTTTCCCAGTCAGGCCTGAGGCTGAGTCATTTGATGTTGTTATCACATGTACTATTTCAATTTGCAGTAGAGATGCTCCAGTTCTATTTGACATGGGATCTACTTACTCCTATGTGTCATCCTATTTTGCTTCCTATTTGGTTGTGCCCCATAATTCTTTGAGTGCTCCTGTGTATGTGTCCACTCTAGTAGGGGATAATATTGTTGTAGATCGTGTTTATCGTTCGTGTGTGCTCACCATTGATAGTCTTGAGACTCGTGTAGATCTTCTACTTCTCGACATGGTTGATTTTGATGTCATACTGGGTATGGATTGGTTGTCACCTTATCATGGTATATTATATTATCACGCCAAGAGAGTGACCTTAGCCTTGCAGCGGTTGCCTCAATTAGAGTGGAGAGGGAATCTTGGCCATTCTGCCAGTAGGGTTATCTCTTATGTGAAGGCCCGACATGTGGTCTAGAAGGGGTGTCTAGCTTATTTGGCTTATGTCCGTGATTCTAGTGTGGAGGTTCCTCCCATGGATTCAGTGTCGGTTGCTCTTGAGTTTCCAGAGGTGTTTCCTGCAGACTTGCCGGGGATGCCACCCGACATGGATATTGATTTCTGCATTGATTTGGCTCCGGGCACTCAGCCCATTTCAATTCCGTCATACCGCATGGCCCCGCCAGAGTTGAAAGAATTGAAGGAGCAGTTGCAAGATTTGCTTGATAAGGGCTTTATTAGACCTAGTGTCTCACCCTGGGGTGCACCTGCGTTGTTTGTGAAGAAGAAAGAGGATTGATGAGGATGTGTATAGATTATCGGCAATTGAACAAAGTCACTATCAAAAAAAAATATCCATTGCCGAGGATTGATGATTTATTTGATCAGCTTCAGGGTGCCCAGGTGTTTTCAAAGATTGATTTGAGATCTGGCTACCATCAGTTGAGGATTAGGGCATCCGATGTTCCTGAGACAGCTTTTCAGACTCGGTATGGGCATTATGAGTTTCTAGTGATGTCATTTGGGCTGACAAATGCCCCAACAACATTCATGGATTTGATGAACCGGGTGTTCAAACCCTACTTGGATTCTTTTGTGGTTGTGTTTATGATGATATCTTGATCTACTCCCACAGTCGAAAAGAGCATGAGCAGCACCTTCGGATCGTTCTTCAGACTCTGAGAGACATCTAGTTATATGCTAAGTTTTCAAAATGCGAGTTTTGGTTGAGTTCAGTTGCTTTCTTGGGTCACGTTGTATCAGCAGAGGGTATTCACGTGGATCCTACGAAGATTGAGGCAGTTTAGAACTGGCCTAGACCCACATCAGCTATAGAGATCCGTAGTTTCCTAGGTTTGGCGGGCTATTACCGTTGATTTGTGGAGGGCTTTTCATCCGTAGCAGCCCTATTGACCAGATTGACCCAGAAGGGTTCCTCGTTCAGGTGTTCAGACGAGTGTGAAGCGAGCTTATAGAAGCTCTAGACAGCTTTGACTATGGCACCAGTATTGGTGTTACCCACAGGTTTAAGATCTTATACAGTATATTGTGACGTGTCTCGTATTGATCTGGGTACGGTATTGATGCAGGGTGGGAAGGTCATTGCATATGCTTCGCGGCAGCTGAAGGTTCACAAGAAGAATTACCATGTTCATGATCTAGAGCTGGCAGCCATTGTTCATACGCTGAAGATTTGGAGGAACTATCTTTATGGCGTGCCATATGAGGTATTCACTGATCATTGGAGCTTGCAGTATTTGTTCAAGCAGAAGGAACTCAATTTGAGGCAGAGAAGGTGGTTGGAGTTATTGAAAGACTATGATATCACCATATTGTATCATCCCGGGAAGGCCAATGTGGTGGCCGATGCTTTGAGTAGAAAGTCAGTCAGTATAGGTAGCCTTGCATATATTCCAGTCGGTGAGAGACCGCTTGCATTGGATGTTCAGGCCTTGGCCAACCAGTTCGTGAGGTTGGATGTTTCTGAGCCCAACTGTGTCCTAGCTTGTACAGTTGCTCGATCTTCTTTGTTTGAGAGCATCAAAGATCGGCAAGATGGCGATCCTCATTTACTTGTCCTTAGAGATATGTCCTTAGAGACACAATGTGGCACGGTGGTTCCAAGCAGGTTACTGTTAGAGATGACGGAGTTTTGAGGATGCAGGGTCGTATTTGTGTGTCTAATGTGGATGGGCTTCATGAGTTGATCCTTGAGGAGGCTCACAATTCTCGGTATTCTATTCACCTAGGCACTTCCAAGATATACCAGGACCTGCAGCAGCATTATTGGTGGAGGAGGATGAAGAAAGACATAGTCGCCTATGTAGCTCGGTGCCTAAATTGCCAGCACGTTAAGTGTGAGCATCAGAGACCTGGTGGTTTACTTTAGAGGTTAGAGATTCCTGAGTGGAAGTGGAAGCGTATCACTATGGATTTTGTTATTGGACTCCCACGGACTCAGAGGAAGTTCGATGCAGTGTGGGTCATTGTGGACAGGCTGACTAAGTTAGCGCATTTCATTCTTGTGGCAGTTACCTATTCCTCGGAGCGGTTGGCAGAGATTTACATCCGGGAGATCGTCCGTATTCACGGTGTGACCGTGTTTATTATATCTAACCGAGGTACACAGTTCACCTTGCACTTCTGGAGGGCAGTACAGCGTGAGTTAGTTATATGGGTTGAGCTGAGCACCGTTCCATCCTCAGATGGACGGGCAGTCAGAGCGCACTATTCAGATATTGGAGGATATGCTTCACGCTTGTGTTATAGACTTTGGAGGTTCTTGGGATCATTTCTTTCCACTTGAGGAGTTTGCTTATAATAATAGCTACCAGTCGAGCATTCAGATGGCTCCATATGAGGCATTATACGGAAGGCGAGGCTTGGATAAGGTCAAGATTATTCAGGATCGACTTCGCACAGCTCAGTCCAGGTAGAAGAGTTATGCCAACCGTAGAGTTCGTGATATTGTATTCATGGTCGGAGAGAGAGTGTTACTTCGGGTATCACACATGAAGGGTGTAATGAGGTTCGGAAAGAAGGGCAAGTTGAGCCCTAGGTATATCGGACCTTTCGAGATTCTAGAGAGAGTGGGAGAGGTGGCTTACAGTCTTGCGTTTCCACCTAGTTTAGCAGTTGTTCATCTGGTATTCTATGTGTCCATGCTTCGAAAGTATCACGGTGATCCGTCCCATGTGTTAGATTTCAGCTCTGTCTAGTCGGACAAGGATTTGACTTACGAGGAGGAGCCGGTGGCAATTCTAACCCGGCAAGTTCGCTAGTTGAGATCAAAGAGTTGCCCTTCCGTTCGAGCAATGGAGAGGTCAGCCTATTGAGGCAGCTACTTGAAAGTCCGAGTCCGAAATGCGGAGTATATATCCCCACCTTTTCACCAGCCCAGGTACTTTTCTATGTCCGTTCGAGAACGAATGGTTATTTTAGAGGTGGAGAATGTGATGACCCAGGTCATCTTATGTTTTAGACCTCGAATCTGCGAAGCCTTAAAAATCTTATATTTATCCTCCTCGATTTGTGTGTGCAGTCCGGGCATGTTTCCGGAAAGCTTTATGTTGAAAATTGATGAAAAATTTATGCCTTAAAAAGTTGATTTTATTTGAATTCGGTCAACATTTTTGGTAAACAAGCCCGGATCCATGTTTTGACGGTCCCGGTGGGTCCGTATCAAATTATGGGACTTGGAAGTATGCCCGAAATCAAATCCCGAGGTCCATAGCCCGAGAAATGAATATTTGACTAAAATTGAATTTCAGTAAATTAATGGTTTTAAAGTATATACTTAATGCTTGATTTAAATGGTATCAGGCGCATTTTGGTTTCGGAGCCCGGTACAGGTCCATTATAATATCTGAACTATGTCTGTGAAATTTGGTGATAAACATAGTTTAAATGACGTGATTCGGACCTTCGGTTGAGAAAATAGTAACTTTAAGTGTTCTTGATAATTTCATTGATTTTGATGCTAAATCTGTAGTTTTAGGTGTTATTTTGGTAATTTGATCGCATGAGCAAGTCCGTATGATTTTGTTAGACTTGTGCGCATGTTTGGTTTGGAGCCCCGAGGGCTCGGGTGTGTTTCGGATAGGCTACGGGGTGATTTGCACTTAGAAAATCTGAGATTTTTGCTGCAGCAGCTATTCTGGTGTGCCCTTCTTCGCGTTCGCGTAGGTAGTGTCGCGAACGCGAAAGGTAAAATGGGGGCAGGGGAATTTTGTTCTTCGCGAACGCGAAGGACTGGTTGCGAACACGAAGCATTGGGGGTGGTACCCTTCGTCAACGCGATCAGTCTCCCACGAACGTGATAGTTTAAGGGACCTGGGGGAGAGGAGTCATGTTCTCCTACGGGAACGCAAAGGCTTGGGGGGAGCTGCCTTACGCGAACGCGTATAAAGACTCGCAAAGGCCTTAGGCCATTGTGCATCGCGATCATGACAGGCCTCTCGCGAACGCGATGAAGGCCTGTCCAGTGTTTTTAAACAGACTTCAAAGACGGGATTTGCCCAAAATTTCACATTTTCTTCACTTGAACTCAACCTTGGGTGATTTGTGAAGTGGGAATTCAACACCAAATCATAGGTTCGTGTTCTTAAACTCATTCCTTTGAATTTCCATCAACAACCACTAGATTTCTAGGCCCAAATCTTGTTCTTTAAGTGTTGAAATTAGGGATTTTAAGAGAATTTGGGGTTTTCTAAATTTGGGAATTTAGACCTCGATTTGGGGAAGGATTCCGGAACTAATGACATGTTCGGGCTCGGAGGTGAATGGGTAAACGGAGTTTTATCCAAACCTCTAGTTTGGACCAAGCGGGCCCGGGGTCGGTTTTTGACTGTTTTTGAGAAAAATTGGGAAATCTGTAATTATTCATTAAAGTTGATTCCTTTAGCGATAATTGATGGTATTCAGCTGTTTGTGACTAGATACGAGTGAGTTGGAGGTGAATTCTAAGGGAAAAGCGGCACTTGAGCAGTGAGTGGCATGCGAATCGAGGTAAGTGTCGTGTCTAACTTTGGCTTGAGGGAATAGGTATTATGTGTTTATTCGCTATGTGTTTGGTTGTAAAATACGATGTATAGGTAAGGTGAAGAGCATCTATGCATCATTATCGAGTCATAGCATGCGAGTTAAATTCTATTCTTGTCTATTTTGTAGCCTTAAGTTCTACTATCCATGCTTAGCGGGTTATTTGAAATGTTGGGTGACTTATATCTATATTTACTGAGATTTGGTAACTTTTGAATATTGATTCAAGGTTGAGGTTACATTGTGCTATTGATTATGGGTAAAATACTGGTTTCTTTGTGATACTCCTATCTATCCGTTGTTATTTATTCTGTGATTTGTGAGGAGGAGTGTAAAGCACGAAGGGTGATGACGTGCATGCATTATTTATATTGTGAGGAAAAGTGTAAAGCACGAAGGGTGATGCCGTATATATTATGAGAGGTTTAATGCACGAAAGGTGATGCCGTGCCGTTCTATTTATTTATTTGGTGAGGTTGAGAGTAAAACCACGAAGGGTGATGCCGTGGTGTTCTATTTATTTATTTATTTATTTGGTGAGGTTGAGAGTAAAAGCATGAAGGGTGATGCCGTGTAGTTTTCCTTTCCTGTTTTATTTGCTCAATTTGTTTAAGGATTTTCTGTTTAATTATATCTTTTCATTATTCTCACTCTTTATATTGTATTCCCCCCACTGTATGTACCCTTCCCATTATTTCTGCGTTATTTCTTTATTTACTGTTGTTGCCACTAGCATGATTATATTGTTCAGGTTTTATGTGGGTGTCTTGTCCTAGCCTCATCACTACTTCGCCGAGGTTAGGCTCGACACTTACCAGTACATGCGTTCGGTTGTACTGATGCTGCACTCTGCACTTTCTGTGCAGATTTTGGTACCGGTTCAGGTTGATCGAGATTTTGCTACTAGTCCGCTGTCCAGAGACTCAAGGTAGATCTGTCGACGTTCACAGACCTTGAAGTCCCTGTCTATCTTTTATGTCCTACTGTTTTCTTTCATTCAGACAGTTGTATTTCTTTCAGACTATTACTTATAGTAAATTCTAGAATGCTTGTGAATTGTGACTCCAGATCCGGGTGGTAGTAATTAATACAGTTTTATAATATTCCGCACTTATTATATTTCATCTTAGTTAATTATTGTTATTCACTTAATGAAAAAAAAGGAATTGGTTTAATGATTCTCTAACGTTGGCTTGCCTAGCAAGTGAAATGTTAGGCGCCATCATGGTCCCGTCGGTGGGAAATTTAGGGTCGTGACATTTATATATGATTTATTGTGGCTTGAAAATGTGATAAATAGTTTGATCATATTATGGCTGCTTCTGTTAAGCTTATATATGACCTAATTAAGTTTATTGAAGAAGAAAACATGAAAAATAAGAGATTGGCGATAAAGGTTAAGGTACTAGCCGTGTGGACTATTTTAGAAGATTATTCTCATGATGTTTTGGGCTGAAAATGATATGATAAGCATAACTATGATGTTATATATGTTGTAGGTAGATTCACAAAAAAGGAATTGGATTCAAACCATATTTTGGTAATCGCAAATCCAGCTTGCCGCTCAAAATGGTTTTTGAAGCAATCGGAGAGCTTATTGTGAATTATATAGTTATTGTTTAGGCTGTTTGGTGACTTTTAGTAACTTATGGGTTGTAGTACAAATAGGGGAGGTGCTGTCCATTTTCCTGTAGAATATTGGTTTCGAAATATGAGAGTTACAATGCTTAGATAATGTTGACAAAGTCGGTTTAATCATTTTGGACATAAGAAGATCATGTCGAGCTTGGTTGACGATTGGAGAGAAGATTGCAAAGGTATGTTAAGGCATTTACTTCTTTCTTTTTGCATGATCTAAAGTGAAATGAACGTAAATGATACGGTATTTCATAACGAATCTACTCCTAGCAACTAAGGTTGTCCATGTTGTTCTTTCATTATAAAGTTATTCTAAGCATGTATGTATGATCCTTGAATCCCATTGAGGTTCATATTGATGGTATGGATATCCATAACGTTAATCGAAGGTGCAATGACCCTATGTCACTCCGAAAGGTTTAGATTATGATTCCATGAGTCAAACATGCATTATATATATATATATATGTATTTAGTTTACTCTACCGAGATGCATTATAGTTAGTCGGGTACGGAACCTATTGTTCAACCACTTATCAGTTGGGTTTTACCGAGCTCCATGTGGCTGGGTACAATATGATGATGATTATTCCCACAAAGGCATATGTTTTTAAAGTTTATGTATATATATGTATCATGCATTTCATGTCAGTAGCCCTTAGAGGCACTCAGATGTTACATGTTGTTTCTTCTCTATCTCTCTTTACATTTCTATTCTTATTTATGCTTTCGTGCCTTGCATACTCGGTAATGTATTCGTACTGACGTCCTTTTTTCTTGGGGATGCTGCATTTTATGCCCGCAGGTCCCGATAGATAGGTTGACACTACTCCTAGTAGGCTATCAACTCAGCGGAAGGTGTTGATGCACTTCACTTGCTCTGGAGTTGCCTATTTGGTAACCGTGCTTTGGGCATGTATTGATTGGTATGGTGGGGCTCTGTCCCGACCTTTATGACCTTTATGTACTCTTAGAGGCTTATAGACAGATGCCATGTATATGGATGCTTGTATGGCCTTGTCGACCTATGTTTTGAGCGTACAAATGATCATATTGGCCTTACATGTATAAGTTTGTATATCATGTTGGGTCGTCCTATGTTGAGTGTTCCCTTATATTTTATTCTGGTTATCTCATGATGGCCTTTCCGGCTCATTTACCATGATAGTATGATAAGAAAGATACGCTACATTAGTACTCGGTTGGGTAAGACACCAGGTGCCCGTCGCGGCCCTTCGATTTGGGTCATGACAAACTTGGTATTCGAGAAATTCTATCCTAGGCAGTCTACAAGTCATGTCTAATAGAGCCTTGTTTATAGATGTGTTGTGCACCACATTATATATACTGGAAGCTACAAGCATTTAGGAGTCTGTTACCCTACTTTCAAATCCAAATCGTGCTATAGAGCTGAGTCATTAGAGTTTGAGTCAGGACTTATGTTTGCTAATGATACAGAGTTGTTTGCAATTAGAAAGATTACAGCTAGCCAGAGGGCTAATACAACAACATGTAAGGGCACTAATAGAGAGAGATAGAGAGAGAGAGAGAGAGTTCTTGACAATGTGGCCCAGTTTGAGGCCCAATCAGATCGTGCATACTAGTTGTATAAATTTCCAACTTAAGACCCTAAGATGGGAATATCAAACACACCCCGTGAATAGCAAGCCAAGGGAGTATGAGAAGGTAAAAGTATAAGTTTCAACAGGTAACAAAAGAAAGGTGAAGGAGGGTATGAGGTACCTAGTTAGTAAAGATTATAAGTATTTACAATTCAGGCAAAGAAATATAAGCATTATGAGTTACCTTCAACAGTAAGAGGTGTGTATAATTTACCAAACCCATCTCAGTTATGCCCTATGGGAACTAATGGGTATAGTTTAAGAGAAGGATCAGATATCAGGATCCAGCTGGGGTTAGAGTAACCCAAAATGGTGATGGATTGTTAGCGTTAGCTAACATTTCGAAGGATATTGCAAACCTGGTAATAGTTCTCCTTGTGAGACACCCAGATAGTGCACTATAGAATAGTACAGTTAGATATGAATACTAAAATGTTCAGAAAATTCAGAAGATAAGCACTGGAATCCTAGAATGGATAAATATTTACCTTAGTATGGCTCTCGTCCCTAGTAAAGAGAGAATGTTAGGCGACTTGAAGAGCCAGTAGATGGAATAAGGGGAGCTAAAAGCAAAAGAATATTTTGTTGAAGTTTTCAAAATAATGTTGTAAGGCCCCGTAACAATTTTGCAAAAGAAAATAATGTTTCGTGGTACCGAATTGGTTTTACGTACCGAATTGGGTTGAACAATGCACTGAGGGGTAAAGGAAAATATTTGGCAGAAAAATGTATTTCTGCGGTCCATTATACGAACACAGAATCACTCTGCGGACCACATAATGGCCGCAGAGTGAGGCAGGAGAGGGGAAATTTTTTATGCCATTCTGTGGTCGACTATGCGACGTCAGAACTATTCTGCGGTTCATTGTGCGACCGCAGAACAGGTCTGCGGACCGCATAGTGACCGTAGACCCAGGCAGAGTTTTGGCCAGCTTTTGACACCAATTATGCGGCCGATATACGGTCCACATATCGATTATGCGATCGCAAACCTTGTTCTGGAGCTTCATTTTTGGGTTTTTAAAACCTGACCATACTTCGTTAAATACACGCTTTGGATCATTTTTGAGCTAAAATCTTACATTTTAGAGTGAGAAAGAGTGCACCATAGTGAGAAGCTATTCCTCAATAATTGTTCTTCAATTCTTACTCAAATTTTGGAAGATTAAGAAGGGAAACTCACTAGGTCTTCATCCTAGAGGTAAGATTCTACACCCTAACCCTCAATTTCGAATTTTGTCTAGAAATGGATAATTAGCAAGATAATTTTTGTGCATGATAGTTATTTATTTTACATGCATGTGTTATCAAAGGGTGTAGGAAGACTGTTGAGCTAAAAATGGTAAAGATTGGTTTGTGGGATGATGGAATCCTCCATAAAAGTACCTTGAAACCTTAATGCGCACCTAATGTTTGGTAAAATGCTAAAATGAGCTAGAACCATGAGGATCTTCATAAACTCTTCTAAATAGATTGAAGTTGTTAAGAATTTTGAAATATTTTAGAGTTTAAGGAACCTCCATTGAAGTATGTTGGCTAAACTCTTCTTTAAGGATTGGAACCTCAATATCCTTGTAAGTTCCAAGATATTTATTAGAAGTTGGGTATTCTAAATAAGTTTTGTGACAAAGATATATGTTTAATTTGCGTTTCAAATGCTCCCATGATATTGTATTATAAATTGAGGATGTGTTCCAAACTATGGATTGTGCATATACGTGTTATGATTCCAAGTCGTGAATGTGATTGGGGTTACACCTCTACCCGCATATATTGGGGTGAGGCGGCAAGGCTGCTTTATGTATGATTTTGGTATTATTGTTGAACCACCACCCGTATATATATATATATATATATATATATATATATATATATTTGGGTGAGGCGTTAGGGCTGCTTTGTGTAGGTATTGGTATCGTTGATGCATTTCCACCCGCACATATATTAGGGTAAGACGGCGAGGCCACTTTGTGTGAAAATGGGTATTGTGTTTAAACCTCCGCCCGCATACATTGGGGTGAGGTGGCAGGGCTGCTTGTGTAGAGTTATGGGTATTGTGTTTACACCTCCACCTGCATACATTGGGGTGAGGCGGCAGGGCCGCTTTAGTAGAGTTTTGGTATTGTGTTTACACCTCCACCCATATACATTGGGGCGAGGTGGCGGGGCGCTTTATGTGGGAACGGTTACAGAGGATCTCATCTTAAATTCTATAAATGTTAATGACAACTCTTGATAATCTTGCTTTGGTTTAAACGGTTAACTATGCTATTCTATTGTCACCCTGGTTCATCATATTTATATTGTATTTCCGAATTCTTTAATTGGTGTTTGGATTTCATACTAGTACTATTCGACATGTACTAACGTCCCTTTTTCCGGGGATGCTGCATCTTTAATGGATGCAGGTGGTTCCACACCGGAGGATTTTGACCAGTGATAGTGGTGCTCATTCTTCCCAGCTGACTTGGTGAGCCCCATCCCATTCCGGGGTTGTGTATCTTCTGTTTCGTATGTGTTATAGTATTTTGAGGTATAGCTGGAGCCTTGTTTCCGGCACTATCATTGTACTCTTTGGTATTTTAGAGGCTCCGTAGACATAGTGTCGGTTGTGTATTAGTGCTGTGAAAGACAAACTATGTTATGTTGTGGTTGTATTACTTGTTATATTTAAGCCGTTAAAAATGATGGAACTATTGGTAATGAACTGGTATTGTGGACATGAACACCTTTTCATCTAATTAATGAAAATATGTATTATCTCCGTTCATGGAAGAGTTGAGTAGAAAGAAATCTAACAGGCTTGCTCAGTCGGGTTCACTCGGTTGAGCGCCGGTCGCGCTTCCCGGTTTTGGGGCGTGACAAATGTAATAGACATAAATATTAGCAAGAGAAAAGGAAGAGAGTAAATGAAGCATTATGAGTAAGATATGATAAATGGGTGATAACGGTAAATCAAAGTATGACATGATGACAGAGTCTATAGGCAAGTGAAGGAAAAGACAAGAGGTGACATGCCTTGAGATAATAAAACAGTATAAGTCATAAAGTCACATCCTCATTTCGATAAATGAGTTGGTGACTCCAATGTAATTACCATAAGGAAACGTTAGACACCCCGGAGTAATATAAATCAGTATGGGCTTGTGAACAAGATAAACTAAACATGAATTAGGGATCAAAAGATTTTATAATAGTCAACATCGTGAGAATTTCATAGATCATGTTCCAGCAATAATAAAATGGACAACGGAAGAATAACCTTTAAAGGTCATTTAGGAAGACACTTCCTTGAAGCAAGCATTGTGAGTAGAGTTACGCTTAAGGGACTAAGTGTGCTAGTTACAGTAGGTGTCACCCTCAAGCGTATGAAATTCAGTTATCCCTGGTACATAAGGGTTATCACAAGGCGAGTAAGAGTTAGTGAAGTTGTGAAAAGACGCCGAAGATGAAGAGGTAAAACAATTGTAGGTAAATCTTCATAGCATTAAATGTTAGTACTCCCCTAAACGGGGGAAGATAGTGTGATACGGTATTAAGTCAGAGTTATGTAGTTCAGGTAACTATGGAATAGTAAAGGAAGAATGCGGTAGAAAGGCAAAAGGAATGGAATTGCATTTATTCAGATCCTGCAGATATGTTACGACTGTAGAACATTATGCAAGCACAATGCCGGGGAGAGGCAGTAAGGGTTCTCGTCCATGCTGTTATTAATAAATAAGTGCGAATGAACACTTGATATATAAGGTGCCAGTGCGAGAGGTAAGTTAAGACAAAGGAAATGACCCAAGAGAGATTACGCGGAATATAGATATGAGAATGGAGCAACGAGTAGTTAGTAGTTAATTCAGGAAGAGTCTAGTTATGGCTAGACAAGAGGATACAGATAAATCAACAGATCGTGCAATATAAACATAGTGAACCCCAACATAGGGAATTTAGCCTCGCATATATGACATCATAATAAATATTCAGATAGGAGTTGGGATAGTGAAAGGTACCGCATAAGTGTTACGAAAATAAAAGAAGGGCGCTGAGGCAAGTAACTACGGATAATTATAGGCAAGTAAGAACATCAAAAATTCCTTTGGGTATACGATGTAATAAGCTCGCATCTTTACAAAAGTCAGAGGGTCTTCCCTAAGTAATATAACGAAAGACTAGCTGAGGTAATAAGGAAGAAGACTTCAACCTAAGCGTAGTGACCTAAAGAAGAAATGATCTTGTAACAAAAGCCTCATTACAACATTGTATGCACTCCATAGAAAAGTGGCACCTAGTGTGACTAACGAACAGGAAGTAAAAATTAAAAGTAATATTCGAGATTATATGGGTTGCATGAAATTCCAATATGTGTGAGCACTACGATAAGCCAAGTATTCATGCAACAAGTGGCAGAACAACCATGAAAAAGTAATTGCTTACATTTAAAGACAATTAAGAAGGTACAACAGGGAATCAATGGTGTTAGCAAGTTAAAGGAAGTTTGAAAGTAGTATAAATAGATATATGTAGGTCGCAAGCTAATGTATGGTAGAGCGACAAGGTTTTAGGTTGATAGGAGTAAGGATATGGAAATGTGAATGAGAAGGTGACAAGAATAGGTAAGACCTTGGGATTAAGCCTATCAAACAAGAGAGATAATAGTTTCCGTAAGTTATAGAAAGCTCAATATAACCTGAATGAACTCGGAGGAGTCTAAGACTAGGAGTATTTAGAAGAGATGGAATGCAACCCCGGTAGTACAATAAGGGTGTGATTGTGATAAATAAAAGGATGACATTCAGGCCTTTGATCAAGTAATGATTTAAAGAAAAGGGATTCCATGAATTGCGTGGGATTAGAATACCCCCCCCCCCCATAAGATGAATCACGTTGGGATGCTGTGAAATATAGTTATTGAAGTATGGTATCATCCCTAGGTGGATCAGGCAAATCACTTCAGATGTTCCCAGATGAAACGTGAGCCCTAGTCACAATGTATTACATAAGAGGTTTCATGTTATTAGTGGTAGATTATAGATCAACATTAAGGTGAATCAATAATAGATGGATGAAAGTTACAAATCATGAATTGGGTTGTCATTCTTAAGATGAACAGCAATGAGGAAGCATTAAAGGCTTAGATTTATACATACAGGATAAGCAGCGAGAGAGTAACCTGGAGTTGGGCAGCAGACCCCGGTAATAATAAACCGAAGTAAGTGTTATGGTATAGTATGACCTACCTAGATGCAGTAAAGCCATAAGGATAGATAATTGAGGCTATGAAACAAAATATAGCAATAGTCATAAGTTCGATAAAGTACCGAGCGAAAAACTTCAGTACACCTATAGATGCCTAGAGGGACAGCTTGTCATAGTTATGTATATCTTCACAAAGTGAGGCCTAGAGATTGACTAAAAGTAGGAGGAATAAGGAGAGAAGAGTTTCATAGGAGCTCATACAAGGACAGAGTCACACTGGCTACATGACAGAAGGTAGCAACAGTTACGAGATTGGAAAAATTCCGACTACAAGTCGTGGTGTGAGAAAGAGGCCTAAAGGGGGGCATGCCCTGACCTTTGGATTTATTCACATAACAGTTGTCAAGATAGCAAGGACGGTATTAAACTATTCGTAAGAGCTGTAGATTATGAGACTGATAAATACATCAGTCAAAATTCAAGGACGAATGTTCCAAAGGGGTGAATGATGTTACACCCTATGTTTTCGTACGTAAAAATACGTCATAAGTCAATTGATGTAAGCTCAGAAATGAGATCATCCTTGAAAGTATATAAAGTAAGTTAATCATGTTACCTTAGAGGTTACAAATATTTATGATCATGAATTGCAAGTATCAAGAGGGTTGGAAGGTTTTGAAGCTAAACATATCGAAGAAAATAAGTTTCGTCGAAAGTCGACAAGTTGGGAATGTTATAACATGCATTTTTGGGGTGACACTAGGGTGTTTAACATGATAAGGAGGTTATGGTATGTGTTATTTTAGTCGAGTATGATATTCATATGTTATGTTTAAAGTCAAGCGAGTTGTGGAACAATAGTTGGCAAAGGTCATCGCAAGTTACATTTACAAAATTTCTGAAAATTAGGTCAAATGTAGTAGAGCTTTTCTCTAAATATAATAAGAATTAAGGGCTTTTTCACCTATCAAATTGAATATCTACGAGATATTTGCATTTTGCGAGACTGCACAGGGAGCCCTTACGGGACCCACTTCGGCGGTGGATGATTCACCGACCTTTAAAGATCGGGGCAAGGCTCATTTAGGTTTGGTTTTTGGCCCAAACAGACCCTATACTCTCCCAAAACACTCTCAAAGAAGTCTCCATGATTCTAGAGTGAAAACCAAAGATAAAAACAAGAATCCAATGCTAGAAATCCCGTGGTGTTTTGCTAGATCTTAGTTCTTCATTTTGTGAGTGTTTTGTAGGATTCTTCAAAGTGAAATAACCTTAGATTTTATGTTTTTCTTGTTTATTAAGGTAATAATCAGTCTCTCCTTCATATATATTAGATTTTAAAGGAGAAATACAAGTGTTTTCACACCAACTTGATCACCAAAAGTTGATTCAAGAAGAGAATACAACTCCTATAGTGTTGTGGTGTGATTGAGGATTGTTGTGAGCTACACCAGCTGGGAATTTCAAGTTGTATCTACTTCCCAAGGTAAGTAAACCATGTTCTGAGTTTTGCTTAAGGTTAATCATGTGTTGGTTGAGTTGTTTGAGTGAAAATCTAACAAGATAGTAATTGACATGGCATAAGAAATCATTATCTTTTTTTTGTGAGTTGTGTTGAGGCTAGATATATTGTTTGTTGTGGCTGGAAAATATGATAAATAGTTTGATTATATTATGGCTGCTGTTGTTAAGCATATATATGTGCTAATTAAGTTGATTGAAGAAGAAAACATAAAAAATAAGAGATTCACGAAAAAGGTTAAGTTGCTAGGCTTGTGGACTATTTTTGAAGACTATTCTTATGATGTTTTGGGCTGAAAATGATATGGTAAGCATAACTATGATGTTATAGATGTTGTAGGCAGATTCACAAAAAATGAATTGGATTCAAACCATATTTTGTTAATCGTAAATCGAGCTAGTCGCTCAAAAATAGTTGTTGAAGTAATCGGAGAGATTATTGTGAATTATATTGTTGTTGTTTGGACTGTTTGGTTACTTTTAATAATTTATGGGATGCAGCACAAATAGGGAAGTTGCTTTCCATTTTCTTGTAGAATTTTAGTTTCGAAATATGAGAGTAACAACGCTTAGATGACGACGACGAGGTCGGTTTACTCATTGTAGACTTAAGAAGATCATATTGAGCTTGGTTGACGATTGGAATGAATATTGCAAAGGTATGTTAAGGCACTTCCTTCTTTCTTTTGTCATGATCTAAAGTAAAATGAACGTAAAGGATACATTATTGATAATGGATCTACTCCTAGCAATTGTCATTACCCTAAATCCAACTAGTCGTGATGGCACCTAAACCAACCCGCTAGGTAAGCTAATTAACAACAATCCAATTCAAATGAGATTTACTGAGAAAATAAATGATGAAATAACTGATCTTTTATACAAAAATCCCAAGGATTAGTAGTACAAATCATGAGCTTCTAAGACATAAAGTTTACAAAGCTGGTATGAAATAAATACATCATCTACTCGAAATGTACATAAACATATTTATAAATCTAAAGCTACCAAAAAAAGAGGCAGTTGTAGCAAGAACGCAGGTACATCTTCAATGCTAGCTCTCGCCATACACATTAACATCAACTCCAGAATCTGCATGTAAGGGGCAGAAGTGTAGTATGAGTACAATCGATCCAATGTATTCAATAATTAACAAACCTAACCTTAGGTTAAAAGTAGTGACGAGCTCGGAAAAACGGTCAGAGTCCAACACCAATAGCCAAGAACAACTCATAATAATATAATGAAAGCAGTACAAGTAATGACTCAAAAGATATTATGCTCGGCTCGTTCAAAGTTACGAAGAATAGACATGCTTTTCAGGCGTCGCGTCCCATTTTTCTCGCGAAAGGCGGACTTCGACGTGTGAAAACTCTTTTAAAAGGAGGTATTAAAAGAGAAGAGTCTCCACCTAATACTTTTAAGGTGAGTTAGGGCACCTATTTGCGAATAACTCTATTTGACTAGTCAACGCCACCAAAGATAAGGTAAGGGCTCAAATTACTTCAAAGAAAAGGTGTTAGGCACTCTTCGAGGTCTACAACTGTGGGTCCCGTCCAAACTTAAGATTATGTGGATTATAATTAGGAAAGATAAACAAAGAGAGTAAGGGTCAAATAAATTTATTATAACATAATGAGAAATAAGGATTACAAGGATATAACTACGACAATCTATATTAGATGGTTAAAAGTATAAAGAAGAGAGGGGGGAGGGGTCCTAATTCCTCCCTTAATGTAGGGAATTACTCATATTATTCAGCGGGCACAGACTATCATCTACTCCTACTCGATTACTATGTTAAAGTTGTTTACTTAAGCGCTCTAATTCAATTCTAAGTCCTGCCCTATGTGAGCACTGCCCGTCACGTACCTATGGACCTCTATTTAGGGTGGTTCTAGACGTTACTTAAGCTTTTTAGAATGATAAAACTAGGCGACATACAAAACAAGTTGGACTTCATGTAAGGACAGTTAAGGGCTTAAGTTAGCCTCCACACTTAAGCAACAAATGCACGCAAAATAGGTTTCTACGTCGGACAGTTCAGAATTGAGACAAATTGAAGTCATTAAGCCCTATAGACATGATTTCTAAACAGTTGCACAGTGTAAGAACATTCGATATTGCTAAGTTGTTTGCTGAGGTTACAAATTATAAGTTATTAAAACCTATAGACATGATCTCTAAGTGATCTACGCAACAAGGGGGAGTGAAAATACTCAGAATTACTCGTGTTTGATCCTATTGGCATGCTTTTTAAGCGAGTGGTGGTATTTTGAAGCTAAGTTCTAATAATTAGCATTTAAAAACTGATTTTGATAACACATCATCCCTATAGGCATACTTTCTAGGAGAGCGATAGATATAACAGTAGCTAGTGAATCAATTAGGAACCCTTGGACATGATATCTAGCTGATGACCAGTAGAACATAAGCTAGCATGACCCTATCGGCATGATATGTAATAACATGCTGCAGTTATGCAAATTGAAAGGCAGTTATTGGCATTTATTTCCTATAGGCATGCTGTCTAGCAACACATAGTAGTAGACATGGAAATAAATAAAGTACTTAAGCTTTGATAGTAGACAAGTAGTGTCAGTGTGCCATTATCCTAATGGCATGATTTCTACCAGTACACATGGAAATTTAATAGCATATATATAGCAAGTTGGATAACAAGTAGACCATACTAACCCTATAGGCATTTTTTCTACCCTTTCATGCAAACATTGGAGTATACCTATTTTCCGGTTTCACTAACACCCCCAATTGTTTATTACAAAATTATTACAAACCCAATGATGAATGTAATTACAACATATTATACAAGCAATAGTAGTAGGCCTATAGCAGGCACAAAAAGAGTTACCCAGTATTGCCTGGGCTTTCAACAAACACTTTCTTCACAAATAGCATACCCAGATCCCAACAGGGGACTATATTTATTAGCACAGCCCAGAAAACATAGAGGAACTCAAACCAAACCAAACAACCACAGATTGATCATATGACCCAAATATTGAATCATACATAAATCACTTAAACAACCCAGTCTGCATATTCAGTAGATAGAATGAGGAAAGAATTGAGCGTCAGAGATAGCTAAGGTCTCAGTAGTAAAAAGAGTGGACATAGAACTCCAAATCCTAGTGTGTCAGAGTTCACAAGGGTCTCAAATGTACCCTGAGCAGTGCTTAAACTAGGGAGGTCAATAGAGAGAGTCTTAGTGGCCTTGGCTTCCAGCCGACCAAGAATGATAGATTCATAATAGTGTAGGCAACAAATGAGAGTGAGAGAACAATGGTTAAGGGAGATAATTTGAAGAGATGCACTCGTATTTTAGAGAGCAGACATAGCAAAGTTGTCTAAAACACAAAACATACTAGTAATGAAGGTCAACAAGACTTAGAGGCAGGTTGCTATTATAGGTTTAACACTTAGCAAGAAGTAACATATTGGGCAGAAAAAACATTGAGATAAAAGAGGAGAGTCAAGTTTCCTGAGATTACAAGATTATCATACAAAGATGCATAATACCAAACAAGTTTGAGTAAGGCACTAACTTAAAGGGTTAAAGCCTAAGGGTCCAAATCATGTTGAATATACTCCACAACACCAGAAAGAAGACTTGCCAATTTATCACTAAGACAAACAGTCTCAAATATTGCAAGGAAACACAGATTAAGATAGCCACCCAAAAGTCTCAAATAATCCCTTAAGATAGCAAACTCATGTCAAACGGTAATGTAGTCATTCAAGTACCAATATATTAGGCTAAATGAACTTAAGAGAGTCTAAATTATTCAGGTAAAGCATATTTAAATAACATATCTCAAAAACTGGAGATTTTTAGTAAAAGGTCAAATGCTAAAGAGGTACAAATCAGATTACGAATGCAATGCTAGTAAAGTTACACATAGAGATGGTCTAAGAGCACATTTAGGTCATGAAATTCAGAGGCATGAATATGCAGGACATGAACATAGAAGAATGAAACCGTAAAGCCAAGAGACTTATCAGTTATAAGTTGAATACACAAACAACGAGAAAGAAAAAATTCCACAGTGCTCTGGATGACAACAGAGAGCAAAAACCCAGATTTTTAGTGTGTCAGAGTTCCCAAGGGTTTCAAATGAACCCCGGGCAGTGCTCGCACCAAGAAAAGTTGAAAATCGAATCCCGGTGGTCTTGGCTTTTAGTCGGCCAAGAATCAGAGTATAGAACTAGAGAATAAGAGAACATTAGAGTAATAGCTTCGAGTTTTAGTGAATCCGGGTGATTAAAAGTCTGTTTCAAAGGGGAATGGGGATGGGTTTATATAGTAGTAGGAATCAAGCGAACAAACAAGGAAAACAATCAATCAAACATAAATATGGAAAGAAAGTACCACATGCTATCAGTAATGGAATGGGTAAAAAGAAAAAGTATAAAATTCAGAACCCTAATTCGACAGAAATCAAGGAATCGACCAAAGGTTTAGGTGAATCAGCGTCATATCTCCTTGCCATGAATGTATATAGACGGAATACTGTCTAGATTTTGAAGATTGAAGAAGGTTTTCACATGATTCAGGCCTGATACTTTCCAAAAATAGGCAAGTACTAAGTGATACCAAAAATCGTGTAGGTAACACAGGGATGGAGCATATATGGAAGGCAAATTATGGAGAGATTCCATATTAGAATTGGAGTTGGGAGATTTAGAAGAGGCGACTGCTAGGGTTTGAGAGGAGAAGAGAGAACAGATGAAGGGACACAGGGCGACAGTCTTTAGGGAAATGGCGATTAGGGTTAGAGGGTTGGGTAATTAAAAGGGGTTAGTTTATTAGGGGTCGTTGATCATTTAAGATCAATGGCCAAGATCGGATAGGGAACAGGCGGGTCAAGTGAACGGGTCTCTGGCCGAGTTAAATTAGAGGGTTATTTGATTGGGCTGCTGAGGTGAATGGGCTAAGTGTTTGGGCCACAATTTGTCCGAAAATTAGCCTAAATATTGTGCAAGTTTTTAAATAGGAGATTAAAAGTGAAATAATTTAATAAAATAGATAAATAAATATGTACAAATTCTATTTATTCAAATTAATACTTTAAAACAATAGTAGAAAATTATAAAAAATATAAGATATTATTTTGACCTTGAATAAAATGACAAATGCAATAAAGAATGCAAATATAGGCTATTATTGTAAAATTGCGCAAATAGCTAAAACAATACTATTGTAATTATATAAAATGAAGTAAAAGTATTTGAAACATGTATTATAGGTGCAAATAATAATTTTAGATAATTAAGTCATCACAAAATAATTTGAAGGAGTAATTAATAAATATTCAAGTAATTTAAATGCAAGAAAATCGATTCTAAAGTTCTAAATATTATGGAAAATTATAGAAAATTCTTGTATAGATTTTTTGTAAACTAAATAAAGATGCAAAATGATGTTTTGAAATATATATATACTATTTGAGAAAATATGAGGGCAAAATTGGGTATCTACAGTTGCCTCTCTTTACCAGGGAGTGATGAAAGAGTTGTCGGGTAAAGAAAATGATGACCAATTTTGGCTGAATTGAGTGAGGATTGATGTGATTTGAAAAACAAATGGGGGCTGAACCCTGGTTCCTGAGTTGCCTACATATCCCTGGCCATGTTTAGTTCTGGATCAAATGGTGAACGCAATCGATGAAGTTGTTATATGAGTGTTCACATGTTTCGGAGAGGGTTCTTTCGGGTAGGATAGTATCGGAGGAATTTATGCGGAGTCATGCTTGTGAATCTGAAACGTTACGGATGTATCACAGAGCAAATATTTGAACGGTCATAGAGTAAAAGTGGGCAATTGCTGGTGGTCGGTTACGTTTGGAACAAATGAAGGATGTGAACTTTATGAACGAAAACCGGAGCGAAGATTGCTCCCGTTTGTAGAATGGTTACCTCCTGGATTACCGACAAAACTTAAAACACGGTGCATGAGAATATATATATATATATATATATATATATATATATATATATATATATATATATATATATATATGGATTATTGCAAAAATTTGAACATGATGCAAATTCCCTTCGGACCATGAAGGTTGTCTTTGGACGGTGAGGATGATATCCTTAGATCATGACGTCCTGGGCCATGAAGCGTGTGACAAGGGATTCGCATGCCATGAAATGGTGTCCTCGGCCTATGAGGATGGTGCCTCTGGATTGTGACGCCTTTGAATAATGGTGTTCAATTTTGAGAGATCCCCAGGCCATGGAATGGTGTCTCCCGGCTATGAGGATGATGCCTTCGAACTATGATGCCTTTGGACAAAATGGCGATGTTTCAGCCTATGAAATGCAAAGATATGATGCTTGGTCATATGCGAGGTCGAGACAAGACAAGGCTTAGCCTTGTGTGAGATGAGGGCAGTGCTTAGTCCTAGGTGAACAAAGAGATATCGTAGTGGAGATAGTATTTAATCTTATGCAAGGAAAAGGCAATGCTTAACTTTATGCCAAAAAGGGGCTACCAATTCTTGGTCTCGTGCGGGGAAAGGCAATACTTAGCCTTATGCAATTGGGGAGGCAATGCTTAGCCTTATGCGAGAAGAGGAGACAATGCTTAGTCTCATGATGGAAAGGCAATCCTTAGCCTTATGCGATTAAGGAGGCAATGCTTAGCCTCATGCGAGAAGAGGAGACAAGGCTTAGTCTCATGCAGGAAATAGGAGATAATTCTTAGTCTCATGCAGGAAAGGAAATGCTTAGCCTTATGCAATTAGGGAGGCAATGCTTAGCCTTATGCAAAAAAGGCAGTGCTTAGCCTTATGCAAGAAGAGGAGACAATGCTTAGTCTCATGGAGACAGTGTTTAGTCTCATGTGATTAGGGGAGACAATGCTTAGTCTCATGGAATTAGGGAGGCAATACTTAGCCTCATGCAAGAAGAGGACACAACGCTTAGTCTCATGGAGACATTATTTAGTCTAATGCGATTAGGGGAGACAATGCTTAGTCTCATGGAATTAGGGAGAAAATTCTTAGCCTCATGCCAGAAGAGAAGACAATGCTTAGTCTCATGCAGGAAAGGCAGTGCTTAGGCTTATGCAATTAGGGAGGCAATGCTTAGCCTCATGCAAGAAGAAGAAACAATGCTTAGTATCATGTAGGGAAAGGCAGTGCTTAGCCTTATGCAATTGGGGAGGCAATGCTTAGCCTCATGCAAGAAGAAGAGACAATGCTTAGTCTCATACAGGGAAAGGCAGTTCTTAGCCTTATGCAATTGGGGAGGCAATGCTTAGCCTCGTACAAGAAAAAGAGACAATTCTTAGTCTCATGCATGGAAAGGCAGTGCTTAGCCCTATGCAATTGGGGAGGCAATGCATAGCCTCATGCAGGAAGACGAGACAATGCTTAGTCTCATGCGAAGAAAGGCAATGCTTAGCCTTATGCAATTAGGGAGGCAATGATTAGCCTCATGCAAGAAGAGGAAGTAGAGCTTAACCTCATGAAAATGATGAGAAGGCGGTGAGAAAGTAAAGTATTTCTTAGCTGGAGGTATTTGCGCTAGGTAATTTGTCGTCATGAAGGTAGTGACTTGATGTATCTACGGATAATGTTATTTTATCGTGCCTGTATCCAAAGAAACATTGTGAATTTTGTGAGGGGAGGTTGGTTTGTTCTTTTGTTGTCACGCCCCGAACCTGGAGGGCGAGACCGGCACCCGGTGCCTCACCTAACCTTGCGTACCAACTTGCGACTAAGGGACTCTGAACATATAATATCATACTTTGGCCATGGGGCCACATTGCAAGACAATTTGCGAAGCAAAATATAAAACTGGACGGAAACTAATGCTGACTAAACATCTATATAAGGCTGGGCCGACTAGGCTGTCATAACTACTACAGCTGACAAACCAACAAAATATACATACAAGGTCTATAAGCCCAACATACTGCACTAACTAACAGGATATGTCTACAAGCCTCTACTGATGGATGTTCTATGATCAGAACAGGGCCCCGACCTACCCATAACATATATACAGATATACATAAGATGTACACAAAACTCTAGAACCGGCTACTCCGAAGGACGTGGAGCTTACCGATCAGGCTGAACTCGGGAAACACCTACTGAGGAGGTCTACCCGTCTGTATGTCTAACCTGCACGCATGAAATGCAGCGCCCCCAGAAAAGGGACGTCAGTACAAAATAATGTACTAAGTATGTAAGGCAATAAAATAACTGAAAGCTGAAACTAAACTAATAATATGATTACTGAAAGTAACTGGGAGTCAAAGATGATCTGGAGATATACTTAACTGCTGATACTAACTCAACTCTCTCAATACAGTAAGTAAAATAAATGCCCGGCCCTATAAGGCTCGGAACGTGTAACTGCTCCGCCGTAGTAGGCTCGGTTATAGGTGCTCGACCATACTAGGCTCTGTATCTTGGCCATTCTGGGCTCGCTCATAGGCGCTCGGCCATAGTAGGCTCGGTATATAACTTACTATCTGATCAGAGGTTGCCCAATAGGGGCTTGGCCACCGATTATAGCTCGATGGTGGTGAAAATACTGTAATACTGTATATATATACCCTCTTCTCTCTTACTAAATAAAGATAAAACTAAACTAAATATGAAGTCTCGATAAGGGAGAATACTATAACTTATGAGACTAGGATAGTGTATATAAATTCGGGAGTATGAACTTCTCTTTATGCCTCGTTATCAAACACATGTAATTACGAGATCATGCCAAAATGAAGGAAGGGATTAGTCTTAACATACCTTATCACAATCTTTCCAATCACCAAGTTGAACTAACCTCTTCGCACCTTAATCTACAACAACGATAATATTACTATCATTAAGTTACGAAAGGTATAACTATCGCACAACGAACGACAAGCTTATTTTGTATTAAAATGGGCAGCATCTCCCCTATAATCCTTACTTCCTCCAAATTCAAGATAACACCAACAACACAAGAACACAATAATAACAACATTTATACATTATTTTCCAGCCTTATATACAACATCAAATACTACAAAACAACCCAACACACCCCAATCGCTTCATACACAAAACGACCACCGTAGTAGTGTCAAACGACCTGAAAATGTTACGACGAATGACCAGCCTACCACCCTACATTTATATGGTGTTTCTCCACCCCCTTCATCCTCAAAACCCCCCACAAAAGAGTAGTAAAACACGCATCCCAATAGCAACACAAAACAGTCCGCAAAATAGTCTGCTACAAGTGAATAACTCGAACTCACGGCTTCAGATCACCGTCCCGTGAGTTCTTACAAGTATAGAATGACTTACCATGAATTTACAGCAGAAAAAATTGATGAAAGAGAGCAGTAAACTCACCTTATTTGTTGGATAACTCAGCTCCTATCTTAGTTCTTCAAACTCTAGGTTTTACCTCCAATTAGAACTTGAAAGGGAGAGAAAATCAATTAGGGTTTGTGGGAAATGTTTGGGAGGATTTTTGCAGAGCTTATGTCTAATTATTATGCCCTATTTTCAGTCTAATATATGAAGAAAATAGGCCTTTAAAAGGCCTCTTTGGACGACCCGAAACGGCCCATTTTTGGGCTCTCATTTAAGCAAGTAGGTGACACACCTACTTGTCACCTAGCAGCCTGCAAAGGCTAGCAAAAACACCCATAATTCTCTACAACGATGTCGTATTGATAAACGGTTTAATGCATTAGAAAGTAGACTCATAGATCTTCAATTTTATGGGTGGAACACCCCGTAACTCTAAGTATATTGGAATAAAATCGCAGTTACATTTGACCAAACGTTTCAATAAAACTTATGAACGTAACTTGTGATGACTTTCATCGACTTTTGTTTCACAACTCGATTGACTTCAAAACATAACACACGGCTATCATACGACTAATATAAATCATTACATAATCTCCTTATCATGTTAAGCACCCTAGTCTCACCCCAAAAGTACATGTTATAACATTCCCAACTTGTCGACTTTCGACGAAACATTGCGTTCTTCAATTCCTTTAGCTTCTGAACCTTCCAACCCTCTTTGTACTTGTTGTTCATGATCTTCAATATTTGTAACCTCCGAGGTAACATGATTAACTTACTTTATATACTTTCAAATATTATCTCATTTTTGGTCCTACATTAGTTTGCTTACGATGCACTTTTACGTACGAAAATATAGGGTGTAACATTTGTTTTCTTGCTCGGCCTTTGCTCCTGTCTTGGGATCCCGTTTAAGTTACCCTGGGCAACATCTGGCTGTCAGAAACAAAATTTTAAAAAAATATGCAATGCATTTGATAAATATAGTTATTTGAAATGTAGTAGTATGCGACTAATTTAGATGAACTGGTGACTGTGACACATTTTAGAGACATTGCGACCTCCTTGCCTTAGAATTTTGAGGGTCCGCCACTTTAAATGTATACTTCTAACAATGCTTTTGGTTGTTCCACATATAACGAAGTTGGCTGAACTTGCGATCTTGCCCCAGTTTTTGATCATGGGGAAAAGGAAGATTTTATTAAGATGTGACTAAACCCACAGGGTTGCCTACGTATCCCCTGTTAAATGGGAATCAGGTCAAGTGTAGTTTAGTTACATCAAGTGAAGACATGTAAACAATCCAAAACATAGTATCTCTTGACTGCATCCGAGTTGATAAGTTTTGGCCAAATCTCTCCGTCCATTTCTGCAAGTATGAGTGCTCATCCTATTAGTACTCGATGAACCATGTAGGGACCTTGCCAGTTTGTTGAGAACTTCCCCTTGGCTTCGTCCTGATGTGGGAAGATCCGCTTTAGTACTAACTGTGCCGATGTGAATTGTCTTGGTCTAACCTTTTTGTTGAAAGCTCTTGCCATTCTATTCTGGTAGATTTGACCGTGACATACCGCATTCATTTTTTTCCATCGATGAGAGCCAGTTGTTCATATCCGCTCTGTACCCATTCTGTGTTGCTGAGCTCAGCTTCTTGTATGTTTCTTAGAGAAGGGATTTCTACTTTGGCAGGGATAATCGCTTCCGTACCATAGACCAGCAGGTAAGGAGTTTCCCCAGTCGATGTGCGAACCGTGGTACGATACCCGAGCAAAGTAAAGGGCAACTTCTCATGCCATTATTTGTAATTGTCTAAAATTTTCCTTAGTATTTTCTTGATGTTTTTGTTGGCGGCTTCTACAGCTCCATTCATCTACGACCTGTATGTTGTGGAATTCTTATGCTTGATCTTGAAAGGTTCACACATGGCCTTCATTAAATCACTGTTGAGATTGGCGGCATTGTCGGTGATGATTGACTCTGGCACTCCAAACCGACAAACAATGCGATCCCGAACAAAATCTGTGATGAACTTCTTGAATGAATGTATGCCCATTTGAAGCAGCGGGTTCGATTGGACCGATGACATCCATGCCCCAAGCGGAGAAAGGCCAGGGTGCACTTGTTGCATTGAGTTCATTGGGTGGCACTCGTATTATATCAACATGTATCTGGCACTGGTGACACTTCTGGACATACTTGATGCAGTCTGTTTCCATAGTCATCCAGAAAAATCCTGCTCTTAGTATTTTCTTGGCAAAGACAAAGCCATTCATGTGCGGTCCGCAGGTTCCGGCATGTATTTCCTCGAGCAATTTGGATGCTTCCTTAGCGTCGACACGCCGTAATAATCCCAGGTCTAAAGTCCTTCTGTACAAAATTCCTCCGCTTTGAAAGAAATGGTTGGCTAACCTTCGGAGTGTGCGTTTCTGAGTATGAGTTGCGTATTGCGGATACTCTCCCTTTGCCAAGTATTCTTTGATGTCGTGGAACCAAGGATTCCCGTCACTTTCTTCTTAAACATGAGCACAATAAGCCGGTTGTTTATGAATTCCTATTCGGATAGGATCGATGAAGTTCTTGTCTGGGTGTTGTATCATGGAAGATAAAGTGGCTAATGCATCTGCGAACTCATTTTGAATCCTCGGAACATGTTTGAACTCTATCTTCGTGAAACTCTTGATCAGCTCTTGTACACAATACATATATGGTAATATTTTGGTGTTCTTGGTAGCCCATTCTCCTAAAACCTGATGCACCTAAAGATCAGAATCTCCAATCACCAGCAACTCCTAAGCATTCATGTCAATGGCCAACCTGAGTCCCAAGATGCAAGCCTCATATTCTGCCATATTGTTAGTACATGGAAACCTGAGTTTTGCAGATACCAAATAGTGTTGGCCAGTCTCTGATACTAAGACAGCTCCGATACCCACTCCTTTGAAGTTTGCAGCTCCGTCGAAGAACATTCTCCAACCATCATATGCTTCAGTGATATCTTCTCCTATGAATGATACTTCTTCGTCGGGGAAATACGTTTTCAATGGTTCGTATTTTCCGTCTACAGGATATTTTGCCAAATGATCTGCCAACGCTTGCCCTTTGACCACCTTATGAGTTACATAGATGATGCCGAATTCACTCAGCAATATCTGCCATTTTGCTAACATTCCCGTAGGCATGGGTTTCTGAATGTTGTACTTCAGCGGATCTATCCTTGATATGAGATATGCGGTGTATGCACAGAAATAATATATTGCATGCTCCTTTCTTCTAGTCTCATCATGTTGTCCCAGAACACAACCACAAGCCCCATCTAGTATGGACAAACAAAGAAGCAAAGGTCTTCCTGGTTCTGGTGGGACCAGAACAGGTGGTTTAGACAAATACTGCTTGATTTTGTCAAAGATTTTCTGACATTCTTCAGTCCATCTTGTTGCAGCATCTTTCTTCAGCATTTTGAAGATCGGTTCACAGATCACGGTTGATTGTGCTATGAAATGGTTGATGTTGTTGAGACGCCCTAAGAAGCTCATCACATCTTTCTTATTCTTCGGTGGTGGCAAGTCCTAGATAGCTTTGATCTTTGACGGGTCCAATTCAATCCCTTTATGACTGACAATGAATCCTAGCAATTTTCTGGCAGGGACTCCGAAGGCATACTTTGCAGGATTCAATTTTAGATTGTACCTTCGAAGCTGATCAAAGAATTTCCTCAAGTCTGCTATATAATCTATGCTTCTTCTGGATTTGATGATGACATCATCCACGTACACCTCTATTTCCCTGTGTATCATGTCATGGAAAATGGTTGTCATGGCTCTCATGTAACTGGCTCCAGTATTCTTCAAACCAAATGGCATCATTTTATAGCAGTATATTCCCCATGGTATGATAAAGGCTTTCTTTTTGGCATCCTCTTCATCCATCGAGATCTGATGATACCCCGCGAAGCAATCCACAAAGGACTGGAGTTCATGCTTGGCACAGTTGTCAATCAGTATGTGTATATTGGGCAATGAGAAATCATCTTTGGGGCTCGCCCTGTTTAAATCTCAGTAATCAACACACACTCTGACTTTCCCATCTTTCTTCGGAACCGGCACAATGTTGGCCAAACAAGTCAGATATTCAACCACTCTAAGAACCTTGGCTTTGATTTGCTTGGTGACCTCCTCTTTTATCTTCAAACTCATATCTGGCTTGAATTTTATGAGCTTCTGTTTTACTGGTGGACACATGGGATTGGTAGGTAGCTTGTGAGCCACTATGGATGTGCTCAAACTAGTCATATCATTGTAGGACCATGCAAAGATATCTGCATACTCTTTTAGGAATCATACATACTCTTCCTTCTCTGATGGTGATAGGTGAATTCTTACACGTGTTTCCTTGCCCATTTTGGAGTCCCCTAAGTTAACTGTCTCAGTCTCGTCCTAATTAAACTTAGGCTTGTTTTCAAAGTTTTCCACTTCTCTAACAATTTTCTTAGGTATTATGTCGTCTTCCAGATCCTCTGAATCATTATCTTTATGTCGTATTGCCTCATTACATATCACAGTCGTAGGTTTATCGGCATAGGCAATAATAATGCTATAGAGAGAAAAAATGTAAAGAATAACAATAAATACTAAAAATAGCAATGCATTAATAAAATTTGAAAAACGTCAACAAGTACGGCTCGATGACTCTAGCAATTATTTCAAAATAAAATACGTTCAAAACAAAATACTGAAAATGTCTTAGATGGTCAAACGATTACTTTAAAATAATTGATGCTAATTGCCAGGCTATCCAGGAACTCGACGGGCCCGGGATGGTGAAACAGTCCAATTCTTGAGAGCAGCTCCTATTTCAACGGTCTGAATGGTAAGGTCTTCCTCCTCCTCCTCCTCAACTATCGCACTGCAATCCATGTCTTCGTCCTCCAGAAATAGCTTCCTTATGCCAGCGAAGGCTTCATCTTCCTCAGACTTCCATATCATGTCAGCTTGATGAAATTTCTGGTGCAAATGTGGTACCCATTGTTCCAGCGGATAATAAGGACCGCGCCATAGTGGCGACCAATCCCGGCGCTCTTTCCAAGTATATTCGTAGCCAAGTCCGAAAGTTGTACCATGATGTTTCGGCTGTACCGGTTTGGTGATCCCTTGGAGGTTCTTGCTGAGACCCTTGCCAGGTTCATACCCTGTCCATAGTAGTATGCTTTCTATCTTGTTGCTCCACCATTTGTCCTTTTCAACTGCATTGACGTACTCAATGCGATGGTATGTTTCTCCACCTAACTTCTTCCTATTCTCGATGACCGGAACAGTCAGATTGGTATAAATCGGATTACTTCTGTCTCCGTGGATGATCACCACCTGGTGGTTCCATTCAAACTTCACGGCCTGATGCAGAGTAGAGGCCACTACCCCAGCGACATATATCAATGGGCTATCCCAACAATAGATTGTAGGTAGCACATATATCCAGCACTTGAAACTCAACATCAAACCAGGTTGGGCCCATCTGTAGGCTGAGGTTGATTTCTTTGATTGTGGCTCTATGAGATCTATCAAACGCCTTTCCATTCATGCTTCTTGCTCGTATCTCGTGCAATCCTTTACCCAATCTCTTCAGAGTGGTCAGTGGACATATATTGAGAATTGAACCCCCATCTATCGGGACCCTGACGATGAATTTATCCTCAAATTGCACTGTGATATGTAGTGCCCTGTTGTGACTTAGTCCTTCTGGTGGCAGCTCGTCTTCATGAAAGGTGATTTTTTGGCTTTCCAGTACCTGCCCGACCATGTTGGCCATTTCCCTACTAGTGATGTTGGTGGGTACATAGGCTTTACTCAGCACCTTCATCAGGGCATTCCTGTGTGTCTCATAGTTTTGTAGCAGTGACAAGATAGATATCTGAGTGGGAGTTTTGTTCAAATAGTCAACCACAGAGTATTCTGTTGCTTGCACTTTTCTCCAAAGGCTGTCAGGTCCAGTTTCAATGATAGGCGGCTTAGATGCAGCTTCCTTGATTGTTCCTCCCAAGTGCTCATGTGTATAAACCTTGCCAGTTCTGGTCAATCCTTGTGCTATACCTGTTTCTCCCATTTTTGCTTTTCCTTTCCTTTTCGCTTCAGCAATATAATCCCATGGTATAGCATCATACTTTTAAGATGGCGTGGGTTCTACCATCACAGTGAAGAGTGTGGTTACCTCAACTTTAAACGGTGCTGGTGTGGTTACCTCGACTTCAAGCGGTGCTTGGGTTTGTACCACAATGGGCGTGAGGGTGACTGGAGATGTTTTAGGATCATCCCCCTCTCGAATGAGTCCAATTGACCCTTCCGGATCCCATACCTCATCGATCTCAATCACATTCACTCCCTCACCTCTGTGATCCGGAAGAGGATTGCTACGAACATTGGGTGCGGCTTTTTCTGCCTGTATGACCTTGGTGTCGATCAATGTCTGAATATTGTCCTTCAAAGTGCGACACTCATCAATGGTATGGCCCTTCATGCCTGAGTGATAGGCACATGTCTTATTTGGGTTAATCCACTGAGAAGAGTTTTCCATTAAAACGGCGGGAATGGGAGTGACATAACCAGCAGCCTTTAGTCCCTCATACAATTGGTCTATGGGTTCAGCGATTGGAGTGTATTGTCTGGATAGTCTACGGTCAAAGTTTGGTCTTGATTTTTGGTAATTTTAGCAGGCGGGTGGTGGTGAGTGATAATATGTGGGTTGGCTGTTATAGGCGTGGTAGGTGGTGGCAAGTTATTGGTATCTGAGGGGTGAGGGCTTGTATGTAGGCGGAGGTGTTTGGTATGTGAGAGGACACTTAGGACCCTGGGCCACCATTACAGCACCCACTTCTTTCTTCTTAGAGATACCTCCTGACTGCAAAGCTTTATTTGTGTCCTGTAGTGCTTCAAAATTTGTCACCATTCCACTCTTAATTCCTTCTTCTATTCTTTCTCCCATCTTGATGATGTCAGAGAATTTATGGGTTTCAATAACCATCAGCCTTTCATAGTATTACGGGTCTTGAGCTCTGACGAAGAACTTATTCATTTGTTCTTCTTCAAGCACTGGCCTTACCTTTGCAGTTTCAGATCTCCACCGAGTAGCATACTCGCGAAAAGTTTATGTTGGTTTCTTCTTGAGATTTTGAATGTAGAAAACATCAGGTGCATTTCCTGTGTTGAACCTTAATCTATCCATGAAATCTGACGCTATGCTCACCCAGTTAACCCACTTCTTCAGGTTCTGATTGATGTACAAAGACAAAGCATCTCCTGTGAGGCTTCTCATGAACAGCTTCATATAGATTTGTTCATATTTGCCCACTCCAACAAGTTTGTCACAATATGTCCTTAGATGTACCTTCGGATCACCAGTTCCATCGAACATTTCGAACTTGGGAGGTTTGTAACCCTCCGGCAGGTCTACATCTGGTTGAATGCACAAGTCCTCATAATTTAACCCTCCAATGCCCTTATTACCTTCGACACTCTGGACTCTGCCAGTGAGCTTCTTGAGTTCTTCCGCCATGTTCTTGATGAGAAGGTCCTTCTCGGTTGATTTCGGTATATATAGGGTTTATTGTGGGTTGTAGGGTAAAGTTTCCACATATGGGATTGCTTTGGTGAACTCCGGGAATCTGGGCATAAGGGTGGTCATTGGTTGATTTTTGGGGATCAGGAGTAGGTTGTGGCGCATTCTGGGGAGTGTGATAAGTGGTGGTTTGAGTCGGATGATGGTGTTGTTGTTGAAGAGTGGGTACTGATGGAGGGTTGTGGTTCTAAGGAGTTGTGGTGTATTGATGTGGTGCAGGAGGATTCGATGGTGGATTTTGGTTCTGCGTGTTTTTGGGTGGTGCCTGGTTTTGGGCATTTGGATTTTGTTGGTTGATATCATGGACGTTTAGGGTGAGGGAAAGATTTACCAAGTTTCGGACCTGCTCAAGTTCTCCTTGTAGCTCCAGGCATAAGACCAATTCGTTCTGTGCCGGAATACATCGTCCATCTGAAGTTTCAACGTTTTCTGCTATAGTAGAATTGTCTTTTCTGATAACGCTCAAATCATCCATTATTCCTTTCCCTTTGCTTCTGCCTTTAAGATCACTTGGTGGAGGAGGAGGTGGAGGACCTCTGGATCTAGTGTGATATGCAGATGATGCCAGTATGCACGAACTAACCTTGGGGAATGGGAATAATCAAAAGAAATAAAAACAAACAAAGGTAACCAAGTCAGTAAGGGATATTTGAAAGAATGCTTGCAGTATTTAAACATGTTCTGTAAAATCATGCAATAATTCGTGTCCTAATTAGGGACCTCATTGTGCCCGAGGTAGGCCTAAGCGACACATAGACTCGGAGAAAATTGATGCCAATATTGCGTCATTTCATTAATGTGAAAACAAGCCAAACTTTTACTAAATCAACAATAATAATGAAGTTACTAATGGCGTTTAACCTTATTACAATCGAAATCTAAACTAAGCTAGTAAATAGTAAAGAACATCATTTGCTAAATCTATTTGGTCCATGAGGGACCTTCTCCATGTTTGGCTCTATTGACTCCGTCAATCAGGTTCCCCAGGTCGTGCATATCCAACAATAGGTAAGCCTTTGCTGGATGCCCTCCTTCATTGTCATCCGTGTTTTGACAATCTGAAAGCCTCTTCCTCATCTTTCCCTCAAACTCCATCAACACTTTCTCCAAATATTCCAATCTCTCGGTGGACTTAGTGGAGATTTCCTTCCATTCATTAATTGCCTCCATGTCCACTTTATGTTGTTCCAGATGTCCAGCTTCAGACTCAAAAACCCTTTTGCGAACCCTTCTATACTTGACCTTTGCCTCGGCAGCATCATCAATGATCCTATTTTCCAAATTGACCCCTGGCTTGACATCTCCCGCTATATCATCTACCAACCATGATAGATAGAAATACACATGACCGGCATGGTACCTCTCTGGCTCGATAGTCTCTCTTTCCACAATGACCTTCTGGTTCCACATATGTTGCACCTCGAACATGAAAGGAATGATGTCCCCTTTGAAATCTGCCTTGTACTGGAGCATGTTGGAAACCCGAGGTATGACCTGTGTTCTTCCTGCTTATCTCATTACCCTTATAGGAGCATAAAGATAAATGCCTCGCAACCCGATCAATACCAAATGAGTAGTATCCCTCGACCTGATGATGAACTCGCTGCTGGGAAACCGCTCAAACATCCAATGTACCTTCTCGTCTGTCAGATTGCTGAAGAAATGTACCCAACTTACAGCACCTCCGGGTTGTGCAAACCTATCTAGGATGAATGTCATTTTCTTTGGGTGATGGTAAGATATGTAGTCATTCAACGGTCGTCGCAGAAGCTCTTGGCGGTATTCTCCCCTCTCAAAGTGTTCCAATAACCAGACTTGCAATAATAGATTACAACCTTCAAAATGTCTGAACCCCTGCTTGCACCAATCTAGAGTGCGGTAGAGGTCAGCTAGGATCATAGGGATGATGGTGTAGGTTTGCCCCTTGATGCCTTCCATTAAAGTTCTTGCAACCCTAGCTAAATGAGTGTGAATCCTTCCCCCTTTCATTGGAAATATCAACAGATCCAAGAAGCAAATGATGAATACATAAACTTGGCGATGCGTCCAACCTAAAGAGGTAATGGCAAGTTCCTCATGATGAAGACGATATGGCTTACTGTGCCCGTAATGCTCATAAAGGAATTCAAATGGGATGTATGACTTCTTCAAATAAAGCAACTCATCATTTTTCTTGAAACCTAGCATTTTTAGAAAACTGAGAGGGGTGTGATTCTCTTGCACTAATAACCCTGGACTATCCCATGGCAGCTTAGCGAAGACTCCTATTTCTTCTAGGAGAGGAGTTATTTCTATGTCACCAAAGCGGAAGATGACCCTTTCCTCATCCCAGAACATGGTAGCGGCCACAATCAATACCCTATTTGGTCGGATGTCTAGCAAGGACGGCGAATTCCCAAGGACCCTTCTCACATGATTCTCATCGCAAGGTGCGAGATTTTTCCACCAATCAAGTAGCAGAGGTGGGATGTTTTAGACCATGCCGAACCTGGGGACTTCGTGCTTCGTTTTCTGTAAGTTAATAAAGTTAGCCCTTCCCCCCTTTAGATTCGAACATTTACACAATAATGATCAACATATTGGCACATTTTCTCCAAGTAATGCACATAACATGGTAGTGTCCATTGGGATTGTGGAAATCCCGTCGGACTTTGGACAAGGCTTATCTTAGCGGGCTATTACGTTAACAACGTCATAACCCATACTAGGTTTAACATGATGCATGTACATTTTATGGTGGAGTAAGGTTTCTAGAATGGTCTAGACTGGTACTCTCAAGTGGACAACTTGAGAGGGAAAGGCACGGGCCCATCAACTGCACCGCTGATCGACTAGTCTACCGCAAATAAGCCTTTCTGATTTAAAAAAGGTAATTCTAGAAGAGTGCGGACACTCATAAAATGCCGCTATGTTGATAATTGGTACGAGTGGAGTATGATGTGGAGCATGCTTTATGTAGAGATAATAACACGTTGCCAAGTATTTGCATGATAAATATTTAAAGGCAGCAAATACGGTAATAAGTTAAAACATGAAAAGCATAAGAAAGAAAGACAAAGGAAGAAGTTAGTTCGTGGAATATATGCGAGAATGTAATAAAGCAAGTAAGGGAGTAGGGATGGGAGAGGCATGATATAGTAGTCAAATAAAGAGCAGTCCTAGCAAATAATGGGGAAGGGATGTGCATGTTCAAACAAATTTAAACAAATAAAGGTGGAGAAGGGAAAGGATGTGCATGTTATAACAATGAAAATAATCCACCTAAGCCAAGTTCATTATGGTAAGAGCCTAAGTATTTCCCCAACAGAGTAGCCATGCTGTTGCGCCCCATTTTTCTCACGAAAGCCGGGCTTCAACGTGTGACAACTCTTTTAAAAGGAGGTATTAAAAGAGAAGAGTCAACACCTAACGATTTTTAAGGTGCGTTAGGGCACCTATTTACGAATAACTCTGTTTGATTAGTCAACACTACCAAAGAACGGGTAAAGGCTCAAATTACCTCAAAGAGAAGGTGTTAGGCACTGTTCGAGGTCCACAACTGTGTGTCCCGGCCGAACTTAAGATTATTTGGATTATAATTAGGCAAGATAAACAAAGAGAGTACGGGTCAAAGAAATTTATTTATAACACAATGCGAAATAAGGATTACAAGGATATAACTATGACAGCCTATATTAAACGGCTAAAAGTATAAAGAAGAGGGGGGGGGTTAAATTTTTTAGCCTGAAGGATCACCCCGTGAAACATAAATAGTACTTCGCAACTCCCTTGAGGTAGGGAATTACTCATATTGTTCAGCGGGCACAGACTATCATCTCCTACTACCCGATTACTATGTTAAAGTTGTTTACTTAAGCACTCTAATTCAATTCTAAGTCGTGCCCTATGCGTGCACTGCCCATCCCGTACCTATGGTCCAGGAGGCCTTGGACCTCTATTTAGGGTGGTTCTAGACTTTACTTAAGCTGCTTAAAATGATAAAACTAGGCGACATACAAAACAAGTTGGACTTCATGTAAGGACAGTTAAGGGCTCAAGTTAGCCTCCACTCTTAAGCAACAAATGCACACAAAACAGGTTTCTACACCGGACAGTTCAGAATTGAGACAGATTGAAGTTATTAAGCCCTATAGATATGGTTTCTATATGATCTGATTTCAAGTGTTCAGGCAGTTTCAAATGTAAGGTGCCACTTTAAACCTATAGACATGATTTCTAAACAGTTGCACAGTTTAAGAACATTCGATACTGCTAAGTTGTTTGCTGAGGTTACAAATTATAAGTTATTAAAACCTATAGACATGATCTCTAAGTGATCTACGTAACAGGGGGGTGAAAACTATTGGAAATACTCAAAATTACTCGTGTTTGATCCTATTGGCATGCTTTTTAAGTGAATGGAAGTATTTTGTAGCTAAGTTCTAATAATTGGCATTTAAAAACTGATTTTGATAACACTTAGTCCCTATAGGCATACTTTCTAGGCGAGCGATAGATCTAGTGAATAAATTAGGAACATATGGACATGATATCTAGATAATGACCAGTAGAACAGAAGCTAGCATGACCCTATCGGCATGATATCTAAAAACATGCTGCAGTTATGCAAATTGAAAGGCAGTTATTGGCATTTATTTCCCATAGGCATGTTGTCTAGCGACACATAGTAGTAGACATGGGAATAAATAGAGTACTTAAGCTTTGATAGTAAACAAGTTGTGTGAGTGTGTGATTTTCTTAATGGCATGATTTCTACCAGTGCACATAGAAATTGAATGGCATATATATAGCAGGTTGGATAACAAGTAGACCATGCGAACCCTATAGGCATGTTTACTACCCTTTCATGCAAACATTAGAGTATACCCATTTCCCGATTTCACTAACACCCCCAATTGTTTATTACAAAATTATTACAGACCCAATGATGAATGTAATTACAACATATTATACAAGCAATAGCAGTAGGCCTATAGTAGGCCCAAAAAAGATACACAGTATTGCCTGGGCCTTCAACAACCGCTTTCTTCACAAATAGCATACCCAGATCCCAACATAGGACTATATTTATCAGCACAGCCTAGAAGCCATAGAGGAACTCAAACCAAACCAAACAACCACAGATTGATCATATGACCCAAATATTGAATGAATCACACATAAATCACTTAAACAACCCAGTTTGCATATTCGGTAGATAGAATGAGGAAAGAACTGAGCGTCAGAGACGCCTAAGGTCTTAGTAGTAAAGAGAGTGGACAAAGAACTCCAAATCCTAGTGTTTCATAGTTCACAAGGGTCTCAAATGGACCCCGAGCAGTGCTTACACTAGGGAGGTCAATAGAGAGAGTCTTAGTGGCCTTGGCTTCCAGCCGGCGAAGAATGATAGATTCAGAATAGTATAGGCAACAAATGAGAGTTAGAGAACAACGGTTAAGGGAGAGAATTTGAAGAGATGCACTCGTATTTTAGAGAGCAGGCATAGCAAAGTTGTCTAAAACACAGAACATACTAGTTAAGAAGGTCAACAAGACTGAGAGGCAGGTTGCTATTATAGGTTTAACACTTAGCAAGAAGTAACATATTGGCAGAAAACACATTGAGATAAAAGAGGAGAGTCAAGTTTCCTGAGATTACAAGATTATCATACAAATATGCATAATACCAAACAAGTTTGAGTAAGGCACTAACTTAAAGGGTTAAAGCCTAAGGGTCCAAATAATGCTGAATATCCTCCACAACACCAGAAAGTAGACATGCCAATTTATCACTAAGACAAACAATCTCAAATATTGTAAGGAAACACAGATTAAGATAGACACTCTAAAGTCTCAAATAATCCCTAAAGGGATATGGAACTAAGTAAGCCAAAGACATGCTGAGTGATACAATAGCAGGGGAGCAAGTTACAGATTATAACACATTGCAGATGTGAGGCAGTTATTGCAGGAATTCAAAGTAGAGTAGGAAAGTAAACTCATGTCAAACAGTAATATAGTAATTCAAGTACCAATACATTAGGCTAAATGAACTTGAGAGAGTCTAAATTATTCAGGTGAAGCATATTCAAATAACATATCTCAAAAACTGGAGATTTTAACTAAAAGGCCAAATGCTAAAGAGGTTCAAATCAGAATGCGAGTGCAATGCTAGTAAAATTTTAAACATAGAGATGGTCTGAGAGCACATTTAGGTCATGAAATTCAGAGGCGTGGATATGCAACATATGAACACTGAAGAATGAAACTGTCAAGCCAAGAGACTTACCAGTTATCAGTTGAATACACAAACAACAAGAAAGAAAAGCAAGAACCCAGATTTTTAGTGCGTCAGAGTTCCCAAGGGCTTCAAATGAACCCTGGGCAGTGCTCGCACCAAGAAAAGTTGAAAACTGAATCTCGGTAGCCTTGGCTTTTAGCCGGCCAAGAATCAAAGTATAAAACAAGAGAATAAGAGAACAATAGAGTAATAGCTTCGATTTTTAGTGAATCCGTGTGATTAAAAGTCTGTTTCAAAGGGGAAAGGGGAGGGGTTTATATAGTTGTAGAAATCAAGCGAACAAACAAGGAAAACAATCAATCAAACATAAATATGGAAAGAAATTACCACATGCTATCAGTAATGGAGCGAGTAAAAAGGAAAAGTATAAAATTTCGAACCCTAATTCGACAGAAATCAAGGAATCGACCAAAGGTTTTAGTGAATCAACTTCATATCGCCTTGACATGAATGTATATAGACGGAATACCGTCTAGATCTTAAAGATTGAAGACTGTTCTCACATGATTCAGGCCTAGTACTTGCCAAAAATAAGCAAGTACTTAGTGATACCAAAAATCGTGTAAGTAACACGAAGATTGAGCATATATGGAAGGAAAATTGTGGAGAGATTCCATATTAGAACTGGAGTTGGGAGATTTAGAAGAGGCGGCTGCTAGGGTTTGAGAGGAGAAGAGAGAACAGATGGAAGGAAACGGGGCGGCGGTCTTTAGGGAAATGAGGATTAGGGTTAGAGGGTTGGGTAATTAAAAAGGGTTAGTTTATTAGGGGTCGTTGATTATTTAAGATCAACGGCCAAGATCGGATAGGGAACAGGCAGGTCAAGTGAACGGGTCTCTGGCCGGGTCAACTTAGAGGGTTATTTGATTGGGCTGCTGAGGTGAATGGGCTAAGTGTTTGGGCCACAATTTGTCCGAAAATTAGCCTAAACATTGTGCCAGTTTTTAAATAGGAGATTAAAAGGGAAATAATTTAATAAAATAGTTAAATAAATATATATAAATGCTATTTATGAAAATTAATACTTTCAAACAATAGTAGAAAATTATAAAAAATTTAAGATATTATTTTGACCTTGAATAAAATGACAAATGCAATAAAAATGTAAATATAGGCTATTATTGCAAAAATGTGCAAATAGCTAAAACAATACTATTGTAATTATATAAAATGAAGTAAAAGTATTTGAAATATGTATTATAGGTGCAAATAATAATTTTAGATAATTACGTCATCACAAAATAATTTGAAGGAGAAATGAATAAATATTGAAGTAATTTAAATGGAAAATTATAGAAAACTCTTGTATAGATTTTTGTAAGCTAAATAATGATGCAAAATGATGTTTTGAAAGGTATATATACTATTTGAGAAAAATATGAGGGCAAAATTGGGTATCAACATCAGGTATAATAGTAAAACCCCAATCTTTCACCGAAATCATCAAAATATGAGTATATCAGAAAAATTATGATTTTTCCAAACTTTCAACAATAGATAAGATATTTCATTATCCGATAGCACGAGAAAAATACATCTTTGTGCCTACATGCCAATATGCATGTCAAGTCATGAATGTCACAACACTGTGTAGCATGAGGAAAAATGCATCTATATGTCTACGTGTCAAGTATGCATGTCAAATGAATGATCTCACGATGATAATCCCAGATACTCACACTCTTAGAGTTCTCAGTCCGCGTGCCTCAAACTCCCACTCATCACACTCAATCACTCAACAATGTATTTTACCTGCATTCACTACTGGTATGTCAGACTCCGGAGGGGCGGATACTGCCCAAGTGTTAATATAAAGCCAATAAGGCATGTTGCGGCGTGTAGCCCGATCCCATAATAATAATAAAGCCAATAAGGCCTGCTACGGCATATATCCCGATCCCATAAAAATAATAAATCCAATAAGGCATGCTGCCCCATCCCATAATAATACTCACAACACTGCCCTCAGGCCAACCTCACTCATCAATCTCTCAAGTCTCAAGGGATCACAATCTCGTACCACTCAACAAAAACAATGATAACATATGATGTAACAATGAATGATGAACAAAGACTGAGATATGATATGGAAATGAAGAATCATGACTGAGTATATAAATACAGTTAGAGCAAATAACTCAAAACAAGAAAAATAGCCTCATTAGGTCTCAACCGAATAAGCACATGGCCTAAACATGATTTCTAACATGGTTCACAGCTCATATAATCAAACAAATAGAGAGAACATGGATGTGACAAGATATAATAGAAAAACAAGTCCGGTCACAGTCTAATAGTCAGCTAGGATCATGATTTCCCCTGGTGTTCACCCACACGCTCGTCACCTAGCATGTGCATCACCTCAACAAATCTCTTATAGCATTGATCCCAGGATTAAATACCCTCAAATCCAAGTTTAGATATGTTACTTACCTCGAACAAGCCAAATCCAATACCGAGCAAGCCAAACAATACTCTAGAAATGCCACCCCGCGCGTATCGACCTCCGAACGACTTAAAACTAGCCAAAAGCAACTCAATAACATCAAATAATGCTAATGGAAACAAAATCAATCGATAAAGGCCGAATCTTTAATCAAAAGCCCAAAATAAATCAAAACGTCAAACCCGAGCCCGCACCTCGGAACTTGACAAAACTCACAAAATCCAACAACACATTAAATTATGAGTCCAACCATACTAATTCCACTCAAATCAGACTCTAAATCGATGTTCAAAACTCAAAAATTCACTTTATAAAAGTTTAGACAAAACCCCCAATTTCTCCTTTGAAATCATTAATCAAATGCCAAAAATGAAGATAGATTCATAAAATATAATCAAAACCAAATAGAAAACACTTACCCCAATCCATGTGGTAAAAAACGCCTCCATAATCGCCCAAATCTGAGTTCCCCAACACAAAATGTGTAAAAATGAACAAAACCCTCGATTTATAACTTATGCCCAGCTATTTCGCATTTGCGAACTCAAGGCTGCTTCTGTGACAACTTGCCTGCTTCTACGGAAACCACTGAAGACCCTTCCATTCACACCTGCGGACAAAGTCCCGCTTCTGCGCAATCGCAGGTGTGATATCAACCCACGCTTCTGCGCGCCATTCGCTTATACGCTCCAAGCTGCCGCATATGCGCCATCGCAGATGTGTTGAGTCCACATCATCTACGGACTACTTCCCCCAGCTCCACTTTCCGCTTCTACGAGCCCTTTGCCGCTTTTGTGGCTTCGCACCTATGCCCAGAGCTCCGCAGGTGCGATCACATCAGAACCCCTGCCTAACCAGCATAGCCAAAATGTTCTGAACTCGTCTGAAACTCATCCGAGCCCCTGGGGACCCCATCCGAATATACCAACAATTTCCAAAACATTGTACGGACCTACTCAAGGCCTCAAATCACGCTAACTACATCAAAACCACGAATCGCACCTCAAATCAAACTTAACAAACTTTTGAGGCTTTAATTTCCAAAACTCGTGCCGAACCATATCAAATCAACTCTGAATAACCTCAAATTTTGTACACAAGTCCAAATGACATAACGAAGCTATTTGAATCCCTGGAACCACAATCTGAACCCGATATCAACAAAGTTAACTCCCGTTCAAATTTATGAACATTCCAAGCTTTCAAATTGCCAACTTACGCCACTAAGCGCTGAAACCTACTAGAAATATCCAAATGCAAATTCGAGCATACGCCCAAGTCCAAAATCACCATCAGGACTTAAAGGAACCATCAACAATCCGATCCGGGAAACAAAAGCTTCTAAAAGGGGAATCATTCTTCCAAATCAAATTCCGAATCACCCGAAAACAAAAATCGATGATACACGCAAGTCATAATATATCATGCGAAGCTTCTCATGCCCTCAAACCATCGAACTGAATGAAATTGCTCAAAACGACCGGTCGGGTCGTCACATTCTCCCCTACTTAAACATTCATTCATCCTTGAACATGCCAAAAGTCGTTCCAAAGCCATCAATTCATTATGTACCCTTACCATGCTCATACCCGGAGGTGATCCCACGTCAACATAATCCTTATAAGCCTGACAACACAACATAACTGAAGATAATTCCTTTAACCTTAGTCCGTAAATAATATAACCCAATTTCTAACATCCGGAATCACTAGATGACCCGAAGCTCGCATCTACACACTGTATATGTCTGAACAAGCTATATCAAGCCATAACCATAACTCAATATGTAATCACATGATATACCACATAACTCACATACTCGTAGCAATAATTTCCGATCACTATAGTTGCTCAAAAACAAACTCGGTACCGGTAACAAACCTCATATCAATTAAAACCTTGTTCTAAACCTTCGTACACTTCCAATGATGCAAGAAACAAACAAAGACTCATAACCACCATCAAATCAACAAGTCGTGGAGCTCTCTCGCCAAACAAGAACCATATCGCAAATTCTTAGCTGACTAGTGACATCATCACACATCCAAACATACCTTACTTAATCCCGATAGCACACATTCTAGGTCCAATGACCCCATCTCATCCAACACAACTATTTTATTGACATGCCACACCAATACAACATAAAGCCACAAACCGTGCACTCCATGTACTAATAAGCAATAATTCAAATGTACTCAAACATGGAAAATGACTCAAATGAGAGAACCGTCCCGCAAGATCAACAAGTCCCTCCACAAATGCAATGCTATGACTCCATTACACATAATAGAACCAAGACACACGAACCTATCCAAAGGATTCTAACCCAGTATGCCTCCGCCTGCATTGCGTGACACATTTAAATACCGATCCATATGAAATACCTCAAGCCACAATGCTCAAAATCAACAACCACACACAATTTGAAATCAAGTACACGAAGTTCATGACCATAACCATGGAGAAGCGAATAACACAATATACCACAGCCTGAAAAAACCATAACCAAGGCGCAATCAACCATTCAACACCCCAATAACCATCTCGCTCGAATTTCGCCGCAAGGCCCAAATAGAAACACATCTAGTGTGCAAATAACCAGTAGATCACAACCCATTGTAGCATCAAAGAGTAACACATAGAACATATCAGAATACGAACATGCTCAACTCCAACTAAATGACACACCCCTCAACAATAACAGTGTTGAGTCAACAAATCCGACTCGGCGTAGAATATTCACCCTCATTGGGCCTACCAATGGGCCCCCAAATCAACTCCGGTCACCTACAATAAGATAAATAACTCCTAGAAAGTCCACAATAACCCAACCATAGCACATACTATTAGCTGTCTAACTTTTGGTATACCTTCACAGTCCGCGACCAAGGAACAATCTACCTTTGAGAACTCCCTATCTCCAAATCCCTAGAATACCAGAATCGCTATATCTGATCCCAAATCGACTACTCAAGTGGATGACATATCCTTCATACACAATCATTCCACGATAAATACTTCCATAATTCTTTCCTGCCATAAAGCAAAATCTGAATATCAATTGTCGATCAACCAGGCGAGTACCGCAATACCAATGAAGCATCCGAAGTCAGAACATAGTGTGCGTTCTGAAATGTGCACCCTTCTCAGGAAATACCAATTAGTTATAACATTCATCTAAACATCTGAAATTGTCCATGCTGTCCAAAATTCATAACCTTCCCTCCAAAACTAAACCGACACCTTGTACATGCAAATCTCAATCCCACAGGACGCACCGCATCTATCATGCCATCATGTGAAAAGCATGAGAATCTGATTATCAACTTGGAGTCAAAAGAAGAATACATACCCGATCAGTCAGAAACCTTCCACTTGACACCATCCAGGAGAAAATTACAACATGCAACATACCCCTCATACCTGTAGATAATATCCATCTCAAATAGTGGCAGAAATCATCGAGAACACTTCGAAACCCATTTGCACATAACCAAGCTAGAACTGAATCCCTCTAACTCAACCAAACCATGCAGGTCGACAAACCCAAGTGTATTGCCACAAAACACCTGTAGAGACTCACCACATCATAGGTACCCAAAGAACCGATCATATCCATTACCATGCTTATCCAAACTACTAACAAGTTGTCCTATGTCTCCTAGTTCATTCTGAATTACCCTCACGTTGTCACTTTTCCTTGCAAGAACACCACGATCCTTACCCAAAGGTCACCACAAGAGATCCTAGCATAAAACCACACCGCCCTAAGGCCCATAAGCCAATGTATTCCCTCTTAAGAACCCCAAAAATACCTTAACCGAGACACTCACTCTGAAGAGACCTTCTGTGAATTTAAAGTTTTTCCTTTTACATTTCTGGTACTGAAATGTAGAATCCATAGTGATACAGAAATACCGCAAGTCCCGGCACCATCCAATGCAAATCTCGGATCTTAGCCATATACAAATTCACAAAATTCTCATTTGCCACTTATAAATCTTGAATCCATTAGAACCTTCTCGAGAGTCATCCACTCTGCTCAAATCTGTGTTGCACCACCCAAACGGGCCGAACGACCCGTGCCCCATTAGCACAACAACTCCTAAAGAAGTAACCCCACCTGAAAGCAACCGAGTGACTGCCTTTTCTTAGCACATTACATCCATCATGAATAACAAACTCAAATCATTCCAAGATTTCCATGTATCCGTAATGTGTAACACATTACATATCTAGAAATTCCTTACTAGAGTCAACCTCGAAATCAACATCTTCAAGTCATAACTGATTTTCAAACATGCCTCAGGCTGAAATTACTACAATATGTAACATTGCAATCTGATTGTCAATATTAGACTCCCTCACTTGGCTCGAAGCCATAGAACAAAACATCCAATAACTCACAATACCCATACTCTATTACTGTCATAATCTCGTACTGAAGTTCGACTAAATCCTTCATAATCTCATGCAACACAAACCATAAAATACCTCAATTCATCCGCTAAGCTCGCATTCATCTTTATGACAGACAAGCCAACTTCTCAACCGATCCAAACTCAAATCACAACACATATAACCCACTGGTAGAAAGAAACTCTCCACACAACATCATGAGGATCACACATCTATAGATTACCCCGCAAGTGATAACACACATGCTCAGCCTTAAACTGACATCTCTCTATACCCTTTCGCAACTACAACTATTACATAATCACTTAATCTTCCTGAGTTTGAACTCATCAATAAGACATGAGAATCTACTTCATTCCACAAATAAACAACATGAAAGATCCCTCAACACGATCATAACTTGAGACTATACAACCCATCAAAACAGAATTCAAGCATCCAATAGCCCTTTCCACATCCCAAGCGAACTCTTCTTGCTATATCCAAGCCATCTGAACGCATACCGTAGTCATGTCATACGCATCACATAGCTATCCAATCACTCACGGAGCCATAAATTCCACTCATAGGGGCAGTGTCGGATATATATGTCAAAAAATATAGGCTTACACAACTGAAGCTATCGAGCCTAAGTTGCAACCTAAACCTGGCCTCGAGTCCTCTAGACTGGCCCATCACTAAAACACAGAAAATGCGTCTCGCACTTCATCCATGGAATCACAATCCGTCGGTGCACGGCCGATACCGAGGGCTCACATAACATACGAGTTAGTGGAAGGAGTTCAAAGGGATACACTTCAAGTAGAATCAATGTCCCATTATAAGGAAAGAAAGATGGGAAGTTTATCCTAAATGCCATATAGCCTCTCGAAGGTAGGTATGGACATCATCATACCGATCCGTAGACTCTACTATACACTTGCTGATGACTCGTTGAACCTATGAACCTAGAGCTCTGATACCAACTTATAACTACCCAAAATCCAACTAGTCATGATAGCAACTAATCCAACAGCTAGGTAAGCCAATTAACAACAATCCAATTCAAATGAGATTTACTGAGAAAATAAATGATGAAATAATTGATCCTTGATACATAAATCCCAAGGATTGGTAGTACAATTATGAGCCTCTAAGACTTAGAGATTACAAAACTTCTATGAAATAAGTACATCATCTGCTTGAAATGTACATAAACAGATTTATAAATCTAAAGCTACCAAGAATAAGAGGTAGCTGTAGCAAGTAAATCTTCAATGCCAGCTCTCGCCATACACAGCAACACCAGCTCCAAAATCTACACGCAAGGTGCAGAAGTGTAGTATGAGTACAACTGACCCCATATACTCAATAAGTAACAAACCTAACCTTAGGCTGAAAGCAGTAACGAGCTCGAAAAAATGGTCAGAGTCCAACACAAATAGCCAAGAACAACTTGTAATAATATAATGAAAGTAGTACATGTAATGACTCAAAAGATATTATGCTCGGCTCATTCATAGTTACGAAGAATAGACATGCTTTTCAGGTATAACAATAAAACCCAAATCTTTCATCGAAATCACCAAAATATGAGTATAGCAGAAAAACTGTGATTTTTCCCAAACTTTCAGCAATAGATAAGATATTTCATTATCAGATAGCATGAGGAAAATACATCTCTATACCTACATACCAATATACATGTCAATTCATGAATGTCACAACACTGTGTAGTATGAGGAAAAATGCATCTCTATGCCTATATGTCAAGTATGCATGTCAAATAAATGACTCAACCCAGGTCTGCACCTCAGAACCTGACAAAACTCACAAAATCCGACAACCCCTTAAGTTATGAGTCCAACCATACTAATTCCACTCAAATCCGACTCTGAATCGATGTCCAAAACTCAAAAATTCATTTTATGAAAGTTTAGACAAACATCCCAATTTCTCCTTTGAAATCATTAATCAAATGCCAAAAACGAAGATAGATTCATGAAATATAATCAAAACCGAGTAGAAAATACTTGCCCCAATCCATGTGGTGGAAAACGCCTCCATAATTGCCCAAATCCAAGCTCCCCAACTCAAAATGTGTAAAAATGAATAAAACCCTTGATTTATAACTTCTGCACAGCTATTTTCGCATTTGCGAACTCAAGGCCGCTTATGCGGTGTCGCTTCTGCGACAACTCATCCGCTTTTGCAGAAACCACTGAACACCCGTTCATTCGCACCTGCGGACAAAGTCTCGCTTCTGCGCAATCACAGGTGCGATATCAACCCATGCTACTGCACGCCATTTGCTTCTGCGCTCCAAGCTTTTGCATCTGCGCCATCGCAGATGCGTTGAGTCCTCCGCATCTACGACTCCTGCCCCCAGCTACACTTTCCACTTCTGCAAATCCTTTGTTGCTTTTTCGGCTTTGCACCTGCACCCATAGCTTGGCAGGTGCGGTCACATCAGAACCCCTGCCAAACCAGCATTGCAAAAATGATCCAAAACGATCTGAATCTCGTCCGAAACTCATCCGATCCACTCGGGACCCCATCCGACTATACCAATAATTTCAAAAACATTACACGGACCTACTCGGGGCCTCAAATCAGGCGTAGCTACATCAAAACCATGAATCGCACCTCAAATCGACTTAACGAACTTTTGAGCCTTCAACTCTCAAAACTCATGCCGAACCATATCAAATCAACTCAGAATGACATCAAATTTTTCACGCAAGTCCCAAATGATATAACGAAGCTATTATAATTCTCAAATCCACAATCTGAACCCAATAGCGTCAAATTCAACTCCCGGTCAAACTTAGGAACATTCAAGCCTTCAAATTGCCAACTTTCGCCAATTAGCGTCGAAACCTTCTAGAAATATCCAAATGCAAATTCGGGCATACGCCTAAGTCCAAAATTATCCTAACTCCGATCTGGGGTCAAATACACAAAAGTCAAACTTGGTCAACTCTTCCAACTTAAAGCTTCTAAAATGGGAATCATTCTTCCAAATCAAATTCCGAATCACCCGAAAACCAAAACCGATGATACACATAAGTCATAATACATCATAAGAAGCTACTCATTCCCTCAAACCATTGAACAAAATGAAAATGCTTAAAATGACCAGTCGGGTCGTTACAACAACTAAGGTTGTCCATGTTGTTCTTTCCTTATAAATTTATTCCAAGAATATATGTATGATCCTTAAATCCTATTGAGGTTTCATATTGATTGTATGGATGCTCATAACATTAATCGAAGGTGCAACGACCCTACCATATGAGTCCAGTATGCATTACATATATGTATTTATTTTACTCCACCAAGCCATACTATAGTCGGCTGGGTACGACACCTATTGTGCAACCGATCAGTTGGGTTTTACCGAGCTCTACATCGCCGGGTACGATTCTACCAAGCCTTATGATGGCCAGGTATGTTTATACCGAGCCTATTACGCTCGGGTACAATATGATGATGATGCCCACAGAGGTGTATGTTTTTAAAAGCTTATATATATATATATATATATATATATATATATATATATATATATATATGTATCATGCATTTCATGTCAGTAGACCGCAGTGGCACTCGGATGTTACAGGTTGTGTCTTCTCTTCCTCTCTTTACATTACTATTCTTATTTATGCTTTCCTGCCTTACATACTCAGTACTTTATTCCTACTGACATCCCTTTTGACTAGGGACACTGCTTTTCATGCCCCTACATCCCGATAGATAGGTTGACAGTACTCCTAGTAGGCTATCATCTCAGCAGAAGGTGTCGGTGCACTCCATTTGATTCAGAGTTACCTATTTGGTTAGCATGCTTTGGACATGTATTGATTGGTATGGCGGGGTCCTGTCCCGACCATTATGACATTTATGTACTCTTAGAGGCTTGTAGATAGATGTCATGTATATGGATACTTGTATGGCCTTGTTGGCCTATGTTTTGAGTGCACAAATGATCATATCGGCCTTATAGGCCCGTATATCATATGAATAAGTTTATATATCATGTTGGGTCGTTCTATATCGAGTATTCCCTTATGTTTTATTCTGGTTATCTCATGACGGCCTTTTTCGTCTCATTTAGCCATGATAGTATGATAAGAAAGATACGTTGGTACTCGGTTGGGTAAGGCACTAGGTGCCCGTCGCCGCCATTCGATTTGAGTCGTGATACCAAGCCTCATCCTAAGACCCGAGTCTCACATATACACACTATGTCGAACCCAACTAGCTGCAACAGGTCATGAATACATCCTTAAGATATAACCACACGACGTAAACCAGTGCTCATAAGTCCAATACCTCCGGCCACAGTAGCTGCCCATCATCAAACCTAGCACTAGTAAATAACCTCATATCAATTAGAACCTTGTTCCAAATCATCCCAACACTACTAATGGTGTATGAAACATGTAGATCTCATAACCACTCACCCTATCAATAATCCATACAAAATTCAACCTAGACACATACGATGCAATCCGTACCTAACAATACAACTCCAATACAACTAAAGATGGAAAGAGAAACACATGAGAGAGCTATCCAACAAGTCTGACAGGCACAACTTTATACCTCGTACTTTCATGTTAGAACTTGTCTTAAGTGAATCTATATGATTCAGAGAGTTGAAGGACCTTTACAAAGGTAACGATGGGATAAAACAAGTTTTAAAGAAGTATCTTGAGGGTTGGAAGGTTAAAAAGTTAATCGAATCGAAGAAAATAAATTTCATCGAAAGTGGATAAGTTGGGAATGTTATAACCCCTGTTTCTGGGGTTAGAGTAGGGTTCTTAGGATGATAATTAGGTAATTTTATGACTTAATTAGTTGTATGATAGTCGAGTGTTAAGTTTTTGTAACGACCCAGCTGGTCGGTTTGAGAATTAGAGCCCCGATCCCCTAATATCTACTTTCCCCACATTTGTTTCTGCTTTTGGGATTTTTCGGAGTGATTGGTTATGGAATTCGGGGAGTTTTGGGACACTTAGTCCCTTTTTGTGAATTTAAGCCTTAGAATTGGACCATAGTGGGAACTGTGTGAAGACGAATTCGGAATAAAATTTTATCGACTCTATTAGCTCCATTGAGTTCGTGAGCTTAGGAGCACATCCGAAATGTATTTTGGAGGTTTGTAGTAGATTTAATCTTGAATTGGCAAAAGTTAGTTTTTCGGCGATTTCAGCCGATAGTGAAAATTTTGATATCGAGCTTGGAATAGAATTTCGAAGTGGTTGTAGGGTCATAGTATCATTTGTGACCTGTGTGTAAAATTGGAGGTCATTCGGACTAGATTTGATGTGGTTCACCATCGTTTGTAGAATTTGGAAAATTCTAAATTCTTAGGCTTGAATCTGTGCTTAATTCATGATTTTGGTGTTGTTCGATGTGGTTTGAAGGGTCGACTAAGTTCGTATGGTGTTATAGGATTGGTTGGTAGGTTAGGTTGAGGTCCTGGGGGCCTCGGGTGTGTTTTAGATGCTTCACAGAAGGAAATGAAACTTAGGAAAACAAAATCTAGTGCATTGCTGGTTCTGGTGTTTCGCACCTGCGGAGTGGAGGTCCGCAAGTGCGGACTCGTAAGTGCGCATGGGAAGCTCGCAGATGTGGAAATGGGCTTGTCAAGCTAGGCTCGCAGGTGCAGCTAGTTGTCCGCAGAAGCGAAACCGCAGATGTGGCCCAGGGGTCACAGGTGCAGACCCAGCCCAAGTAAGTGGACTTTGCGCCTGCGATGGGTTTGTCCGCAGGTGCGTGACCGCAGTTGCAGTCCTGGTCCACATGTAGGGAAATCGCTGGGTTGAAGAGACAGATTCGAGGGTTCATTCCTTATTTTTCACCAATTCGAATGTTAGCTCGGGAGAAGGCAATTTTGCAAGGGTTTTGAACAGGAAATCAGTGGGTAACAATTATTAACTCTAATTCATGTATATTTTATTAATCTATTATTATTTTCCCTCGTCTAATTAAGGAATTTGAGGGTAGAATTCGGATTTAGATGATTTTTTGTTCGAGTGAGATTCGACTCCGGACTTATTAGCCAGAATATATTTGCAACGACCGCTTAGTCCTTTTTATAAGGCATAGTTGGGCATGATCAAATTTTGGCGTTGTTGCCGAAAAATTAACAGTGTTATTAATTGCAGCTAAAAGAAGTGCTAGAATTCTTAGTGTAGTCAATTTTCTCCATTCTAAACCAAATACATTGAAATTTTAACGTTTGTAGTCTTGGGTGTTACAGATGCATGTCTAGGAACTCCTCAAGAACTGGTGAATTGCTCGAAGCGTTATCAGATCCTGAGAAAGTTTTCAAGGCACTAAATCATGCAAACAAGAAAAACAAACAACAACGAAACTCGACAGAACAAATCGAACCAAACATGGCTGACGGAATAGAAAATCCAATCAACAACAGAAACAATGAGAATGAACCAAACAATCAGGGTGTGATGCCTCTTGTACCAGAATCAACATTATATGATTGGGCACAACTCACCGCCGACAATCTAGCAACCGCAATTGCAGTCCCTCAGATACAAGCAGAATCATTCCAAATCACAAATAACATGCTACATTTGTTGCAGAACAAGGGACTGTTCTCAGGGTCACACATTAAAGATCCTCAGCAGCACCTGAGGAATTTTCTATCAATATGTTTAACGCAAAGGCAACTTAACGTAACATCGGACGCAATAAAGCTTTTGTTGTTCCCATTCTCGCTGACAAGAGAAGCTCAGACTTGGCTTAATTCACTCCCCATAAATTCCATCACTACTTGGGAGGAATTAGTCAAGCAATTTTTGAACAAATTCTACCCACCAAATAAAACTGCCCAACAGATTGATGATATATTGAGCTACAGGAAAAGACCAACAATATCACTACAAGAAATGTGGGAGAGGTTCAAGGGCATGCTGGTTAAGTGTCCACATCATGGTATTCCAGATCAGATGTTGGGGCAGAGATTCTACATGAGACTAGCTGACAGCTTAAAGGCCAATGTTGATACTTCAGAAGGTGGAGCATTTCTGAGTAAAACGTTCGCAGAATGCAAGATCCTACTTGATAAGATGGCACAAAACTCAGGATAGATGACAAGAGCCTCCACGATCACTCCGGTAGTTCACTCAGTGGCTTTGGACCCAAACAACTCCATAGCTGAGAATATGGCCACTCTAATGATACAAATGAGTATCCTTACCAAAAAGATTGATAAATCAAGCCAGAAACAGCAGGTTCACATAGTTGACACAACTAATGGGGGCTTATGTACACCATGCATTAACCAACCATATGTTTGCTCGTGGAGTGCGGAAGGTGACAACCAGCAATATCAGGAAGATATGAATTATGTAGCCAACTATGGGGGACAGAGGCAAGGTGGTCAGAATTGGGATCAACATAATCAATAATATAGACTAGCGCAGTAGCAGTACAATAACAACAACAATCCTGGAGCTATGCGACCACTGGTTCAAGTTGCGCCTTACCAAAGGCAACAGGGCTACATCCAACAAAATCAGCAACTGACTTATTAACAACCTCAACAACAACAGATTATGAGACTAGATGATGGGTTTACTAAACTTAAGGGAATGCTGGACAGCAACAACAGAATGCTGCAACAATTGATTAGGTCCACGGGAAAAATGCAACAGAGGGTAGACTCGCATGAGTCATCAATAAAAGGTATTGAGATTCAATTAGGACAGATTTCTATGGTCCTAAACAATCATTCCCAAGGGACGTTACCTGCAGATACACAAGTCAATCCAAAAAAATAGGGCCTGAAACAGCTTATGGCAGTAAGTCTATGAAATAGTAGAGACCTAGATCTAGAGCAAGAGATGGCTCGCGAAAGTCTACTAAAACACTTGTGCCAGTACCCATCGAGATAGATGACTCAACAGGTTTAACAGAGGTGACGGTACAATATGCGCCAGCTGAAACAAGCAAAGAAAAAGAAGTCGCGAAGAAAACTGAGTTAGCAAGAGAAGGCAGCAGAAACAGTGCCAGAGCAGGTTCAAAATCAAATCACAGGAAAGAAGCGGCCTCCAACACCTTTCCCCCAGAGATTGGACAAATATCAAAAAGATGAGCAATATAAGAAATTCTTAGAGATGTTGAAGCAAATTCAGGTAAACATTCCATTGATTGACGCCTTAAAGGAAATGCCTGGTTATGCAAAAATGATAAAGGACTTGATGTCTCATAAGTTCGACTTTCAAGACTTGGCCACGGTTACACTGACTCAGACATGTAGTGTTGTTGTGACAAGACCCATAGCTGAGAAATTATCTGATCCAGGGATTTTCACAATCCCATGCACAATAGGCAACTATGCGTTTGCTAAGGCACTTTGTGATTTGGGGGCAAGCATAAACTTGATGCCCTTGGCTATCTACAAAAGGTTAGGCATTGGAAGAGCTAGACCCACGTCTATGTTATTACAGCTGGCTGACCGGACAGTGAAGAAGACCTCTGGTATCCTTGATGATGTATTAGTATAGGTGGGGAAGTTTGTTTTCCCAGCAGATTTTGTCATTTTAGACAGCCGGGTTGACGAGGAGATTCCCATAATTTTGGAAAGGCCATTCTTGGCCACTGGGAGAGCCCTAATTGATTGTGAAACTAGAGAGCTAAAGATGAGACTGAACGATGAAGAGATAATGTTTAATGTGTAGAAATCTATGCGGCGACCCAGTGAGTTTGCTAACTGCTCTCTGATAGAAGCTGTGGATGTGATCTTGGAGGAGGAAGATGAGACTCTGAATGCAAAAGACCCTCTAGCAGCATGCCTCATGAACTTAGAAGAAATGAATGGTGAAAACTTGGCAGAGTGGGTTTTGGCCCTTGAAGGGCGAGGGTACTGGAGAAAAGAGCTTGAATTCGAGCCCTTACACTTAGAAGAAAGAAAAACACCTCCAGCTAAGCCATCAATTGAAGAGCCACCACAGTTGGAACTAAAACCGTTACCGTCTCACCTCAGGTACGCTTTCTTGGGACCCAAATCCACTTTACCTGTTATTATCTCATCCAGTTTGTTAGATGTACAGGCAGAATAGCTTTTGAAGGTGTTAATGGAATGCAAGACTGCAATTGGCTGGACCATTGCGGATATTAAGGGGATCAGCCCGACATTTTATATGCATAAGATTCTACTGGAAGATGGGCACAAACCTTCCAGAGAACATCAAAGAAGGCTAAACCCTAACATGAAAGAAGTGGTGAAGAAAGAAGTGATCAAGTGGTTAGATGCGGGAATCATCTTCCCAATCTCTGACAGTAACTGGGTTAGCCCAGTTCAGTGTGTGCCAAAGAAAGGTGGAATGACTGTGGTGTCTAATGAGAATAATGATTTGATCTCGACTAGTACAGTTACAGGTTGGCAAATTTGTATGGATTATACAAAACTAAACACAGCCATCCGGAAAGACCATTTTCCTTTACCATTCATTGATCAAATGTTGGATAGACTGGCAGAGAGGTCTCACTTTTGCTTTTTGGATGGGTATTCGGGGTATAATTAGATTTCCATAGCCCCTGAGGATAGAGAGAAGATATCATTCACTTGTCCGTATGGCATCTTTGCCTTTCGAAGAATGTTGTTTGGCCTATGCAATGCACCGGCCACCTTTCAGAGGTGTATGTTAGCCATTTTCACTGACATGGTTGAAGATATTATGGAAGTCTTTATGGATGATTTCTCTGCGGTGGGGGATTCGTTCGAAGACTGTCTGCACAATTTAAGAAGAGTGTTGAAAAGGTGTGTGGAGACAAATTTAGTGCTGAACTGGGAGAAATGCCATTTTATGGTACAAGAAGGTATAGTGCTGGGGCATCGAGTGTCCAATAAGGGTATTGAGGTTGACCATGCTAAGGTTGAGGTGATTGAGAAGTTTCCACCGCCTACTTTAGTTAAGGAAGTAAGAAGTTTCCTTGGGCATGCCGGGTTCTACATGCGATTTATAAAGGATTTCTTTAAAATTGCTAACCCCTTATGTAAACTCCTTGAAAAGGATCATTCTTTTGTGTTTTCTGATGATTGCCGGTTAGCATTTGAGGAGCTGAAGAGGAGACTGGTGACCGCACCAATCATCATTGCACCCAACTGGGAGCAACCATTTGAGCTCATGTGTGATTAACTCCAATATCTTCTGTTCTAACCGTAAAACCAAGTTATTTTGCGCCAGAGTACTCCGACCATCCGAAGTTTCGACATTCTTGGCGTGCATAGCGTTGTCTTTCCTGATACCACTCATATAGTCCATCTTAGCTTTTCCTTTGTTCTTAGGATCACTTGGAGGAGGAGGAGGACCTCTAGATCTGGTATGATATGTTGATGATGCCAGTATGCACGAACCAACCTTAGGGGATGGGAATAAACAAAGAAAAGAAGAAAAAACAAAAGGTAAACAAGTCAGTAAGGAGTATAAAAAGGATATTTACGATATTTAAACACGTATTGAGGAATTATAAATTCGCGTCCTAATTTGGGGACCTCATCGTGCCCGAGGTAGGCCTAGCGACATATAACTTTGGAGAAAACTCAATGCCAATAACTGCGTCATTTCATTAATATGATAAATAGACCAAATCTCTACTAAAACGACAATAATTATACAGAGTCACTAGTGGCATTTGCCTTATTACAGTCAAATTCTAAAACGAATCTAGAAAACATCATTCCTAATCTACTCGGTCCCAGAGGGACCTTCTCCAAGCTTATCCTTTTTAGCCCCGTCAATCCGATTCCCCAGGTCGCGCATGTCCAACAGCAGATACGCCCTTGCTAGATGTCCTCCTTCATTGCCCTCTGCGTTCTGACAATCCGAGACGCTTTTCCTCATCTTTCCCTCAAGTTCCATCAAACCCTGCTCCAAATACTCGAACCTTTCTGTTGATTTAGTAGCGATCCCCCTCCATTCATTGATTACTTCCATGTCCACTTTATGTTGTTCCAAATGCCTGGCCTCAGATTCAAAGACCCTTTTGCGCAACCTCTTGTATTTGACTTGTGCTTCAGCAGCTTCGTTTATGACCCTATTTCTCAAATCAACCCCTGGCTTGACCTCTCCTGCTATGTCATCGACCAACCATGATGGGTAGAAGTACACATGGCCGGCATGATACCTGTCTGGCTCGATGGTATCTTTCTCCACAATAATCTTTTGATGCCACATGTGATGTGCCTCGAACTTGAATGGAATGGCATTCCCTTGGAAGTATGCTTTGTAATGAACCATTTTGGAAACTCATGGTATAACCTATTTTCTCCTAGCTTGCCTCATGACTCTGATAGGAGCATAAGGATAGATTTCCCTTAATCTGATTAGCACTAGATGAGGAACATCTCTCGACCTGATGATGAATTCACTGCTAGGGAACCACTCGAACATCCAATGTACCTTGTCATCAGTCAAATTGCTAAAGAAATGTACCCAGCTCACAGCGTTTCCTGGTTGTGCAAACCTGTCTGGGATAAAAGTCATTCTCTTTGGATGGTGATAAGCTATGTGGTCATTGCATGGTCGTCGCGGAAATTTTTGACGGTATTGTCCTCTCTGAAGGTGTTCCAACAACCATATTTGCAGCAATAGATTTCAACCCTCGAAATGCCTATATCCCTTTTTGCAATGGTCTAAGGCTCAGTACATCTCAGCCACCATCATTGGGACAATAGTGTAAGTTTGCCCCTCAATTCCTTCCATTAGGGTCTTAGTGACCATAGCTAGGCGAGTGTGGATCTTTTCTCCTTGTATCGGGAATATCAGCATCTCTAGAAAACAAACAATGAATACAAAAATCCAGCGGCGAGTCCAACCCAAAGAAGTGATGGCAAATTCATCATGGTAAAGACAATATGACTTGCTGTGACCATAATGCTCGTCAAGGAAGTCGAATGGTATGTAAGATTTCTTCAGACATACTAACTCATCATTTTTCCTGAAACCCATCATTTTTAGGAAACCTCGAGAAGTACGGTTTTCCGATACCAACAAGCCAGGGCTATCCCATGGGAGCCCAGTGAAGCCTCCTATTTCCTCTAGAAGGGGAGTCGTTTCTATATCACCAAAACAGAAGACGTCCCTCTTCTCATCCAGAACATGGTGGCAGCCTCAATTAATACATTGTTCGGCTGACTATCTAACAAAGAGAGTAAATTCCCGAGAACTCATTTCACATAGTTTTTGTCACTTGGCGAGAGATTTTCCCACCAATATATCAACAAAGGTGGGATACTTCAAACTACGCCGAATCTGGGGATTTTGTGCCTCATTTCTGCAAAACAAATAAGGTTATCCCTTTCCCACTCGAGATTCGACTATTTACACATTAATGATTAGCATATCGGCACGTTTTCTCCAAATAATGCACATATCATGATTGTACCCATTGGGATTTAAGGAAATCCCAGTGGGCTTTGGACAAGGCTTGCCTTAGAGAGTTATTACGCGGATAGCGTTCTAACCCATACTAGGTTTAGACATGATGCATGCACAGTTAATATTAGAGTGGGGGTTTCTAGAAGAGTCTAGACAGGTACCATTAAGTGGACAACTTGAGAGGGGAAGGCACAGAACCGTCGATTGCACCACTGATCGACTAGTTTTACCGCAAATAAGCTATTCTAAATTTGAAGAGGTGATTTAGGAAGAGCGCGAACACTGATCAAGCGCCGCTATGGTATTAATTATGCACGGGTGGAATATTATGTGGAGCATGCTTTATGTAAAGATAAAACAACACATTGTCAAGTATTTTTCATGATGAAGACAATAAACGCAGTATTAAATGGAGCGTAAAGACCTAAAAAGAAAGGAAACAAGGAAGAAGTTAGTTCGCGCAATGTGAAAGAATTGTAATATAGCAAGCAAGGGGGTAGGGGTAGGGAGAGACATTATATAACAAATTTAAAAATAATTCGTAGCAAGTGAACATGACTAAAAAATAAAGGAAAACGCACATTGTAACCAAATTAAGCAAAGATTTGCATATTAATACAAACTCAAAATAGAGGAAAATAGGGGAAAGGGTGTGCATGTAGCCATAAAAAGGGGAAAATGGAAGCGGGATGTTCATGTAACGATAAAAACAAGGAAACACATTCATCAAAGAAGACTAATTCATATAGACCAATTTCGCTATGGTAAGAGCCTAAAAATATCCCCAGCAGAGTCGACATGCTGTCGCGCCCCCTCTTTCTCGCGAAATCGGGTTTCGACACGTGACAACTCTTTTAAAGGAAGGTGTTAAAAGAGAGAGTCGCCACCTAACGGGTTTGAGGTACGTTAGGGCAGCTATTTGCAAATAACTCTGGTTTAACCAGTTTGCATCACCAAAGATTGGGTAAGGGCTCATATTACCTCGAAGAGAAGGTGTTAAGCACTCTTCGAGGTCCACAACTGTGGGTCCCAATGAATGGCATAAATTACAGAATAAAATAACTATAGAGAGCCTATAGTAGGCCCAAAGATATACCCAACCAGGCCAGGCTTTCATTCCCATGGTTCACAACAGCCCAGAAATTACATCTTCAATGACATAAGACAGACAGAAACCAATTGATTCATCCAGTAGGTAGAAAATAGAGTTGAGCAAATAGAATTAAGACCCTAGTGTGTCAGAGTTCCCAAGGGCTTCAAGAACCCAGGGCAGTACTCACACTAGGGAGGTTTGATAGGGGAAATTCAGAGAAAGACTAAGGACCAAATCCTAGTGTGTCAGAGTTCACAAGGGTCTCAATTGGACCCCGAGCAGTGAGTAGGTAGAAAACAGAGTTGAGCAAATAGAATTAAGACCCTAGTGTGTCAGAGTTCCCAAGGGCATCAAGAACCCAGGGCAGTACTCACACTAGGGAGGTTTGATAGGGGAAATTCAGAGAAAGACTAAGGACCAAATCCTAGTGTGTCAGAGTTCACAAGGGTCTCAATTGGACCCCGAGCAGTGCTCGCACTAGGGAGGTCAAATGATAGAACCTAAGTAGCCTTGGCTTTCAGCCGGCTAAGAATAAGAACTCGAAAGAGACCAGGCAGTAAGGGAATAGACTAAGGTTAAGGAACAACACTGAGGGATACAAGCAGATTCAAGTTGAGCACATAGAACATGTAGTAGAACATGCTTAGGTTTTGAGAACAGACTTAAGAAAGTTTCAGAAAAACAAGTTCAACACATAATGCATATACTAACAAGGCAGGTTTGCAAGATTGATGTACACAGACTCATAGTAAGAAAAAGGTTCATATTATGCTAAGTGTAGATGCTAGTGTCCAAAAAGGTTCATATTATGCTAAGTGCACACGAGAACAATCTAGAAATGCATTAAACCACAATCTTCAGAAGTGAAAACATATGTTGATGACAGGTAAATAAGAATGAAATGACAAAGGTTTGGTAACTCACCAGTTAAGCGAAAAAACAAGAAAGAACTGAAGTCCACAGTATTATGAATATCAACAAAGTGCAAGAACCTAGAATATTTGGCCCTGGCTTTCAGCCAGCCAAGAACCAGAATATAGAGCAAGAGTATTAGAGAACAAAGAGCACGCAACTTTAATTGTTTTTAGTAAATTTCTTAATGATTCCCCCCAAAGGGAGAATCATAGATTTGTACAATTGTATAAGCGGCTAATTTATATTTTCTTGCAATTCTAAAACGATAGCTATTCATCGTTTATGGATTTCTGTTAGCATAATTATCTATTTTTTAAATTGTTTTTTACATGCATTATCCAAAAACATTCACGAGTCACTTATAATAATAGTTCAATCCTTTCAGTAAGTAGTAATCTATCCGTGTTTTTATACTCCATTATTAGCAGAAATATTTGTTTTATTCACATACATTACCCAAAATATTCACGGAGTTAATTATAAAATAGTTCAAACCTGATAACCTCAGAGAATGCAGCCTCAGTTACGACTTCTCAACAACAAGTATAATCATTGGCTTAATTTCTCTCTCTATACTTTTTAAATTTTTCCTTTTTGCCTAATGGCATTACCAGTAAAGTAAATGTGACCAACTTCAGTTGACATGGAATTCATATATTCCTTCAAAGACCAAAACAACAGATTCTTTGAGAAGGTAAGCAATAAGAGCATAACCAAATTTCTGTTATTCTGATCTTTTTATTGGATGATCCATTTAATGTATATGACAAGGAAAACGAACGCCAGGGCAAGCACCCTTAATCATTATAAAGCTCTTTCAAGGGTAATACAAGAAAAGGGCCATATCAGGAATTCTAAAAAATTATTACAAGCTAGAAAAACTCAAAGTGATTAAAAAAATAAAAGTGAAACACATAATTGTAGGAGTCATCATCAGTTGAGAAGTTAAAGTCACCAAAACTTAGAATTTAACTATAGAATTTCTTCTATATAGTTTCATATCTTTATATGAGATTTCTGTTTACCCTTAAAATTGAATAACAATTAAACTTATAATATGATTCTAAGGACACGTGATTTCATCTAATACCAATTGACAAATGTGAGGATGATTAATAGAAATTAACAATAAAGTAAAGCAAATCAGTGTTAGAATGAGACTCAGCCCTCGAGTTTGGACACCCTCGAATTGGTTGGTGCAAGAACTATGAAAGTATAACAAGCTGAATAACAATGGTGAGAACAATAAAGAGAATTATATTGCTTTTTATGTCTGTCAATCGTGTGCTACAAATGAGTAGAACCCCTTTTATATAGTAGAGGAGTTCCACTTATGGTACAATTCTAATTACAGAAAGAAACCCCATGATTAGCTAATTAACCATTTCTTGTTTGATCCGTTCCGAAATTTACGCCGTGATCCTCGACCAGCCACCGAGATTTACGCCATGATCCTCGGTCAGCCACGGATATCTTGCCTTTCTGTTATTATGCTATCTCCGATCTTGCTCGATGTCTGTCTCATTTGGCTTCGATCGCTACTAGCCTCGATCTCGATAGGTACCTCGGTTCTGAGCTCGGTACCTTACCCTCGTGATATGGCCTATTCCGTTACGAGACCGTCCTTCGATACAAACCCCCGGTCTTGGTCAAACAGTAAAATCGGGTGGGCCTGGTTTTAACCGTATACAGATAGTCCCCTCATTTTTTTGGAGTGTAATGACAAGAAACGAATTGAGCCTTCGAGTTTCTACCTCGACCTGTCATGACGTCATCCTTGTAATGTAAGTGACGGAAGTGACTGAAATGTCCCGTCTGTACAGTTACCAAGGCAACAAATGCACGTCATTCGATGGTTGGCCACCGACAATATTGAACCGTCATTGTGAAATTTATAAATAGCCCCTCTTTCCACCATTTCGAACTTTTACTTTCACATTTCTAATCTCCAAAGCTTTTTATATCTTCTAACTTCTTCATCTGCAAATCTACGATTTTCACTGCTACCATCTTCTCAAAATACCAAATCTTATCATCTCCGTCTATTTTAAACTTCAAACCCATACAAAAATGGCAAAAACATCAAAAATTGTTCCTCAAAAGGAAAACGCTTCTTCATTGCGGTCGGCCGGAGATAAAACACCAGTGGAACCACGACCTGAAGAGTGTGTTCCCTGGAGGGTGTTCTCACTTCTGACTTCAAGACCGATAAAGCCTCGTCGATTCCTGGTCGATGTGAGCCAGTGTCGAGGTATATATGCTCGATAACCGAAGGGTACCTTAAGCAGGTAAGGAAAGACTGCAACTGGAAAGGCAAAGAAGTGGTGATCCCGACCCCGGAATAAGATATTACCACCCATGTGGAAGGGTTTTTAAGTATTTACACTTACCCATTCACCTGTCCCCCTCGACCCCTTCGTCATTGATTTTTGTCGTCAGTATCAAATAACCCTAGGACAAATCCATCCTTCTTTTTGGCGAATTGTCATTCTGCTCTGATTCTTCGTGAGCAAAGTCGAGGGGATGCCTTTCACCCTCGACCACCTCATCAGGTTATACAGTCCCCACCTCTATCGAGGTGGGTTAACAAAACTCCAACGCCGGGCCACCAAAGTGTTGTTCTCGAGCATAGATGAGGACAAGGACCGAGGCTGGATGGGCCGGTTCATTTGGGTGAGGACTTCCGACCTAATCCTGACCGAGAAGATGTCATTTCCTGAAAAATGGAATATGAAGCGTAAGTACAGTCCCACTATTAGTTCTTATTTATTATTTTGCCCCTTTGCTTCTTCTTATCGATATCCTTTTCCGTGATGTAACGGTTGCTTGGATGCCCAGTGCAATTCCTAACCTCAAAAGCTGGGTTCGGGACCTGGCCTCGACCTCTACATACGCTGAGCGCTCGTGGCGCGATTTATCAAAGGGCCGATGGGAGGCCAAAACTCATGGTAAGCCCCTTTTCCATATCTTTGATGGTTCTATCAAGGCATTTCTCACTTAATTTCTTTTCATATAGACCTGGGCAAAGATGTTGTTATGAGGCCCCTATCAGGTGAGGAGCAGACTTCGATCCCGGCACCGAAACAGGCAAAGGACAAAAAGAGGAAAAATACTTTACCCTCTGAGGATCCAAAACCTAAGAAGAAGAAGGCTCGTAAGCCGAAGAAGAACATCATCCTCCTGAATGAAGAGTCTGTTCAGCGTCTAAGGGAAGAGGACGAAGAAGAGGAAGAAGATGACTCTGGGCTAGTGGCCCGAGCGAGAATGAGCAGCGAGGCCCCAAAGGCCACTTAATTGGTGAAAGCTTCAGAGACTCCGTCTCGAGATGAGGGGGTCTCGAGAAAAAACTTGGGCAAAGTCACCGAGTCATCGAGGATCGAAGATGCTTCCCACCACACTGAGCCAATGGTGGGTACGGCTGTCGAGGCCTCTCGAGATAAGGAGAACGCCCCGAGTGACCCACTCGGGGCAATAGAAATTGGAGGCTCCTCGCTGCTCCCCTCATTTTCTGAGGAGATGATTCAAGAGGCTCGGGCCTTGAAGACCCTCTCCATTGAAGGATCCCACGGAAGGGAGGATCCTTTCCGCGATTACTTTACTGGGGTCGAAGATGCTGCCGGCCTGAGTGACTTGGAAGTCTCGAGGAAGGACTCGGGCAAGGCATCGAGCCTTTTCAATGATGCGCATCAAACTCTAAATAAGGTAAGCCTTAACTCCCCTTGTTGGTAATACCTTTGTATTTATTTTTCTCTTTCTAACTTCTTTTCTTTTTTCGGTGTAGGCCTCAGCGCTTCATCGGGAAGAATTTTCTCGGTCTCGAGCCGAGCTGAGTCGGTATGAGGCTGACATTCAAAGGCTTACCGATGAGAGGAATGCCCTCAACCTTCTCGGCAAGCAAAAAGAAGAACATATCAAGGACCTCCAAGCCGAGTTGGCCACGGCTCACAAAGATCAGACCGACCTGATCGAGCAGGTAATGAAAATCTTAAAAGTTCATGGGCTCGATTCAGGAACAGTGGCTAACATTTCAATCTCACAGCTGCAGTAGAAGATCGAGAGGATCGAGCAGTTCCGCGAGGAGGTAGATACGATAACGGCAGAGTCCTTGGGGTGAAAAGAAGGTATGGACCGCTTTGCTGTAGAAAAAGAGACTACTCGAGCCCAATTATCATTGGTCGAAAGTCAACTTCAAGGGATGAAGGAGAAGAGCTTGACTCAAGCAAGGAAAATAGAGGAGCTCGAGGCTCGGTTGGCTTCTGAACTTGCCAAGGCCAAATCTGAACCCGAAAAGGCAAAGGTCGAGGCAGATGCGATCGTGGTCGTCTACCGGGCTGATGCTGAAGCCGCTCAAGTCCAAGCAAGAGAGGCAGCCGAGACCGCTCAAACTCGAGCATATTGGATTGCCGAACTTGCCAAATACCAATCTCGGAGGGAAACCCTCGAGGAAATCCACGCTCAAGGTTTCGATCTTACCAACGAGATAGTAAAGGCTAGAGAGCATGAAGCCGAAGCTGGAGCGCTGGCCACTTCCGATGAAGATGATGATGATGGCAGCAAGAGCGGGTCCGAGAATGGGGAGGACCTCGGTGGAGAAGAAGTTGCCCCCGAAAAAGATCAGGAACCTTAGGATTTTTCACTTTTGATCTTTTGTATAGGATCCTGATCGGACCTTGTAAATATTCTCATATATATAAAAATCTTTTTCCTTTCCGACTTGTCTTTATTTCATTTATGCCTTGTGAAAATTTTGTTCATAAATTCGAGGTTTAGGCAATTTGATTGAAGCCAAACTAGTGTAGTTTTTATAATCGAGTGAGTACTTGCTCGAACTCGGAATAGGGTGACCCTTAGGTTTTAATTGAGTGAGGATGATTTCTCAAAAATAAACTGGCCCTTTAGGCTCTTGAATTAGGCTGATACGACCATAGAAAAAAGAATGGCTTTCTCCCCCTTTTCGGCTTGAAAAGTTTATTGTTTAATCATATAAATTCTGTTGTGCCTTAGCACGAAATAAAGGGTTTGCTCGAGAGTTCGAACAGTTCTATATCCATTAGGATTTTCAAGGATCGATATTATCGAGACCCTTTGTTTCGTAATACCTTAGCATAAGATAAAGAATTTGTTCGAGAGTTCGAACGACTTTGTACCCATTTGGGTTTTCGAGGGTCAATATTATCGAGACCCTTAGAAATGTAGCCGAGGGTAGCCTTTTTAATCGGTTTGTGAAAATATTTGAAGGCCTGTTTAATAACGGGAATCGGACGTCTCCGAATCGTGTTAATTTGGCCGTAGCCTTTAACTTGGGATTTGCCTTTTGGGCTTGTTCCCCTATTATACTTCGAACTTGTTCGAAGTATCAGTTCCCGAGTGGGGTGGTTGTGGCCTATAAAATCGAGGATTTCCTTTTTAAGGTCTTACAATTTCGAGGTTTAGTAATTCGATCATGTCGATTTTTTGGATGGCAGTCCCCGAGTATCGGGTAAATTGTTTGAACTTTAGTTGTGATCGGCCCTTAAGCCAGTTTCCATAATAGATCATAAGTACGAAATGGTAAAGTAAAAATTTTTCTGAAGCATGGAACATCTGGTAAGGAAAAATACTTCTTTCAATAGATTATACATGCGTACGTGTTTTGCCATTAGGGTTCGAGTAATCTACATGGACACGGTTCATTTGACCGTTTGGTCCTCTACAAAATTTACCTATCGAGACCATGTCGACACAAAGTATTTTCCTTGTAAGTATCCGAAGGAATTGCCCGCTAGTATTCGAGGTTGATTGTAAAGGAGCCTCGGATACTTTTGAATTGCTCTAAGTTAGCACGAACAATGGTTGCCTTGTTAAAAACCTCGCCGGAAAAGCCCATTTGGGACAAAAACCGGTCTAAGGAAAAAAAAGTGCAACGCGTGCTTTCAGACCTAAGGACTTGGTGCTTGAACAATCCTCTGATGTCTTCAATCAAAGATCTGCAAATGGTTATTATAAAATATAAACGAAAATGGAGGTCATACCTTAGCAGTAATGTCATCTGAGGAGTGATATGTTCCAATTATTTGGTAATTGTTCGCCGTTCACAGTGCCAAGTTTGTAGGATCCTTTTCTGACGATGTCAAGGACCTGATACGGTCCCCCCAGTTCGGACCAAGTTTTCCTTCGTTTGAGTCTCGAGTATTGAGGGTGACTTTCCTCATAATCAAGTCCCCGATTTTGAAATATCGAAGATTGGCTCTTCGATTGTAGTACATTTCGATCCGTTGTTTTTGTGCGGCCATTCGAACGAGGGCAGCTACCCGTTTTTCATCTAGCAATTCGAGGCTTGTATTCATAGCCACGGGATTTGACTCTTCAATTTCATATCGAAACCTGACGCTGAGTTCCCCGACTTCAACCGGGATCAGAGCTTTAGTGCCGTATACTAAAGAAAATAGTGTTGCCCCTGTACTGGATTTTGACGTCGTTCGATACGCCCAAAGGACTTCGGGAAATATTTCTCTCCATTTTCCCTTAGCATCGTTCAATCTTTTCTTTATATTTTGAATGATGGTTTTGTTTGTCGATTCGTCCTGTCCGTTCCCACTAGGATGATATGGCGTCGACAGGATTCTTTTTATTTTGTGTTCTTCGAGAAATTTTGTCACTTTGCTACCGACAAACTTCTTTCCATTATCGCATACGAGCTCGGCAGGCATCCCGAATCGACATATAATATGGTTCCAGAAGAAGTCTATGACTCATTTCTCTCTAATTTTCTCGAAAGCAACTTAGAGAAACAGTCAGTCATAAACAAAATAAATTTAGCTTTACCTGGGGCCGATGGCAGAGGGCCGACGATATCCATTCCCTACTTCATGAAGGGCCATGGGGATAAGACTGAGTGGAGTTGCTCTTCGGGTTGGTGAATCATCGGCGCGTACCTTTGACATTTGTCGCACTTTCGAACAAACTCTTTTGTATTTTTTTCCATATCGGCCCAATAGTATCCTGCTCTGATGACTTTGTGAACCAATGATTCGGCACCAGAATGATTTCCACAAGTGCCCTCGTAGATTTCTCGTAGGGAGTAGTTGGTATCTCCTAGTCCCAAACATATTGCCAATGGTCCATCGAACATCCTTCTATACAATATTCCATCTTCGGCCAATGTGAATCATGCGACCTTCGTATATAGAGCCGTCGATTCCCTAGGGTCTGATGGAAGCTTCTCGTTCTTTAGGTATTCGATATATTTGTTCCTCCAATCCCAGGTCAGGCTTGTGGAGTTGATTTTGGCGTGACCTTCTTCGATTACTGACCTTGAAAGTTGTACGACAGTCCCCGAGCTGATCTCGTCGTCTTCGATTGATGACCCCAAATTTGCGAGGGTGTCGGCCTCGTTGTTTTGTTCTCGAGGCACATGCTGTAGAGTCCATTATTTAAACCGATGCAGAGTCATTTGTAGTTTGTCCAAGTATCTCTGCATTTGATCTTCTCGAACCTCGAAGGTTCTGTTGACTTGGTTTACCACAAGCAAAGAGTCACATTTAGCCTCGATGACTTCTGCTCCCAAACCTTTAGCTAGCTCGAGACCTGTAATCATGGCCTCATACTCGGCCTCATTGTTAGTTAACTTGGCAGTTTTGATAGCTTGTCTAATTGTATTACCCGTGGGTGGTTTCAAAACGATGCCCAACCCGGACCCCTTCACGTTTGAAGCACCGTCTGTGAAGAGGGTCCACACCCCCGATGATGTACTCGACTTTATTAATAGTTCCTTTTCGACCTCGGATATGAGGGTTGGCGTAAAGTCGGCCATGAAGTCCACTAGGATTTGAGACTTGATAGTCGTTCGGGGTCGATACTCGATATCGTACCTATTGATCTCGACGGCCCATTTGACCAATCGGCCTGAAAGTTCAGGCTTATGCAAAATATTGCGAAGAGGATTAGTAGTCACCACGCAGATCGGGTGACACTGAAAATATGATTTTAATTTCCTAGAGGCGCTTATTAGGGAAAGCGCTAATTTTTCTAAGTGTGGGTACCGGGTCTCGATCTCACCTAAAGTTCGATTAACATAATAAACAGGAAATTGCGTACCTTACTCTTCTCTAACTAGGACCCCACTTACCGCGATTTTCGAGATTGATAAGTACAAGTATAGTTGCTCGTCCGCTTTCGGAGTATGAAGCAGTGACAGGCTCGAGAGGTACTGCTTTAGATCTTCCAATGCTTGTTGGCATTACGGGGTCCATGCAAAATTATTGTTCTTTTTGAGTAGTGAGAAGAACCTGTGACTTCTATCTGAAGACCTTGAGATGAATCGGCCTAGGGCGACTATGCACCCTGTTAATCTTTGTACGGCCTTAACATTATCCACGACTGTGATGTCTTAGATCGCCTTGATTTTATCGGGGTTGATTTTGATACCCCGATTTGATACCATAAAGCCGAGGAACTTGCATGAGCCGACCCCGAATGCACATTTCTCCGGGTTGAGTTCATGTTGTATTTCCCTAGTATATCAAAGTTCTCCTGCAAATGTGTCGAATGGTCCTCTGCTCGCAGGTACTTAACTAGCATATCGTCAATATAAACCTCCATTGACGTACCTATTTGTTCTTCGAACATTCGATTTACTAAGCGTTGATAAGTGGCACCAGTATTTTTTAGTCCAAACAGCATTACATTATAACAATAGGTGTCGTACTTAGTGATGAACGAAGTCTTTTCCTGATCCTCCGGGTTCATTTGTATTTGATTGACCCGGAGTAGGCATCGAGAAAACTAAGGATCTCATGGCCGGCCGTGGCATCGATCATGCGATCGATATGCGGCAAAGGAAAAGAGTCTTTAGGACATGCTTTGTTTAAATCTTTATAGTCTACGCACATTCTAAATTTATTTCCCTTTTTAGGGACTACGACTACGTTTGCTAACCATTCGGGATATTTTACCTCTCGAATGGATCCTATTTTGAGAAGTTTGGTTACCTCGTCCTTGATGAATGCATGTTTCACCTCGGACTGGGGTCTTCTCTTTTATTTTACCGGGCGGAACTTCGGGTCCAAGCTCAGTCGATGTGTAGCGATTTCCGGCGGGATCCCTGTCATATCTAAATGGGACCAAGCAAAACAATCCATATTATTGATAAGAGATTAATAATCATATTGAGCCTCCAAAACAGTCCACCAACCAACAACATTATTACCAAGCCTTTCGATATATATTTCACAAGTTCTAGCTTCAACGACTTAGCTGCAACTTGGATAATCTTAAATATATATAGAGTAAGAGGTTCCTTACCTTTAAACAGAAAGAACAACTCCATTTTGACCTTAATTTTCCACGAAATATCCCTTCAATTCTGCCACAAGAACAAAGAAGCGAAACTAGCAATTAATTCGGGTTTTTCGGAACTAGAATTACTTTAGAAGACTTGAAATCACCTAGGGTTGATATTAAAAACTTGAAGGAGTATTTACAGAACATAAAACACTTAAAACAACCTCCCACACGAGCTGGAACAACACAAAAATCAGCAACAACAAGAAGAACAAGAAACTTACTAGCGCCACGGGATTCCCGACACTTGATTTGTGTTGTTTGCCCTTTGTTTGGGTCTTGGATCATGAGAGAACCTTGAGAGAGTGTTTTTAGGGTTCTAAGGTCTGAATATACTGAAAAATAATGACTTAAAACGGGGTTGAGGTATCTTATATATATCCATATGTCTTAAACCGTCTATGTGGGTCCCATAGAGAGCTGCTTGGTGCACTCTCACGAAAATGCGAATATGTCTCTATTCCGAGATCGTATCGATGAACGGTTTAATAAGTTGGAAACTAGACTCATAGATATTCAATTTGATAGGTAGATCACCCCATAATTCTAAGTATATTGGGAGAAAAATGTAGTAACATTTGACCTAAAGTTTAAGTAAAATTATAAACGTAAGTTGCGACAACTTTTATCGACTTTGTTTCATAACTCGCTTGACTTCAAGACTTATGATACGGATATTATATGATTCAAATACATTAAAACAAGACCTCTTGGGACAGTTAATCACCTCTAGTGTTACCCAAAAATACGGGATACAACATCCTTGATTCGTTTAACTTCAAATACTTGTTAACCACTCTTATACACCCTTGTATCGTTTAAGACCAATAGGATTAACTTCTTATCATCTCAAAGGTAATCTCTTCTTGGATTTACGTCGACTAATTTACGGCGTGATCTATGGTATGTGAATTTGGGTTGTAACACTACCGTGATATCCTCGATAGCTTTGATTTTATCGGGGTTGATCTCGATTCCTCGATTGGACACCATGAAACCAAGAAATTTTCCTGAGCCAACCCGGAATGCACATTTTTCGGGGTTGAGCTTCACATTGTACTCCCTCAGTATGTCGAAAGTTTCCTACAAATGCTTTAAATGGTCTTCTGCTCGCAGGGACTTAACTAATATGTCATCAATATAAACTTCCATTGATTTTCCTATTTGTTTTTCGAACATTCGGTTTACTAGGCGTTGATAAGTTACACCAGCATTTTTTAGACCGAATGGCATTACGTTATAACAGTAGGTACCGTACTTAATGATAAACGAAGTCTTTTCCTGATCCTCCGGGTTCATCTGTATCTGGTTATACCCTGAGTAGGCATCGAGAAAACTGAGAGTCTCGTTGCCAGCCGTGGCATCGATCATAAGATCGATATTAGGCAAATGGAAGAATCCTTAGGGCATGCTTTTTTCAGGTCTTTGTAATCTATACACATTCTAAGTTTGTTTCCCTTCTTAGGGACTACCACCACATTTGCTAGCCATTCGGGGTATTTTACTTCTCGAATGGATCCTATTTTAAGAAGTTTGGTTACCTCGTCCTTGATGAAGGCATGTTTGACCACGGACTGGGGCCTTCTTTTTTGCTTTACCGAATGGAATTTCGGATCCAAGCTTAGTCTATAAGTGGTTATTTCCAGTGGGATCCCTGTCATGTCAAGATGGGACCAAGCAAAACAGTTCATGTTAGCTATAATAAATTGAATAAGCTTTTTCCTGAGCTCGGGATCTAACCTTGTGCCCAGGTATACCTTTCGTTCGGGCAGATGTTCGATTAGCGTGATTTTCTCCAGTTCTTCGACCATTGATTTGGTAGCGTCGGAGTCATCGGGGACCACGAAGGATCGAGGGATCCCATAGTAATCATCTTCGTCAGTCTTCTGATTATCTAGTTGGGTTGAGGCTAACGTTTGTGATTACTATTTGGTATCTCGTTTCTCCTTGGAATATGATCTCTTTGTCGATGATAGTGAAGATATCAGAATCACTTCATCGACGACAAACATTTCCTTTGCGGACGGTTGCTCCCCGTAGACCGTTTTGATTCGCTCCAATGTTGGGAATTTCAGAACTTGGTGAATGGTCGAGGGTACTGCTCTCATATTGTGGATCCATAGCCTCTCGAACGAGGGTTATATCTCATATCGCCCTCGATCACGTGGAACTTTGATTCTTGGATGGTCCCAGCCACATTTACTGGCAAAATTATCTCGCCCTTAGTAGTTTCACACGCCATATTGAATCCGTTTAGTACCAGGGTTGCAGGCACGACCTGGTCCTGTAGACCGAGTTGCTCTATGACCCTTGATCGAATGATGTTGGTCGAACTACCTGGATCAATTAACATACGCTTAACTTGAGTTTTATTCATAAGTACAGATATTGCCAGTGCATCGTTATGGGGTTACATGACTCCTTCCGCGTCTTCGTTACTAAAGGACAAAGTTCCTTTAGGTGTGTAATCCTGAGTCTGAGATCGCTTCTCTCTTACAATTGACATCTTAGTGCGTTTAAGCACCGGCCCCTAAGGGACATCTATCCCTCCGATGATCATGTGGATGATGTGTTGTGGCTTTTCTTGTTCGTTTTGTCTATTGAAATCTCTATTTTTGAAATGGTTTTTGGCCCGGTCACTTAAAATTTCTCGAAGGTGCCCTTCATTGTACCTCCTCTCTCAACTGCCTGCATTCTTCAGTTCTACGGCCATGGGTGCCATGGTACTTTCACATTTGATTGGTATTTCTCTGGGCTAGATCAGACTGCATAGGTCGATGTTGAAGTTATATTCTTTTATGGGTCCGATAGCCGACACGATGGCGGATGCATCAATGTTGAAGTTATATTCTAATAACCGTGGTGCTTCCTTAGGTCCGGTATGCCTGTCGAACCCATTCTTGTTCATCAGTCCCCGAGACCCTTAGCCTCGATCACTTCTCTTTTCGCCTCGTATGGAGTTGCGTACAGGTTCGCTACCCCTGCGATCTCCGTTATACGGCCAATATCGGTCCTTGTTTGACCTTGGTTCTCGGTCGATGTCCCTTTTAATAACGGTCCCAGAACCCAACTGGTCGTCTTCGACTCTAATCTTCAATTGATATCGATTGTGTACATTGGCCCAGGTAACAACCGGGTACTCGATTAAGTTCTGCTTTAACCATCGTTAAGCCATCGAGCTTCGTTCGTTCAATCCTTGGGTGAAAGCTTGAACGGCCCAATCGTCCGTGACCGGTGGTAGATCTATTCGTTCCATTTGGAAAAGAGATACGAACTCTCTTAGCATCTCGTTATCTTTTTGCCTTACCTTGAAAAGGTCCGACTTCCTAGTTTTGACCTTTATGGCTCCGGCATGTGCTTTTACGAAAGAATCTGCAAGCATAGCAAAAGAATCGATAGAGTTAGGCGATAAATTATGATACCATATCATTTCTCCCTTTGACAGGGTTTCACCAAACTTCTTTAATAATACGGATTTGATCTCGTCATCTTCTAGATCGTTCCCTTTAATGACACATGTGTAAGAGGTGACATGTTCATTGGGGTCGGTCGTCCCATTATATTTAGGAATTTAGGGCATGCGAAACTTCTTGGGGATCATTTTGGGAGCCGCGCTTGGGGGGAAAGGATTTTGTACGAATTTTTTAGAATCCAAGCCCTTCAATACCGGTGGTGCCCCTGAGATCTGATCAACCCTAGAGTTATAAGTTTCTACTTTTTTGTCGTTTACTTCAATCCTCTTTTCTCCTGACTCAATTCGTTTTGTCAGTTCCTCGAGCATCTTAATAATTTCACGATTAGTCCCCAATTCTTGTTCATTTGACCTTACTACAGCTCACCCCGTTTTGTGGGTGACTTCTTGGGGTGGACCAGGCTCGAGCCTGCTCGGTGCCTAGGTTTGGCTCTGCAACTGAGCTATCGCTACCTATTTAGCTTGCAATATTTTGAAAATCATACGCAGGCTGATCCCGTCTTCTCCAACATTTTGGGTATTTCGAACTGCAGATCGAGTTCCACCATGAATGTTGTTTTCGGGGTCGGAACGTTGGTTTGCCTCAATGGCCACATGTGGATTAACGTCAATTGGATCTACGGCCCGAGTTCCAACGGGATCAGTGAGTGGCCTTTCATTCTCGGCCGTCAGGTTGTTGTTTTCATCTTGAAGGCCAGCTTCGTTGTCGATAGGTAGGGCCATTAATTGGGAGTTCGTCGTTTTTAACCTGAAATCAAAGACACTTCCAAGAGTAAGTGTAAAAGGGTGTGTTTTGCAGGGATTCGTACCAAATAACCACTATTATCTTTAGCCCCACGATGGGCGCCAAACTGTTTACCCGAAAACAGATAGAGTTGAATTTATATATAGTTCTAAGGATACGCTGTGTAACTTGGTACAAATTGAAAAAATAAGTAGAGATATATCAAATATTGACTGTAAAAAGGAGCGAATACAAATCCAAATTGAGTAGAAAATGATTGATAAGTGAACAAGATGAATTAATATTAAAAGCCCAAAAAAAGATAATATTTCCTAGATGTTATGTAAATCTCAATAAAATCTGAATGTCAGAATGTATGAATGTATATGAGTACCTCTTACAAATGATAACCACTCTTAATATAGTGGGGGAATCCCATTTTGGGTATAATTAAAAATACACAGTGGGGATCCCATTCCGCCGAGATTCTCTCCAAATGCGGATATAACGGCTCTTTTGTCCCTTGGCTCGATCTTGATCTTGGCCGGTCTCTGTATTGGTCGGTCTCTGGGTCTCGAGCTCGATATTGACTCAAGCTCGACATTGATCGGTCTCTAGGTCTCGAGCCCGTTATTGACTCGAGCTCGACATTGATCGGTCTCTAGGTCTCGAACCCGATATTGACTCGAGCTTGGTATTTGATCGGTCTTTGGGTCTCGAGCTCGACCTTTCAACTTTACCTCACAGCTCGATATTATAATGACGAACCTCGGTGCATCATGCTCCAATCTTGATTAGTCGAACGAAAGGCAAACTCGATTTTGACCGTATACAATGTTAAATTTCTCTGTGTTGAAATTGTACTTACATGATCGTTCCACAAAGGAACAAGCGAAGTATAGAAAGGAAGGAAGAACCACCACTCACCAACTATTTCGCTCTCCGCTTTCCTTCGCCGAGGCAAAAACGTGTATTCTATCCAACTCTAATTGGTAATTTTCAATATTCGTGAAACATATAAGATTATTTGAATTTTAAAAATATATTTTTGTATCTTATGTTCTTGAGATTTCTTTAATTTGGTTTTGTTTGTAGCAAAAAAGTTTTTATCTTTTGATTATTTTATCGTCCATTATGAGATTTGCTTACTCTTGAATGTATTCACTTAATGAATTTTTCATCTAACATTTTATGCATTGCCATTAAGATGTTTGTTTCCTGTTTGTTGTATCTGTTTGCTTAATCAACTTCGTGAATGTTATTTATCATCTTTTCCCTCTCTTTTTTGGCCTTTTTCCCACCTCTTTTTGCCTTTCTAAAGATTTTTGTTTTTTTACTTGCTCTCTCGCCTACCTAAAGTCTCTCACACAGTAAATGTCAAAGCTTTAAATTAAAAGAGATAACTAAGCATTTAGATTTAATAGTTGAGTTTATTGCGTGGAAATTTAGAGGAAAAATTCAAAAATATCAGGACCTCATTTTGTGCCTCTAAAGATTTTTGGTTCTTTTACTTTCCCTCTCCCCTACTTAAAGTCTTTCACACTTTTCTGTCAAAACTTTGGATTGAAAGGGGTAACTAAGCATTTTGGTTATTTCCTCTGGCTTTATTTTATATTTAATGTGTTGTCTTATTAGTTTCTGGTGTCTTCTGCCTCTTCATTTTCATTAGTGTGTTTTCTGTCCATTCTAATTCCTTTTGTTTTCTTCATTATTTTCATTTTAGTGTGCATCTTGATGGAGTTTTGACGGCGTTAGAAGGTATTGAATTTTGAGAAATAAACTTTGCATTGTATTCATATTAGGAGCATATTATTTATCAATATGAATGGCAAATTTTCTTATATGTTCTTGAATATTCATTTTGGTACGAGCGAATTTCATGTTTCAGTTGGAATTAGTATTGATAAAGTTGCATCTGGTGAATGGTACAATAACCAAAGCATCTGATGAATGGTACTCTATAATCCCTTTTCAGTAAAACATTAGTATATTGCAACTCAATCTAATTTAAAAGCTAAGGGATAAATCTTTGGCCTGTAATAACATTTATTGGGCGCCACAATGCTCGACATGAATTTATTTTTGCCAAGTTAATTTTGTGATTGGATATGAGGATACAAAACTTATGGTAGAGGCTGAGAATAGTGACGTTATATTAGCCGAAGCGAAAGAAGCGCACTAATAGCAACATAGGCACCAAAGGCTTGATATGATAATAAACAACAAATAAATCTGTTTAGTTTGGGATAGTCTTTATATGTAAAATTTTTTCTTACGACCCTCTCTCTTTTAATTCCATCATCCTATTTTGTTTTAAGAAGACAAAAACGAAATCTATTATTCTTAGTTTTAAATTATTATAAAGTATACTTTCATTTCTTAAAAAGTTCCTTAATAATATGGAGGCACTTCATTTAAATGGAAATTGAGGTATTATATCTAAAGTTAATTACAGCTTTCATTTTTAAGTGAGTACAAATGAAATTTTAATTTTTGTTTGTGTAAAAGACTTTTAACGTAAATGTACTTTTATCAATTTTAACAAGTCATTTATCCTTTGTAATATTCACAGTAGAATCACTAAGAAATTTTTAATTAGTAAAGATTAATTTTCTTTTAAATGCCGTTACTTATTTAGCCATATTTTAGTATTTTATTTTTATAATTGTGCGAAACGCGAATAAATTTACTAATTAAATAAATTTATGACCACCCAACATATATTTAGCAAGAACTAAATAAGTCAATACAAGCAGAAAGAAACTCATCAAAAACTTCATTTTTATTAGCTCACGAAAGTACATTCACGAACTGTCGCAAATTAGGATACATTAGACCCAATACAGATCGCATGGTCATCTTTTATTTTTGTTTATTTTCTCCTATTTTCTTTTTCCTCTGCAACTAATGCCATTGGTACCTCTAGCTCAAATCTCAGAAATACTTATCACAATTCCCTTTACCTGTCACGCAGAGAAATGGAACACGAGTAAAAAGAAGAAACACACAAAAGAATGAAACTGACATGAATAAATTCTATCTTCCGAAAAGAACAAAAACCACAACTCGAGATGAAGGGAGAATCGAAAATTTTGACTTTAACACTAAGCATCAAATTGTAATGTTTATTTATATATAGAAATAAAGAACATTATGTTAGGGTTTTTTTTGGTTTTTTTTTGGATAGCATATTCTTGGAAACAAGTAATGCTAAACGAGCACTCCATGTAATCCTAACTCTGTCGATTTAGCGCTTTCAATAGTGAATTAGCTAGAGCTTTTGTCAGAACAGCCAAAAATATTTATGCATTTCAGATTCCTAACATACTATTCCCTCAAACTGATTAAACGACTTTTTCTATCGAGCTTTTGACATTTGATCATCTCAAATGTTAATAATGCAGTACCACACATGATATAGCAGTGTACCATAATATCCATTAAAGATGATTAACACAAATGACCAAGATATCTTTAGCAAATAAGTAAATACAGATTAAATGATAAACTATATATGTCCAAAATTGTGTTAGTCTTGTCCCGTGGAAAACATGGTAGGTTTATAATAGTTGACAGCAGCACTAAAAAAAGTCACATTTATGAATAAAGGAATAAAGAAATAAAAAAAAATATTACGTAGGAGTTGACAGAATCAAATAAAAAAGTTAAATAAACTAACGATTCAAAAACACAAAATAAATTGAAGTTGATCGAGTAAATAAATTGATATATAGATAGAAATATAAAAGAAGATACCAGGAGTAGAGGAAAATGTGGGAGGATCAGATCGAATCTAATCACTGTCGCTACCACTGCTGCTGCTGCTGCTATCATCGTCATGCTTCTTCTCCTTCTTGTCTTTCTTGTCCTTGTTCTTCTTTTTCTTCTCCTCCCCGTCCTTGTGATCTTCTCCATGGAGCTTCTCCTTGATCTTCTCCCTGTGTCCTTCGCCCTTCTCCTTCATCTTCTCCTTGTGCTCCTCGCCCTTCTTTTCTGAATCCTTGTGGTCTCCCATGTGGAGTTTCTCCTCTATCTTGTGCACTATTCCTGACATTTTTTCTTAGACGTATATTTCACTTTAATAAGTTTGATCAAAATTGATATTGGAGTGAGGATAATGGTGAGCGAGGTATGTATTTATAGGGAAACGAAGGAAGCTCTCGATGCTTTACGTGTATGTGGTTCCTACAGCTAATATAAATTTCCACACAAAAAAAGAACCAAAAGAAAATGGAAATTTAGGGAAATTAAAAAAAAACATTCAAACGTAATATTAAAGGTTTGTTGCACGCAGCTCCGCCTCCACCACTCACGTGGATGGTATATCAGTTCTCAGCTAAATGTCTTCCCTCTCCTACTTTTTATTCCTCCACTATTCACGGACATCTTGAACAATTCCTCACAAGAAAAAAAAAAGAAAAAAATTTATTTATTTTTATTTTAGGGGTATTATAAGGGCAAGACTAGGTTGTGTGGTTCAAAGGAGTTATGGGAGATAACGCACTCTGTCCAAAAACTGATTCCAATAAGGTGTGCGTTGCTCTCAAATATACACCAGGCATACATACAATTAATAGAGTGATGAGAAAGAGTATCAAACCCATTTAGACTTCTCATTAACTGCTTACTAATTTCAACGAAAATCCGTTATTTAGTCAAGTAGCTAGAGTTGAGTTCTTGTTACTAATCTACTATAACGGAAATTAAATAAGCTATAAAACTATGACAGCAATGAATTGATCTTAAGAGTTTAATTCAGTAAAAATGAGTATTCCAGGGCCGTGACTGATTCACCAATCCAATTGAGTTCTAATTGTTTTCTCTTGAAATTGAATTACCCAAGGTTCCTAATTAACCATATTAGAATTACTCTCATACTATACTTCCGAATTAGTACTCGCCTACTCAGGATAAATTAACACCTATAATTCTGTGGAATTAATCTACCATGAATGCATTATGATCATGGTATATAATTAAGCGTCGTGACAAGGTAAATTCATATCATAACCACAAATCCGCACCCTGACCCTGGAATAAGATCACACTCTCTTTAACTCTTCTCTAATATAAGAACGGGTTTCTCAAGCATAATCTAGATAGTTGATAATACTTAACTGTAAGCTAAACAATCAACCAATTGTGCTCAGAGTTAAAGAAACAACTATATAATGGAAAGTTTGCATTAAAGGAAAAAATAATGGTTAAACATCAATATTCATGGCTAACCACAACCCTAAAATAATAGAACTTAGCCATGCATAATCATAACATATCACGATCAAAAATCTCACCGATGGACTTGATGGAACTTAACTTATTTTCTAGGCAAGCCAACACTCAACAACAATAATAGAACCCACTTATTAAGTCATTAACTATCTCATGATATAAATAACCATGCGGAATAAATCTCAATTCAATATCATAAGTACATAATCAAAGACAGGGTCTAAACACAACCACAACTGTCTAACAAACGCCCAAAACCCGGTGTACATATCACGAGCATCTAATAAGAGTATCTAGTTTCGACTGAACAATAACATCTATCCAGAAAAGAAATACATAGACAGAAACGAATAAATAGAGAAAGAAGACTCTATGTACTGTGGATCTAATCAAGTAGAGCAGCTAACTACAAAGTCTCCAATAAATACTCCTACTCGGCTCAAGGGTACGTTAATACTAGTCTCAAAACCTGCATAAAAATATGCAGAATTGTAGTATGAGTACAAACCCATGGTACTCAGTGAGTATCAAGCCTAGCCTCGATAAAGTGGTAGCGAGAGGTCGACAACGACACTTACTAACAATCCAATAACCAGATAGCAAGAATCGGATATGAGATAAGACATAGTATCATTAAATAAGATATGAAAGCTAGATACACAATTCATATAGAAATTTAGCATATTTTACAGATAAGGGAGATCAAATTATGTGTCAAATCTATATTCTCTCATATAAATACATGATGTATATCAATCAACATTTCTATCAAAGCTAATGCATGAATATAAGATATGTAAGTGCGCTTGCTAATGATTCCTTCTCAAACTTCACAACATAAATCCATGTGCTTGAAATAGGCCATATATCTAACCAAACACTATATCTGAGTGCCTATGCTAACATGACCCAAAGTAATATTGGTAATCACCTGATTCCAGGAGGACGAAACCATATCCAAGCGTGGATTATTTTACAATCAACGATCATTAACCAATCATTCCAGCGTGCAACCCGATCCAGTCGTAATATCATCAATATTCAATAACGAATAATTAATATCCGCTCACATTGTCCGCAGTGTCTAATTTTTCAACTTTTCACAACATCCAACTCTCTAACTTATGCATATGTATATGAAATAATACAATTAAGAAGCACCAGATATAACAATAGCAATACAAATAAAAGCTCATAGAGTTAAAAGATAGGCATGGCTAATCATGTAATTCAATATATCTCAACAATGCACTAAAAAAATTTAACATTCAAGAAATATTTCCATAATATTTAACATGAATAAGCTAATCCACATAACCACCAATCACGTATCAAATAAGATAAGTGCATGACTACGGCTTAATAAGAATGCTCAACATGGCAAAATAATCCTTTATGACCAACTTAACAAGTCATAACCTTAAACATACTTCTAAGTTATAATTACAAGTCATTATATAGTCATATAGAATCAATAAAACAAGGATAATAAGTTCACATAGTCAAAATAAGGCATAATTATAAACAAAACTCTACCGGGTATGGTCATGACCTAGCTACGCATATAGGCTCGTCACCTAGTATATGCGTGGCTCCTAAATCAAGCAACAAGTAAATAATAGACCGCCTACTGGGAGAATTCCCTCTTACAAGGAAAGACAAGAGACTTACATCCACTCGGCAAGCTTGAATCAACAACAATCGTGATTCCTTTCAAATCCAATACCAAACGAGTCAAATCTAGACAAATATTACTCAAATGAGTCAACACAAGCTTTAGAAATTACTTCATAACAAAAAGATTCAATCTTTAACCCCAAATTAAAAGTCAACAAAAGTCAATCACGGGCTCAAAATTCGAAATTGATTATAGATATTGTTCATCCATAACCCCAAAATTCCAAATGTATGATTATATTCCAAATTAGTGTCCAACTTCGTAATCAGAACTCCCAAAATCACTCTCTTAAGTTCATACTAAAAGCCCCAATTTCTCCTTAAAATTCCATATTTTAGGGGTTAGAAATCTATGTAGAATCTTGAAATATAATTACATATGAGTACAAATAACATTTCCTCTTGCCTTATATGAAAATCTCCTTACAAAAATCACTCCTCTTCAAGTCTAGGGCTCAAATAAAAAATCCCAAAATGACGATTTAAATATTCTACCCAGAGGTACCCATCCCGATTGCGACCCAAAGCCACATGATTGCGAAGCACAAAAGTAAGCTACCTAAGTTCCTCCAGTTAGAATTAAGACACGTAGACATACGATATTAGGCTAATCATGATAATTACACATGCTAAGGCAACTCGGTTAAGGAATTACAAGAATACTACTCAGCAAGAACCGGATTTTTTTCAACATTTAACCTGAGTACATACTCGTCACCTCATGTACACGACCTTCACGTATTTCAAATACCATAACAGTACCAAAACCTAAGGGGATTTTTTACCCCACAAGGTTAGACAAGTCACTTACTTCAAATTAAACTCAATCAACCAATAAGAACACCTTTCCCTCGACGGCCCAAATCTAGCCAAAAGCAATTAAATACTATAAATATCACTATAAAAAACTAATCTAAATAATGAAATAATGACTTTAACAAGAAATTTGGAAATCGCCCCAAAAAGTTAACTCGTGGCCACGTCTGGAATCGGGTAAGAGTTACAAAATATGAACACTCATTTGATATTGAATTCACCCATACCAAAATTACTCAAATCCGATACAAAAATCTCGATCAAAACCTCAAAATTTGGCCTAAGGATGTTTTCACCTTTTCCCCAAATTTCTGAACCCAAATCCTTAATTAAATGAATAATAAATGATATCTTAGTGAAAATTAATCAAAAACAAGTCAAGAATCCTTATCTAAATGTTTCCTCTGAAAAACCCTCAAAATTTTGCCTCAAGCCGAGCTCTCTAGTTTAAAAAATGGAGAATGAAATCAAACCCTCGAACATAGCCCTTTTCTGCCCAGCGATTTCGCTTCTGCGGGCTCTCAGTCGTACCGGTGATGTCACACCTGCGGAAAAACCATCACAGGTGCAGATTCCACTTATGGCCAGGCTTTTCGCTTCTGTGGACTAGGGCTCACACCTGCGAGCCCGCATCTGCGATGTATCTCCCGCTTCTGCGACCACATCCCAGACCAGCCCATCCGCTTCTGCGATCATACTCTTGCTTCAGCGGGACCCTGACCACATCTGCGGTCTCTACTGGGCAGTCCAAGTTCTACTTTTGCGGCTCGATGGCCGCTTCTGCGGCGCCGCACCTGCGGCCCAAAATGCGCAGGTGCGATTGCACCAGACACAACAATGCTTCAGCTGTGCACCAAGTCCAATTTTATTCCGGATTCAAGTCCAAATCACACCCGGGGGCCCCGGGACCCCGTCCGAATACACAAACAAGTCCTAAAATATTATACGGACTTAGTCGAGCCTTCAAATCACATCAAACAATGCTAAAAATACGAATTGCACATTGATTCAAGCCTAATGAACTTTAAAGTCCAAACCTCTACATCCGAAGCCGAAACCTATCAAATCAAGTACGATTGACCTCAAATTTTGCACACAAGTCACATTTGACATTACAAACCTACTAAAACTTCTGGAATTGCAAATCGACCCTGATATCAGAAAGTCCACCTCCGGTCAAACTTTTCAAAAATCACCCAACTTTCCAACTTTCATCAATTAACGCCGAAATGAGCTACGGACCACCCAATCAACATCCAGACACGCTCCTAAGACTAAAGTTACCCAATGGATCTATTGGAACTGTCGAAACTCCATGCTGAAGTTGTCTCCATACTAATTCTACGGTCAATTCCTACGACTTAAGCTTCTATTGTTTGGACTAAGTGTCCCAATTCTCTTCGAAACCAAAAACCAAACCTCCTGGCAAACCGCAAAACCACAAAATGAGATAAAGGAAATAATAAATAGGGGTTCAGGGCTAATACTCTCAAAACGACCGGCTGGGTCGTTACAGCCTCCCCCTCTTATAACAAACGTTCTTCCTCAAACGAGTATAGAGACAAACCTGAAGTGGTGAAAAGATGAGGATAACGGCTACGCATATCATGCTCGGTCTCTCAAGTCGCCTCCTCGACCGGATGACCCTTCCACTGAACCTTCACTGAAGCGATGTTCTTTGACCTGAACTTTAGAACTTGTCTGTCCAAAATGGCCACTGGCTCCTCAACATAAGATAGATCCTTGTCCAGCTGGACTGAGTTGAAATCTAACAAGTGCTACGGATTGCCGTAATACTTCCAAAGCATGGAAACATGGAACACAGGATGAACTGCAGAGAGACTAGGTGGTAGTGCAAGTCTGTAAGCATCCTTTCCAATCCTCTCAAGAATCTCAAAAGGTATGATACACCAAGGGCTCAACTTTCCCTTCTTTCTGAACCTCATAATGCCCTTCATCGGCAAAACCCGGAGTAATATCCTCTCCCCAACCATGAATGTAACGTCGCGAGCCTTCCGATCCGCATAACTCTACTGTCTGGACTGGGTTGTACTAAGTCGATCCTGAATTAATTTAACCTTTTCCAAAGCATAATGAACCAAGTCTGTACCCAATATCCTAGCCTCACCCTGCTCGAACCAACCCACTGGAGACCGGCACCGCCTACCATACAAAGCCTTATACGGTGCCATATGAATGCTCAACTGATAACTGTTGATGTAGGTAAAAACTGCCAGTGGCAAGAACTTATTCCATACATCCCAAAATCCATCACACGCGCACGAAGAATATCCTCCAATATCTGAATCGTGCGCTCGGATTGTCCGTCTGTCTGAGGGTGAAATGATGTACTCAATTCCACCCGAGTACCCAACTCATGCTATACGGCTCTCCAGAACCATGATGTAAACTGCATACCCCGGTCAGAGATGATAGATACCGGTACGCCATGAAAGCTGACAATCTCGCGAATATAAACTTGAGCCAGCTACTCCGAAGAGTAACTAGTAACCACAGGAATGAAATGAGCTGACTTGGTCAATCTATCCACAATCACCCAAACTGCAACGAACTTCCTCTGAGTCCGCGGGAGCCCAACAATGAAATCCATAGTGATCTGCTCCCATTTCCACTCCGGAATCTCTAGCTTCTGAAGCAATCCACCTTGCCGCTGATGCTCACACTTCACCTGCTGAAAATTAAGGCTGCGAGCTACATATTCCACTATGTCCTTCTTCATCCGCCTCTACCAATAGTGCTGCCTCACGTCCTGATACATCTTCGTGGCACCCGGATGAATGGAGTACGGCGAACTATGAGGCTCTTGGAGAATCAACTCACGTAAACCATCTACATTGGGCACACATAGCCTTTCCTGCATCCGTAATACACTGTCATCTCCAATAATGACTTCCTTGGCATCATCGTGCTGAACTGTGTCCTTAAGGACAAACAAATAGGGGTTATCATACTGACACTCTCGGATACGATTATAAAGATAAGACTGAGAAACCATACAAGCCAAAACTCGACTCGGCTCGGAGACATCCAACCTGACACACTGGTTGGCTAAGGCCTGAACATCTAAGGCTAAAGGCCTCTCTGCTACCGGTAGATATGCTAAGCTGCCCAAACTCTCTGCCTTGCGACTCAAGGCATCAGCCACCACATTGGCCTTCCCGGGATGATAAAGAATGGTGATGTTATAATCCTTAAGAAACTCCAACCACCTCCGCTGCTGCAAGTTAAGATCCTTCTGTTTAAACAGATACTGTATGACTCCGGTGATCGGTGTAGACCTCACTAGGGACACCGTACAAATAGTGCTGCCAGATCTTTAAGGCATGGACAATAGATGCTAACTCAAGGTCGTGGACATAATAGTTCTTCTTATGCACCTTCAGCTGTCAGGATGCGTAGGCATTCACCCTACCATCCTGCATCAACATCGCGCCAAGACCAATGCGCGATGCATCACAATACATTGTATAGGGCCCCGAACCAGTAGGAAATACTAACACTGGGGCCGTAGTCAAAGCTGTCTTGATCTTTTGAAAGCTCTCCTCACATTCCTCGGTCCACCTGAATGGAGCACCCTTCTGGGTCAATCTGGTCGTAGGTGCTGCAATAGACGAGAAACCCTCTACAAATCAACGGTAATACCCCGCCAAGCCAAGAAAACTCTGGATCTCCGTAGCTGAGGACGGTCTGGCCAACTCTGCATTGCTTCAATCTTCTTCGATCTACCTTGATCCCCTCCCTTGACACTACATGACCCAAAAATGCCACTGAATCTAGCCAGAATTCACATTTCTATAATTTTGCATATAACTTCTTCTCTCTCAAAGTCTGGAGCACAGTCTTTAGGTGCTGCTCATGATCCTCCCGACTCTGAGAGTACACCAGAATGTCATCAATAAACACAATGACGAATGAGTCAAGGCAGGGCTGTACACTGTTCATCAAGTGCATGAATGCTGTTGGGGCGTTGCTCAACCCAAAAGACATTACAAGGAACTCGTAATGACCATACCGAGTCCTGAAAGCAGTCTTCGGGATATCTGGCTCCCGAATCTTCAACTGATGATATCCAGAACGCAAGTCGATCTTAGAGAACACCCTTGCACCCTGAAGCTAATCAAATTGGTCATCAATACGAGGCAATGGATACTTGTTCTTCACTGTAAACTTGTTCAGTTGGCGATAATCAATACACATTCGCATAGAACCATCCTTCTTCTTTACAAACAAGACAGGAGCACCCCAAAGCGACATACTAGGCCGAATGAATCCCTTATCAAGCAACTCTTGCAACTGCTCCTTTAACTCTTTCAACTCTGCTAGGCCATACGATAGGGTGGAATAGAAATGGGATGAGTGCCCGATAACAAATCAATACCAAAGTCAATATCTCTGTCGGGCGGCATGCCCGGAAGATTCGCCGGGAATACATCTGGATAATCCCTCACTACTGGATTTGACTCGACGGTAGGAGTATCAACTCTGACATCTCTCACATAAGCTAGATACGCATCACACCCCTTCTCAACCATCCACTGACCCTTTAGAAATTAAATAACTCTGCTTGGAAAATAATCTAAGGTACCTCCCCTCTCTAGCCGTTGTAGACCTGGCATAGCCAATGTCACCGTCTTGGCGTGACATTCAAGGATAGCATGATAGGGCACCAGTCCACGCCCAAACTAACATCAAAATCCACCATACTGAGCAGTTAATAAATCAGCTCTGGTCTCAAAACCACTGATAACAATGAAACACGACCAATACACACGGTCAATAACAATAGAATCTCCCACGGGTGTAGACACATAGACAGGAGAATTCAAAGAATCATGGGATATGCCCAAATACGGAGAAAAATAAGATGACACATAGGAATAAGGGGAGCCTAGATCAACTAAGACTGATGCATCTATATGACAGACCGGAACAATACATGTGATGACAGAGTCAGATGCAACTGCCTCCATCCTAGCAGGAAGAGCATAATATCTGTCCTGGCCTTCCCCATTAGGATGACCTCTACCTGATCGACCTCCACCTATAGCTGGCTGTGCAGGTAGGGTGGCATTTGGTGTGGCAACCATGGACTGAGAAGCCTGAGGACCCGGTGGAATACGCAGAGCCTGAGTAGCCTGCGGAGGTTCACCCCTCCCGAGTCTGGGGCAATCCCTCACTACATGACAAGTGTCACCACACTCAAAATAAGCTCTCGGAGGACGTGACTATTGTGACTGGCTCGGTCCTAATAAGCTGGATTGGCCGCTAAAAGTACCCCATGCAGGAGGTGCGCTAGACACCGGCGTGCATAATAGGGAGCATGGGGCCTAGGAGTGGCCGAAATACCATTGGCGGCTGGAGGTGCTGAATGAACAGAACGACTCACATAGCCCCTACCATGATAAGCTGCAGCTAGGGCACGAGTACCACTATATGTGCTAGACTCTCGAGACCTCTTGGCCTCTCTCTCCTCTCTTTCCCGAATCAACATACCATCCAATCTCATAGCAATTCCCACTACCTGCTGGTATGCGATGTCCATCTTCAACTCTCGAGCCATGCTAAACCTGATACTAGGGTTGAGCCCCTCGATAAATTGATGAACCCTCTCTCAAACAGTAGCAATCAAGGCAGGTGCATGTCTAGACAAATTACTGAACCAGTCTGCATACTCCGACACGATCATAAAACCATGGCGCAACTGTTCAAACTATGCGCGCCATGCATCTTTGAGGCTCTGGGGAACATACTCACTCAAGAACTTATCCGAGAACTGAGTCCAAGTGAGTAAAGCTGCCTCGGCCGGACTATACAACTCGAATGCTCGCCACCACTGATAGGCCGCTCCTCTAAGCTGGAACGTAGTGAAAGAAACCCCACTAGACTCTGCAACACCCATAGTATGGAGGATATGATGGCACTCCTCAAGAAAACCCTGGGCATACTCTGAAGCTAAGCCACTGAAAGTAGGAGGGTGGTACTTCTTGTACCTCTCGAACCTGAGCTCCTCCTCCTCAAAAACTGTTGCCCTAGCCTCGGCCCGGACTGGGGCTACCGGCTGCACTGGTATAACCTCTGTAACCTGGTCGACCTAGACCCGCTACTCTGAGGTATGGGCGGCGGGAGTCTATGTTCCTCCCCCGGCCTGAGATGTGGCAGGAGCAAGTGGTACCAACCTTTCCTGAGCCAAAGTTCTGAACATACTTAGAAACTGGGCGAGGGTCTCCTGAAGAGCTGGTGCAGTAACAGGCGTCTCAGGTGCCTGCGCTCTAATTGGAGCTACTGGTGGCTCCTCTTTAGCAGCTCTTACGGGTTCTCTGGATGCACCATGTGGACGTCCTCAGCCTCTACCTCGGCCTCTCGCGACTGTAGAAGGGGATGCCGGTGTCTTGTCATCCAATCCAGCTGTACGTCTGCTCACCATATGTGAGAGAATAGAAAGGCAAAAATTTAGAGTCCGAAGTCAAAATCTCGCACGATAAGGAATCAAAGAAGTGAAGCTTTTCCTAACAGTTCCATAGCCTCCCGAAGATAAGTACAGACGTCTCCGTACCGATCCGCGAGACTCTACTAAACCTGCTTGTGACTCATAACACCTACGAACCTAGGGCTCTGATACCAACTTGTCACGACCCCAATTTCCCTTCGTGGAATGTCATGACGGCACCTAGTCTCTAAGACTAGGTAATCCTAAACAATACGCGGAAACAGTAAATAAGAGATTAGAACTTGAGCATCCCAACAATATCATAAAAGGAATCTACCAAAACTCCATACATAAAATCCCAAAACTTGGTGAGATATAAGTCACATGCTCTAAAGAGAAAATGCTAAGTGTCTCGATACATCAGAGTCTAATGGAAATAAAGAAAGAAACATCATAGAGATAGATGGGGACTCCGAGGTCTGCGAACGCTGGCAGATGTACCTTGAAGTCTCCATGTACGGGCTAGCTCACTGGTATCTAGCCTGGTAGGAAGAACCTGGATCTCTACAAAAAGATGTGCAGAAGAGTAGCATGAGTACACCACAATGGTACCCAGTAAGTGCCAAGCCTAACCTCGGTAGAGTAGTGACGAGATCAGGTCAGGTCCCTACTGGAATAAAAAGGAAACAAGGCAGAAGATATAATAATATAATGAAATGACTAAGAATTTAACAATGAGAAATTATAGAAAGGTAACAACACAGCAAATAGAGGTAAACAACAGGGGCGCTCCCGAGGTACCGCCTCATAGTCCAAGAAGTAAATATGCAATAGGGGAGCTCCCGAGGTACCGCTTCGTAGTACCAAAAGTAAATATGCAGCTGGGGAGCTCCCGATGTACCGCCTTGTAGTCCCAAAAGTAAATACACAACTGATAACCGATGGAACAATGAATTTACAGCAAGGAATCCTATAGTTAAAGACTGCATACAAAATCAAGGAAATAGGAATTCAACTAAGCATGTTGCATAGATTGCAAGTAAAAATGAATACACGTAGACATGTGATATTAGGCTAAGCATGATGACTACACATGCTAAAGCAACTCGGTTAAGGAATTACAAGAAGACTACTCAGCAAGAACTTGATTTTTTTCAACATTAAACCCGAGTACGCACTCGTCACCTCGTGTACACGGCCTTCACGTATTTCAAATACCATAACAGTACCAAAATCTAAGGGGATTTTCCCCCACACAAAGATAGACAAGTCACTTACCTCAAATCAAGCAAAATCAGTTAATAAGAATTCCTTTACCTCGACTTTCCTACTCTGAATGGCCCAAATCTAGTCAAAAGCAATTACATACTATAAATATCACTATAAGAAACTAATCTAAATAATGAAATCATGCCTTTAACAAGAAATTAGGAAATCTCCCCAAAAAGTTGACCCGGACCCACGTCTCGGAATCGGGTAAAAGTTACAAAATACTAACACCTATTTAATATCGAGTTCACCCATATAAATATTACTCAAATCCGATACAAAAATATCGATTAAAAACTCAAATTTCGGCCTAAGGAGGTTTCCACCTTTTCCCCAAATTTCTCAACCCAAATCCTTAATTAAATGAAGAATAAATGATATCTTAGTGAAAATTAATCAAAAACAAGTCAAGAATCCTTACCCAAATGTTTCCTCTGAAAATCCTTCAAAATTTCGCCTCAATCCGAACTCTCTAGGATAAACAATGGAGAATGAAATCAAACCCTCGAACTTAGCCCTTTTCTTCCCAGTGATGTCGCTTCTACGGGCTCTCAGTCACACATGCGAAAAAAACATCACAGGTGCAGATTCCATTTATATCCAGGCTTTTCGCTTCTGCGGACCAGGGCTCGCACCTACAAGCCTGCATCTGCGATGCACCTTCCACTACTGCGACCACAGCCCAGACAAGCCCATCCGCTTCTGCGATCAGACGCTCGCTTCTGCGAGTCCGTTTCTGCTGGACCCTGACAGCATCTACGGTCTCAACTGGGCAGTCCAAATTATACTTCTGCAGCTTGATGGCCGCTTCTGCGGTGCCGCACCTGCGGGCCAAAATGCGCAGGTGCGATTTCATCAGACACAACAATGCTTCAGCTGTGCACCAAGTCTAATTTTGTTCCGGATTCAAGTTCGAATCACACCCGGGGCTCCCGGGACCCCGTCCGAATACACAAACAAGTCCTAAAATATTATACGGACTTAGTCGAGCCTTCAAATCATATCAAACAATGCTAAAAATATGAATTGCACATGGATTCAAGCCTAATGAACTTTAAACTTCAAACCTCTACATCCGATGCCGAAACCTATCAAATCAAGTTTGATTAACCTCAAATTTTGCACACAAGTCACATTTCACATTACAGACCTACTCTAACTTCCTGAATTGGAATCCGACCCCGATATCAAAAAGTCCACCCCGGTCAAACCTTCCAAAAATCACCCTAACTTTCCAACTTTCGCCAATTAACACCGAAATGACCTACGGACCTCTCAATCAACATTCGGATATGCCCCTAAGACTAAAATCACCCTACAAAGCTATTGGAACTGTCAAAAATCCAATCCGGAGTTGTCTTCACACAAATTAAACTACGATCAATTCCTATGACTTAAACATCTATTTTAGGGACTAAGTGTCTCAATTCTCTCCGAAACCAAAAACCAAACCTCCCTGGCGAGCCACAAAACCACAAAATGAGATAGAGGAAATAATAAATAAGGGTTCGGGGCTAATACTCTCAAAACAACCAGCCGGGTCGTTACATTTCCTTTATTTTTTCTTGAAAATTTCATATATGGGCATGTATATAGTATTGTTTTTCTAATGACTTTCTCTCTTCTTTGTTGAACATGTACAATGGCTTGGACCGGCTGAGTTCTAAAAGAACTTAGGCCCAAATCCAGCATTGTTATATACTGGAAATCTAGAGTCAGCTGGCGTCCCTGTTACTGATGGGCCTGCCTCTTTGAAGCCAAAATACCAGAGTCCTTTCTTTCCCTTCGCTCCTTTACTTACTATTTTCGTTATTCTATAGTTTCACTATGTCATTATTCTTTACTGAGTTCTTGTTGTATTATCTCACATGTATATGACAATTATATGTTGGATTGAATGGGTTTTGTTTATCTTTTAACTCACATAAAATAGCTTAAGGCATGTTTTAAAGAACCTGTGATTAAAAGAGGCAATAGCTAGCAATTAATTTCTCATCCTCTAATCGTGAGCTGTTATTAATTCATTCTGCTTTGTTAACTCTATCTTAAAGCTTTTGAAGCCCAAAGGCCTAACAAAAGGCGGCATTCCCTCTTTCAAAAGGAAAAACTAGAACTGAATCACGAGTTTAACTTTTCTAAAAAAAAAAGGGAATCGACTCCTCTCTAAAATCAAAGTGTTGTTGCCCCAAAATAAAGACTTTCAAACAATTTTTCTTCAAGCCTACTATTTAAAACCAAGGTATATCTTAGGTTTATTTTCATAATATTTTTACCTCATTAGAGTAATATGAACTTCCATGCTTTAGGAAACAAAGTGCTTTAACTTAGTTTATCTTTTACACATTTTTCATACAAACATCATATCTTTCAAATCTCTTTCAAACATATATATACTAACATTATTTTTCTCAGACTCTTATTTAAATCCATCCTCTTTAAACTACACACTTCCCTTACAGGTATTATGCCCTAATATGGTAATCTACATTCTTGAAACACTAGTTAAGCATAGTACAGACAGTTAGTCCTAAATCTAGTCTAAGTCCTATGGAGCTATCTCAGGTAGATTTTAAGGGGTGCCTAACACCTTCCCCTTAGAAGAACAAGAACCCTTACCCATAATCTCATCGGTTAGCAGACTAATAAAGAATATGACCTTTAGTAATTAAATAGGTACCATATTATACCTTTAAATATTAGGTGGCGACTCTCTTTCATCAACAACAGAGAAACCACAAGTTGAAACTTGTTTTGACTAGTGCAAAATAGGGTGCAACAACATGGCGACTCTACTGGGGATTTCACACTTAGGTTAAGAACTTAGCACACTAAGACTAAATTTGGCACTTAAGTTTATTTTGACATTGCTCTAACTGTATTTTCCATTACATGCTTACTTGCTTATTTGCCCTTTATGCTTATTATCGTGCTTATTATTACTACACCCTTATCTCTTAGTGCTTTACATATGCTGTCATCACACTTCTTCATATCGAGTCTTGGCCGTACACTATCACACATAATGGCATGCGAGGGTTATCTTTTACACCCCTCTGAGTCTTTTTTCAAAACTCTTTAGTTTCAGTTAATGGCTTAGTCAGGTCAACTGACATAATTTCTTGCAGTCTTCAGTCCAACTCAAAAGTAGGAAATACTCTGCTCTAGTAAAAATAGGTCATATTGCATAAACCTTTGGTGAGTCCGTCCTTGGCACACAATTAGGAAAACCACCCTGATGTCAACGGGTCATGCACCCAACCACAAAACTTCCATGGAAAGATGAACAAACCTGGCGAGACACCTAAAGATCCAAAGCAAACACTTACCAAAACCTTTCTTTACCCACATCAAAAATGAAAATAAACCAAAACATCCCCGAGAACAATATGGTGATGGGAACACCACACAAGTTGACGAAGTGGTGGAAGAACATCCGCCGAGAACATGAAGATGAGATTCCGACACACCTGGGGGCATTGACCGCTTTGCTAAACATCCTAGCAGACATGGTGATCACTCTCCTGCTGATAGAGTTCTAGGATCAGTCTATGGTGGTGTTCAAGTTTGCTGATTGTGAGTTAGTACCCACATTCGAAGAAGTTACTAGTTTTACGGAGCTGCCGTTTACAAGGAGGAGACCAATACTACCTGTTACTATGCCAGTTATAGTTTCCTGGATGCTTTGGATTTGGCTAACAGTCGAGGTTTGAGAAATATCGAGGATAAATATGTGAGACTAGATCTGTTGTTCGATAGGTTCGGACATCGTGAAAGATATGAGTGGTATTTGGGTGAATTTCACTGTGATCAAGCAACGTGAGAGAGTCTCAGGCCCATCACTTTCTCATTAGCACTGTTGGGATTTTTGGTCTTCCCGTAGAGAACGGGTCGGATCAACATCAACTTATTACTTGTGGTTCTGGCGACCTTCCGTGGTAACCTTCAAACTACTTTGGTACCGATGGTGCTAGCTGTGATTCTAAGGGCTTTGTCTGCATGTGCACGAGGATATGATTTCTTTAAGGGTTGTAACTTTCTACTTCAGATCTGAGCAACAAAACATTTCTTCCAACGAGAGGCCACTATTGACTACTTTGTGGGCGTCAACAACATGATCCGCAACCACAACGAGAGGATGAGACATTGGGTCTCCCCGCATGAACAAGAAGAATGGAGGGAAATGCTGACTAATCTAAGTAGGGAATGCGTAAATTAGAAGCTACCATGGTTAGGCGGGAGGAAAATCTTAAGAACTCCTCATAAATACTTCATTGAGCTGATAGGACTTGAGGGCATCCAACCATACTCACCCTTGCAGGTTCTCAAACAATTTGGGATGATCCAGGATGTGCCTATATGACGAGGACAACTCTATATCAAGATGAGTACAACTGACAGATTCCAATCCCAAGGACAAGAAGGCTTCAAGAAGAGTGGAGCGATCTGGTCACAATGTCGATGGGTCAAAACTCGTGGTGCACTCTAGAGTATTATTTCTGGATCAACGAGGAAGACGAGCTAGCCGACCAAGCTGAGAGGGTATAGCCTGGCTGGAGGGTGCAGTGGATGCATTGCAAATATGCCATGAGAGTCAGCCACATTACCTTGTGACTACCTCAATGCACCGTCAAGTGGTCCCAGGATCCATCGATCACATGTTGCCACCTACTGAAGATGATGACCGGGTAATGGAGTGCTTCCAAATAGAAACTGAAACAGAGTTGGAGAGAGATCTAAGAGAGGAGTCTGAGTTCAACAATGATGAAAAGGAGTTTGAAGAAGATCCGGAGGAAGACCTAGAAGAAGAAGAAGAGATGGGGAATGATTCAAGGGATAGTTACTAGAAGTTGGTTGATTTACCCTTCTTATCTCAATCCAAACATTATCAATGAAAACAAACTTGCTTCGGATCTAAATGTGTCAAGTCTAATTGTTTGTCAAACATTCGCGATTTAGGCCCACCTCCGGCAATGAGAGGTCCCACGAATTCTAGGAAAGCACGCTTGCCTAAGTACGTGAATTAACTGTTCTGTGTGATCTCTTGCTTGTATAAATAAAGAAACTGACTTTTGTTTCTTTTTCTTTTTCTTTCTTACATTATTATTACTCCCCAAAAGAAAGTTGGTTTATTTCGAACCGAAACTAGCGGAACCACCATACAACTTAAGATCAAAAGGGGAGATGTCTGCCACAGAAAATCCGATTGAACATGCTCTTGTCATAGCCTATAGCCCGGGGCAATGGGGAGAGAAAGTCGATAAAAGAAATGATAAACATGTGGCCAGGATGGCTCAGGAGATGGAGTCTTTAAGGGAGGAAGTATAGCATATCAGGGAAATAACACATCTGGCCGTGACAACGCTCCCTCAACCTCCTCGCTTTCCTTCTTTGGATTCAATCCCCGACCACTTTCCATACACATCACGCCAAACCAACAACACCCAACTTCAGTCCCCACCACTCAAAATAATACCTCCAGTAAGCCCCATAAACCCACAAAATCCCCTACCCACACTTCATATGTACCACAGTACGTTCAAACACCACAAAATCCTCCTATTACAACTAGCACAACTCACACCACTCCTCGTGATGGAGTCACCTTTACCACTCACCCAAATCATCACATACCTATGGCACATACCGCCACCCATGAGCGTTATGTTTCTCCTGTATATGTCATTTTTTAACCTACCTTTACATCACATGTCACTATCAGGGTGCCTTATGGGATTGACCAATACACTAAGATGGAAAGGGAAGCTAGGCACAAGGAAGAGGAGTCAGTTTCTGAGCAGCTACAAATCTTGAGATGACAAATAAAGAACCTCCATGTCGCTCGGGGAAGTGAAAGTTTGGATTACGAGGATCTGTGCAGCCAATCGGATGTGGATATGTCAATAGGGTGTAAACCTCCAAAGTTCGATATCTTCGACTGGACGGGTGATCCCCACGCACATTTGAGGGCATATTGTAACAAGTTAGTTGGAGTGGAAAGGAACGAGAAGCTGAGAATGAAGTTGTTCGTAAGGAGCCTGACAGAGAAGCACTTAACTAGTATACTCGACAAGATCCGCAAAACTGGAGAACATGGCAAGATATGGCGGAAGATTTCATGAATCACTTTCAATTCAACATAGAGATCAATCCAGATAGGTTCGCATGTCGGTGAAGGTTAGAAGCCGCCAGGGCACAACCTCCGTTGTACGACAATGAATTTACCAAGTATTTCATCAGGGCCCAAGAAGGGATATACTTTGAAACAATTATAGGGCAGAAATTCCCCGAACTAGTCAAGATGGGATGTTTCTTAGATGAAGGTATAAAATTTAGCAAAGTACAATCCATGGCTACACTACAAGCGGCTTGTAAGGCAATTCAATCAGGGTCAATCGGTAGAGGAAAGAAGAAAAAAGAAGAAGTCTCAGCAGTCGTCCCTTACTATCAACCCAACCCACATCATGGAAACACTTCTATTCCCCAAACAACCATTCACCACCACCTGCTTATGCTCCAGTCTGTAGCACCCAGCTATATTACCACCCCAACCTCAATATAACCCTCCTCGAGCCCACAACAACCCGAATCCACAGCGACCATATGCTCATCTCCAAACCACTACCCACAAAAATCGACCCACTTATGCACCATGTCCTCATCCCAATTTTGAAGAGAGGAGTCCCAGAAATTATACCCGTATTGCTGAGCCTCTGGCCCAATTATTTGAAAGGTTGAGAAGAGCCAGATTGATACATCTAGTGGAAGGAAGGGTTCTTGAGTATCCCTCTAAGTATTTTGATGCAACTAAAAGGTGCGTGTACCATTGAAACATGCATGGGCATGATACTAAAGATTGTTTTAAGTTTAAAAATGAGATTGAAACACTGATCAAGAGCGGACCCATTCAGTCAACTTCGGCGTGCCCAATGTGAATCGCAATCCACTACCAAATCACAGGAATCAGGGGGTCAACATGATTTGAAAGGAACCATTGTCACAATAGGAAATGCAGAGGCCGCAAGGATCCCACCTCAAAGGACTCTAGTGGTCACAGTTCAAGTGAGACCTACAGTGACAGTTCAGACTTATCAGCGACAACATGTTGTTGCTACAGGAGACGAAGAGAGTCGGGAATACAAAACTGTCCCATGGCCATAATAATAAAAGGGGAAGGCCAAGATGACAGACTCTTCAGCAGCCCACCGTATGACTAGGTTAGGGAAATGTTACACTCCTGGAGATAAAAATAGAGAAATTCGGGAAGATAGCATATTCAAAGAAGGAACATAACAGACCCAGAACTCGCATAATTCTAGAAGTTAATGTTAACCAAAGAGTACTCCATGGAGGAGCAGCTGATGAAAACTCCGACACAAAATATTAATTATGGACTAGCTGATGAGCTCTGACAGTTATAAGAATACCCTGATGAAAGTACTAAGTGGGGTAAGTGTGCCGAGCAACACCACTAGTGAGGTGTTGGCTGCAATAATTGCGAAAATGGTCGAAGCAAATACGATCACTTTCAGAGGAGACAAACTTCCTGTCAAAGGCATAAGTCACAACAAAGCTCTTCATATCACTGTCAACTATGGGGACAAGGTGATGTCCCGAGTGCTGGTTGATGGAGTATCAGGAGTCAACATCTATCCGCTCTCTACTCTGTGAGAGTTAGGAATCCATCTGAGAGAAGTCAAGGAAAGCCATGTAAGGGTAAGGGCTTTTGATGGTTCACAAAAGGATGCTATTGGAGAAATTTATTTGGCTTTGCAGATCAGGCCGGTTGAATTTCCCATATTGTTTCAAGTGATGAATATTTCTTCTTCATACAACTTGCTGCTAGGAAGGCCCTGGATACACATGGTAGGGGCCGTCCCATCTTCCCTGCACAAATACATGAAATTTGAGTGGTGATGTCACGAGATCATAGAGCATGGCGAATGGGGCCCATCAGCTTAGTTGGAGCATGTTGTCCCGTTCATTGAAGGGCTAGACGGAGTTGCTTTCCATGTAGTGGAAATCATGCAGACCACCAAAATAAAAGAGACTGAACAAAACTTGGGAATGCAGTCACTGTATAGATCCAAGATGGCTGTGAGGGAGATGATGAAATATGGACACAGACCAGGAACCGGTTTAGGAGCCAAATCAGATGGGATTACGGAACCAATCAAGCCGAATGGGCAGAATGGAAGGGCCGGCATATGATATCAGCATCCGATGGGGAAAACTCATACTGATAGTTCCGAGAAAAAGGCTTTTGAGCAACAGCATGTTTCGGGTACGGACCATAGTTCAGCACCAGAAGATGATATCATCGATGGAATGGGAAGGTTGTTCTTGAATATGATTGAAGAATATTGTGAAGGAACTAACCTTAAGACACCGACCATTAGGGATGCCGAACCGTAAGTAGAGCTGCGGAATTGGACCGCCAGTCCATCTTTGGTTTGTCGGGAGTCTTGGTAGTGTGGAACTGTAACAGTTTTCTTTTTAAAGGCTCACGGTCAGTTGAGGCATGCGCACTGTCTGTACCTTTTTTTCATTTGCCTCTTTTGAACGCTTAGATATTCCTCTTTTAAATGAAATAAAAAGAATCAATTTCTTAAAATTTTGTAACTTTATTTATAGCTTCATTTATACTTAGTTTTTTGTTTCAGTAATCAAAACGATAAAAACCCACGTTCCTTGATTGTGACAAATAACAAAAACCGTCAAGCAAAATGACCCAGATTACGATGAATATGATGAGAGTATGATGCCAAAAAATCTCCCACAAGAGATCGAACACTCGCCCAGAGATCTCATCTCCACCGTCAAACCCTTATAATCTGACGGCCACCAAAATTCCTCTTCTACACCCTTAAATGCCTGAATTATCAGGGCCGTCAATCATCAGATCCAGCGGCCCAGATCTCGTCTCTCAAGTTTAACCTTAGAGACGGCCTCCCAGACCCCCTAACCCGAAAGTCATTCCCCCAAGACCTGCCGCCTCTCTTTCCTCTTCCTTTCACTTTTCTCTCAACCTCACAACCCAAATCAATCAAAAGACCTTGCACAAATTCATGCAAGGTCATGAATTCATCCAGAGATTCATCCTCCGTGACTCCCACATCCGTGATTCTCGCTGAATCTTTCCTCTTTCATCGATCAAGTTTGAAATCCTCAAATCCAAACCCCTAACCCCAAAGATGAAACCTCAAATAGCCTTTGATCTTTCAAATTCATGGCATGCATGGTTATCCATTTTGCTCATGTACTTCAAATATTGTTGTTCTTTCTATTCACCGTTTGATTTCAAAAACCCTAATCAAGGAGTCACAGGCCAAAGCATGAAACTTCAACTCATATGATTTCTTCTTTCGTTCTTTCAAATTGAAGCAAGCATGAGGACATTAACTGGCTTCATCATTGATATTCGATATCCAGAGGTCAAATGCAATTACCTCTAGGTATTATGGTTCCGAACGATGGTCTCTCATGCTTTAACGGTCAATCTCTCATTTCCCCATTCGGGATGAGTTGTTGATTCTATACAGCTAAGAAAGAGTCTTTTGTTTGGTTTGTTGCTCAAGAGGAGGTCAGTACATCCCCACCCTTTCTCTTTTAATTGCTTCATTCAAAAATCATGAACGTGCTACTGTTTTCCAATTAACTATTTTAGTTATAATATTTGCTATTAGTCTCTAATTGTCTATTTTAGTTCACCATGACTTTGTTGACGATCTATGGTCAGATATTATATTTCATCAGTACTGATTAAGTTGCTATGTAACCTTATGACTTATTTTCTACATTAATTAACCTATGTGATTAAGCTGCTTAACGTGCTTTAGTGATTTCTCATATCTGCCTAGGCTTAAGACTTCCCTCTAATGTTTTATTATAATCTTCATGCTTATCATGCTATATTCTTTTGAGTTCTGTTACTCTATTCCTGGGGCTTCTGTTAGATGATTCTAGCTAGTACATACATGAAAATACATAGGGTAACTCTGCATCACTTAGTTAAGGTTTATGAAGCTTAAGTGTTCAAAATGCTTCCTTTCTTTACATAAGTGCTTGTTAATCTTTAAGTATTCTTTCAGTCATCACTATGAAAGCATTATGTCCATGCCTAATTGTAGTTGTAAATAGTCTCACTAGGATAAACTTTCCGTAATCACCGTGATCATTCTGCATATATGTTGTTGTGATCAACCTACCTCCTATGAAATAGATTATAGTTGTGTCTATTGTAGTTGGATGCTAACTACTTCTATAACTTAAATATAACACCGCCATCTCTGGATATTAACCTTAGTCTGAACAGATGAGTTAAGCCAGTCTAGTATGATGTTTCCCATGTTCTTAAACCCTTAATGATACTGACAATCTAATTTTGTAGTGTTTGAGACTCAGCCTATCTTGTGAGCTCATAACTTTGGTTGAAATCTCTGTATGTGTGGAAGTTTGGCATGAATCTTTGTTTATCCCTCATGACTTCATGCTTTTGAACATTGTTTTGAAATTGCACTCAGTTCTCTCTTTCCCTATTAATCTGGATTGAATCTAGTCTTGGAGAAACCTCTTGTTGTTACTGATAGTAGTTGGTTTATATTGAAAGAGCCTCATTGGCACTTAACCTATAGGGAAGAATGAGTCGTTAGTGGTTAGGGGTATTTGAGAGTAGAGTTTAACTCTAGGTTGGGCTGCTCTTCCCGGCACAAGTATTGCCTTGGGCCTTGAGACCCTTGGGAACTTTGAAATGTCGGGGGTTTCAAAGGGAGCATTGACCTTGAGTGGAATTCTCTCCTTAGCCCTTAATTTATTGACATATGTTATTCTCTTTGGGTTTAGTGTTTAATGACAACAAAAGGTGTTCAATATGGATCATTTACTATACTGGCAGTGATATTTCCTTTATTTTTGCTTGCAAATTTCATATATGGGCATGTATATAGTATTGTTTTTCTAATGACTTTCTCTTCTTTTTTGAACATGTACAATGGCTTGGGCCTGCTAAGTTCTAAAAGAACTTAGGCCCAAATCCAGTGTTGTTATATCCTTGGAGTCCAGAGTCAGCTATTCAAACAGTTTTTCTTCAAGCCTACTATTTAAAACCAAGGTATATTTTAGGTTTATTTTCATAATATTTTAACCTCATTAGAATAATATGAACTTCCATTCTTTAGGAAACAAAGTGCTTTAACTTAGCTTCTCTTTTACACATTTTTCATACAAATATCATATCTTTTAAAGCTCTTTCAAACATATATATACTAACATTATTTTCCTCAGACTCTTCTTTAAATCTATCCTCTTTAAACTACACACTTCGCTTACATGTGTTATGCGCATATATGATAATCTACACTCTTTATACACTAGTTAAGCATAGTACAGACAATTAGTCCTAAATCTAGTCTAAGTCCTATAGAGCTACCTCAGATAGATTTTAAGGGGTGCCTAACACCTTTCCCTTAGAAGAACACGAACCCTTACCCATAATCTCACCGGTTAGCAGACTAATAAAGAATATTACATTTAGTAATTAAATAGGTTTCCTAGTATACCTTTAAATATTCGGTGGCGACTCTCTTTCATCAACAACAGAGAAACCACAAGTTAAATCGTAATTTTGACTAGTGCAAAATAGGGTGCAACAAGAGGTACCAATTGATATGCCTAGTCTTCAATAGACCTTGGCTCATATTCTGAGTATGTATACGAGTTTGGCTCGGGTGCGTGTGATATCAGTTGCACTAGCTACCTCACAGGCTGGGGAAGAGCCCAAACTCCCGCCGCTCGTACACCAGAGTAGCTGGCTCAAGGTTATAAGATATCGGGGGTTCTGCCAGTACAACCAGTTGTTATAGCTCAAACTGAGTTTAGACCATCCTTGGCTGCTTAGGAGTAGAAGGGATAGAAATCTTTTAGAGACTTCATCATCCTCATTTCGGTGGAGAGCCTACTGGGGATGCAGAGGGTTTCCTTGATCAATGCGAGTGAATTCTATACACTTTAGGTCTATTGGGCTAAAATGAAGTTGGCTTTACTACTTTCCAGCTGGTAGGTCCAGCCTAGAGGTTGTGGCAGACTTATGAGTTGAGTAGGCCAGTTGGCGCAACACCACTTACATGGAATCAATTCTCAGTTCTCTTCTTAGCAAAGTTTATTCCACAAACCCGCTTTGATAAGCTGCGGAGTAAGTTTGAGCATTTATGCCAGGAGGTATTTACTGTCCTAGTATGAGATGAGGTTCATGGAGTTAGCTCGTCATACATGGTTTTTGGTCCTTACTGAGAGGGAGAGAGTTAGGAGGTTCATTGATGGCCTTAACTATGGTATCTAATTAGTATGGCTCGAAAGGCTGAGACTGTTACTAGTTTTCTCTAGGTGGTTGAGATTGTCGGGTGCTTAGAGCATATTCATAAGCTGGAGAGAGAGGATAGGGAGGCCAAGGGGCCCCGTGGTTTTGGTGGTGCCTCGCCTGGAGGCCAGTTACATCATATCAGAGGCCATTCTTTCAAGATCGCTCAGGAAGCTTGCCAGATTTCTTGTGGTTCTTCAGTCAGCCATGGTATATACAGTGCTCGTCCAAGTGAGTCATCTTTCACTGTACTTCCACCACAGAGTTCGTGTCATGCTCCATCTGCTCAGGGTTCTATAGGCGGATATTAGGGTTCTCAAGGTTAGTCCTAAAATCAGTTGCCTCACTAGAGGAAAGGTTGTTTTAATTGTGGAGATTTAAGTCATCTCAAAAGGGATTTCCCCAGGCTTCTGAGCAATGTACCACATTATGGGATGCACTCTATGGTTCTAGCACCAATAACTACATCACCCACGTAGCCAGATAGGGGTAGAGCACAGTCTGTTCGGGGCCACCCTAAAGGGGGAGGTTAGTCAGGTGATGGATAAGCATGTTGCTTTACATTTTTAGCCAAACCAAAGGTTGTTGCTTCCAATGACGTGATCGCAAGTAATTATTTTAGTGTGCCATAGGGATGCTTTGGTATTATTTGACCTTGGTTCCACTTATCCTTATGTGTAATCATACTTTGCTCGTTATTTGGATATGCCTCGTGGTTTACGTGATATTCCTGCGCATGTGTCTACACCTGTTGATGATTATATTGTGGTAGATCGTGTGTATCGGTCTTGTGAGTTTATCATTGGTAGGGGTATGAGACTAAAGTCGATCTTTTGTTGCTTTATATGATTGATTTTGAGGTGATTTTAGCTATGGATTGGTTGGTTATGTACTATGCTATCCTTGATTTTCATATTAAGACTAGGCATTGGTGATGCCGGGGTTGCTGAGGTTAGAATGGAGAAGTGCGGTTGGTCACACTCCTAGTAGAGTGGTTTCATTTTGAAAGGCTTAACATATGGTTGAGAAGGAATGTTTGTTGTACTTGGCCTTCGTGAGAGATGTTACTGCTGATACTCCCACTGTTGATTATGGTCCACCAGTGAGGGATTTCCCAAATGTGTTTCCTGTAGACCTACCGAGCCTACCACCCGATAGGGATATTGACTTTGGTATTGATCTCGTGTGGGGTACTCAGCTCATATCTATTCCATCGTATCGTATAGCTCCAGTAGAGTTTAAAAAATTAAAGGAGAAGTTGTAGGAATTGCTTGGAAAGGGTTTCATCAGGCTGAGTGTGTCACCTTAGGGTGCACCGGTTCTCTTTGTGAAGAAGAAAGATGGTTCTATGAGAATGTGCATTTTTCATAGGCAGTTAAACAAGGTTACCATCAAGAACAATTATCCATTATCGTGCAACGATGATTTACTTTATGAGCTTATGCTAGAATGTTCTCAAAGATTAACTTGAGATCAGGGTACCATTAGTTGAAGATCAGGGCTTCGGACATCTCTAAGATGACTTTCAAGACCTGTTATGGCCAATATGAGTTTTTGGTGATATGTTTAGGTTTAACAAAATGCCCCAGCAGCTTTCATGCATGAACAATATGTTTCATCCTTATCTGGATTCCTTTGTTATTATGTTCATTGATTATATATTGGTGTATTCCTGTAGTAGGGAGGATCACAAGCATCAACTTGAGGATTGTGCTTTAGATTTTAAGGGAGAAGAAGTTGTATGTTAAGTGTTCCAAGTATGAGTTTCTGTTGGATTTAGTGGCATTCTTAGGCCATGTGGTGTCTAGTGATGGATCAAGGTGGATACAAAGTAGATTGAAGCAGTTCAGAGTTGGCCCAAACCTTTTACCACTACTGAGATTAGGAGTTTCCTTGGTTTGGCTGGATATTACCATCACTTTATGGAGGGGTTCTCATCTATTGTAGCTCCATTGACCAAGTTGACTCAGAAGGGCGCTCCATTTAGATGGTCTGATGAGTGCAAGGAGAGATTTCAGAAGCTCAAGACTACTTTGATTACAACTCTAGTTTTGATTCTTCCTTCACGATAGGCGTCATATACAGTTTATTGTAATGCTTCACGTGTTGGTCTTGGTTATGTGTTGATGCAACATGGTAGGGTGGTTGCCTATGCTTCTTGTCAGCTATTATGCACCCGCTCAAGATTTGGAGGCATTATCTATATGGCGTGTCTTGTGAGGTGTAGACGGATCATCGGAGTCTTCACCATCAATTTAAGCAGAATGAATTGAATTTGAGGCAGCAGAGGTTCTTGGAGCTGTTGAAGGATTATGATATCACTATTCTCTATCATCAGGGGAATGCTAATGTGGTTGCAGATGCCTTGAGTAGAAAGGAGAAGAGTATGGGGTGTCTAGATTTCATTCCATTTGGGGAGAGGCATTTAACTATGGATGTTAAGGCGTTGGCTAATAGGTTGGTAAGATTGGATATTCTGCAGCTGAGCAAGATCCTTTCTTGCATTGTATATTGGTCATCTATGTTTCAGTGCATTAAGGCTCGTTAGTATGATAATCCCCACTTACTTGTCCTTAGGGACACGGTGCAGCACAGTGATGTGAATGAGGTGGCAATTGGTGATCATAGGGTGTTGAGGCTTCAGGGTTAGATATATGTTTCTAATATGGATGGCTTGAGAAAGTTAATTCTTTAGGAGGCTCATAGTTTGGGGTCTTCTATTCATCTAGGTGCTACAAATATGTATCTTGATTTGAAATAGCATTATTGGTGGAGAATGATGAACAAAGACATCATTGGGCATGTTGCGCGGTGTTTAAATTATCAGCAGGTTAAGTATGAGCATAGGAGATCGGAAGGTTTGCTTCAGAAGATAGATATACCGGAGTGAAAGTGGGAGCTCATTATTATGAGTCCAAACATAGCAATTTCATCCAATTCCCATATCAAATCGACCCTCAAATCCTCAATTTTACTTTAGAACAATTTTTACTAAAATCCCCGAATTTTTCACTTTAATTCACCAATTAAATGCTAAAAACAAGGATGAAATCATGGAATATAAATAAATCTGAGTCAAAAATACTTACCCCAATCCAAATCTTGAAAATCCCATCCAAAATGGCCCGAAACTAAGATCTCCAACTCAAAATGTGATATAATAATCAAAACCCTCGAAATGGAAATGTTAAATTGTTTTCTTAGGCATGCCATTCGGGATCGCGAAGAACAAACTCTCCCAGCTGCGAAAATCTTCTTCGCGAATGCGACGTCCCATTCGCGAATGTGTTGACCAACACCACTATGCCTACGTGAACGCATCCTCTCACCCGCGAACGCGAAGTCTTGCGCCTGACTGACCCCCTCCAGGCTCCCATTCTATGTGAATGCGAAGCCCCGCATGTGATTGCGAATCACTGCCTCGCCAAAGCTCCGCAAACGCGGTCCTTTCTTTGCGAATGCTAAGAAAAAAGTATCTTTCCACAAAAAATCCCTCCGCGAATGCGACCTCTATGTTGCGATCACGATGAAGAAAATACCAGACATCATAAACAACAATCCAACACATAGAGAAATGGTCCAAAATAAAACTGAGGCCCCTGGGACCCGGTCCAATCACACAAACCAATCCCAAAACATAACACGAACTTACACGAGGCTTCAAATTACAAAAAAAACAACATCAAAACCACAAATCACACCTCAATTCAAGCCTAAGGAACTAATTCGACTTTCCAAATTCAAAACTAAGCCGAACATGCCCGAACACCTCAGAATGACCTCATATTTTGCATACAAGTCCCAAATGACACAACAAACCAATTTCAACTTCCCAGAACCAAAATCCAAACCCGATATCAATAAAGTCTAACTCTCGGTCAAACCTCTCAACCTTCCAAACCTTCAACTTTCCAACTTTTGCCAAAGAGCAACAAACCAACCTACGGACCTCCGAATCTAAATCCGGACATATGACCAAGTCCAAAATCACCAAATGAAGCTATTGGAACCATCAAAACTCCATTTCGAAGTTGCCTGCATAAACGTTAAACTCCAGTCAACTCTTACAACTTAAGCTTCCAACCTTGGAACTTATACTCGGATTTTCACGGGCGAAGATGGGGATAAAGAGCAGGATTAAAGCCGTCCCAATTCACTCTGAAACTTCCCCGTAACCAAACCAACAACCACGGCAAGTTTAGTAATCACAAATACACATGTGCAAAGTATCAAATAGAGGGAAAGAGTCTAATATACTCAAATGACAGGCCGTGTCGTTATATTCTCTCCCTCTTGAACAAATGTTCATCCTCGAATGGGTCTAGAATCATACCTGGAGTCTCAAAAAGGTGAGGATATCTGCTCCGCATCTCTTGCTCGATCTCCCAAGTAGCCTCCTGAACCGGCTGACCTCTCCAATTAACCTTCACTAATGCTATATTCTTCAACCTCAACTTTCTACTGCCTGCCCAAAATGGCCATCGTCTCCATATCATAAGTCAAATTCCCATCTAACTGCACTGTGTTGAAGTCCAAAATATAAGACAGATCACTATAATACTTCCGGAGCAATTAATATGAAACACTAGGTGAACCCCTGATAGACTAGGTAGCAAGGTAAGTCTGTAGGCTAGCTCTCCAACCCTCTCAAGTACTTCGAAAGGACAAATACACCTAGGGCTCAAATTGGCCTTCTTCTCGAACCTTATCACACCCTTCATGGGAGAAAATCTTAGTAGAACCTTCTCACCACCATATATGCAACATCACCAGCCTTCCTATCAGCATAAATCCTCTGCCTGGACTACGCTGTACGAAGTCTCTCTTGAATCAACTTCACCTTCTCCAATATATCACAGAACAAATAGGTTGTCAGCAACCTAGCCTCCCAAGGCTCAAACCAACCAACTGGAGAACGACATTGCCTCCCATATAAGGCCTCATAAGGTGCCATATGGATACCCGACGGATAGTTGTTGCTCTAGGAAAACTCAGGTAGCTGTAGAAATTGATCCCATGAACCTCTAAAATCAATGACACAAGCACATAATATGTCCTCCAATATCTGAATAGTGCACCCGGACTTTCCGTCTATCTGGGGATGAAATGTTGTACTCAACTCGACCTGTGTGCCCAACTCACGCTGCATTGCTCTCCAGAAAAATGATGTGATCTGAGTGCCTCGATCCGAGATAATAGACATGGGCACACAATGAAGGCAAACAATCTCCTGGATGTAAACCCGAGCCAACTGCTCTGAAGAGTATGTAGTCATAACTGGAATAAAGTGTGCGGATTTGGTCAGTTTGTCCACAATAACCCACACTACATCAAATCTCCTCAAGGTCTGCGGAAGTCCACCAAGAATATCAAGCCTCTAAAGCAAACCACCAGGTCGTTGATGGTCATACTTCACTTGCTGACAATTTAAACACCGAGAAACATACTCAAAAATATCTTTCTTTATCCTCCGCCACCAATAGTGCTTTCTTAATTCCTGATACATCTTTGCGGCGAATGAATGGAATACCGCAAATTATGAGCCTCCTCAAGAATCAACTCACGCAACCCATCCACATTTGGAACATGGATTCGACCCCGTAGACTCATTACCCCGTCATCACCAATAGTAACTTCATTAGCATCACCATATTGTATGTGTCCTTCAAGACAAGCAAATGGGGATCATCATACTGACGCGCCTTGATGCACTCAAAGAAAGAAGACTGCGATACAACACAAGCAAGAACTCTACTGGACTCTAAGATATCCAACCTCACGAACCGATTGGATAAAAACTAAACACATCCAATGCTAATGGTCTCTCACCAACTGGAATATAAGGAAGACTACCCATGCTCTCAGCCTTGCTAGTCAAGGCATCGGCCACCATATTGGCCTTTCCCAGATGATAAAAAATGGTGATATCATAGTCTTTTAGTAGCTCTAACCAACTCCGCTGCCTCAAGTTCAGATCATTTTGCTTGAGCAAGTGCTGGAGACTCTTGTGATCTGTGAATACCTCACAAGACACACCATAAATATAATGCCTCCGAATATTCAGCACGTGAACAATGACTGCCAACTCCAAATCATGATCAGGGTATTTCTTCTCATGGGGCTTCAACTGACACAAAGCATATGTAATAACTCTACCATCCTGCATCAACATGCATCCAATGCCAATCCGTGAAGCATCACAATAGACTGTATAAGAACCCAATCCCGAAGGCAAAACCAGAATTGGAGTTGTAGTCGAGGCAGTCTTAAGCTTCTGAATGCTCACCTCACACTCATCAGACAACCTGAATGGGGCATCCTTCTGCGTCAATCTAGTCAATGTGGCTGCTATAGATGAAAACCCCTCCACAAAATGGCAATAGTACCCAATCAACCCAAGGAAACTCCAGATCTCAATAGAAGAAGACGGTCTGGCCAACACTAATTTGCCTCAATCTTCTTCGGGTCTACCTTAATCCCCTCACTGATAATGCCACTAAATCAAGCCAAAACTCACTCTTGGAGATTTATCATATAGCTTCTTCTCTCTCAATGTCTGAATTACGAGCCTCAAGTGCTGCTCATGATCCTCCCGATTGCAACAATACACCAATATATCATCAACAAACACTATGATGAAAGAATCAAGATATAGCTAAAACACGTTGTTCATCAAGTGCATAAAGGTTGCTGGGGCATTGGTCAGCCCAAAAGGCATCACTAGAAATGCATAGTGACCATAGCGGGTCCTGAATGTCATCTTCGGAATGTCTGAAATCCTATTCTTCAACTAATGGGACCCCGATCTCAAATCAATCTTCGAGAACACCCTAGCACCCTGAAGTTGATCAAACAAATCATCAATACACGGTAATGGGTACTTGTTCTGGATTGTGTAATTAATACACATCCTCATAGAACCATCCCTCTTCTTCACAAATAGAACCGGTGCACCCCAAGGCGACACACCAGGTCGGATAAAACCTTTATCAAGCAACTCCTGAAGCTGCTTCTTTAATTCCTTCAACTATACTGGTTCCATGTGGTATGGTGGAATAGATATGGGTTGAGTAACCATTAATAAGTCAATACCAAAACCAATATCCCTATCGGGTGGCATACCCAGCAGGTCTGTAGGAACCACATATGGGAAGTCCCTCAGTCCCTCAACACTAACATCCCTCACAAAGGCCAAATATGCCATGCAACAAGTATAGAACGATAATATGATCAGGTTATGAATCTCTATAAGAACCACCTTGGTGCACAAAATTACTTAACATACTCTACATAGTCAAAATCTAGAATATAAAGAAGATATTCAATTAAAGCAGATAACAGTCAAGGAAGTTGCAAGTAAAGATGAAATGCAACAACAAAATCAAACACATGCCAGCTTTTCCTCAAAATTTCCATTATAGTACCAACCACTGATAAGTTGTCCTCAATCCACGTGTACACCATTAAGTAAAAAACACGAGACAGTGAACCTAGGGGGATGGATCCATATCCACACGATGCACCGACAACTCACATGCTACACAAACAACTCACGTTCTAATAATATCAACCGCACGAAAAACTCACGTGCTGCATAGATAAGTCACGTGCCAATAATATCAATATCTGGATCCGCACGAATAGCTCACATGCTGCATGGACAAATCACGTGCTAATAGTCACAATCCATCCGGTGTGGTCACATGCTCAATATCACAATATGCCCGGCATGGTCACATGCACAATATCATAACCCACCCGACGTGCTCACGGACTACAAGTCCAAACCATATCACATATAAAGCCGATATGTAAGAATACATGTACATGATAAAAGAACATCAAATTTCATAATCATGAAATAGTATAAGTGACATGCTAAGGTGTATGCATGTGAAAGTGTGATATCATAGCTCAAATCAGGTGAATAATAACTAAATAGCAGCTATCAGGCTTAATCAGGAGATTAACCTCTATGCGACCTCCAGCATGGTTCAAATAGCTCACAACAGGGGTACAAATAAGAGGAACATCACAACATGAAGCTTAGCAATCAATTTAAGGCATATCATTGCCTAAACACTATCTTAAGCATGGATAAATACCCCGGTGCATGCACATGAGCTCAACCCCCACACCTATGCACCAACCATAGCACATAGCTATCATAAATAACTTAGGCAACTAGTGCCTCAATGAAGCTTAGGTAAGATACTTACATCAAGCAAGCCAAATCAATCCTCTAACAAGCCCTTCCCACGGGTATCAACCTCCGGACGGCTCGAATCTAGTCAAAATAACTTAATATCATCAATAAAAGCCATAGGAAACGATTCCAAATGATAAAGCTAAAATCTTTATCCAAAATAAAAAATTCAACACTGGGCCCACACCTCGGAACCCAACCAAGCTCACAAATTCCGAGTACCCATTCGAATAAGAGTCCAACCATACCAATTTATCCAATTCCGACCTCAAATCGACCTTCAAATCATTAATTTTACTTTAGGAAAGATTTTTTTTTAAAATCCACAATTCCTTTACTTTAATTTACCTAATAAATGCTAAAAACAAGGATGGAATCATGGAATATAAACAAATCCAAGTAAAAAAAAAAAAAAACAATACCCCTATCCAATCGTGAAAATCCCGTCCAGAATCGCCCAAAATCGAGCTCTCCCACTCAAAATGTGATATAATAATCAAAAGCCTAGAAATGGAAATGTTAAACAGTCTGCCAAGGCATACCCTTCGTGATCACGGAAAAGCCTTCGCGATTGAGGAAATTCCTTCGCGATCGCAGAGAACAAACTCTCCCAACTGCCAAAACCTTCTTCGCGAATATGATGTCCCAGTCGTGAACGTATTGACCAACACCACTATGCCTACGCTAATGCGTCCCCTCACCCGTGAACGAGAAGGCTTGTGCCCGACTGACCCCCTCCAGTATCCCCTTCGACATGAACGCGTGCGGGGCTCCACGTTCAAAAACGTTGCCTGCCAACAAAAATCCCTCCACGAACGCAACCTCGATGTCGCGATCGCAATGAATAAAACACCAGACATTAGAAACAACAATCCAATACATATAGAAATGGTCCAAAACCTATCTGAAACACACCCGAGGCTCCCGGGACCCCGTTCAATCACACCAACCAATCCCAAATATAACACGAACTTAAACGAGGCTTCAAATCACACAAAACAATATCAAAAACATGAATCACATCTCAATTCAATCATAAGGAACTAATTGAACTTTCCAAATTCAAAACTTACACCGAACATGCCTAAACACCTCTGAATGACCTTAAACTTTACATGCAAGTCCCAAATGACACAACGTACTTTTGCAACTTCCGGAGCTAAAATCCAACCCGATATAAAAAAATTCAACTCTCGGCCAAACCTATCAACCTTCCAAACCTTTAACTTTCTAACTTTTGCCAAAAAGAACCAAACCAACTTATGGACCTCCAAATCCAAAATCGGACATATGCACAAGTGCAAAATTACGATACGAAGATATTGGAACCATCAAAACTCTATTCCGGAGTCGTCTACACAAAAATAAAACTCCGGTCAACTCTTACAACTTAAGCTTACAACCTTAAAACTAAGTGTCCCAATTTACTCCTAAACTTTACCGTAACCAAACCAACCACCTCGGAAAGTTAAATAATCATAAATACACATTTGCAAAGCATCAAATCGAGCGAACGAGGCTAAAATACTCAAAATAATCTATCAAGTCATTATGCTCTATGAAGTGTAGGAAGTCATAGCCAGAATGAAATGCGCCGATTTGGTCAACCGATCCATAATGACCCAAATGGCATCAAACTTCCTCAAATTCGGTGTAAAACCCACCAAATTCGATGTGATTCATGGTTTTGATGTTGTTTTTTGTGATTTGAAGCCTCGTGTAAGTTCGTGATATGTTTTAGGATTGGTTGGTGTGATTGTACGGTTTTCCGGGGGCCTCGGTTGTGATTCGGATGGGTTTCGGACCATTTCTCTATGTGTTGGATTGTTGTTTATGATGTCTGGTGTTTTCTTCATCGTTATCGTGACATAGAGGTCGCATTTGCGGAGGGCTTTTTTGTTGAAAAATACTTTGTTCTTCGCGTTCGCAAAGAAAGGACCGCGTTCGCGGAGCTTTAGCGAGGCAGTGATTCGCGATCACGTACGGGGCTTTGCATTCGCGTAGAATGGGAGCCTGGAGGAGGTCAGTCAGGCGCAAGCCTTCGCGGGTGAGGGGACACATTCACGTAGGCATAGTGGTGTTGGTCAACACGTTCGCGAATGGGACGTCGCGTTCGCGAAGAAGGTTTTTGCAGCTGGGAGAGTTTTTTTTTCTCGATCGCGAAGGGTATGCCTGAGAAAACAATTTAACATTTCCATTTCGAGGGTTTTGATTATTATATCACATTTTGAGTTAGAGATCTCAGTTTCAGGCCATTTTTGAAGGGATTTTAACGATTTGGATTGGGGTAAGTATTTTTGACTCAAATTTGTTTATATTCCTTGATTCCATCCTTGTTTTTAGCATTTAATTGGTAAATTAAAGTGAAAAAATTGGGGATTTTTGTAAAAATTGTTCTAAAGTAAAATTGAGGATTTGAAGGTAGATTTGATGTGGGAATTGGATGAAATTAGTATGTTTGGACTCATATTTTAATGGGAGTTGACCATTCTAGAAATATCCAAATGCAAATCCAGGCATATGCCCAAGTCCAAAATCACCATCCGAACCTAACAGAACCATAAAAACTCCGATCCGAAGTCAAGTACTAAAATGTCAAACTTGTCCCGACATGTACCACTTTGTGTTTCTATAGTGAGGGAGCGATTCCGCAGATTTATTGGGGGGCTCCGTTATGGTCTTAGATTCAGCATGGCACAGAAGTTGGAGACCGATACTTCATTTCAACATGTTGTGGAGATCTCCAGGAGGATAGAGCACACCCGCGGCCTAGGGAGGGAGCACAAGGAGGCTAAGAGGCATCACAGACCAGGAGGTTCTACTGATCCCTATTTTGGAGGCAAGGCACGTCATGGTAGAGGTTTTGCGAGCTAGCAAGTTCAGTCTGCACTTTAGGTTTCACGTGGTAATTCAGATATTTGTGGATTTCAGAGTACTCGTCCCAGACAGCTTCCATAGCCACGTCGACGAAGAGGTTGCTTTGAGTGTGGGAATACCAGCCACATGGTGAGGGATTGTCCCAGGCTTTGAGCAGGTGTCCCATATTAGAGTAATCAGGCTATGGGTTCCGCTCGAGTTACTGTTATACTTGCACCGCCAGCGAGGGGTAGAGGACAGACGGGTAGAGGTCATCCTAAAGGAGGAGGCTAGGCCCATTTTTATGATTTTCCTGGTTGGACTGAGGCTACTACACCAGATGATGTCATTACATGTATCGGTCCGGCTAGTTATGGAGATGAATTAGTACTATTCCGATCCGGTCCCATTTATTGGTAAGATTCCTCCCACCTTTCTTTATATATGGTTGTGTTTTGTTATTCTTGTACTCTGTTTTTGTGTTCACGCAAGTTGAGGGATTCTATTATGAAAGCCCATGTCTATCGTTTGGGTTTGGTCGCTATTAAGGGTCATGAGGCTTGGGATGGACTTTCTGCTAGTTAATACAAGTGGGTTTTGATGTGATTTTTGGGTAGTTTGACCATGGTATGTGATTTACGTACTCTACAGGTATGGGAAGTCTATTACGCGTTGTGCTTTTGGTTCTATGGCATTGAGTTAGTAGAGTGTTTTAGTTGTTGAGGTGTTTATCTTACTTGTGATTCCAAGTAGAGTATAGGGACCTGATGTTCTTTGTGGATATGTGTGTTTGTACCGAGCTATGTGTCGCGGTGAGGTTATGTTAGGTTAAGATTCAATGTTGTTGTTGTGTGTGTCTTTCTTCTTCCTTGTGGATTGCATCCGAGTATGGAATCGATGGGGAGTTATACTTGTTGGACTTGTTTAATAGATTTCCCATATGTTTTTTTTCCATGTTTAGTTATATTCAGGTTGTTCTTGTTGGGATTGGATTGCGATGCATGTGCCCAAGTGGTGTTTGATGTGGCTTGTTAGTCGGTGAGTAGTATGGGTTTCACATGTTTCTCGCATCATTATTAGTATTGGGAAGGTGCGGAACAAGGTTTTAGTCGATATGAGGCTGTTCACTGGTACTGGATTTTGGTAATGGGCATCTATTGTGGTTCGAGTTGTTGCTACGGGCATATGGACGATGTGTAACGTTGTGTGGTTATACCTTGTGGGTGTATGCATAAGATGTTAAAGCTAGTAGAGGAATTTGCAGTGTTTTATTGTGATAATAGGACCCTTGGTGAATGTGGAAATTTGATTCTAAGGCTTATCGGTATGAGTGGAAGGAATAATCTTCTGTTGTAATGATATAGTTAGGCTTATGGGGATTGGGGCGACGTGGGATCACCCTTGTGTATGTGTGTGGTGAGTTTGTACAGAGATTTGATGGCTACAGAAAGACTCTTGGCACATTTGAGGACAAACATTTGTTTAAGAGGGGGAGGATGTAATGACCCGACCAATCATTTTGAGCTTTAGCATTCTGTTCAGTGGTTTGATATCTTGAGTGGCTTCATATCGTGTATTATGATTTGCGTGTATGGTCGGATTCGATTTTTGGATATTTCAGGATTTATTTGGATGAGTGATTCTCATTTTTAAAGCTTAAGTCAGAAATATTGTCCGAGGTTTGACTTTTGTGAAAACAACCTCGAAATGGTGTTTTGATGGCTTCGATAGGTTTGTATAGTGATTTTGGATTAGGGCGTATTCCCGAAATTGAATTCGAAAGTCCTTAAGTTGATTTGACTTGTTTTGCCGAAAGTTGGCAAGGTTTAGAAGTTCCTTAGGTTTGACCATGGTTTGACTTTATGGTTATCGGGTTTGGATTTTAGTTTTGGGACTTGGAATAAGTCTGTTCTGTTATTTGGATGGCAAATTCGATTCTCACAGACCTGGCTTTGATTCTATGGTTCTGGGTGCGATTGTGGTTCTATACACTTAAGAAGAGAAAACTTCTCTTGTATATGGTATGCCTCTGGTGATTCTTTCGTGATTGGGTCTTGTGACCAATTTTCCCTAAATCCGACTCCAACTAGGGTTCAGAGTTCTTACTACCTCTTTTAGTTTAAGTATGCATTGGATATATTCTTTCTTTTTTCGTGTTGGTTAATTATATTTCCTTGTTTGTTCGTCCAAGCTTTCTACTATATAAACCCCTTTCCATGTTCCCCCTTTAATCCTTAACAACTATTTCTACGGCTACTGCTACTACTGTTCTCTCACTCTTACACTCTCTATACTAATCTGCACTCTTGATTGTGGACGGCTGAAAGACAAGGCCACCAGAATCCTCTTTATCAACCTCCCTAGTGCGAGCACTACTCGAGGCTCATTTTGAAGCTCATGTGAACTCTGACGCACTAGGATTTGGGTCTTTTCGTTGTTCTCTTTGGTGCTGATATTCAAGCTATTGCTGGCACTTAGTTTGCACTTCTATTTTGTTTGTTAAATCTGCAAAATGGTGAGTATCTATACTCTTGCAATACTATCTTCTTTGCTTGTGTTCTACTATCCATGTTGTTTGAATTCTATGAACCAATATGACTTCAATATTGTGTTATTTTCATTGGCAATTCTAATTGCTCTGAAGCTATTCTGCAGTCCTGAATCTCCTAGTATCATAACCTGCTCAGTATGTTTAGCTTGAGTATTTTTTTATGTCTCTAAGTCTGCTCTGTTGTTCTGATCATTCATTGTTTATTATGAGTTTTTCTCATGCCCTGTCTTGGATTCACGAACTGAAATTCTTAGGGAATCATCTCCTTCCCAGAATTTGCTTTAACGAACATCTCCTGATAAATCTTCTATGTGGACTCTACTTTTAACTCCTTACATGAACCCTATCATTGTCTTAATGTTTTAACGAAACCTGTTGCTTTGTTATTGAGAACTGTAATGTGGTGTTTGTCAATCCTGCATTCTTTGGTACTCCTTAAGCTTTTAATTGAATCCAAATACATTTAGTTACAATGATCATGCATAGTTGACTGGCTTAAGTTCTGAGTCTGCATGTTCTATTGAACCTTAAGATAATATGTCTTCCTTCCATGACACCTTTGGACTTGGGGATCTTTGTGTTATACTCGGCATGATTAGGCTTCTTATTGATTGCTTGATTGCCTGCTTGTCATGTGTAATTGTCATTCCCTGACTATGACTCTATCTGGCCTTCATGACTTAGACTCCAAGGTTTAAAATCCTTTTTAGGCTAACTGTGGATCATGCTCTATTGTGAACTCACTCTGGAAAAGCTTAGTATGTTCATCTCATATATTTCTAGTATGTTTACCCTGTTAACCCCAAATGGCATGTCTCCCTAACTCTCCTAGTGTTATGTCTATCTTCAGCGTGTTATCGCATGCTTAATAATTTAACCTATGTTGCCATTTAACATGTTAGAAATTAAGTCTATTGAGTCTCCTAGTTTCCTGTTCTTTGCTTAATCAATCCTGTCACTATTGCTACTGAAATACAAATCTGCTTTTGAACCCTGCTAAATATCACACAATCCTATCTCTATGAGGTATTGCTTCAGGGCTGTTTAGTTGATTTCCATGTGTGGTCCATTAACTTATTTGGTTAAGTGGTCAATATTATAATTGTTGGACTTGATATGAGTTCATGTGTGGTTTTGGGTTGTGGAAATGGACACACTCTCCTGTTTTGAGATGCGCTTGGATTCAGGCTTGCTATTCGAGTGAAAGAGTCTGTTGAAGGCCCAGGCAGTAACGGGTTACCTTCGTTTGGGCCTGTTCTTGGGCCTGTAGTTGTTCCTTGTGTAATATTTGTATTTTTATTCTTTATCAGGGCCTGTAATAATTTGTAAACAAACGATTGGGGAGTTAGTGAAATGGGGGAAGTGGGCATACTTTAATCTCCGTCTAAATATGTAGAAAACCTATCTATAGGATTTTTGTGTTTCGCTTGCTATTTGTTTAACGTGCTTTAATTCTGTACACTAATAGAAATCATGCCTATAGGAAATCATTCACTTCACTTAACTTGACAAATACCCGTACAACTATTCAAAGCATGTTGGTTTGAGTAAGTCTTGTACCTGTTTCCATGTCTACTACTGTGCGCTATTAGACAACATCTCTATATGAATCAAACGCCCATAACTACTTGTTTAATTATTAGATAGCATGCTTTTGCTAAATGCTCATCTAGATACCATGTTTATAGGGCTCCAATTAAATAACTAATCGACTACTTCTATTGTTTTACTGCACTGCCACCTAGATAACATGCCTATATGAATAAGTATGATAAATTGAAGTTCAAATACCAACTGTTAGAAATTCTGCCTATAAGATACGGTTACTCACCTAGAAAGCATGTCTATAGAATCAAACACTGATAATTCTGAGTTTTCCAAACTGTTTTACTGCATTATTGCGCACAACAATTTAGGGATCATGCCTATAGGGTTTGTAATACCTGTAATCTGCAAACAGCAACACTACCTGTATGACACTTGAACTCAGAATCACATAGAAGCCATGTCTATAGGAATTAATGACTCTAATACGTCATGATTTGAAACTGTCTACTGCCTAATATAAGAACATGCCTGTATGAGATCGTTGCTTATGTGTGGAGACTAACTTGAGCTATTTATTGTCTTTATGTGTAGTCCTACATGTTTTAAATGTGCGCCTAGTTTTATCATTTTTGAGCACCCTAAGTAAAGTCTAGAACCACCCAAATAGTAGGTCCAAAGCCTCCTAGACCATAGACATGGGACGGGTAGTGCATGCATAGGACATGATTTAGAATTGAATTAGAGTGCTTTAAGTAAGCAACTTTAATATAGTAATTGGGTAGCAGGAGATGATAGTATGTGCCTGCTCAATAATATGAGAAACTCATACCCTAAAGGAGTTGCGAAGTATTATTTATATTGCATGGGGTGATCTTTTAGGCTAAAAAATATAGGACTCCCCTCTCCGTTATATGTTTATTGTTCGAACTGTGTCTCTTGAACTTAGAATAATTAAGTTGTATTCTGTAACCTCTAAAGACTTGTGCTGATTATTTATATATTGTTTAATTCTTGTACGATTTTCTTTACACATGTTTACATCATAATGGAACTTTTAAATACCTTTTCTTCCCTCACTTGCATGATCACATAGGACAACTATAATCAAATAATCCTACGTAGCTTAAATTTTGGCCGGGACCCACAGTCTCGAAGAGTACCTAACACCTTCAATTTGAGGTAATTTGAGCCCTTATAAATCACTGGTGTCACCGCACCTGCATAAATTTGGCCATAGCTGCAAAGCTGCAGAAGCGGCCAAGGGGTCGCAGATACGGTTCTGGGCGAGTTGGAATGGTTGTGTAGGTGCGAGGGATTTTTCGTACCTGCAAGGTCACATATACGGATGTGTGGTCACAGGTGTGGACTGGAGTGAAGGCGGGGAGGCTCGGAGAAGCGGGTGAGGTTCCGCAAAAGAGAAAGCGCTTCTACGATAAGGAGTTCGTAGGTGTAGAGTTAGAGAGCTTGGCCAGGATGTGCATATGCAGACGTGGGGCTGCACGCGCGGTCTCACTGGTGGAGCTTTTGGCCGCAGAAGCGGCAGGTCGGGGGTCTAGTGTTTTTCCGCTGGTGCAAAATGTTTACCGCAAAAGCGGAATTTCTGGCAGAATACATAAAGACGAGGGTTAGAGTAATTTCTTCATTTTTGGACTTTGGGAGCTCGGATTGGGGCGGTGTTTGGAGGGTTTTTCACTAGATTTCAAGAGGTAAATAACTTTTGATCATTTTTATTTAATAATATTGAATTCCCATTGAATTTCCCACATAGATTAGGTGTTTGTGAGGTGAAATTTGGGGATTTTCGACCCATGTATTGGAGAGTAAGATTTGGAGATTTGTGTGTCTATTTGTGGTTGGAATTTAATGATTTTGGTATGGTTGGACTCGTTATTGAATAGGTGTTCGGATTTTATAAATTTTGTCGGGTTTCAAGGCATGGGCCCAGGGTTGACTTTTTGACTTTGGTTAAAGAACTTAGCTTTATCGTATGGAATCCATTTCTATAGCTTGTATTGATTGTATTAAGTTGTTTGTGGCTAGATTTGAGTCGTTCGGAGGTTGATTCGTGAGGCAAAGGATTATTGGAGTAGGGATTTCTGCAGTTTGAGGTAAGTAACATTTCCAAACTTGGTACTGAGGGTATAAATCCCTGAAATACGTGTTATGTGGTTGGTGTTGAGGTGACACACATGCTAGGTGATGGACGTGCACCGTAGAAATTGTGACTCGGTTGATTCTGTGGTACCGTGTAGTTATCAAACCTTATTTCTATTCATGTAATCCCTACGTGTTAGAGTAATTGAGCTGCAATCCATGCTATAAATCATGATTGGGATATATGCTTATTTCATTGGGACCCGGTGAGGTCATTTCTGCGGTCGAATTATTTGCTTAAACTACAATTTTATACTCAGTAACATTGATCATTTGCATATCATATCTCAGTCTCTGTTTTCATTTATTGTTATATCATGTTATCATTGTTTGGACTGATTAGCATAAGATTTGTGAGCCCGAGAGACTGGAGAGATTGATGACTGAGTAGGGGCCTGAGGGCCGGATTGTGAGTGATATTGATGGGATCGGGTTGCATGGCGCAGCAGGTTTTATTGATTCATGATGGGATCGGGCTATACGCCGCATCAGGTATTATTGATTCATGATGCGATTGGGTTGCACATCGCAACAAGTTTTATTGGCGCTTGGGCAGGATGCGCCCCTCCAGTGTCTAACATACCAGCAATGAGAACATGTACAATACAGTGCTGAGTGATTGAGAGTGATGAGTGAGGAGTGTGAAACAATGAGATGGAGAACTCTGAGAGTGTGAGTATATGAGTTTATTACTGTGATGCATTATATGTGACATGCACATTTGACATGTAGACATAGAAATGTAACATTCCTCATATCAGTTATGCTTGGCATATTTTATTAGTGTTGAGCTTAAACTGTTAAACTTGAAAGCATGTATACCGTGTACGAATTGATTATGGGACTTCATTGAGTTACTACTATCATTTTCCCTGTTTTATTTGTACTGTTAATATCTGGATTTAGACTGTACCTTTCTGAGCTCGTCACTGCTTTTAGCCCAATGTTAGTCCTGTTACTTATTGAGTACATTGGGTTGGTTGTACTCATACTACACTCTGCACTTCGTGTGCAGATCCAGGTACATCAGGACCCGGTGGGTTCTAGACTTGGAGCGTTATCTGCTTAGAGACTTTTGAGGTAGCTGCTTGGCATCCGCAGACCTCGAATCTCCTTCTTTTCAGTTTATTTATCACTTTTCTATCTTTCTAGACAGTTGTATTAGAAGTTTGACTGTGTTGACATGTAGTTGCTCATGTACTCGGTGAAACCCGAATTTTGGAAATTTTGTATTTGACTCGTAGTTATTCTTATCGATTATTTACGAGATTTTTTACCATTAAACATATTTCATCATGTTTTAAATTTAAAATTGCGTAGTTATTTGTGATTGTCGGCTTGCCTAGTACTGTGATAGGTGCAATCACGACATGTGAGATTTGGGTCGTGACAAGTTGGTATCATAGCCTATGTTACATAGGTCTCACGAGTCATGAGCAGGTTTAGTAGAGTCTTGCGGATCGATACGGAGACGTCTGTACTTATCTTCGAGAGGCTACCGAACCATAAGGAAAACCTCACTTTCTTGTATTCTTGTCGTGTAGATTTGATGACTCCGAAAACCAAACTTCTGTTATTTCTTTCTCTCACAGATGGTGAGGACACATGCTATCGTATTGGGCAGATGGCCACCAGTACCACCAGCTAGGGCTGCGGGAGGCTAGGGCCATGGTAGAGGCCGAGGTGCAGCTCGTACAACAGCTAGGGAAGCACCTGTAGAGTCACCAATTGCTGCAGCTCAGGAGCAGATACCAGATGTGGTTGAGCCAGTGGAACCCGATCAAGCACCAACTGTGCCCATTGTGATTCCAGGCCTTCAGAAGGCTTTGACCAAGATATTGATTGTATGCACTATCCTTGCTCGGGCGGTTTTAGTTCAGGTCGTACCAGCCATTTTTCAGGCTGGGGGAGGTGCTCAGAATCCCGTCGCCCGTACTTCAGAGCAGGTGGTTCAGGGACTTCAGACACCAAGGGAACTACCAGCCTAGCCGATTATAGTTGCTCGAGCCCAAGTGGGTCCACCTATGAGTGACGAGGAGCAGAAGAGGCTAGAGCAGTTTGGGAGGCTCAACCCTCCAGCATTCAGTGGGGCTAAGTCAGAGGATGCTCAGGATTTCTTAGACAAGTGCCAGTGGATTCTTTTCACGACACATATTCTAAAGACTAGTGGAATCACATTTACTACTTTCAGTAGCCAGGGGAAGCGTTCCTATGGTGTGAGGCTTATGAGTTGAGTAGGCCAGGGGGCGTTGCACCACTTACGTGGCATGAGTTCTCAGCTCTCTTCTTGGAAAAGTTTGTTCCATAGACCCGTATGGAGGAGTTGTGTAGGCAGTTTGAGCAGCTACGCCAGGAGGGTATGTCCATGACCCAGTATGAGATGAGATTTTCACAGTTGGCTCGTCACGTGATCTGTTGGTTCCCATGGAGAGGGAGAGGAGTAGGAGGTTCATTGATGGACTCAACTATGGACTGTGCTTCATCATGACTAGGGAGATTGCATCAGGTATTGGGTTCGACGAGTTGGTTGATATTGCTAGGCGGCTAGAGTAGGTCCATAGTCAGGAGCATGAGGAGAGGGAGGCCAAGAGGCCTCATGGTTTGTGTGGTTTCAGTGGTGTTTCTTTTGGAGTACAGTCCCACAACAGTAGGGGATGTCCTTATAAGCCCGCTTAGATGGCTAGTTCGGTTCATCATCGTGCATCAGCTAGCCATGCTTCATATAGTACTCGTCCGCATCAGTCATCTCTCAGTGCCCTCCCAACTCATAGTTCATCTTGTGCTCCATCAGTTCAGGGTTCATCTGTGCCAAGTTCTTCTAGTACTTATTCTGGTAATATGAAGAGGTATTGTCCCTATCTTTCAGGAGGTCCATTTCAGCAGAGGAGTCAGGCTATGACTTTCATACCAGTTATTTCACTACCGGCTAAGCCAGCTCGGGGTGGGGCTCAGGTAGCTAGAGGTTACCCTAGAGGGGGAGGCCCATCAGGTGGCGGTCAGGCTCGATGCTATGCTTTCTTTGTCAGACCAGAGGCTATTGCTTCAAACATAGTGATCACAGGTATTGTCTCAGTATACCACATGGATGCATCCATATTATTTGACCCTTCTTCCACTTATTCATATGTATCATCATATTTTTCTCGTTATTTGGATATGCCCCATGTGTCCTTAGTTTTGCTTGTTCATGTATCTACATCGGTGGGTGATTCTATTGTTCTGGATCGTGTGTATCAGTCATGTGTGGTGACCATTGGGGGATAAGAGACGAGAGTTGATCTCTTATTGCTTAGTATGATTGGTTTGGATGTGATTTTGGGCATGGATTGGTTGTCCCATGTCATGCTATTATGGATTTTCACATTAAGACTATAACGTTGGCGATGCCGGGGTTACCTAGGATAGAGTGGAGAGGTTCCCTGGACTATGTTCCCAGTAAGGTGATTTAATATATGAAGTCCCAACGGATGGCTGGGAAGGGGTATTTTTCATATTTGGCTTTGTGAAGAATGTTGGTGTTGATACTCCTACCATTGATTCTGTTTCGGTAGTGCGAGACTTTCCGGATGTGTTTCCTGCAGACCTGTCTGGCATGCTACCCGACAAGGACATTGATTTTGGTAATGACTTAGTTCCGGGCACTCATCCCATTTCTATTCCTCCGTATCGTACGGCACCAACAAAGTTGAAGGAATTAAAAGAGCAACTTCAGGAGCTTCTTGATAAGGGGTTCATTAGGCCTAGTGTGTCACATTAGGGTGCACCAGTTCTGTTTGTGAAGAAGAAAGATGGTACTTTGCGGATGTGCATTGACTATAGATAGTTGAACAAAGTTACAATTAAGAACAAGTATCCTTTGCCACATATTAATGACTTATTAGACCAGATTCAAGGAGCTAGAGTGTTCTCTACCATTGATTTGAGGTCTGGGTATCACCAGTTGAAGATCGGGGACTCTGCTATTCTGAAGACGGCATTTAGAACCTGCTATGGTCACTACGAGTTCCTTGTGATGACTTTTTGGCTGACCAATGCCCCAGCAACATTCTTGCATCTGATTAACAGCGTATTCCAGCCATATCTTGATTCGTTTGTCATAGTATTTATTGATTATATCCTGGTATACTCACGTAGCCACGAGGAGCATGCACAACATCTGAGGATTGTACTACAGACATTGAGGGAGGAGAAGCTTTATACTAAGTTCTCCAAGTGTGAGTTTTGGCTCAGTTCGGTGGTGTTCTTGGGGCACGTGGTGTCCAATGAGGGGATAAAGGTGGATCCGAAGAGGATTGAGGCAGTTCAGAGTTGGCCCAAATTGTCTTCAACTACTCAGATTCAGAGTTTTCTTGGCTTGGCTAGATATTATTGCTGCTTCGTGGAGGGTTTTTCATCCATTGCAGTTCCTTTGACTATGTTGAGCCAGAAGGGTGCCACATTCAGGTGGTCTGATGAGTGTGAGGAGAGCTTTTAGAAGCTCAAGACTGCCTTGACCACAACTCCAATTCTACTTTTGCCTTTAGCATCGGCTTCTTATATAATATATTGTGATGCTTCTCGGATTGGTATTGGGTGTGTCTTGATGCAGGAGGGTACAATGATTTCTTATTCTTCACATCAGTTGAAGCCTCATGAGAAGAACTACCTCATTCATGATTTGGAGTTGGCAGCCATCGTTCTTGCATTGAAGCTTTAGAGGCAATATCTCTATAGCGTGTCTTGTGAGGTATTTACAGATCATCAGAGTATTCAGCACTTGTTCAAGCAAAAGGATCTAAATTTGAGGCAGAAGAGATGGTTCAAGTTGTTAAAAGACTACGATATTACCATTTTGTATCATCCCGGGAAGGCCAATGTGGTAGTTGATGCCTTGAGTAGAAAGGCAGTGAGTATGGGCAGCCTTGCATATATTCATGTTGGTGAGAGACCGCTTGCATCAGATGTTCAGGCCTTCGCCTATCAGTTCGTGAGGTTAGATATTTCGGAGACTGGTCGGGTTCTAGTTGCGTGGTTTCTCGATCTTCTATATATGATTGTATACTAGGGCATCAATATGACGACCCCCATTCGCTTGTCCTTAAGGACACGGTTCAGCACGATGATGCCAAGGAGGTTTCTATTGGGAATGATGGGGTATTGCGTATGTAGGGTCGGATTTGTGTGCCCAATGTTGATGGGATACGTGAGTTGATTCTTGAAGAGGACCAAAGTTCGCAAAATTCCATTTATCTGGGTGCCACGAAGATGTATCAGGACTTGAGACAACACTTTGGTAGTGGAGAATGAAGAAAGATATAGTGGGGTTTGTAGCTTGGTGCTTGATTACCAGCAGGTGAAGTACGAGCATCAGAGGCCGGGCGATTAGCTTCAGAGGCTTGAGATTCCTGAGTGGATATGGGAGCGTATCCCCATGGACTTCGTAGTTGGGCTCCCACGGACTTTAAAGAAGTTTGATGCTATTTGGGTGATTGTGGACCCGTTGACTAAGTCTACGAATTTCATTCCAGTTGGGACTATCTATTCTTCGAAGCGGTTGGCTGAGATTTATATCCGCGAGATTGTTCTACTTCACGGTGTGCCGGTGTCCATTATTTCGGATTGGGGCACACAGTTCACATCTCAGTTTTGGAGAGCAATGTAGTGAGAGTTCGGCACACGGGTTGAGTTGAGTATAGCATTCCACCCTCAGATGGCCGGGCAGTCCAAGCGCACCATTCAAATACTGAAGGATATGCTACGCGCTTATGTCATGGATTTTGAGGGTTCTTGGGATCAGTTTCTACCACTTGCAGAGTTTTCCTACAACAACAGCTACCAATTGAGTATTCAGATGGCTCCGCATGAGGCCTTGTATGGGAGGCGGTATCGGTATTCGGTTGATTGGTTTGAGCCTGGTGAGGCTAGGCTATTAGGTACTGACCTGGTTCAGGATGCTTTGGAAAAGCTTAAGTTGATTCAAGATCAGCTTCGCACGGCACAATCTAGACAGAAGAGCTACGCCAATCTGAAGGTTCATGATGTTGCCTACATGGTGGGGGAGAAGGTATTGCTTAGAATTTCACCCATGAAGGGTGTTATGAGGTTCCGTAGGAAGGGCAAGATGAGCCCTCGGTATATTGGCCCTCCGGAAGTATTTCGGTGACCCGTCTCATGTTTTGGACTTCAGCACAGTTCAGTTAGAAGTATTTGTTAAAATTGGTTTGGGGGGGGGGGGGATTGATTACCATTGTAGGGCCTTACATTCGATTTTGCAAAGTAAGTGTTTGACAAAATTCCCAAGAGACTTATGTCATGAGAATCCTACTAACTATTGTCCGGTTTTCGCTATCTTCCTATAGATTGATATTACTAAAAGTATTGGGACGTTGTATTAATCTAAGAAAAGCTCAAGAAAGGTATGTTGGCTAAAACTTCTCTCTTAGAATTGAATTCCATGACGTTCCCATAAGCTTCGAGCATGGTTGGCCCAGAGTCCTAATCCCCAAGTTTTGAGTTGTTCCCAATAGGTTCAGTTATCCCAAGTAAGCGTTGTGTTGAAATATGTATATACTCAAAACGAGTACCAATTGCCCCTATCTTATTATGATCTCTTCAAGAATGTGTTCAAGTATTGTTTGTATATAGAAATGTTATGACTTCAACTCGTGTTTCAAATGAAAGTCTATTATGCTTAACTTGGAAAGAAAACTCAATGCACATATAACTCCTATTGTTCATATATATACTTAAGGCCTTGATTTCAAACGGTCTTATTGTTGATAATCTATAAAGATGCTTGAAAGTGAAAGAAGTGAGTTGGAGATATAATGTGTGGCCACCGTGCCAAGAATGAAAATTATACTTGTGGCCAATAGTGCCAATGAAATGAAATAATGTGTGAAAGATTATGAAGTAAGCCTTGACGGCTTACTCAACTATTCCAAATTGACTCCGAAAATAGATTTTCCTAAAAGCCTATGTACTCAAGTCATGTTCGAACGTGGTTGTTTTAACTAATGCCTATAATTTGAACCCATTTCTCAATCGTAAATCATCATGCTATGCTTTGTAAGTGTTTCCAATGTGTTTTGGGTTCTTACATATTCATGAGTTAAAATTGTGTATTGCTCTTTTGGGAAAAAGTATGTCAATAATAAATAGTGTGTTACTCGTTTATGATTTAAATTTGTGCTGCGATTGCCAATCATTTTGCTCCATTTCTGTGGAAAGAAATCTATTGTGTTTAAAGCCTTCATTACTAATGAACTTAAAGTTATGATTTCCGGAATATTATATGTGTTGATATTTATGATGATGACCCTTGAAAGCAAAGAAAATAAAATGTGGAATATGAGATACAACCACCGTGCCATGAATGAAGAATCATATGTATGGCCAAGAGAGCCAATAAAATAATGATATTATGAGTGGTTGAAAGTACTAATGAAGCTATATATGGTGTGGAAGGATATGAGGTGAATGTATCTGTATTTTTATTTCCCTTATGTGCAAAACAACCTAGCCGAAGGGTAGGTTAAAACAACCTAACCCCGAAACTACACGTGCCGGTATAGGTGTGATTGAGGGGTAAATCCCTAAACTGAGGTGTTGAGAATATTCCCCTTAACTGGGATGAGATTGATGTGTTGATACTATTCCCCTTGATTGGGATGAGATGATTGCTAGCACAGGGTGATGTCAATCCACATGGCATTGTGGTGAGACATCCTAGCCGATCGGGTCAAGATCGGACGCCATGTCGCGCGCATGGTGGTGACTGCGATTGTGATTGGATGTCTTTGGTGAGACGGCCTAGCCGATCGGGCCGTGATCGGATTCCGTGCTAAAACACGGTGGTATACCAGTACGAAAGATCTCCCAACTAAAAATAATATTATTTTTGTATTTTGAAAAATTATTATGTTTCAACTTGACATTTGGATATCATTGATTAGTAATTGCTACTTCCATGGTTTTTCCCTTCTTATTTTGGCATTCTATTCCGAACATACTAGTACTATTCCATATGTACTAATGTCCCTTTTGTTGGGGCACTGCATCTTCAATGGATGCAGGTGGTTTGTCAACGGGCAGCTTTGGTCCTTGTTAGCAGTTACTCTCTATTCAGCAGGTTTTGGTGAGCCCTACTCTGTTTTGAGCCTGATATCACTTGATGTTGTACTTTGTGTTTTGAGGTATAGCTGGGGCCTTGTCGATGACACTTCCATACTAATCTTCTGTTGTACTTAGAGGCTCCATAGACATAGTATGGGTTGTACATTGGTGTTGGGAAAGTCAAAACTAGAAATGTTGTATTTGTAACACATGTTCCACTTCAAACTATAAATGGGTAATATATTTCGGGAATTATAAATGAAGCTACTAATTGTAATGTAATTGATATTGATTATGCAATCCTCTCAATGTTTAAATAATGGAATACATCTCCAGTCTATTCATGGGCAAAGTCTGGTAGAAAGCATCTAGCAGGCTTGCTTGACGGGGTTCTCAGTTGAGCATCGATCGCGACTTGGTATCGTAGCCTATGGTTTTAAAGTTTCCTATGATGTCTCGGAGTCGTATCTAGTAGAGTTCTTCTTATTGGTGTGTTGTCGACCATATATATAATTAGGAGGCTACTTGGGCATTTAAGAATGTCACCCTTCTTTGATACTCCAGATCCTGCGGTAGAGCTCAAGATAGGAAGCTAATTTCCTCGTTATGTCTCATTTTCTAGACTAGTAACCCACGAGTTTGAGGAAGCAAGGAGAGATTGAAAGAACCAGTTGCTAGGGGAGGTGTTCTTGTTCCTATCAATATCACCACGCTACTGGATCATGTGGTGCAGGCACCTAAGAAATGAAAGAGGGTTGTTTGTACCAATAAGCCGGAATGTTTAATTTGTAAGAAGCGCCACTTGGGTTTATGTTAGATTACTCTTGAAATATGTTATGGTTTGTGGAAAGAGGGGTCACAAGAAGAACAAATACCCCAGGTTGGATACACCTAGCCCGGTTTGTCCGATATGCAGGCGGGAACATTTGGCGTCGTGTTGTGAGTATGCTCAGGAGCGTGCTAGGGGTGGTAGGATTGGGAAATTCCAAGGGCCTATATAGCAAGTCGGTATAGAGATTGTTACTCCCACCATAGGGGCCTGGAGGAAGGATAGGGGGAATGCTTATGAAGTATGCAAAAAGGGTAAATATCAGGTAAGTGGGGCGAGTCAGTTTAGTGGACCTCATCCCTAATGCATGAAGTGTAGGAGATGTCATTCGGGATATGTCACTATTGTACCAATGTATATTATGGATGTGGAGTCAAGGGGCATCAGTTAAAGCACTGCCCCGTCAACCTAAAATCACCAAGTAAGTCACTCCTTAGTATAACATTATGAACACCACATTATTTTCCTTGTTGCATATGTACATCTGCATTGAAAAGCCTGCATAAGTATGGCCTTAACAAGAAACTGAATCACAAAACATTGCATGTACATACTCTTTGAACAAGACGCATTATTCGTGAAGACACTTTATCACAATCCTCTTGCTTACAACCTCTTGAGGAATTGAGTTCTATAATGATTTCCTTGGATTGAGTTATAATCTTAGTTTAATACTTTAACTTTCATCATCCAATTCTTAAAAAAGGAGTATACCTGATGAATTTCTTATATAACCTTCCGATTCAAATGGATAACATCTTCTCACTTGTGCCTGTGCATGCACCATCATAATATTTACCTACATGGCATCGAATCTAATGTAAAAGCCTAGTATTGAGATCTTTCTTGAGCCACCCTCTCTATCTTGTGTATGTGGCTTATACGATTTGAACAGTCACTTTACTCCCACTGTGAACATTATCATAAACTATTTTCACTGTCTAGTAACATAAGGAAATGTCTCATCACCTATCATATGTGTACATGTCAAGTGAACAGGTCACTTTTCTGCATAAAGTCTATCTGAAATTTGAGATTATCACACATCCATCATAGGAAGATCTTTTATTTGCCTATCTTAGTATAACTTTCATGTCCACTTAGATAATTCCGCAGTAAATAGCTCACTTTGTTCCTAGTATTGTAGTCACCCATGACGTGGCCTGGTATTGCATTTTGAGAGTTATTATAGAAAAAACATGTCCAGCTCATAATAAATGTTCATTTTCTCTTTAAACCTCTACAACGTGTTCTGACTGTGTTACTTAGTTAGTAAATTCATTATGCTAATTTCCCGACACTTGTTGGATAACCATGAGAGATCGCATCCTTCAATATGTTATTGTAATGCTTCCTTTCTCATAAGGATCCTTAATAGGCTCTCTATCAAGACCGAATGCACTTTTGGGGTTATCATAGCATCATGTCTGCTTCTCACGTTTTCACATTCATCATTAGCATCTGGTTACTTTTCAAGTCACAAAACCTGTGGCGAGCTCATTATGAACATTCGCAAACCCTCCATGACTACTCTATAGTGCCTCCATGGGTTCTGTCACCCTTAAACACTCGACTTTTAGAATCATTTACTATGCCATTGTCATGTGCAGAGAGTTTACTGTCCTTAACATTTCCACCTCCCTAGGTGGATAGGGGTCTATCATTTGCCTTTCACCTCGGAGCATCATATTAACCCTTAGGACCTCTCCAACTCATGTATGATTTCATCCCAATAATAAGATGTCCAAGCTACATGGTTTCACTCGTGTATGGTTGAAGCTAAGTAGCCTTACCGCGACCTTTTCCACCCCACTTCAGGTGGATGTTTCATATTTTGGCACATATTTTGATCATATTAATTTGAAGGGCAAGTCTATCGTATCTCTAGCCCTATGGTATATGATCAACTATCGGGAAGGGTTAAGCTTCTATAATAATAATCTCACAAGTGATCAACCTCCTTTTTCAACCTCGTGGGCTTGTAGCATAGATTCTTTGTGTCAGATACTGTTAAGTGTGTAATGCAACTTCATATATTTTGAAACCCCTATTACATTCATGGTGCAAAAATCTTCTCATTTCGAGTTAAGAAGATTTTCCCTACACTCTAGGCGGCAACTGGTGTCACGTACTTGTCTATTTTTCCTTAAGGCTTACTATTGCCGAAAAAGGCACATATGGAATAAAACAATTGTTACTGTCCCTTTCATAACTTATAGTCTTCCAAGAATAACTGACGCTAATGTCTTTATCCTCCCTATCATGCCTCCCATATATCACGTGTCCAAAATGAGTCACTTCTTTTACATCTCAGGATCATGTACATGGTTCCCACATTATCAATGTGTACTAGTTAACTCTATGATTCATTTGTCGAATCAATGATGTCATCACAATGATTAACCATGTAGCACTATTGGTAGTAACCTTCATATCTCTTAGGATATAACCTCCTGAAATGCCCCTGCTCAGCACATTGATGGGTTCTTGAATAATTCCAGCTCAAACGCGAAACCTCGTGGTTCCTATCTATAGTAAACCTATGGGGGTTGAAGGTTCAAATATGTCAAAGAAGAAGCATCATCCCATGATCAAACATATTGGGTAGGAAACTTTATGGTCTTATTCATGCTAGCACATCTTAGAATTATTGTTGAAGGTCGTCAAAGGTTTAGTTTGGGTGTTCGGCATAGAGATTTAGAGTTGAAGAAAGTGAACGGGTTATTCTCAAAATTTTCTCCATGAAGATTTATGTGAATTGTTAATGAAGGTAAAGTAGGTGTAGTTCACATTAGGCCTTGTGGAATCTTTAAGGAAATAGGCCAAACTATGAGTACGTGTTTCCCCATCATTGTTCTCCATGCACCCGGTGTTTCATGTGTCTATGTCAAATAAGGTACTTGGAAATCATTTGTCTATCGTCCTGGTGGAAGCTATGGAAGGGGTAGTCAATGGGTAATTGTCTTATGAGAGGTACCTAATTGTCATCCTTGTTAGATAAGTTAGGAAGTTGAGATTGCCTCTGTCAAGTGCTATGGCTAAGTTCGTGAGTCGAAGAGTCCACCTCGAAGGCCGAGGGTATTGTGGAAAAAAAATATTCTCACTTGTTTGTAAAGCCAAATGGTTGTGGTTCAAAAGGTACTTTTATGTGTTATGATCTAAAAATGCGCAGTTCATGTCCAAATATCACTTTTGATAATGTAATGCATGTAATGTTGAGGTTGGTGTTATTGATATATATTGTGATGCCCTGTTGAGTTGTGGATGCGTTGTTAGGAGTGGTTTTGGTAATTCTCTGACAGGTGGATAGGCACAATTACAAGGGAGACTCTATCGAAATTTTTGAAAAATTTGGGAGTTAGTCAAAATTTGGCGGCTTGTGAGGTGTGAAAGAATGGATGAGTTATGTTAGATGTGTGGGGCGGACTCTACTCTTCATTCTAGGATGAATGATTCTAAGTGGGGGAAGCTGTAAGGCCCCGTAAAATTTTGCCAAGTAATTTAAGGTTTTGTGGTGCCGAGGTATAAACTAATGTGTACGAAGGTTGTAGATAATTTTCGTGGCGAGCTAGCTCGCCGTGGCACGGACTTTCTGGATTGAAGAATGCATTGAGGAGTTCGTGAAAATATTCACAGAAGGAGGAAATTATGCGGTCATATTCGCCACAGTAGATCCATTCTGCGGGCCGCATACCCATCGCAAAGTTGAGCAGAAAAATAGTTGAATTTTGAATGTTGTTTTGCGGTCCATTATACGATCGCATACCTGTTTTGCGGTCCGCACTTCCGTCGCAGATTTGGCATGAAGAATTTCGGAGGGGAAATTCTGTGGTCCATTTCTGGACCGCAGACCTGGCTGCAGACTAGTCCAGGCCAACCCAGTTTTTGGCATCACTTTCGTGGTCCATTTTGCGGGCTGCATATCTTTTCTGCGGTCCATTTTGCGACCCCAAATTTGTAACCTGACCCCATTTTGATTAAAAACCTTTGGAAGTGAGAGTAATTTAGAGAGAGGGAGGAGACCAAGGCATTCTAATCATCCATTCTTGCCCCAATCTTCAAGAATCATGGAAGCTACTCACTATGCCATCATCTATGCGGGTAAGTCTCTCTCCTAAGCTTTCATGCAAGAGGTGATGGGTTTAAGTATGTTGTAAGGTTGGAGATAGGCCATGCATACGCCAATAGGAGGTAGTATGTAGGGTTGTTGAATTATTTGGGGTAGTTTTTTGTTAAAATTGGTTTTTTTTTTTGGGGGGGGGGGGGGTAGAGTGATTACCATTGTAGGGCCTTGCATTTGATTTTGCATAGTAAGTGTTTGACAAAATTCCCAAGAGACTTATGTCATGAGAAACCTACTAACTATTGGCTGATTTTCGTTATCTTCCTATAGATTGATATTACTAAAAGTATTGGGATGTTGTAGTAATCTAAGGAAAGCTCAAGAAAAGTATGTTGGCTAAACCTTCTCTCTTAGAATTGAATTACATGACGTTCCCATAAGCTTCAAGTATGGTTAGCCCAGGGTACTAGTCGCTATGTTCTGAGTTGTTACCAATAGGTTCGGTTATCCCAAGTAAGCATTGTGTTGAAAGATGTATATACTCAAAACGAGTACCAATTGCTCCTAACTTATTATGATCTCTTCGAGAATGTGTTCAAGTATTGTTTGTATATGGAAATGTTATGACTTCAACTCGTGTTTCAAATTAAAGTCTATTATGCTTAACTTGGAAAGAAAACTCAATGCACTTAAAACTCCTATTGTTCATATATATACTTAAGGCCTTGATTTCAAACGGTCTTATTGTTGATAATCTATATAGATGCTTGAAAGTGAAAGAAGTGAGTTGGAGATATAAAGTGTGGCTACCGTGCCAAGAATAAAATTATACTTGTGGCAAATAGTGCCAATAAAATTAAATGATGTGTGAAAGATTATGAAGTAAGCCTTGACTAAACTGTTCCAAATTGACTCCGAAAATAGATTTGCCTAAAAGCCTATGTACTCAAGTCATGTTCAAACATGATTGTTTTAACTAATGCCTATGATTTAAACCCCTGCTACAAGCGTAAATCATCATGCTATGCTTTGTAAGTGTTTCCAAAGTGTTTTGAGTTCTTACATATTCATGCGTTGAAGTTGTTTATTGCCTTTTTGGGGAAAAGTATGTCAATAATAAATGGTGTGTCACTCGTTTATGATTTAAACTTGTGCTTCGATTGCCAATCATTTTGCTCCATTTTTGTGGAAAGAAATCTATTGTGTTTAAAGCCTTCATTACTAATGAACTTAAAGTGATGATTTTCGAAATATTCTATGTGTTGATTTTTATGATTATGACCCTTGAAAGTAAATAAATTAAAATGTGAAATATGAGATACAACCACCGTGCCATGAATGAAGAATCATATGTATGGCCAAGAGAGCCAATAAAATAATGATATTGTGAGCGGTTGAAAGTACTAAAGAAGCTACATATGGTGTGGAAGGATATGAGGTGAATGTATTTGTATTTATATTTCCCTTGTGTGTAAAACAAAAAAATATTTTTGGGAGTATCGTTAGTCACCGAGGAAGAGGAGGTAGAAACATACTTAACCCTGAAACTACACGTGTCGGTGTAGGTGTGATTGAGGGGTAAATCCCCGGATAGAGGTGCTGAAAATATTCCCCTTGAATGGGATGAGATTGATGTGTTGAGACTATTCCCCTTGATTGGGATGAGATGATTGCTAGCAGAGGGTTATGTCAATCCACACGGCATTGTGGTGAGACGGCCTAGCCGATCGGGCCGTGATCGGACTCCTTGCTAAAAATATGATGGTATATCGGTCCTAAAGATCTGCCAACCAAAATTAATATTATTTTCGTATTTTGAAAAATTATTATATTTTAACTTGGCATTTGGATATCATTGATTATTACTTGCTACTTCCATGGTTTTCCCCTTCTTATATTGGCATTCTATTCCGAAAGAGGACATTTAGCTTCACATACTAGTACTATTCCATATGTTCTAACGTCCCTTTTACCGGGGGCGTTGCATATTCAATGGATGCAGGTGGTTCGTCAACCGGCAACTTTGGTCCTTGTTAGCAATTACTCTCTTTTCAGCAGGTTTTGGTGAGCCGTACTCTATTCTGGGCCTGATGTCACTTGATGTTGTACTTTGTGTTTTGAGATATAGCCCAGGCCTTATCGCCGGCACTTCCATTCTACTCTTATGTTATACTTAGAGGATCCGTAGATATAGTGTGGTTGTACATTGGTGTTGGGAAAGTCAAAACTAGAAATGTTGTATTTGTAACACATGTTCCACTTCAAACTACGAATGGGTAATATATTTCGGGAATTATAAATGAAGCTACTAATGGTAATGGAATTTGTGTTGATAATGAAACCCTCTCAATGTTTAAATAATGGAATACATCTCCACTATATTCATGGGCAAGGTCGGGTAGAAAGCATCTAGTAAGCTTTCTTGACCGGATTATCTCGGTTGAGCACCAATTGCGCTCCCCAAGGTCGGGGCGTGATAGAAGTGTGTCCGGATATTTATTTGGAGGTCCATAGGTGATATTTTCTTGAATTGGCGAAAGTTGAAAAAGTTGAAGTATTGAGAGTTGAGACCGAGAGATGACTTTGTGGTTACTGGGCTCGAATTTTGGTTCCGAAAGTTGGAACAGGTCTGTTGTTTCATTTGTGTCTTGTTTGCAAAATGTGAGGTCAATTGGAGTTGCTTTGATAGGTTTCGGCATGAAGTTGGAAATCCATTAGTTTCAATAGGCTTGAATTGGAATGCGATTCGTGTTTTTTGATGTTATATGATGTGGTTTGAGGCCTCAACTAAGTTTGTATGATATTTTAGGATGGGTTGGTATATTTGGAAGGGGTCACGGATCCCTCGGGTGTGATTCAGAATAAAATCAGATTGGATTTTTGGGCGTGTGAATTTCTGGTATGTTCACATCTTGTGTCACCGCACCTGCATAAATTTGGCCATAGGTGCGGAGCCGCAGTAGCGGCCTAGGGATCGCAGATGCGGGTCTGGGCGAGTTGGAATGGTTATGCAGGTGCGAGGGATTTTCCGCACCAGCGAGGTCACAAATGCGGATGTGTGATCGCAGGTGCGGACTGGAGTGAAGGCGGGGAGGCTTGCAGAAGCGGTGAGGTTCCGCAGAAGTGAAAGTGCTTCTGCGATGAGGAGTCCACATGCACGAATTTTGAGAGCTTGGCCAGGATGCACAGATTCTGACGCAGGGCCACAGGCGCGGTCTCGCAAGTGCAAGCTTTTGGCCGCAGAAGTGGCAGGTCGGGGGTCTAGTGTTTTTCTGCAGGTGCAGATTTTTAATCACAAAAGCGGTACCGCAGAAGCGGTTAAGTGGACCGCAAAAGAGAAATTTCTGGCAGAATACATAAAGACGAGGGTTAGAGTAATTTCTTCATTTTTGGATTTTGAGAGCTCGATTAGTGCAAATTTTGGAGGGGTTTTCACTAGATTTCAAGAGGTGAGCAACTTTTGATCGGTTTTATCTATTAATATTAAATACCTATTGAATTTCCCATATAGATTAGGTGTTTTTGAGGTGAAATTTGTAGATTTTTGACCCTTCGGAGAGTAAGATTTGGGAATTTGATGTTGATTTGTAGTCGGAATTTGATGATTTTGGTATAATTAGACACATTGTTGAATGGGAGTTCAGATTTCTTAGATTTTATCGGGTTCCGAGGCATGGGCCCGGGGTTGACTTTTTGGATTGATTTTTTGACTTTGGTTTAAAAAAACTTAGCTTTATCGTATGGAATCGATTTCTATAACTTGTATTGATTGTATTAAGTTATTTGTAGCTATATTCAAGTCGTTCGGAGGTCGATTCGCGAGGTAAGGACTTGTTGGAGTAGGGATTTGCACGGTTTGAGGTAAGTAATACTTCTAAACTTGGTACTGAGGGTATAAATCTCTGAAATATGTGTTATGTGGTTGGTGTTAACGGTGACGCACATGCTAGGTGACGGGTGTGTGGGCGTGCACCGTAGAAATTGTGAATCGGTAGATTTCGTGGTACCGTGTAGTTATCAAACCTTATATATATTTATGTAATACCTACGTGTTAGAGTAATTGATCTGCAATCCATGTTAGAAATCATGTTTAGGCTAATGCTTATTCTGTTGGGACCAGCTGAGGTCATTTCTATTGTTGAATTATTTGCTTAAACTGCAATTTTATACTTAGTCACATTCATCATTTGGATATCATATCTCAGCCCCTGTTGTCATTTAGTGTTACATCATGTTATCATTATTTGGGCTGATTGGCATAAGATTTGTGAGCCCGAGAGACTAGAGAGATTGATGACTAAGTTGGGGCCTGGTTGCATGCCGCAATAGGTTTTATTGATTCATGATGGGATCGGGCTGCACGCTGCAGCATGTATTATTGATTCATGATGGGATCGGGCTGCAAGTCGCAGCAGGTTTTATTGATTCATGATAGGATCAGGCTGCACGCCGCAACATATTTTATTAGCTCTTGGGCAGGATCCTCCCTACGGAGTTTGACATACTAGCGGTGAGCATAGGTATCGTACAATGCTGAGTGATTGAGAGTGATAAGAGGGGAGTGTGAGATAGTGAGAGTGTGAGTACATGAGTTTATCACTGTGATGCATTACATGTGACATGCACATTTGACATATAGACATATAGATGTAACATTCCTCATATCGGTTATACTTGGCATATTTTATCAGTGTTGAGCTTAAACTATTAAACTTGAAAGCATGTATACTTTTTTGTACCGTGTACGAATTGATTATGAGATTTCATTGAGTTATTACTGTCATTTTCCCTGTTTTATCTGTACTATTAATATCTAGATTTGGATTGTACCTTTCTGAGCTCGTCACTCCTTTCAGCCCAATGTTAGTTCTATTACTTATTGAGTACATTGGGTTGGTTGTACTCATACTACACTCTGCACTTTGTGTGAAGATTCAAGTACATATGGACCTGGTAGTTGCTAGACTTGGAGTATTATCTGCTTGGAGACTTTTGAGGCAGCTGCTTGGCATCCGCAGACCTCGATTCTCTTTCTTTTACGTTTATTTAGCACTGTTCTATCTTTCCAGATGGTTGTATTAGAAGTTTGACTATGTTGACATGTAGTTGTTCATGTACTCGGTAACACCCGAATTTTATGATATTTTTCACTGTTAAACTTATTTTATCATATTTTCAATTTAAAAATGCGTAGTTGTGATAGTCGACTTGCCTGGTACTGTGATAGGTGCCATCACGATATGTGAGATTTGGGTCGTGACAACTGGATTGTTGATTGAGCATAATCCGTTGAGAAAACTGAGAGCACCAAGTGGTTTTATTTGTGATTTGATTATATTTTCTGCTCTGTACGTGCTGGAATTATGAACTATACAGGTGATAGCGAGTATTATTTATAATTCTTACTTCTATTATCTCACTGAGGTTAGTTGTGATACTTATTGAGTATATTGGGTTAGTTGTACTGATACTACACTTTTGCACCTTGCGTGCAGATCTATGAGCCGAGATGTTGTGGATGACATGAGATGGCACTGAAGATGTACCTGCATTTTGGATATAGCTATCACTTACCCTTGGTAGCTTTACATTTGAATTCTGTTTATGTACATTCGAAACTGATGTTGTATTTATTTCATATCAGTTTTGTAAATTTAAGTCTTAGTGGCTCATGACTTGTACTACTAGCCCTTGGGTTATTGAATAGAGTTTCAGTTATTTTATTTATTAATTCCTTATTATTCCCATTTGAATTGTGTTGACTATTAGTTGGCTTACCTAGAGGGTCGGATTAGGTGGCATCACGACCAGTAGATTTTGGATCATGACAGTGAAGCAGTAACGAGGTTCAAGTCATGTGATACTCACTAATCAGAGAAACTGTGCAATAACTCAGATAACTAACAATAAGAATATAAAAAAATATAGTACTATCAACACAACGAAACAATAGTTATCAGCTCATCACAGGTAAATCACGTTTGACAAAAACGAAACAATAGTTATCCGCTCATCATAGGTAAATCACGTATGACAAAGAATTATCAGTCAATATCAGAGACATAGAGTAGCATGTTAAAAATAATGTGAAATTTTGTAAAATGCATAACAAGCATAAAGAATTCACTTGCTTGATTAAGATTATCACCCTCATACCCCACATTTCATCAACTAGAATGCCACCCTTATTTCGCCATATGTGAATAACAAAGAACACCACCCTTATTTTGCAACATGTACATAATCAAGAATGCCGCCCTTATTCCGCCATATGTGCATAATAATAATCACAATCACACAACAAAACTTCGTTTCAACACCCAATCAATCCGCCCAACATGTCCACATGTGTCATAACCATAACAATGTGATATGTCAAATTACCATCAAAAGACATGTACTCATAATTTATCAATAAGGTGCACAAGGATATGACACTACTAGAATGTGGATGAGTGTTCAACATTTAAAGCATGACTACGGCAAATCAATTTAGTAGTAATTTCACAAATGCCCATCATGGCTAATTAGGAAATAATAATCCTAAAATATGATCTCTTGTATGAAAGGATAAGCTCACATAGTCATACAAAGGCTTTCACATATATCATAGAGAGCACACAATCAATTCAAGATATAGAAGAAGCCTAGAGTCTAATCCTGTCATTTTTCATACATAGCACCTGCATATATTCTCGTCACTTCGCGTATACGTCGAATAACATACATTACAATTAGACATATAAGGTCCTAGCATAAGGGATATTCCTTCTCACAAGGTAGGAAAGATATGTACCTCAAACAAGCCAAATCAATACTCTAAAAATGCCTTTCCACGCGAATCGACATCCGAACATCTTGATCTAGCCAAAAATAACTCAATAACATGATTAATTAAAGCCATATGAAATAACTCCATGCAATAATGTTTCGATATTTATACAAATACATAAAGTTAACCAAAAATTCAACCCGAGCCCGCACCCCAGAACCTGACCAAACACAAAAATTGCGGTTACCCATTCCATAACGAGTCTAAATATACAAATTTAATCCAAATCCGACTTCAAATCGGCTCCCAAATCCTCAATTTTCACTCTCCAAAATTATGGGCAAAACCCCAAAATGGTTGTTCAAGAAAAGTTACTTCTGATTGTTGTATACTTTCAAATGGGTCAGAAAAATTAAAGGTGAAATTGTAGCAATAATCATTCTCGCTAGCTACATGTACCACCCAAAGGATTTAGGATTTAAACACATACGTAATTTGGGAATATAACTTTTGATTAGGGCTTTGAGTCTCGGTTTACATTATGTGATTTAAGGATAGATTTAAGAGATTTGAGGTAATTAATTGGATGGATAATTTTTTATAAGAATGGGAGAAAACACCTTTTGTTGTGAGAGAGGATGAAGTTGCACAACTGTCTACTTCTCTTCTTTGTAACTAGACCTTAGTAATCTGTTTTATTTGCTTTAGTTGTTTCTTTTTATTTATGTTGTTTAAGTGTAATTTTTTAATTATAGTAGCAACCCAGTCGCTCTAAAATACTTATAGGGGCGATATTTTTCAAGTCGCTCCTAGAATATTGGAGCCAAAATTTTATTAATAGCGGAAACTAAAAATTCAGGATTTAGTGGCATATATTAGAGGCGACCTAAGAGAGTTGTCACTAAAAACTTATATTTTTTAGCGACTTTAAAAGTCGGCACAATAAATATAACATTTGTGGCAATAAATAGTCACCTCTAAATATCGCCACTAAAAGATAGATTTCTTGTAGTAGATGTTAAGTTTATGATATACGCTAAAGGTAAGTAAAGAGTTAGCCATGAGAAAATGATATAATAAGTGTATATATTTCAAAGATCTGTAGAGATAAAAGTAAAAATGGGTAACAGATATAAGCAAAATATACCTCATTATTTTGAAATGAGCAATTGAGCCATTTTACTTTGGGCCTCTTTTTTTAATGCTGATATCTTATCTTGAAAAATCTGATTGGGCCATTTCATTTTGAGCTTAAGAATATGAAACTCTTTGTTTCTTAATTTTTTGAAAGTAGTTGGGCCAAACTGTTTCAGTACTTAAGTAAGAGATATACTAGTGTTGATCGTCACATGTAAAACTCACTATATACCGGACTTTAGAGCTTTTAAAAGTGAAATACCAGCATAATATATTAAAATTATTGTTGTATTCAAAATTTAACAAATACCAGCATAATATATTAAAATTATTGTTGTATTCAAAATTTAACTGTGTTCATGTATAGGGTAAAATATGTTTAAATTAAATGATCGAATAAAGAAGTGACGCGTGGAGCCGAAGATAGAAGACAGTTGAATTCGAAGGTGATGATCCTGTATGTTACCGGAGAGAGTAATACTCACAGAGATGAAATAAATGTTTGTCACCCTGTAGTATTAAATGAAAAATATTCTATAGCATTAAGTACATGGTCCATTACAAGGAATATAACATTCATTTTCTGTCGTTATACGATCTTCAATGGCCCTCATAATTGACATTAAAGAGGGGCTTGATCCTAGGACGTTGTTCCTTAGGTGCAGCTATAAATAGTGAGCTTTATTATCATTGTAAATGGCATAAATTTTCTGACAAACATACGCTACATTCTATTCAAAACTTAATATAATTTTACCTTCTTGTTTTTTGATATCATTGTTGTTGTACCCGGAAGCCTTGCTCCCGGAATTCCTATTTTTGCCATTTCATCTCAACCTCAACGCTAAGTATTATATTTTTATCTAATTCATCTATTATTTCAGAATCAAATTAATTCACTTGTCTATAAACTACGTATAAATTTAACTGTACAGTTTTACGGGTAAATAGTTTGGCGCCCCACCGTGGGACGTAGACAGTTGTGTAATTAAGTTGGTCCTTGCCTCTTTTACTAACGTGTTTGATTATTTGTTTGTAGCAAAAAATCAAAAAAAATAGCAGATAGTGGGGTTTACAACACACACAAACTTGAGGCCCAAGGAAATCACCCTCATCTTGAGGATTCAATCAGCAATACTCGCAACGAGGGGAACGAGGCCACACCGGTCCACGGAAGGAAATAACCGCAACTTGTTCGAGAAGCAACTCATGATACTAAAGAGGAGCACGTTGTTGAAGTAGTAAGGGTCCTGCAGGAGCAACAAGAGGTCATTCTAGGCTATCTCATACGACAGGATAAGGTAATGACAGAACTGAAGAAGGCATTATCGGATGCTTCCAATAACGCAAATGGGCGAGGTCCAATTCTTTCCGGTGCTCCCGAAAATCAAACAACGCAGAGGGTCGACAACAACACCCTGAGTGGCGAGGTCGGCTTCGATGGGGCCGGGGGAGCGGATCCGGTCATAACAACGATAGCGATCTGTAAGGCCCCGTAAAATTTTACAAGAGAAAACAAATAGTGTTAATAATATTTCGTGGTGCCGAATTAGTTTTACATGTTGAACAATGCATCGGAAAGTAAAGAAAAATATTGGTAGTGTTATGCATTTCTGCGGTCCATTATGCGACCGCAGAATCACTCTACAGACCGCATAATGGCCGCAGAGTGAGGCAGTTAATTGGGCCAGTTTGGATGATATTTTACGGACCGCATAACTATTCTGCGGTTCATTATGCGACCGCAGAACAGGTCTGCGGGCCGCATAGTGACCGCAAACACGGATAGGTTTTTTGGCTGTTTTGGTCACCGATTATGCGACCGATATGCGATCCGCATATCGATTATGCGATCGCAGACCTTGTTCCGAAGCTTCATTTTTGGGGTTTTTAAACCAGACCCTATTTCGTTAAAACACACCCCATGGACCATTTTGAGCATATTTTCTCATATTTTTAAATTAAGAGAGAGGGTCCTAGAGGGAGAAGTGATCTTCATCAAATTGCCCTTCAATTCTCACTTAAAATCTTAAAGATTATCAAGAGAGGCACCTAGGTCTTCTTCCTAAGAGGTAAGATTCTATCACCCAAAATCTTAATTTCAAAATATAACTAGAATGGGCCATTAGTAAGGTAATTCATGGGGATGAGAGTGCTTACCTTGCATGCATGTATCCTTGTAGTATGTGGGAAGATTGTGAGCTAATAATGGTAGAGAGTGGGTTGGAAAATGATGGAATCTTCCACAAAAGAGCCTTAAAATATTGATGCACACCTAGTGTTTGATAGTATGCTCAAATGAGCTAAAACCATATTCATCTTCCTAATTTTTGGTTCAATTTTGTTATATTGCGTAAATAGATTGAAGTTGCTAATATTCTGGAACATCTTAGAGTTTTAAGAAGCTCAATTGAGGTATATTGGCTAAACCCCCTTCTCCTTAGAATCGAACCCCATGGTGTTCATGTAATTGGAGTAAGCTCTTGATCATTATAGAATTGGTGATTTTTAATGTGTTTGTATTGAAGGATGTAAGTTTAATATTTATTCTAAAGGCTTCATCATGTTATCTTGTTATTTGAGGATGTGTTCAAAAATATGGAATATGTGTTAGAACCGTTAAGACTGCATGTCAAGATTGAGATAAAAGGCTGTTATGCCAAATTGGATGAAAAGCCTCTATGTGCCTAAGATTCCCAAATTGCTCATATGTGAATTTAGTATCTTGAATGGGAAGCCTTTTGTTTTTGATAATGATAATGATATTAAAAGTGGAAAAAGGGGTCTGGAACTATGAAATACGACCAAGTTCCAAGAAAGACTTTGTAATCATAATCACTAGTGCCAATGAATCGAAAGTATATGAAAGAAGTATGATGTGAGATGATTGATTGAAAAAGGTAATGTCTCAAATGAGATGGCCTAGCCGATCGGGCCGAGATCGAACTCTATGTAAGAACACGGTGGTATTGTGGATGAAATTGTGAAAAATGATGATGTCTCAAATGAAATGGCCTAGCTGATCGGGCCATGATCGGATGCCATGCCGCACACATGGTGGTACTGTGCCGAAAATTATAATGAAATTATGGTAATGTCTCAGATGAGGCGGCCTAGCCGATCGGACCGAGATCGGACTCCGTGTAAGAATACGGAGGTATTGTGAATTGTGGAACATCAGTACTAAGGGTCACCCAAACTAATAATATGGAAACTGTCTTGAAAATGTATATTATCCTTGACTTGTTGTTTTACTATTATTTTAAGCCCTTATTGAATTCTTGACTGTTCCTCTTGTATTATTATTCATTCTATTGAGTTGGTGTTTAGCTATACATACTAGTTCTATTCGACGGTACTAAGGTCCCTTTTGCCGGGGGTGCTGCATCTTTAAATGGATGCAGGTGGTTACACAGCAGACAGTGCGGATCACAGATAGTGCTGCATCCTCTTCTCAGCAGACTCGGTGAGTCCCATTTCATTCCGGGGTCATGTATTATACCTTTTGTTTATATTATGGTCACTATTTTTGAGGTATAGTCAGGGCCTTATTGCCGGCACCATCTTTACTCTCTTTTGTATTTTTAGAGGCTCCGTAGACACTATGTGGGTTGTATATGGGTGTTGGAAATGTTAAACAAGTCATATTGTGTTTGATCACTTGTTCCACTTGAAGTTTAAGAATGTGTATTTTGGGACTTAAAAGCGCAATGACAAATGAAACAATTTAGGATTTGTATGAACGAGATTCCTATTGTATAATTAATGAAATCACGTCTTTTCTTGATCATGGGTTAATTGGGTAGAAAGTATCTAACAGGCTTGCTCTGCCGGGTTCACCCGGTTGAGCGCCGGTCGCGCTTCCCGAGGTTGGGGCGTGACATGATCCCTTAAAGAATGAACTCATACGGTTTATGAGGGAAGTGAACGCCCACATGGACCAAATACCAGTGGCATCACCGGTGCTGAAAGGACCAAATATGAGGGAAGTATACTCAATTGTCGTACAAACCAAGCATGGCACCAGAATTGATTCCGAAGCAGTTTAAAATTTCGGACGTGCCAAAATATGATGGGGCTTCAGATCCTCAGGAGCATATCACCACCTATACAATGGCAGTGAAGGGGAGCAATTTAGCCCCCCCTTTCCCCCACGAGATTGAATCGGTATTGCTGACGAAATTTGAAGAGATTCTCACGAAGGGAGACCTGACGTGGTATTTGCTGTTGTCCGAACATTCCATAGACTCCTTCGAGATGCTCGTGGATTCTTTCATTAAGGCCCATGCCGGGGCTAGAAAGGTGCAGGCCCGGAAGGCCGATATATTTAGGATCGCACAATGAGAGTCCGAGTTGCTGCGGGAATTTGTAACCCGCTTCCAGAAGGAAAGGATGTTGCTCTCAGCCATTCCGGATGAATGGGCGGCTGAAGCATTCACCAAAGGGCTGAATCCGAGAAGTACCGATGCTTCTAGGAAATTGAATGAAAGTTGCTCGAGTTCCAAGCGACAACTTGGGCGGATGTTCACAACCGGTATGAGTCAAAGATATGGATTGAAGATGATCAGCTCGGCTTCCCGGCGCCAGTTAAAGGTCGAGAGAAGAATAAAGAAAAATCAAGAGATTATTTCGACACAGATAGGCGGTCTTCGAGGAGCTGATTTTTGCCCAATGAACAGGCCGAAGGACATAGCGAGGCTTCCAGTCGGCAGATAGGTTTGTTACCGATAGAAGAACCGATCAAGTCCGGAACAATAGGTCATTACAGGAAAAGGAAACGTCAGGTTCTCGAGATCCTTCCTACCCCAAACTTTCAGAATACAACTTCAACGTCAGTGTAGTAGAGTTGGTGTCAACTATAAGGAACATTAAAGAAGCACGGTTGCCGAAGCCATCCGATCCCAGCCAGAGGGATCCTGATTTGTGGTGCGAATACCACAGGATGAACGGTCACCAAACTGGGGATTAACGGCATCTGCGTGAAGAGGTGGCAACACTATTGAAAAATAGCCATCTCAGAGAATTCTTAAGAGACCGGGCCAAAAATAATTACGGTCGCAATCGTGACAACACGGGGGGGATGAGATTAATGGGGTTACCTTCTCGGCGGCAAAGAAGAAGAAAGTATAAGTGACCCACAGCAAGAGACTCTGGGAAGTCGCTGAAGACGACATCACTTTCACGGAGGAAGATGCGGATGGATTGTTGCTACCACATAACGATGCATTGGTAATTTCTTTAAATGTATTAAATTTTAAAATCAAACGTGTTCTGGCGGATCCAGGGAGCTCAAAAAATATTATACAATGGAGGATATTGATGCAAGCCAAACTTACCGAAAGCATCATTCCAGCCACAAGTGTGACAACCCAATGAGAGATCCCGCTACCCACAAACACCGAGGGGGTAATGAAGACAACCCTTTTCGAGGTGATGAAATGTGATATGGTCTACAACATTATCCTGGGAAGACCATGGTTGCACGAGATGAAGGTTTTACCATCGACGTAACACTAGTTGCTGAAATTTCCAACTCCCGATAGGATTAAACAGATAAAAGGCGATCAACCGGCGATAAGGGATATGAATGCGATTTCGGTCTCCAGTAGCAAAGGGAAAGAGCATGCAGCATAGCAATTACAGGAACCGGTGCCTTCTCCCGAGTCAAGTGAAGTCAACCAGGGGGAAGAGGAGTCGGAATCATATCAGGCGCCGAGATATTTCCAGGTACCAGAAGAGACGGACGCAACAAAGTCCACAACGGAAGAGCTCGAGCAAGTTGCATTGTTTGAAGAGTTCTTGGAGAGGAAATTCCACTTGGGGACAAGATTGCACCCTGAGTTTAGGTCTGGGTTTATTGAATTTCTTAAATCTAAATATGACAGGTATCCCGATGTAAGTGGCCATAGACAAGCTAAGCTTGGATCCCAACATTCCTCTAGTAAGACAGAAAAAGCGTCCTACTGCCGAGGCCAGAAACAAATCCGCCAAAGAGGAGGTAACTCGCCTACTTGATATCGGTTCAATCCGAGAGGTAAAGTATCCAGACTGTCTAGCCAACGTAGTAGTAGTTCCAAAGAAGAATAATAAATTTAGCATGTGAGTATACTATAAGGACTTGAGTAAGGCATGCCCAAAAGACTCGTTCCCATTACTAAACATTGATCAAATGATCGATGTAACAGCCGAGCATGAGTTAATGAGTTTCCTCGATGCTTATCCCGGGTACAACCAAATTAGGATAAACCTGAAGGAATAGGAAAAAACTTCGTTCATAACGAACTTCGGCACATATTGCTATAATGTGATGCCCTTCAGGCTAAAGAATGTCATAGCCACTTACCAGCGGCTCATAATAAAATGTTTGAAAAATAAATAGGGAAAACCATTGACGTCTATATAGATGACATGCTTGTTAAGTCTTTGAATGCATGTGATCATCTTAAACACTTGCAAGAGACTTCTGACAACCTAAGGAAGCATAACATGAAGCTTAACCCTGAGAAGTGTGCGTTCGGGGTTAGTTCCGGTAAGTTCCTAGGATTCTTGGTATCACAAAGGGGAATTGAGTTTTACCGCAATAAAATCAAAGCCATCGAAGACATCCCGGACCAGCTATCAAACGTAAAAGAAGTTCAAAGGCTCATGGGGAGATTGGCTGCTTTGAGCAGGTTCATTTACGCGATAATTTCTTTTCGTTACTCAAGAAGAAGAACAACTTCGAATGGACCCCAAAATGTCAAAAGGCTTTGAGGGATTTGAAAAGGTACTTGTCAAGTCCTCCGCTATTATCAAAGCCAGAGGAAGGCAAAAAATTGTTAATCTACTTAGCAGTCTTGGAGGTAGCAGTAAGTGTCGTTTAGTCCGTGAGGATGAAGGTACGCAATCTCTAATTTATTATGTTAGTAGAATTTTAATGGGAGCAGAAACTCGCTACCCACATTTGGAGAAGTTGGCCTTAGCCCTCATAGTCGCCGCTCAGAAGCTAAGGCCTTATTTCCAATATCACCTGATAGTTGTGGTGACCACCTTTCCCCTGCAGAATATCCTACATAAACTCGAACTTTTGGGTAGGCTGGCCAAGTGGGTCGTCGAAATGAGTGAATTTAACTTAGAATATAAACCTAGGACTGCGATTAAGTCACAAATTTTGGCGGACGACTTTGTGGACGATTTCAGTCTGGGATTGTTACCTCTGGCTACCAAAGAAGCGGTAATGGTGTCAGAATCGACATAAGGAGTTTGCACCCTATATACGGATGGAGATTCCAACGTAAAAGGGTGGCTTGGAATAGTATTGACCATGCCTTGACCCTAAGGCAAGCCATAAGAACGGTTCCTCTGACTAACAATGAAGCGGAGTATAAAGCTTTGATTGCAGGACTCAAATTGGCCTGGGGACTAAATTCCGAGGTCATAGAAATCAAATACGACTCCCAGCTTGTGGTAAATCAAGTCTACGGGATCTTCGAAGCCAAAGAGGAATGCATGCAACAATATGTAGCGAAGGTTCAGGATCCGCTTGCTCGGTTTCGGGAGTGGTCAATTACACATATCCCAAGGGAAGAAAATGCAGAAGCAGATGCATTAGCTATCTTTGGATCATCAATGGAAATGAAGGGATTGGACTCTGGTACGATCGTACAACTTATGCACTCAGTTCTGGATGCAGATAATTATTACGAGGTAAACGCGACTAATTTAGTCTGGGACTGGAGGAATGAGATCATTGATTACATCGAGCACGGAAAGTTGCCTGAAGTTCCAAAAGCATCCCGAGTGTTGCGCGCTAAAGAAGCGCGATATAGTTTCAAAGGAGGCCAATTGTACAGGAAATATTTCCAAGGCCCGCTGGCCCGATGTTTGGGACCTTCCGAAGCTAAACACGTTATAAGAGAAGTCCACGGAGGGATCTGTGGAAACCATTTGGGCGCAGATTCCTTAGTACTAAAATTGGTAAGGGCAGGATACTATTTGCCCCAGATGGAACAAGACACCAAAGCTTTTGTTCAAAATGCGATAAGTGTCAACGTTACGCACCATTGGTACATCAAACAGCAAAACTGTTACACTTAGTTTTGTCTCCATGGCCATTTATGAAGTGAGGAATGGATATTGTTGGACCGTTGCCACTAGCCCTTGGTAAGGTAAGGTTCCTTTTAGTTTTAACTGACTATTTTTCTAAGTGGGTTGAAGCAGGTCCTTATCATAAGATTGGTGAACGTGAAGTGGTAGATTTGTTGTGGGAGAACATAATTTGCAGATTTGGGATACCAACAGAGATAGCCTGTGACAACAGGCCATATTCTATAGGCGCAAAGGTCACGAAGTTCCTTGATGACCTGAAAATCAAAAGTATCACATCTTCGCCCTGTCATCCGAGCGCAAACGGTCAAACGGTCAAACGGAATCAACGAACAAAGTGATTATACAAAATCTCAAAAGGAGGTTGGAGGCAGCTAAAGGCAAATGGCCTGAAGAATTGCTAAGAGTACTATGGGCATACCGAACAACGGCCAAATCGAGCACATGTGTCATGCCCCGAACCTAGGAGCGAGACAAGCACCCGGTGCCTCACCTAACCTGGTGTACCAAATTGCGACTAAGGGACTCTGAACATATAATGTCATACTTTGGCCATGGGGCCACCTTGCAAGACAATTTGCAAAGCAAAATATAAAACTGAATGAAAACTAGCGCTAACTAAACATCAATATAAAGCTAGGCCGAAAAGGCCGTCATAGCTACTACAGCTGACAAACCACCAAATTATACATACCAGGCCTACAAACCCAACATATTGCACTAACCAATAGGATATGTCTACAAGCCTCTACTGATAGATGTACTATGATCGGAACAGGGCCCCGACCTACCCATAACATATATACAGATATACGTAAGATGTACACAACACTCTAGACCTGGCAACTCCGAAAGACGTGGAGCTTACCGATCAGGCTGAACTCGGGAAACACCTACTGAGGAGATCTACACGTCTGTCTATCTGAACCTGCATGCATGAAATGCAGCGTCCCCGGAAAAGGGGACGTCAGTACGAAATAATGTACCGAGTATGTAAGGCAATAACATAACTGAAAATCGAAACTGAACTGATAATATAATAACTGGAAGTAATTGGGAGTCAAAGATGATCTGGAGATATACTTACCTGCTGATACTGACTCAACTCCTTCAATATAGTAAGTAAAATAATTGTACGGCCTTATAAGGCTCGGTATATATAACTGCTGTGCCATAGTAGGCTCGCTCATAGGCGCTCGACCATACTAGGCTATGTATCTCGACCATGCTGGGCTCGCTCATAGGCGCTCGGCCACAGTAGGCTCGGTATATAACTTTCCATCTGATCAGAGGTTGCCCAATAGGGGCCTGCCCATCGATTATAGCTCGATGGTAATGAAAATACTGTAATACTGTATATATAGGCTTGCTGCTCTCTTGACTGGAAGAAGACAATACTAAAATTGAATATAGAGTCTCGATAAGGAATAATATTGTAACTTATGAGACTAGAATAGTGTGAATAAATTCATGAATATGAACTTCTCTTTTTGTCTCATTACTAACACATGTAGCTACGAGATCATGCCAAAATGAAGGAAGGCTTAGCCTTAACATACCTTATCACAATCTTTCCAATCACCAAGTTGAACTCACCTCTTTGCACCTTAATCTACAAGAATGATAATAATACTATCGTTAAGTTATGAAAGGTACAACTATCGCACAACGAACGATAAACTTATTTTGTATTAAAACGGGCAGCATCTCCCCTATAATCCTTACTTCCTCCAAATTCAAGATAACACCAACAATACAAGAACAGAACAATAACAACATATATACATCATTTTACAGCCCTATATACACCATCAAATACTACAAAACAGTCCAACACACCCCAATCTCTCCGTACACAAAACGACTACCGTAGTAGTGTCAAACGACCCGAAAATGTTATGACGAACGACCAGCCAACCACCCTACATTTATATGGTGTTTATAAACCCCCTTCCTCCTCCAAAACTCCACAAAATAGTAGTAAAACACGCAGCCCAACAGCAACACAAAACAGTCCACAAAACAGTCCGCTACAAGTGAATAACTCGAACTCACGGCTTCCGATCACCGTCCCGTGAGTTCTTACAAGTATAGAACGACTTACCATGAATTTACAGAAGAAAAATTGGATGAAAGAGAGAAGTAAACTCACCTTATTTGTTGGATAACTCAGCTCTTATCTTGGTTCTTCAAACTCTAGGTTTTACCTCCAATTGGAACTTGAAAGGGAGAGAAAATCAATTAGGGTTTGTGGGAAATTTTTGGGAGGATTCTTTGCAGAGCTTATATCTGGTTATTATGCTCTATTTTAAGTCTAATATATGAAGAAAATAGGCCCTTAAAAGGCCTCTTTGGACGACCCGAAATGGCCCATTTTTGGGCTTTCATTTAAGCAAGTAGGTGACACACCTACTTGTCACCTAGCAGCTTGCGCAGTATCGCACAAATGCCCATATCTTTCTACTCCAATATCGTATTGACAAACGGTTTAATGCGTTGGAAAATAGACTCATAGATCTTTAATTTGATGGGTGGAACACCCCATAACTCTAAGTATATTGGGATAAAATCGCAGTTACATTTGACCCAAAGTTTCAGTAAAACTTATGAATATAACTTGTGATGACTTTCATCGACTTTTGTTCCACAACTCTCTTGACTTCAAAACATAACACACGGATGTCATACGAATAATATAAATCATAACATAATTTCCTTATCATATTAAGCACCCTAGTCTAACCCCAAAGGTATATGTTATAACATTCCCAACTTGTCGACTTTTGACGAAACATTATTTTCTTCAATTGCTTTAGCTTCTGAACTGTCCAACCCTCTTTGTACTTGTTGTTCATGATCTTCAATATTTGTAACCTCAGAGGTAACATGATTAACTTACTTTATATACTTTTAAATATTATCTCATTTTTGGTCCTACATTAGTTTACTTACGACGCATTTTTACGTACGAAAATATAGGGTGTAACAACATGAGAGACTCCTTTCTCCCTTGTGTACGGAGCAGAAGCCCCCATCCCAGTGGAAGCAGGGAAACCTACCCTGAGACTTTCAGGCAAATGAAGAAGCAAACAACGAAGCAATGTTGGTCAATTTGGAACTGCTCGATAAACGTAGGGACTTGGTGCATATAAGGATGGCAGCTCAAAAGCAGAGAATAAAAAGATATTACAATCGAAGAGCCAACCTTCGATACTTCAAAGTGGGAGACCTGGTTTTAAGGAAAATAACTCAAAACACCCGGGAACGCAATGCATGGAAGCTAGGTCCAACATAGGAAGGTCCCTACGGGGTTTCGACTACCACCGGGAAAGGATCATACGAGTTGGATAATCAAGATGGCGAAAAGTTGCCAAGCAATTGGAATGTGGCACACCTCAAGAGATACTATTACTGATGAACATCACTTGTACTGAAAGTGTATGCTGCACTCTTTTTTCCTTAGTCAAGTTTTTTCCCAATTGGGTTTTTCTAGTAAGGTTTTTGAACAAGGCAGCAACGGAAAGCATACTACGAAGAAAGTTTCAATGGCAGCAATAAGACCTTCTAATAACAAGGCACACAAGCGAAGAACCACTTGGACGGTTAGATAATCTTTTGCTCAATAGCAAACTTCCTACTGGGAAGTTGAGTTTGCTATCGAACAAAGATTACCGGACCGCTCACAAGTGCAAGCCACTAGGGAATTGCTAGATAGTCTTTGGCTCGATAGCATAAATTCCTAAGGGGAAGTGAAGTTTGTTACTAAACTGAAGATTATCTAGCAATTCATTGGTGGAATCCTCAAAGATGCTAAACGTCTAGTGTTCTAATTTGCATTCTTCGCATTTGAACACTGGGGAGGAATGATATGAGGATACGGTGACAACGATTGCCGCTTCAACCAAAATACGAAACCCGAAAGCATAGTTATATCTTCGGGACCAGGGACTGTGCGGTCAGCCACGTAGAAACAAGTTGTACAAGTTAGCCACAAGAAATGACAATTTCTTTTTAGCACGATGGATGCTTATGTACTTTTTGAAAATGGAAGGAATAAAGTACAGTTCTTTTATTTTTATCTTGTTTCTTGTCTGAACGATGAATTGTTTTTGTCATTTGAAAATTAAACAAGTACATCAAATGCTAGTGCCGTAATGAATAGGAGACATCCTATTCAAGAGCACCGTAAATATAATAAGGCCCTCTCTTATGAAAACCCTCATGATAAAAGGTTGATTTTGGAAGAACATGTGCCCAAAATCCAAACGCTTTCGGGGGAAAAATACACCCAAAGCCTTGCATAATCAGATGCAAATAGTAAAACTTGCGCAAAACACTTAAACAAAAAAGGATGCAAAGATTAATCTTGCATAAATGTTCAAACAAAAGAACACAGAAAGACTCATGCAATACTTGAGCAATTGGTGTTTTTATTTACAATAAATTTGCCAAAACGGCACAAATACAAAAGTTGGGAAAAGAAATGAAAAGCTAAGCTACTACATCTCCAGAACTCAGAGGAAGAGCCCCCAGGAGAAGTGGGTAGATCCGCCGTCGGCTCAATATCTTGACCTTCATCATTTTGGCCTTCAACATCTTCGCCTTCCGATTCCTCTTCAGTTTCCGAAAATTCAAAACTGAACCAGAAGAATCAGAAACATCAGGCCTGGCCGGAAGACCCCTTTTAGCAGTTGACTCTAGCTCACGGGCTTTAGCGATTTTGATATCAAAGTCAATGACACCCTCTTTAGCCTCTTCCAAGGATTTTCTCCTCATGTTGTACATAACATGTGTGTTTTCAAAAACGAGGGAAGTTGCTCGACGCTTGAGTTATTCTTTAAGTTGGTGAACCTTAGCAGATAGATTTTCCCGTGCGGATTTAACGGACCGGAGGCTAACATCGAGATCACAGACAGTAGAGCTGAAAAGTCAATTATGCTCAATGTTCCTCTTATACTTCTCCTCCAATTGGGCATATTTCACCCCAGCAATAACAAGCTCTTCAATTTTGGAGTTCAAAGCTGCCTCCAAAGTATTTAATCTTTCAGAAGAAGCAGCCTCGCAATCGGATGTAGCAAGAACGACACTATGGACTTTAGCTCATTTTGCCCTAGCCTTTTCAAATTGAACCCTCAGTGGTGTGATCTCTTGGCTAAGGGTCTCTACTTCTTTCTCTATTTGCTACAAACAAGCCTCCAACACAACAGCCTCAGTAGCTTTGGCTTCCAGTTCTGAGAGGCGAGCAGCAGCTTGTCCTGCTCGGCCAAAAGTTGATCTCGCTCGAAGGTAAGTTCCTCCTTATCCCGAATACACCTTTGGAGGCCTTCGGAAGCAAGAAAATTGGCCTACAAAACAAAAAAGGCAAACTCAAAATAATACTAAATCAAAGATAGAAGAGATAATAAAGGAAATGAAGAATATACCGCTACGGCATTGTGTATAGCATTGTTCAATAAGCACTCTCCCGAGAGAACTTATATCTTTTCCCAATCTTTTTCTAAAGCCAAAGGCTTTAGATAGTTAGCAAGTTCCACCGGCCGGGATAACAGATTGTGCCCGGTAGAGACCGAGAGAGTAACGCTCCTTCTCCTTTGCTGATCTTCTGAGGGGGCAGCGTAATTTTTCCCCTAGTTCCCATTGACTAGGAACTGGGGCAAAGAAATATCCTCTTCTCGGACAGATGCGGTTGGTGGAGATGATGTAGCAGTTACTGGTGGAAGAGTCGATGAAGAAGGAGATGAAGCTGATGGCGTTGAAGGGTGAGAAACAGCTGCAGCAAACGCAGTGTTGGTTGTTGGTTGTTCATCGACCGAAGACGGCATAGACTCGGTGATCAACATCACAGCACCGGGCGCATCGATTAGGATCCGAAAATGGGAGTTGGCATTTTCCACCATTTCAACCCCCCTCCCCAAAGCGTCGAGGCATCGTCCTCAGTTGGTGTAACTAACTCAACAGATTGAGCATTCTGTTGAGTTGATGAAGGTCATCGTCTTCTATGTAGAGAAGCCCCCTCATCACTAGCCTCTCCATCACCATCGATTACCATGGTATCTATAGCTGGCTCAGGCATGACGATCAAGACCACAACATCTGAAGATGATTCAGGCACGGCACTCCTTGCCCTTTTATATTTTCCCTCGACCGCGGAGGAATGTCTCTTTTTTGGTTGCTTGTTCTCTGGCCGAGGACTCCGAAAAGAAACACTTGCACCCGAAGCAGGCCCGGAGACGCGTGTACGAGTAAACGCCTCCTGAAGCAGCCTCGCCACATCAGCATGATTAGCCAAAAGATCCTCCTCGGGGATGATAACCGAGCCCTGGTGTAGACCTAAATTCAACAAAATGAGAAAGGATTTATCAAATTCCTCACAGGAAAAGCAAATACGAGATGAGTCCAAGTTACCATGATTTTTGGCCTTCCACCCATATTTAAGGGTCAGTTCTTTCCACACGCGGGTCTCGGGAGTAGTGACGTCTAAGATTTTCTGGACCTACTGGTCCAAGCCTTCAACCCTAGGTGGTACCCATCGAGTTGCTGAAACAGGCAAAAGAAGGAGGGTCAATAATGATATGAGATGATCTCTAATGAAAGAAAGATTAAACAAAGAACGTACGAGTGTGGTTCCATGATTTTGTAAATGATGAAGCCGTTGCCGGAATGATATCATTGGTGGCAACTGCAACGAACCATTTCCTCCACCCACGATCGTTTTCATCATCCATACTAGATAGCAGAGCATAGCAGCCACGTTTGATGAAATTTACCATTCCCCCACGGAAGATCTTGGGGGAATAGAGGTTCATCACATGAGCTAGGGATAGCTCCTCGTTTCTTGGCAGAGGCGCCGAAGACAAGCGATCGTCCTCCACACGGAAGGACTGACTTGTGCGAAACACACCTGGTAGCGGAGGCAGAACTCCACAATGACGGAGTCAATGTCTCCACTCAGAGAAAATGCCCCCAAAGTGAAGGGATACGTATAGAAATACGTAAAACTCATATTGAGTAAGGTTACCCACTCTGCCAGATCAGGAGCGATAATGAATAAATCTTGATAACGGAAATCTTCCTTCACATTAGTAATACTGGAAGGATGGTTGGAAGAAGAGTGTCTGCCAATGGCCCATTTACGAGGGTTAGTAGAAGAAATTTCTCTTCGAAGTCTTTAGTTGTGACAAGACTTTTGGGATGATGGTGTTCACTGTAGGAAGAGCATCCTCATCGACTTTGCCTTTGTTCTTTGAGAAGCTAAGGTTTTTACGAGAAGAAGCCATTCTATATTAGAGAAAAAGGAAAAGCTTTTCTCTTATGAAGAAAATTAAAGAAAGGTTAGAGGCAGAGTACGAGTTGAATGAAGAGAGTTTGAAGAATTATGAGGTGTGAATGAAGGAGTTTGATGCGTATAAGTGAAAAAATAGGCAGCTAAAATCGTGGCCATAATTGTCTCAATAACCGGCAAAGCAGGGGGACGATCTGTATACGGTAAAATATGTTTACATTAAATGATCGAATAAAGAAGTGACGCGTAGAGGCGAAAACAGAATACAGTTGAATCTGAAGGCGACGATCTCGTCGGTTACCAGAGAGAGCAATACTCACAAATATGAAATAAATGTCTGCCACCCGGTAGTACTAAATGAGAAATATTCTATAGCATTAAGTACACGGTCCGTTACAAAGAATAAAACATTCATTGCATGTCGTTGTATGATCTTGAATGGCCCTCATAATTGACATTAAAGAGGGGCTTGATCCTAGGACCTTATTTCGTAGGTCCAGCTATAAATAGTGAGCACCATTATCATTGTAAAGGACACATATTTTCTGGCAAATATATGCTACATTCTATTCAAAGCTTAATATAATTTTACCTTCTTGTTCTTTGATATCATTGTTGTTGTGCCCGGAAGACTCCCGGAATTCCTATTTTTGCCATTTTATCTCAATCTCAAGCCTAAGTATTACATTTTTATCTAATTCATCTATTATTTCAGGACCAAATAACTTTATTTGTCTATAAACCATGTATAAATTCAACTGTATCGTTTTACGGGTAAACAGTTCACTAGGTCCGCATCCCCTCTTTTTGCTATTGGAGGTTACCCATCAATAACCGTTCGAACTCGTGGAAGATATTATGGTGAATCATCAACTATTAAGCTTTTGCTTAGTTATTATACGTTTTCTCTAATAACTATACATAACCATGTGCATCAAGTTTTTTACAAGCTAAACGGATGGCTCGAAATTGTGGACATAGAGATGGTGACCGATGACAATAATAAGGCTCCGACGAGAAAGTTTACAAAAAAAAAGCTAATTATGGAGGCATAATTACACTACTAGAAAACTGCCTAAAACCGTCAAGAAATACTGATCAAAATCGGTCGAAAAATTAAAAAAACCGATCGATTTCCAACCGATTTTAATCCGTCAAAATTAGGTTGGTCAGTAATAAATAGCGACAGAAGTCGGTCGTAATTTTCAACTTCGGTCGGTCAATTAAAATTCACAAACAACCCGAAAAGAAAAAATCTACCGAAAAAATTGATTTTAATTATGCAATTAAAAAATGCACCGTCAGGGAATCGAACCAGAGTTTGTACCATGGCATGATACTATTCGACCACTAGACCATAGGTACATTTTGGTTTAAGACTTTCTTTTATTTTATTTGTACTCTTTAATTAAATTTTCGTGCAAAAATAACCGACCGATTTCGGTCTGTTTTATTAAAAATATACAAGTACCAACCGAAGTCAATCGGTTTTGTAAAATAACAGACTGAAATAACCGACCGATTTCGGTCGATTTTTTGAATATTTATTTTATTGTATTTTATATGAAAAATCGACCGATTTCGGCCGGTTTCTTAAAAAATAGATTTCAAGGGACGCTAAAATAGTTTCCTGCATTTTTGCGCAAAAATAAAAAAGCGACCAAAGTTTGTCGCTTTCATAAAAAAAATTAAAAAATAAAATATTTTAAAAAACCGACCGACTTCAGTCGGTTTTTCGGTGCGGTCGACTTTTGCCGAATTTTTAGTAGTGTTAACTAATCAGAGCCCTAAGTTCTTGATGTCAATTACTAAGGGACAAGAAGAAGATATATTATCAATTGCTAAAATGTCATGTGAAGTTTCAGTAGAAATCAAAGGCAAAAGTACTTGCTTAAGGGCAGTAGGAGATTTTCACGTTTGAAATTTTTGTTTTTGGTCATAAAGGAAGTATTTATATTAAGAAACTAAAAGTGGATAGTAGTACAGGGAGCAGGATGCACTATAGGCATCAAAGTAACTAGGCTATGCATATTAGAGTCTACTAGTTGCATATCAGAGTCTACTAGTTGCACACCTTCATAGGGTGTGTTACAAACCAAAACATTACTAGAAAAACTATTTAAAGAAGAGGTTGTTTTATCCTGTAATGGAGCTGCCAGTGTAGATGTAGAAGATCTTATGGAAGAACAGGATTTAACAAGCCTCCGGTGATTTGTTCCTACTTGGTCTTGATGGTGCAACTACTGGAAAAAAAGTGGGGGTGTTGCAAAAAGAAGACAGTTTGTGATGACCCGACGGGTCGTCTTGAGAGTTATAGCCCCGCTCCCCTATTAAATATTTTTCTCATATCCTTTTCTGCTTTTGTGACTTACCGGGAGGTTTTATTTTGGTTTTTAGAGTGTTTTGGGATACTTAGTCCCTAAATGGAGGCTTAAGTCTTAGGATTTGGACCGTAGTCGAAACTGTGTAAAACCGACTCCGGAATGGAGTTTCGTCGGATCTGTTAGCTCCGTTAGGTAATTTTGGACTTAGGAGCATGTCCGGATAGTGTTTTGGAGGTCTGTAGCTCATTTAGGCTCGAAATGGCAAAAGGAGAAGTTTTGGAGATTTTGTTCGGTAGTGGACTTTTTGATATCGGGGTCAAATTTCGATTTCGGAAGTTGGAGTAGGTTCGTAAGGGTGATAATAACCTGTGTGTAAAATTTGGGTTCAATCGGACCTGGTTTGATAGGTTTCGGCATCGGTTGTCGAATTTGGAAGTTTCAAGTTCTTTAAGTTTGAGGGCTCCACTAAGTTCGTATGGTGTTTAAGGATTGGTTGGTATATTTGGTTGAGGTCCCGGGGGCCTCAGGTTGATTTTGGATAATTAACGGATCATTTTGGACTTGTGGAAGATAGCAGATTTAAATGGTGTTTTGTTGCAGACTTTTTCTTCATCACGTTCGCGAGAGAAGTCTCGCGATCGCGTAAGGCATCTGAGAAGCCATCAGAAATTGTTCTTCGCGTTCGCGAATATGGGGACGCGATCGCGTAGGTTGGTCAGGTTGTGCATCGCGAACGCGTGGGCTAGACCGCGTTCGCGAAGAGGAAGTAAAGCAACAGTGAAATTCAAGTGTTGTACTTCGCTAACGCGTGGGATTGTTCGTGATCGCGTAAGTGTGAGAGCCAGTGAATCGCGTTCGCATTGAGTTTTCTGCGTTCACGTAGGGTTAATTCTGGGGTAGCGAAGTTGTGCTTCGCGATCGCGAGGCTATTTCCGCGATCGTGATTAAGGAATCACTAGGCAGTATTAAACTTTTCAAAAAACGAGGGTCTGGCCATTTTTATCAAAACTAGAGTTTGGGAGCTCGGATTTGGACATGATTTTGGGGGATTTTCAGACACATCGATTGGGTAATGATTCTATACTCTATTTTGGTTATATCCTACTAATCTATCATTAATTTCATCTTTAATTTCGGATTTTGGGGTTGAAACTGGAAAACATTGGGAGAAGTTTTTTAACTAAGATTTCGAGTTTTGAAAGGGGATTCGTGGTCAGATTTGAGTAACTTTTATATGGCTGGACTCATGAGTGAATGGGTGTTCATATTTCGAGACGTGGGCCCAGGGAGACATTTTGGGATAATTTTTTAATTTCTTGCTTTAGCTTTGATTTCATTAATTAGATTAATTTCTTATAGTTGTATTTATGATATGTAACTGATTTTGGCTAGATTTGGGCCATTCGGAGTCGGATATTCATTGAAAGGGCATTGTTACCGATTGATTGAGCTTGGTTCGAGGTAAATGACTTGCCTAACCTTGTGTGGGAGAAATCTCCCTTAGGATTTGGTACTGATTTTACTATGTGAGCGCCGTGTACGCGAGGTGACGAGTGCGTACACGGACTATTTGTTGAAAAACCTGATTTTTACTGAGAAATTCCTTGTTTTCACCTTAATTGAATATACTAGCATGCGTAGTTACCCTGTTAGATTAGAATAACCTATCTACGTGACTTATTTGCTTAATTGAACTCTTTGCAGCATGCCTATTGAATTCCTGCTTCTTTCCCAACTTGTACTTAGTCTTGACTGTAGATTCTCTTGGTGTACTTGTCATTTGTAATTGATTGCGCTGTGTATTTACTTTGGGACTACAAGACGGTATCCCAGGAGATCCCCCTGCATATTTACTTTTGGGACTACGGGACGGTATCCCGGGAGATCCCCCTGCATATTTACTTTTGGGACTACGGGATGGTATCCCGGGAGATCCCCTTGTACATTTACTTTGTGACTACGAGGTGGTACCTCGGGAGTTTTCCCTGCATATTTACTTTTGGGACTACAAGACGGTATCTCGGGAGATCCTCTGTCGCTTAATTCCGTGCACTGTTATGTTATTTCACTGTGCTTTCCTTTGTTGAACTTTAGTCTCTTATTGTACTGCTTATTCTCCTGTTTTTATTATTTTATACCAGTGGGCCTGACCTGACCTCATCACTGCTCGACCAAGGTTAGGCTCGACACTTACTGGGTACTGCTGTGGTGTATTCACACCCTTTCCTGCATATGTTTTTCGTGTGCAGATCTAGGTTCCTTTTACCAGCCTCGTCCTTAGTTGCAGTCATTGCTGTTTCGAAGAACTTCAAGGTACATCTGCCCGTGCCCGCAGATCCTCGGAGTCCCCCTCTATCCCCCTATGTTGATTCTTCTCTTTTTGCTATAGACACTAATGTATAGAATAGTTAGAACTTTGTAGAAGCTTGTAACTTACGGTGTTTCGGGTCTTGGGAGTGTTTTGTATATTTCGAGAGTTGATTATTGTATATGCCGCTCGGCATCTCAATTGCTTATTAAAAATATCTGTTACTGTTAGTCGTAAATTTTTATGTTTTTCATTTCTTTTCCGCAAGTGTTAGGCTTACCTAGTCGTAAAGACTAGGTGCCATCATGACATTTCACGGAGGGAGAGTTTGGGTCGGGAGAAGTTAGTATCAGAGCTCTAGGTTTATAGATGTCGTGAGTCACAAGATGATTTATTAGAGTCTCGCGGATCGGTACGGAGACGTCTGTACTTATCTTCGGGAGGCTATGAAACTGTTAGGAACAATCATACTTCTTTTGATTCCTTATTGTGCGAGTTATTGGCATCAAATGCTAAAAATTCTCTATTATATTCTTTCTTACAGATGATGAGGACCCGTACTGGAGGATCTGATGAGCAGGCACCCGCGCACCCTGCTAGAGCTGCCAGAGGCCGGGGCCGGGGTAGAGTACGGCCACGCGGTGCAGCCAGAGCACCTCCGCGAGCTGCGACAGAGGAGCCCCCAACAGTTCCAGCTGGAGGGCAGGCACCGGAGGTTCCTATTGCTGCACCAGCCCTCCAGGAGACTCTAGCCCAGTTCATGAGCATGTTAAGCACCTTAGCTCAGGCTGGATTGATTCCGTTAGCGCCCGCCAATTCTCAGGCTTAGGGAGGGGCACAGACTCCCGCAGCCCGTACTCCTGAGCAGAGGGTCCATGTTGATCAGGCCCCAGAGTTCATTCCTATGCCGCCGGTAGCTCCAGTTCAGCATGAGACTAGGACAGCCGCTTTTGAGGCAGAGCAGCTTAACTTCGCACAGCCTAGTCCAGACAGAAGAGTTATGCGGACCGGAGGGTTCGCGATGTAGCATTCATGGTTGGAGAGCAGGACTTGCTTTGGGTATCGCCTATGAAGGACGTTATGAGGTTCGGGAAGAAGGGCAAGCTGAGCCCAAGGTACGTTGGTCCTTTTGAGCTGTTGAGGCTCGTTGGGGAGGTTGCATATGATATTGCCTTGCCTCCCAGCCTTGCAGGGGTTCATCCGGTATTCTACATTTCTATGCTCCGGAAGTATCACAGTGATCCGGCTCATGTATTGGATTTCAGCTCAGTCCAGTTGGACAAGGATCTATCTTATTTTGAGGAACCAGTGGCTATTTTGGACAGGAAGGTCAGAAAGCTAAGATCAAAGAACATTGCTTCTGTGAAGGTGCAATGGAGGGGTCAGTCGGTCGGGGAGGCAACTTGGGAGACCGAGCAGGATATGCGCAGTCATTATCCTCATCTTTTCACAACTTCAGGTATGTCTCTATACTCATTTGAGGACGAACGATTATTTTAAGAGGGGGAAAATGCGACGACCCGGCCGGTCATCTTGAGAGTTATATCCCCGATCCCCTATTAACGTTTTTTCCCGTATCCTTTTCTGCTATTGTGACTTGCCAATAGGTTTCGTTTTGGTTTTTGGAGTGTTTTGGGATACTTAGTCCCTAAATGGAGGCTTAAGTCTTAAGATTTGGACCGTAGTCAGAACTGTGTGAAGATGACTCCGGAATAGAGTTCCATCATTATGTTAGCTCCGTTAGGTGATTTTGGACTTAGGGGCGTGTCCGGATAGTGTTTTGGAGGTCTATAGCTCATTTAGGCTTGAAATGGCGAAAGGCGAAGTTTTGGAGATTTTGACCGGTAGTGGACTTTTTGATATCGGGGTCGGATTCCGATTCCGGAAGTTGGAGTAGGTCCGTAAGGTTGATTATGACTTATGTGCAAATTTGGGGTCAATCGAAAGTGGTTTGATAGGTTTCGGCATCGGTTGTCAAATTTGGAAGTTTCAAATTTTTTAAGTTTGAATCGGAGGATGATTCGTGATTTTAGCATTATTTGATATAGTTTGAGGGCTCGACTAAGTTCGTATGGTGTTTTAGAATTGGTTGGTATGTTTGGTTGAGGTCCCGGGGGCCTCGGGTTGATTTCGGATGATTAACGGATCATTTTGGACTTATCGAAGATAGCAGATTTTCTGGTGTTTTTTTGCAGACTTTTTCTTCATCGCTTTCGCGATAGAGGTCTCGCGATCGCGTAAGGCATCTGAGAGGCCAGCAAAAGTTGTTCTTCATGTTCACAAATATGGGGGCGCGATCGCGTAGGTTGGTCAGGCTGTGCATCGCGAACGCGGGGGCTAGGCCGCGTTCACGAAGAGGAAGTAAAGCAGCAGTGGAATTCAAGTGTTGTTCTTTGCGAACGCGTGGGATTGTTCGTGATCGCGTAAGTATGAGAGCTAGTGAATCGCGTTCGCATTGAGTTTTCTGCGTTCGCGTAGAGTTAAATTCTGGGGCAGCGAAGTTTTGCTTCGCGATCGCGGAAATCACCGGGCAGTATTAAACATTTCAAAAAATGAGGGTTTGGCCATTTTTATCAAAACTTGAGTTTGGGAGCTCAGATTTGGACGCGATATTGGGAGATTTTCAGAAACATTAATGATTCTACACTCTATTTTGGTTATATCCCACTAATCTATCATTAATTTCATCTTTAATTTCGGATTTTGGGGTTGAAATTGGGAAATATTGGGAGAAGTTCTTCAACTAAGATTTTTTGTTTTGAAAGGGGATTCTTAGTCGGATTTGAGTAGTTTTTATATGGTTTTACCCATGAGTGAATGGGTGTTCATATTTTATGACTTTTATTCGATTCCGAGACGTGGGTCCGGGGTGACTTTTTGGGGTGATTTTCTAATTTCTTGCTTTAGCTTTGATTTCATTAATTAGATTAATTTCTTATAGTTGTATTTATGGTATGTAATTAATTTTGGCTAGATTTGGACCATTCGGAGCCGGATATTCGTGGAAAGGGCATTGTTACTGGTTGATTGAGCTTGGTTCGAGGTAAGTGGCTTGCCTAACCTTGTGTGGGAGAAATCTCCCTTAGGATTTGGTACTGATTTTACTATGTGAGAGCCGTGTACGCGAGGTGATGAGTGCGTACAGGGCTATTTGTTGAAAAATCTGATTTTTACTAAGAAATTCCCTGTTTCCACCTTAATTGAATATACTAGCATGCGTAGCTACCCTGTTAGCTCAGAATAACATGTCTGCGTGCCTTATTTGCTTAATTGAACTCTTTGCAGCATGCTTATTGAATTCTTGCTTCTTTCCCGACTTGTACTTAGTCTAGACTGTAGATTCTCTTGATGTACTTGTCATTTGTAATTGATTGCACTGTGTATTTACTTTGGGACTACGGGACGATATCCCAGGAGATCCCCCTGCATATTTACTTTTGGGACTACGGGACGGTATCCCCGGAAATCCCTCTGCATATTTACTTTTGGGACTACGGGACGGTATCCCGGGAGATCCCCCTGCACATTTACTTTGAGACTAACAGGCGGTACCTCGGGAGTTCTCCCTGCATATTTACTTTTGGGACTACGAGACTGTATCTCGGGAGATCCCCTGTCGCTTAATTACGTGCATTGTTATGTTATTTCACTGTACTTTCCTTTGTTGAACTTTAGTCTCTTATTATACTGCTTTTTCTCCTATTTTTATTATTATATACCAGTGGGCCTGACCTGACCTCGTCACTACTCGACCGAGGTTAGGCTCGGCACTTACTGGGTACCGCTGTGGTGTACTCACGCCCTTTCATGCACATATTTTTCGTGTGCAGATCCAGGTTCCTTTTACCAGCCTCGTCCTTAGTTGCAGTCGTTGCCGTTTCAAAGAACTTCAAGGTACATCTGCATGCGCCCGCAGATCCTCGGATTTCCCCTCTATCCCCCTATGTTGATTCTTTTCTTATTTCTATAGACACTGATGTATAGAACAGTTACAACTTCGTAGAAACTTGTGACTTACGGTGTTCCGGGTCTTGGGAGTGTTTTGTATATTTCGAGAGTTGATTATTGTATATGCCGAGCGGCATCTCAATAATTGCTTATTAAAAATATATGTTACTGTTAGGTGTAAATTTTTATGTTTTTCATTTCTTTTTCGCAAGTGTTAGGCTTACCTAGTCCTAGAGATTAGGTGCCGTCACGACGTTTCACGAAGGGAGAGTTTGGGTCGTGACACAGTTGCTACCATCTGCTTGTTTAGCACCATATTTAGCTAAACTATTTGCCACGCTATTTTGCTCCTTGTAGATATGATGGATAGGTGGTCCACCCAGCTGTAGGAGCAACAACCCGCCGTCATCAACAATATTAGTATAATGGATGTTAGTGTTTGTGAGCATGCCAAGCATATAATGCTAGAGTTTTGCCTTTAAAAGTTTTGAAATCCAGGTGCTGGAAATTTACATGTAGGGAATTTTTGAATGCCAGTACAGTGTGTTGAAGTTCCACTTGTTACAACTTTAAAATTCAATATCGATTACTGGAGTTGTTTCTTGCTTTAGGTAGGAATATTTTTGTCCAAATATTTTTTTGTGCGAAAGGAGTGACTAAATGTTAGTAATAGCCTTTTAGACATGACTAACCTGTAATAGCAAGGATCAGAAATGGTTATTTTTCAATTCACAATGCTGACTCGGAATTTTCGATAATGTACTCAGACACTTACATTTGAAGCGGTCACAGATGCTAAATACCGAAATTAGATAAAACAAAGTTTAGATATCTTTATATACTCAACTAGTCTTCTAAAACGTCGAAGTTCAACAAAAAAAAAAGTCTTCTTGGTCTATAACGTGTTGACCACACAAGTGGAAGCTAGTACTGTACGGTCAACAAAGGAATAAAGTAAAGTCTAAAATTTAACAATTTTACCACTCAATAAGGCTACAAAGCTATTTTTTTTATCATATTAAAGTAACTAAATTTTACTTACTATAATAAAATTACAAAACTTTATCGATTATAATAACAAAATCTATTGATCAATGTGACTTACCGATGAAATGTGTACACTTTTTTTGGCTTTATTGTACATCAATTGGTTGAAATGCAAAATCACATACTTTTAAGGAGGTCTGACCGACAGAGCAAAGTAGAGCGTTGGCTTGTTTTTCGTAATGAAAAAGTAAGAGTATAGTGTAAAATTGTAACATTTATATTCTAGTAGGTCAAGTCTAAGTATTTAATTGAAAAAAAAATAACTTATTGTTATAATAAGTAAAGATCCGTGACTATAAATGACATTAACCCCCAAGGATAAGTTTGACGTAAGAAAATAAAACAAAAATATTTATCATAAACCAAAAAGGCAATACCAATTCAAAATTTCCCGAAAACTAAAAACAAGTACTGTTTTTGAAAATATTTTTCTTTACAAAATAATTCGAACACTCATCTTATCCAAATTATAAATTTTTTTCAAAAAATATTTTTTCAAAATATAATCAAAATCAAATCCAAAAGCCCCGCAATAATAATGTATACGATCAAAACCGGGCTTACCCCTCGTATGAATGATCGAGACTAGAACATGATAGGGCAAGGTTCAAACCCGTGTTATATCGAACCATGGTGCGAAGTTAGATTGTCGAGCTCGTGACCCAAAGATCGATCAAGATCGAGATCGGCCAAGATCGAGACCGAGCAAGATCGAGATCGAACGAGACCAAGGGAAGCTTACCGAGCCAAACAACGGAAAGCCAAAATATCCGCAATCTAGCGAGGATCGCGACGGAAATCCTGACATGTATCAAGAAGAGGCCGATTAATTAGCCCATCATGGGATTCTTTGCTGTAGGACTCCCCTATTATATAAAGGGGGTCTGATCATTTATAAGATGGATCATATTCACGCAATACAAAGTAATATACTGCCTTCTTCTAACTTCCAACATTTTACTACTCTATTCTTATATCAGTTGAATCGTCACTTGGTTTGAGGGTGATCGAACCTGAGGGCCAAGGCTATTCGATTCGTCTAGTTTGCATTTATTTCTTTCACAGTCAATTTTCATATATATATATATATATATATATATATATATATATATATATATATATATATTTCTCAATTTGTGCCAAGTTATATCACATATCCTTAAAATCGCGTATAAATTCAATTGTTGTCCGTTTTTAGGGTAAACAGTTTGGCGCCCACCGTGGGGCTAAGGATAATAGTGATTGCCTGGTACTAACTTTCGTAACACACACTATTTTACACTTATTCTTGTGAGTATCTTTGATTCCAGGCTAAAACACAAAAATATCGAACTCTCAATCAACACTTCAACATGTTGACAACGAGTTCGGTTACCAAGGTGAAAATAACAACATAGCACCCGGTAACGAGATACCGCCTGCTGATCCCGCTGGAATTCCGATCGAAGATCCGATCGACGTTAATTCACATGTGGATATCGATGCAAATTTTCCTACCGACCCCGAAAATAGCGTTCGTGGTGGAGCCCGGTCGGTAACTCGGAACACACAAAATGTTGAAGGAGAAGGGATGAACCTACGAATGATCTTCGAAATGATGCAAGCTCAACAGGCGGCAATAGCTCAGTTACAGAACCAAAGCGGCGTGCCAAGCAGGGCTGAGCCCGATCCTCCCCGGGAAGTCACCCGCATGGGATGAATCGGTCGTAGATAGGTCAATTGAATGTGAATCGGGGGATAGCTCTGAAGTTATAAAGATTCTTGAGTAGCTGACAAAAGAAATAGAATCAGGGGAGAGGAAGATCGAGGCTAACGACAAAAAGGTAGAAACTTATAATTCCAGGGTAGACCAAATCCCAGGAGCACCTCCGATATTGAAGGGCCTGGATTCCAGGAAGTTCATACAAAAACCCTTTCCTCCGAGTGCGGCTCCGAAGCCAATCCCAAAAATATTTCGCATGCCTGAGATTCCTAAGTACAATGGAACGACTGACCCAAACGAGCATGCCACCTCTTACACATGTGCAATTAAAGGGAATGGTCTAAGGGATGACAAAATCGAATCTGTGTTACTAAAGAAATTCGTGGAGACCCTGTCAAAGGGAGTTATGATATGGTACCACAATTTACTACCTAACTCTATTGATTCTTTTGTTATGCTTGCAGATTCTTTCGTAAAGGCACACGCCGAAGCCATCAAGGTCGAAACTAGGAAATCAGACCTTTTTAAGGTAAGACAGAAGGACAATGAAATGCTTAGAGAATTCATGTCTCGATTCCAGATGGAACGGATGGACCAACCATCGGTCGCCGACGATTGGGCAGTTCAAGCTTTCACCCAAGGACTCAATGTTCGAAGCTCGGTGACTTCACAGCAGTTTAAGCAAAATTTGATAGAATACCCGGTTGTCACGGTCGAAGATGACCAACTCGGGGCTCCTTCCGGGTCCGTTTATCCTATCAGACTCGTTGACAGAATTAAGAGGGATATCGACCGAGAACCAAGGTCGAACAGGGATCGATACCAGCCGTATAATGAAGATCGTAGGGGCAACGAACCTGATTGCAACCCTGTACGAGGTGAAAGGAGAAATGATCGATGCCGGATCTCTCGAGGGCTCATGAGCAAGAATGGTTTCGACAGGCATACCGGACCTAAAGAAGCACCACGATTGTCAGAATATAACTTCAATGTCGATGCATCCACCATCGTATCGGCCACCGGACGCATCAAACATACTAAATGGCCTCGACCTTTACTAATCGATCCTACACAAAGGGAACCCAACCAAATATGCAAATATCATGGCATACATGGCCACATAACGGAGGACTGTCGACAATTGAGAGAAGAAGTAGACCGGTTATTCAACAACGGGCATCTTCGAGAATTTCTAAGCGACAGAGCTAAGAATCATTTTAGAAACAAGGATTCCAATAAACAGAATGAACAAGACGAGCCCCAACACATCATTCATATGATAATCGGAGGGGTCAATGTTCCTCAAGGTCTGATGATAAAGCGCACCAAAGTATCAATCACAAGGAAAAAATGAACTCGAGATTACATACCAGAAGGAACTTTATCTTTCAACGACGAGGACGCAGAAGGAATCATACAACCCCACAATGATGCACTGGTAATTTCTGTACTCATGAATAAAACTCGAGTTAAACCTGTGTTGATTGATCTAGGTAGTTCGGCCAACATCATTCGATTGAGGGTCATAGAATAACTCGGCCTACAGGACAAAATCGTGCCTGCGGCCCGAGTGCTAAACGGATTCAACATGGCTTGCGAAACTACTAAGGGAGATATAACGTTGCCGGTAAACGTAGTCGGTGCCACTCAGGAGACCAAGTTTTATGTGATCAAAGGAGGCATGAGGTACAATTCCCTGTTCGGGAGATCATGGATCCACAACATGAGGGTTGTACCCTCGACCCTTTACCAGGTATTAAAATTTCCGACACCACAAGGGATAAAGACGGTTTATGGGGAGCAACCCGCCGCAAAGGAGATGTTTGCCATCGATGAAGTAATTCTGATATCAACAATCTCATCAATGAAGGACTCAGGTTCGAAAGCGAAACAGGAAGCCAAATAGCAATCATCGATGCCAGCCTCGACCCAATCGGACAAGCAAGGATTGACGAAGACGACGATTACAGGGTTCCTCGATCCTTTATTGCTCCCGATGATTCCGATGCTACTAAATCGACGGTCGAAGAGCTGGGGCAAGTCATACTAATCGAACATCTGCCCGAACGAAAGATATACCTGGGTACGGGATTAACTCCCGAGCTCAGGAAAAAACCTATCCAATTTCTTATAGCTAACTTGGATTGTTTCGCTTGGTCCCATCTCGATATAACAGGAATCCCACCGAAAATCACCACCCATAAAATAAGCTTGGACCCAAAGTTCCATCCGGTAAAGCAGAAAAGAAGACCCCAGTCCGAGATCAAGCATGCCTTCATAAAAGATGAGGTAACCAAACTTCTTAAAATAGGGTCCGTCCGTAAAGTAAAATACCCCGAATGGTTAGCAAACGTAGTGGTTGTCCCTAAAAAAGGAAAAAAACTTAGAATATGTGTAGATTATAAAGATCTAAATAAAGAATGCCTCAAGGATTCTTTTCCTTGGCCTAATATCGATCGCATGATCGATGCCACGGACGACCACGAGATCCTCAGTTTTCTCGATGCCTATTCCAGGTACAGTCAAATACAGATGAACCCGGATGATCAGGAGAAGACCTCGTTTGTCACTTAATATGGAACCTACTGCTATAACATAATGCCGTTTGGATTAAAAAATGTCGGTGCCACGTACCAACACCTTGTAAACCGGATGTTCGAAGAACAAATAGGGAAATTTATGAAAGTTTACATTGATGATATGTTAGTTAAGTCCCTGCGAGCAGAGAACCATTTGAAGAATTTGCAGGAAACCTTCAATATATTGACGAAATACAACATGAAGCTGAACTCGGAAAAATGCGCGTTCGGGTCGGGTCAGGCAAATTTCTCGGATTTATGGTATCCAACCGAGGAATCGAGATCAACCCCGACAAGATCAAACCTATCGAGGACATCACGGTAATAGATAACGTAAAGGCCGTACAAAAGTTAACTGGGCGCATAGCCACCCTGGGACGTTTTATCTCGAGGTCCTCCGATAAGAGCCATCGATTCTTCTCGTTGCTGAAGAAGAAAAATAACTTCACATGGATCCCGGAATGCCAGTAGGCCTTGGAAGAGCTTAAACGTTACTTATCGAGTCCACCGCTGCTTCACACGCCAAGGGCAGACGAACAGATATACTTATATTTGGCAATATCAAAGATAGCGGTAAGTGGAGTCATGGTCCGGAAAGAACGAGGTACGCAATTTCCAATTTATTACATTAGCCGGATCTTGGGTGAGGCCGAAACTATGTATCCCACCTAGAAAAGTTGGCTTTCGCTTTGATAAGCGACTCTAGGAAACTAAAACCGTACTTCCAATGTCACCCCATATGTCAGGGACCAGGAGACACCGAGTATGTCCTGAGGGAAGTTCACGAGGGCATCTACGAAAATCATTCCGGTGCCAAATCATTTTTATTTCAGACTAACACTTGCAGATGGTCAACAAGAAACGATGATGGATTTTTTGGCGAACGACACGAAGTCTTTAGGTCTGAAAGTACGTGTTGTACTCTTTTTCCCTTAGACCAGTTTTGTCCCAAATGAGTTTTTCGGAGAGGTTTTTAACGAGGCAACAATGAATCGTGCTAACTTAGAATCAAGCCTGATTACGAATCGGCACCGAAGATCAGCTCAACAATATCAGAGGTTCCTTTGCAATCAACCTCGAATACTGGGGGGCTAACCTTGGATATGCATTGTATTCGAATATCAACTCTAGCGAGGAAAATACTTCATTAAGGGAGGGTCTCGATAGAAAGGGTTTATTGTAAGGGCCAAACGGTCAAAACGAATCGTGCCCATGTAGATTGCTCAAGCCCCGGCATAAAATATGTACGCATATATGATTGTTTCAATCGAGAATAAAGAGAAGTACTTTCCTTGCAATCATCTTATGTTTTAAATTTTTTTTTGTTTTTTTTCCTCTTTGCATCCCCTTAAAGAGCTTCGTACTTTCGAAAATAATAAGCCTAAGGGCAATACATAACCAGAATGCGAATAACCACCCCCTCACTCGAAGACTGCCGTCCAACTCAAATAGCCCAAGTGAGCCGAAAGGGGAAGAAAAGCCTATATATATATATATATATATATATATATATATATATATATATATATATATAAAGGCCAGATTGGCCTAACACAAAGATTTACAAAGCAAAAATGTAAAGGCCTAAGTGGCCTGGTCTTCATCGGGGGTAACATCTCCATCCTCGGAATCTTCCCCATCTTCGGATTCGCTTAAGCCGTCGGAGTCTTCCTCAGGAAAGGCCAGCTTCCGGGCCCTGTTTTCCTCTGCTTTGGTGTTCTCGATTTTAGCCATCACATCGAAGCCCTGAGCATGAACTCTCTCGAGGGCTTGCCTTCGAGCTTGCCATTTTTCATGATCCATCATGCTCTTAGCTTTTGCCTAAATGGCCTCGACATCGACCTTAAATTGGGCCACTTTGGTATCAGCTTTGGTGTTGGCCACGACCACCTCAGATCTGGCCACTTCAAGTTCGCTAGCCAAGTTTGCCTTATCAGAAATAGCCAAGTCTATTCGAGATTGAAGCTCCTTGATTATCTAGACCTGCACCGAGACCTTCTCTTTTGCAGCTTGGAGCTAGGTCTCGGCCGACTCCAGTTGTGTTTGGACGGTTTCCTTTTGCGAGGCTAAGATGTCCATATTCTTCTTGAATTCTTCAGCCTCGGCATGTATTGTATCTACATGCTTCTGAAGCTCCCCGATCTATTCGAGCCTCTGACGAACCTGCAGGATCAGATCGTTAGTTACTATCTCCAATTCATCTTCACTATCGTGAAGCACTCAGAATACCTGCTCGGCCATCTCGGCATGCTCGTCTTGAGTCATTACTAAATCGGCCTGAAGCTTCTCACTGAGAAGCTTGTAGGTGTCACTTTTCTCAGTGAGGTCTCGAACCTCGGCTTCATGATGAGTCAATTCCTCCCGATATCGGAGGAAAGCCTCGTGATGCAGCATCGAAGCCTACAAGCATAAGGGAAGAAGATGTTGTGGTTATTTACAACTTTAAAATTTATAATGTATGATAAAGAAAAGGCACGCCAAATTTACCCGATTTAATGCTTGTCGGGCTTCATTGAATAGACCAGTGGCACTCGACGACAATTCCTTCCTTTGTACCGGCAGGTCATCGAGCCCGGTGACGTCTTCCAAATCAGCAGACTCAGCCCCATCCAAGAAACCATGGATATCGGTCACCTCCCGAGGACTCAACATTCCGGCCTCACGGATCATGGCATCCGAAATCTGAGGAGACCCGCTGAGGTCGACCGCTCCAAGTTCATCTCTTTGGGCGCCTTCCCCACTCTCTCTCTCGACCCCCTTAGCTTCGGGCGGAATGGGCTCGACCCTTTCTGGCTCGGAAGCTTCAACCAGAGCTCCATCACCGACCTTCTCATGTCAGGATGCTTTAACTTCAGCGCTCGCCGGCTCGAGGTCTTCTTGTACGGTGACATCGGTCCACATATGGGCCACTAATTCGGAATTATCTTCCTCGTCTTCTTCAGACTCGTCCCTTAATCGGCGGATTGAATTCGAAGACATAGCACCGGTGTTCCCCCGGGCTTGCGAGATTTCCTCGGCGATTTTTTCTTTTTCGAGCCCGGTGAATCGGAGCCCCTTTGCTCTTATTCTCTTTGGTCTGCTTTGGAGCAGGAGGGTGGGGAAAGACTTCTTCGTTACCAGATGGGGGCCTAACTTTAATATCCTTTCCGAGGCCTACAAAGGAAAAAGATGAGTAAGCTCGAGTAAAATCCCGAACGATTACCGTTCTAAGGAAGATACCATGATTGCGGGCCTCTCATTGACCCTTCAACAACTCCATCCAAGCACGCTCTGAGTACGGCCTCTGTAACACCAGGCCTTCGACCCATTTTTTAAGTTTTGGAATTGGGTCCGGCATCTGGGCCACAACTGCGACACCAAAAAATGTCAATGAAGAAAGAAATAAGAAGAAAAGCGATGAGATAAAACCTTCAAAGCAAAGTACTGCTTATGTTTCATGTTCCATTCCTCGGGAAATGGCATATCTTCAGCAAGGATCAGGTCTGAAGTCCTTACTCGAACAAATCGGCCCATCTAACCTCGGTTCCGACCTTCATCTATACTCGAGAACAGAGCCTTCTGGCTCGGCGAGCAAGCTTGATCAGCCCCCCTCGATAGAGTCGGGGACTGTAGAGGCGCATAAGGTGGTCGAGGGTAAAGGGACATCCTTCCATTTTGTTTACAAAACATCGGAGGAGAATCACTATTCTCCGGAATGAGGGGTGGATCTGGCCGAGGGTCACATCATACCTCTTGCAAAAGGCAATGATGATGGGGTCTAAGGGACGCAACGTAAAGGGGTAAGTGTAAACACTTAGAAACCCCTCCACGTGGGTAGTGATCGATTCCTCGGGCGAAGGAACCACCACATGCTTATTGACCTAGTTGCAGTCCTATTTAACCCTAGCGAGGAGTTTTTCGGTGATTGTGCATATGTACCTCGAGACCGGCTCACATCGGCCCGTTACCAAGGAGGTCTTTTCGAACCTAAAATCAGTAACAGTCGGGCACCCTGCCGGAATGAATTCCTCAGGTTGAGGTTCCGCCGCAGCCTCACCGCCGACGGGCCGTGATGAAGAAGCAGCTTCTTTCTGCGGTACGGTCTTAGAAGTTTTCGCCATTAAAGAACAGGAAAAAAGAGAATTAAGATAGTATACGGATTGATGAGAACTCAAGAAATTTGGGTGCAAAAGTTGTAAAGCAAAGGGAGTTTTGAACAAAAGGCAAGAGTAGGAAGAGCTTTGAATGTAAAAGTTTGAATGAGAAAAATCTAGGGTACTTATTGCTTGCTGGTGACGGTTCAAAACCAGTAGTGGTCGACCAGCGACTGACAAGCATTTAATACCTTGATAACTGGACCGACGGGACATTTTGAGTTGTTGCTTATGTCATGATCGGGTATACCAGTGGCGTTCGTCGTTTACGTCATTACCCGTCGAGATGGAGCTTGAAAATTCATATCGTTTCTCGTCATCTCCTCTCCGAGAAACGAGGGGACTATCTGTATACGATCAAAATCGGGCTTGCCCCTCGTATGAATGATCGAGACTAGAACATGATAGGGCAAGGTTCAAACTCGTGTTATATCGAACCATGGTGCGAGTTAGATTGCCGAGCTCGTGACCCAAATATCGATCAAGATCGAGATCGGCCAAGATCGAGACCGAGCAAGATTGAGACCGAGCAAGATAGAGATCGAACGAGACCAAGGGAAGCTTACCGAGCCAAACAACGAAAAGCCGAAATATCCGCAATCGGGCGAGGATCGCGGCAAAAATCCCGACACGTATTAAGAAGAGGCCGATTAATTAGCCTATCATGGGATTCCTTACTGTATTTAGAATTATATCAAGAGTAGGACTCCCTTATTATATAAAGGGGGTCTGATCATTTGTATGATGGATCATATTCACGCAATAGAAAGTAATATACTGCCTTCTTCTAACTTCCAACATTTTACTACTCTATTCTTATATCATTTGAATCTTCACTTGGTTTGAAGGTGATCGAACCTGAGGGCAAAGGATATTTGATTCGTCCGGTTTGCATTTATTTCTTTCATAGTCAATTTTAATATATATATATATATATATATATTTCTCAATTTGTGCCACGTTATATCACGTATCCTTAAAATCGCGTATAAATTCAATTGTTGTCCGTTTTTAGTGTAAACAAATAAGTCGCTACTTTTAATGTTTAAACTGTAACATACTGTTTAGAAAATTATGGTGGTCAAAGATGTGAATCATTGAAATTTGGTACAACGAAATTGGATATCTCTATATTTTTATTTATCCTACAAAAGAGTATTGACCACACAAGTGAAATTTTAAAAAAAGAAAAAAGAAGAAGATAAAATTAGAGAGAGAGCGCTGATGGCTAATGTGCTTGTGGAAATATGATAACAAAATTGTATATACAGTTGGCAAGTACCTAAAACGTACTCTATATTTCAATTTATATGATACTTTACTTATTAGTTTGTTCAAAAAGAAATTATATATTTTTATATTTGTAAAGAGTTAAAGCTTTAAACTTTTTATTTTACTCAGTTTTCCTTCAAATTAGACACAACTCAAGGTAATTATGAGTAACCAAATCCGAAAAACAATTAGATCATCAATCATCTATTGCGACTTGCGTAGCGTATGGTACAATTAACAAATGATACCGGATATTGGCATTCAAAAACTTGAACTGTCCTCAAGGCTCAACATACGAACTCTGATCCTGATCATTAACTTCTTATATATTCTTATCTCTAGATAATTAAATCTCCCACTCCGCATTTTTTAAGTAGAAACTTCTTTTCGTGTATTATTTTTTATATGTAACAGCCTACCGGAAAAGTATATTTGAAAATTGCATAAAGTAAAACCTAAATAATAGAACCATTTTAAAAAACAAATTTAACCAAATCCAAAAAGACACATAATCATAAGTCCCAACTTGCCAATATTTAAAAGGAATATACTTTTAGAACATAATTTAAGTATTTCCTTTTCCGTCCCAGCAGGTGCCACCCACGTTTATGAAGCACCCAAAAAAGACTATGTCAACTGTGCATTAAAGCAAAGGAAGGTCATTGTGTGGGTTTTGGACTTTTGGTCAATGCCTAAACCCTATAAATAGGCCAATGCTACACATGTTAGTTCTATCCAACTATCTTCACTTCCATTTTTCTCTTCATTTTCTCAAAAGATACCACTGAATTAATAAATAATTCAAATATATAGAATAGTTTATCAAACCAGTATGTCAAGAATCCTGCACAAGATCGAGGAGAAGCTCCATATACACCACAAACATGGAGATGATCCAGCTCAAGACAAGCCAGAAGAAATCCATGAGAATAATGAAAGCAAGGCACAAAAGAAAGGAGAACATGATAAGAAGAATTTGATGAAAAAGGTTGCTGGGAAAATAGGGCAAAAGTTATTATATGGTCATCTTAAGAAGCAGCATGAGGAAGGCTATGAAGGAGAAGAGGAGGAGGAAGGAGAAGAAGTAGAAGTAGAAGAAGCAGAAGAAAGTGGTTTTGAATTTGAACTCAACTTCGATTTTTGATTATGTTTTATGTATCACTCCAGTTGTGTACTTTGGCATTTCTCTTTATTGGTTTAAGAATACGTATGTTTTGAGGATATCTCTGAATAGGTGGTTTGGAATGTAGTATATATATATATATATATACTAGTTACTTTATCTGCGCTTCGTATGATAATAAAAAATTATTACTTATAAATTAGTCCGTAAAGAAAAAGATGAAACATGACAAATACTTAAAGTAATTTTTTATCTATAAAAATTATGTCTAACTCAAAACTAATCAATTCTCCTTTTAATAAAACTTGAAAGTATTATAAAATAATAACGCTCTTATTCCTGAAATATGTTACTTATAAATTCTTTTCTAACAAACATTTTACATTAAATCTCGTTGTTTCTCTATTTTCATCTCTGTATATCTTTGTTGTCGAGTGAATACTAAGATTCAAAGTTGAGAGGATAAATGTAAGCAGAGGAAAAGGGGTATAACCTCAAAAATTAACATGGTGGAACCGAAAAGAAAGATGATAAAGCATTAAAAAGAAAAGACGAAGAGCATGTTTGGCTAGGCTTTTGAGGCCATAAGCGCTTTTTTAATCAGATTTTTTTTTTCCGAAATTTAAAGTGGTTGACTAAGATAGAGAAGTACTTTTGAGCCGCGGAAGCCATTTTTATGCTTTTGGTAAGAAGCTACAAATTTTAGCTTCTTACAAAAAGTAGGAGTAGAAGAAAAAAAATTAATTTTTTCAAGACAAAAATATCCTTATTGTAAATTTATATTTTCTAAATTATCCTTAATTAATTTAATTTTTTTTTTTTGTTTCTACAATCCCTTTATGCTCTTTTTTATTTCAATTTATTTTCATTCTCATTCTCCTATCTTCTTTGGAATTGTCTTTTTACTATAAATAAATTTCTTCTTTCTTTATTCTGCATTTTTTTTTCTTTCCTTTATTTCCTATTCATAATCTGCAAGGCTAATCACCTGATTCAAACGCTCTGTTCACAAGATATAATTTTTTTTCTTTTGTTGTATACCAATATTATATGGTATTTAGTTTGTAGTTTTTTTTTTGTCTGCATGCATTATAGTTGAGAGTATGCAATACTATCTAGTTTGTTATATCTCAAGAATATATAGTATTTTTTTAATATTTATTTAAATATGAGAAAAAATTAATTAAATTATTTTACAATAAAATGTTTGAATTTGATTCTCTCTTTTAAATAATATTAATTGTAAACTGAATATTGATATTGTCGATAAATCCTTAACCCTTCCCCTTTTACTAAGACTACAGAATGTTCTTATAAATTATTTCCAATACAGGGTATATAAGCAGTGATTTCAAATGCAGAGGTTAATCGTACTCTGTCAACTTTACGTAAAATAGAGTTTGTTTTTATGGGGGTAATTGTGGAAAAGTTGACAGATAAGTCACTCTTAATGCCACTCTACAAAATCGAACATGAGATTTTCACCTCATACCTCCTCGTTCAATTCTTTCGAACTCATTGGATCATTGCAATTTCTGGATTATTATATGATATTTTTTAACTTTTCATATATATATATAGAAAAGAAATATATAGAAAGTCCTTTTTTGTGAAGTATACTTTTAAAGATTATGATTACAGAAAAATATGAACATACCATGAAATGAAGTCAAGGTGACAAAAAAATAGAAAAGAGTATTATTATGTACTAATATAGAATCAGAGAGTACCATAGCTATCTATGTTTTGCCACTTACACATATAATTTAATAAACAAATATTAAAAATATCTCAAACCTGTTTGTTTCAACGCAACGTATTGAGAAATTGAAAGTTCATCTCATCATGAATGGTTTAATTCAGTACTAAGTTATGCATAAATAGAGATATAAGATGTTGTTATTAGTATAATACGGAAGAGAATCACTGAAAGTCTCCTTATAATCTTTGTAGGATAGACAAATGCAGAGAGAGGGGTGATGAAATAGTGAGGAGAAACAGGCATAGGAGGAACTAATTTTTAAAGAGATGATTTTAGACGGTGGATCTGGATTCCGAAGAGGCACGATGGCTTCTGGGATGCCTACATAATTTTGAAACGCTGCTTTTGTTTGCTAACGAGATGCAATTAAGTATTTTAATCGTTTGGATGAACAAAAGACGTGGAGATTTTGGTTTGAATTTATTTTGAAACGGTGCACTTTATCTTAGAGCTACAATTGAACATCAACTGTTTTTGGATTAATAATAATTGAGTATCTATCTATTTATCTATATTTATAAAATAGGGACCTCAGAAAGTAATGTGGCATCTCTTATTGATGAGGGGTTGTATTTATCTATTACCTCAAATATTTAGGGATTTAAACACAATAAACTCAATTATTAAACTTTTAAAAAATATGTCTCAACCGGAATCAGAAAAGGCGTGTCTTTTAATATTCTTTACAAACGTTTCAAACCCAAAATCTCCATGCCTTATATTTATCTTCTCCACATCAATCGGAATCTATCCCATCGATTGCGCAACATTAGTATCAGTATGAAATGAAATATTACGTACTTTGCATTATTGGCGAATGGTTTGAATAAATCGAAGAAATTGGCGAGTAAGCGCGAAAATAGGTAATTTAATCAAATTCTTATGTCGGTTATTCTCTGCTCTGGCTAACAATTCGTTTCCCTTCAATATGAAAAGTCGGCATTTTTCTTTCTAAATTCGTATAAATATATGTTACTATATAAGTATTATATAGAGATCAATATCTGAATTGGATCAATTTAAACGCCGAGTTCTATGTCTTCTGATGACCGTGCAACGAATCCTTATGTTGATTTAACTACTTTGGCCAAGAATTCATCTTCTTTCAATCCATATTTTCTTTCTTTATTTGCAAAAATATATCGGATACTAGACATTGTATTTCTGAATCGGTTTAATGTTTATTTGTTATTAGTAAAAAATAGTTGGAATTGATCTTTCTGTGCAACAATTGTTTGGAACTGGAACATTTGGATTTTGGAGCAACCTCATCAGCATCAGTACTTGCAACTTCTTTTGGAAATTCAATGTCTTTTGGCGGTAAAAACTTGAATATAACTACATGATTTCAGTTAGTGATTTTGGAATCAGTACTTTTATGCTTTGTATTGGCAATGTTAGATTTCATGAGTCATGTTGAAGACTCAATTAGAAAACTCAAAAGTTGTTTATACTTTCTTGAGCTATCTTTTCCGTGAATTTTGATAATATAGCCAAAATAAATCTTTCCTTTAACAGAAGTTAAACGATATCCAGTTGAGTTATATAGTATACATGGTATGGAGTTCATTACTCAAATGGTCACTCAACTATCCATAATTATTTGGTAAAATAATTTATCTTTTATTTATAACAGAAAAGTCACTTAACTATATCTATAGTACTCAGAAGGTTATTCAACCAAATTTCTCAAACTTTTAATGGTCAAATATCTATTTTGCCCTTTAAATTGTCAACCTTTATCTTCTTTCTTTTATATTTTGAATATTATATTTTATTTTTAATTTATATTATGGACTTACTTATAAAGCAAATAAATTTATTCATAAAGTAAAACGTGCAAAATATTTTTAAAGCATAGATAATGTTAGAATAATAAATTAATTGAGTACAATAAAAAATTTAATATGAAATGATTTTGATAATAATGACAAAAACTATTAAAAAAATTACAAAATTGAAATAAAATAGAATAAAAACTTTTAAAACTTATATTCCATACGTTTAATATAAACAATGCAAAATAGAGATATAGCTGATAATATATTATATATGCTTAAAATTTAGGCTCAATTATTTATTATTTCAATATTATATATGCATAAAAAATATTTTACACTTTTTTTACTTTATAATAAAATTTATTTGTTCTATAGGTAAGTTCATAAGACAGATTAAAAAGAAAAAAAAATCATAATATTTAAAAAATTTATAAAAATAAAAATTTAGAGGGTAAAATAGATATTTAGCCATCAAAAGTTTGAGAAATTTAGTTGAGTGACCTTCTAAGTGTTATAGACATAGTTAAGTGACTTTTCTATTATAAACGAAAGAAAAATGACTTTACTAGATAATTAGGGATAGTCCAGTGACCATTTGAGTAATTGACTCCCAGAGAATTAATGCTAAAATTCCAATGATAACCTGCAGGGTTGAAATCATTGGAAAAACATTGTGCCCAACAATTTGAAAAGCTTAAAATTCTCAATTATTAGTCACAATTATTTAAACTCACCAAGAGCAACGTACCTCGAGCAGTGATGAATGCAATTCCGAAGATATCATTAGCTGTTTCACTCATGGAGTCATGGTCTATCAGTGGAAACAATTTTAAGCCTTCTTCCCCATTTGTACCAGTGTTGTTGAGGATCGTATGAATAAAATTTCGTAGTTTCCTCAATTATATTGTCCCTTTTCCTACTTTTCTATTTATCTTATTGTAATATAAAAGTCTCAATTGTTATTACTCTAACCTTTTCTATCATGTATAGTGAAAAGTTTAAAAGTCTTCTCCAATCTTTCATATCCATGATAAGATTTTTCAGGTACTGGTCTGTTAATAAATTATTATGCTATTCTTTTTGCCACTTTTCCTCATTATTTTCATTCCATTCATGTTTAAAAAACTCAAAAGTCACTATTAAAGAAATATCCATTTTCCCCCAAAAGTCAAAACCCCTAGAATTCTCCTACACTAATGTATGTGCTGATAGTAAATTAATTTCATTATACTTAAAACTTTATTCTGTAGTTATTGTTGCTTGATGGAGTATGTTAGTAATGTAAATTTTATTGTTGAAATGAGGGCAGTTGGGACTATGACTATACTAGGAAAGATTGATAAATTATTTTTATCAAATGGGATATTTATGATACTTCTTTCCGGTCAACAATTAAACACAAATTAGGAAGGAGTTCATAGTTCCAGCTCACTTGATCATTTTATCAAATACTAGATGTGTAAATCTAAATTTTTCGAGAAAATAAAGATAATATCATTAGAGATTAATGCGACATTTTAGCACATGGCACAAGAGTATACTGGTGAAAGTATGAGACTGAGCAAAATCTAATCTAATTATGTACAAAATTCACATATTTTCTAACCAATGTTTTTGAGTTAGAACTGGTTCCTTTTAGGTGATCTTAATCATCTAACATGTTCCTTTCAAAGTGATCTCTACTTAGAGCTTTTGTAAATATGTCAGCTATTTGCTTGTCAGTAGCACACAATTCCATAGTGATCTAACCATTTTTGTAGTTGTCCCTCAAAAAGTGATGCCTAACATCTATATGCTTAGTTCTTTTGTGATGAACCGGGTTCTTAGTCATACTAATTGCACTAGTGTTTTTACAAAAGATGGGGATACAACCTACATCAATTCTAAGGTCCATTAATTGATGTTTGATCCACAATAATTGAGCACAACATGAGGTAGCAAAAACATACTCAGCTTCAGCAGTAGACGAGGCCACAAAATTTTGCTTTTCGGTGGTCCAAGACACAAGACATGAGCCAAGAAAGTGTGCCATACCTGAGGTGCTCTTTCTATCCACAAGGAAACTTTTATAATCAGTATCAGCATATCCCACCAAGTTAAAATTACTACCTTTTAGGTACCATAGGCAAAGATCAGTTGTGCCTTTTAGGTATCTCAAGATCCTCTTGACAATAGTAAAGTGAAACTCCTTTGGATTTGCCTGAAATCTAGCACAAAGGCCTACACTGAAAACAATGTCAGGTTTACTGGCGGTGAGATATTACAATGAACCGATCATTCCCCTATACAACTTCTGATCAACAGATGAATCAGGTTCATCTATATCCAATTTTGTGGTTGTTGCTATAGGTGTGTCAAATTCTTTGGAATATTCCATTTCAAACTTTTTAAGCAACTCTTTCACATACTTTTGTTGATGGATCATAGTTCCATTTGAATTTTGTTTAATTTATAAGCCTAAAAAGAAATTAAGCTCACCCATCATGCTCATTTCAAATTTACTCCCCATTAGTTTAGTAAATACTTTACTTAACTTATAAGTAGTTGCTCCAAATATTATATCATCAACATATATCTTAACTACCAAGAGATCTTTATCTTATTTTTTTCAAGAACAAGGTATTGTCAATTTTACATCTCTTGTAGCCATGCTCAAGTAAGAATTTTGACAATCTTTCATACCATGCTCGCGGAGGTTGCTTGAGCCGTTAAACTGCCTTGTCAAGCTTGTACACATGATCAGGACATTCCTTGCTTTTAATGCCCGGAGGTTGCTTGACAAATACTTTTTCCTTTAGATAGCCATCCGGTTTACTAGGCGTTTGATGTTTTATACTTCAATGCCACACAATAGGGGGATGATTTGTGTGGTGTCCAATTTTTGCGTGCACTGATTATAGAAGGACCTGGTTCTTCTATGTGTTCCTTATACTATTGTTGCGGAATAATAAATGTGGAAATTAAAGAATACAAGTATTTTTACGTGGAAAACACCCGGCTCAAAAGGTGAAAAAACTACGACCTACTACTCAGTAGGATTTTCCCCAACACTTCACTATATCTCTTAGCCAAAATAGCATTTACAAAACTATTTGTAAACCTAAGGATTACCTCTAATCCCTTTATGGCAACCAGCCTCTAGTTGTTGTAACAACTTCAAGTTAACTCTAACTTGAATACGACACTCAGAGTACCTAGTACAATTGCTTCTAAGTAAAGCTGAATGGTACAATTGAAAGTCCTACTACAATGAAACTAGAATAAAAGACAGACATTTGAAACTGGTTCTTATATCTGGTTCATGTACCTTCAGGTTTGTACACTTGAATCACACACGAATTACTTGCAAAATGCCTTGCTATTTTGCTCTCAACTCGCATTTAACTTCAGTATTTGTGCTTGCATGTAAATGAGAACATCCTGAAATATATAGAGTTAGTAGAATAGGAAATAACTAGAGTTCCAATGCTATACTCTTCCTTGGTGGAAGAGTTCTAGTTATATTCAACTTTTAACTCCTCCCAATCTTGGATAGAGTTCTCTTCGAGTAAGGAGTCCTTCTCCTTATCACTTATCCAACCTTTTCGTTCAAGAGAATTAGATATAACAACTTAAGCCTATCTCCTTCACGTGCATCCCTTGTGCTCGAATCTACCCGTGTCTGTGTACACTGTGTATGGACCTTGTTCATGCTTGAGTTCCTTTGTCAATCATCAAAACAAACTTCACTTGGGCCAACGGCTTTGATAAGTGGCACTGGTTTACTTTAATCCAAACGACATTATGTTATAACAATAGGTACCGAATATAGTGATAAAGGAAGTTTTTGTTTATCGCCCGGGTCCATCCGAATTTGGTTGTACCCGTAATAGGCACCGAGAAAACTGAGAATCTCATGCTCGGCCGTCGCGTCGACTATCCTATCAATCTTAGGTAAAGGAAAGGAATCCTTAGGGCATGTCTAGTTCAAAATTTTGTAATCTACACACATTCTTAACTTATTTCCTTTTTTAGGCACTTCTACTACATTAGCTAACTAGTCCGGGTACTTAACTTCCCTAATGGACCCTATTTTAAGGAGTTTAGATACCTCATCTTTGATGCATGCATGCTTGACCTCGGATTGAGGTCTTCTCTTCTGTTTAACCGGGTGGAACTTCGGTTCGAAACTCAGCTTATGAGTGGTTACCTTCGGTGGGATCCCTGTCATGTCAAGATGGGACCAAGCAAAATAATCTACATTATCTTCAAGAAAATTAATGAGTTTATTCCTGAGCTCGAGGGCTAACCCCGTGCCCAGGTATACCTTTCGATCTGGCAGGTGCTCGGTCAATATGACTTGCTCCAATTCTTCGACCGCTGATTTGGTAGAGTCGGTATCATCAGGAGCTAAGAACGATCTCGAAACTCTGTAATCATCTTCCTCATCAAAGTCCTCCGATCCGACCAGGACCGGCATCGGTGATTGTTATTTAACTTAGGCCTTTTCGGATGACTCCACACTTTTTAATGTCGAAATGGCGGGTACCGGGTGTACTTCATCGACTGCGAACATCTGCTTTACAGCCGGATGCTCTCTGTATACTGTCTTGATCCCTCCCGGTGTAGGGAACTTCAATGCCTGGTGCAAGGTCGAAGGTACCACCCTCATGTTGTGAACCCATGGTCTTCCGAATAGAGCGTTATATCTCATATCCCCTACAATCACATAGAACTTTATTTCCTGGATGGTCCCGGCGGTGTTCACCGGTAGGGTTATCTCCCCTTTACTGGTTTCGCATGTCATGTTAGATCCATTCAACACCCGGACTGCTGGCACTATTTGGTCTTGTAAACCCAACTGTTTTACGACCCTGATATGATGATGTTGGCTGAGCTACCTGGATCAATCAACACACGCTTAACTCGAGATTTATTGATAAGTACAGATATTACCAGTGCATCATTATGAGATTGTACGATGCCTTCGGCATCCGCATTATTGAATGAAATGGTTCTCTCTAGGATATAATCTCGGGTGCATTTCTCCCTCGTGATAGATACTTTAGTGCATTTTATCACTGCCCTTGAGGGACATTGAACCCTCCAATGATCATGTTGATGGAGTGCTGAGGTTCTTCTTGTTCGGTTTGTTTGTTGGAGTCCCTGTTCCTGAAGTGATTTTTGGCTCGATCACTCAGAAATTCTCGAAGATGTCCGTTATTGAATAACCGGGACACTTCTTCTGTTAATTATCGGTAGTTCTCGGTCATGTAGCCATGAGTGCCATGATACTTACATATCAAGTTTGGGTCTCTCTAGGTAGGGTCGGACTGCTATGGTCGAGGCCACTTGGTATCCTTGATGCACCCGATGGCAGATACGATGATGGGAGCAACAACATTGAAGTTATATTCCGATAATCTTGGTGCCTCCCTGGCCCCGAGTGGCCTATCGAAACCGTTCTTGCTCATCGTCCCGGCTACTGTGGCCTCGATCGCTCCTCTTCTTGTTCCTCGTAGGGTGACGCCCAGATTCGTTACCCCTTCGATCTCTACTATACGGTTGGTATCAGTCTCTGCTTGGTCTCGGTTCATCATCGACGACTCTCTTAGACCTGTCATTAGTTTTGATGGGATAAACAGACCCAGAAGAGGACCCGAGTCGATCATCATCTACTCTGATTTTTTGACTGGTACCTGTTGTGGATGTCGGCCCAAGTTACCGCCGGGTACTTTACCAAATTTTGTTGTAACTGATGTGAAGCCAAGGAGCTTATGGGGTTAAGTCCTTGAGTGAACGCCTGAACGGGCTAATCATCAGCAACCGAAGGCAAGTCCATCAGTTTCATTTGAAACCTTGATACGAACTACCTGGCCATTTCATTGTCTCTTTGCTTTACCTTGAAGAGGTTCGATTTTCTCGTCTTGACCTTGATGGCCTCGGCATGCGCTTTCACAAAAGCATATGCAAGCATAGCAAACGAATCAATAGAATTTGAGGGTAAGTTTTGATACCATATCATTGCTCCTTTTAACAGTTTCTCCGAACTTCTTTAGCAAAACTGACTCGATTTCATCATATTCCAATTCATTCCCCTTGATGGCACATGTGTAGGAGGTAACATGATCATTTGGATTCGTGGTTCTGTTATATTTCGGTATATCGGGCATACGAAACTTCTTCGAATTGGCTTCGGTGTTGTGCTTGGAGGAAAAGGCTTCTGGACAAATTTCTTGGAGTCTAGGCCTTTCAATATTGGGGGCTCTCCTAGGATTTGATCGACCCGGGAATTATATGTCTCTACCTTCTTGTCGTTTGCCTCAATTTTTGTTTCACCTGACTCCACCCATTTGGTCAGTGCTTCAAGCATTTTCATTACTTCGGGGCTGACACCGGTCTCAGTTTCACGCGGCCTTTCAGTGACCTGCTCATTATTTTGTGTGTTTTCCTGAGATGGTTCGGGTTTGACCCTGCTGGGGGTGCGGCTTTGATTTTGCAGCTACACTATCACCGTATGTTGGGACGGTAACATTTCAAAGATTACCCGCAAACTGCCCCCTTCGCTTTCACCTTCGGGCGTACCTCGAACCATTAGTCGGGCTCCTCCACAAACGTTATTCTCAGGGTCGGTCGGCAGGTTGGCGTTGATGGCCACATGCGAGTTAGCATTGATTGAATCTGCAACTGGGACTCTGTTGGGATCAGCAGAGGGAACCTTATTGCTAGGCACCATATTGTCATTTTCGCCATGATGGTCAAACTCAACATCAACGTTCAAGTGAGTAGACTGAGAGTTTGACATTTTTAGGTTGACCTGAAATTAAAATCTTAAAGAACAAGCATAAAATAGAGTGTGTTATAAAAATTCGTATCAAACCACCATTATTATCCTTAGCCCTACGGTGAATGCCAAACTGTTTACCCTTAAAAATGGATAACAATTGAATTTATATATGTTAAAGGATATGTGGATTGATTCAATATAAGTGATCAATAACGTTTGATAAGCGAATTAAAGATAAAATAAATAACCAAACCAGTTATGATGTTAAGTCCGGGCTCAGATCTGAGCTTAAAAATTGTTCTGCCCTCTATTCGGAGCCAAATATGTATGAAGAGCTATGAACAAAAATAAGAACTTTCGAATAACTTAGAGGCAAAGAAAACAAGTTTATATTGCATTGATATACGTGTTACAATATGCCTCTTGAATAAAAGTTACTCCATTTATATAGTAGAAAAGTTTCATCCCTAGTACAGTTCTAAGAAAGGTAAAAATTTTCTTTTTTGTTAATCACTGATTTGCTGCCGATACGGGCCGAGATCTACGCCGTAATATCCGGCTGGGCGCGGATATCACGGTCCTTTGTTAGTCATGTGTAACCGTTTTGTTATGTTTTCCGAAGTCATGGGGCTTGTACCGGGTTCGGGGGGTGTTGTATCGAGCCCGGTGGCGAGCATTCCGTTCGGGCCTTAGTACGAGAAGTTCTCAACTTTGATTCTATATAGTTGTCTTTTACTTCGTTTGACCCACCGAAAAGTCGGGGTGCTCATTAGCCCCGGTTTTACCCGTAACACTCCCCATCTCCCACTCCTAGCAATAGTCACAACCCCATTACCACATCCTATATCAGGCTCCATACCATAACCCCTCGGTTCGTTCTGCATGGCTACCGAAAACTGATAATTTCCCATATTATCCACCATAAAACCCCAGTAGTCGGCGCGTCTATGGTTGGCGGCAGCAGCAGTAGCAGGCAGAGAAATCACCGGAACTCTAACATCCTCCTCTATAGCCGCCCCATTTTAGTCAAGAAATCATCTAAAGTCATATATGGTTCCCTGCTACCTTCTCCCCCTCTATAATTTACCTCCATACCTCACCGACAGTCGTATTGGGTTACCACATCACTACCATCACCGGCGGCGACGACAGGGTAGGAGCGATCATGGTTTCGGGGGCGGAGCAAATAAAAGGGATAGGGTAATTAGAGTAAATATTATTGAGGAGTTCATCCTAGTTCATAGAACTGAATTTTCTAGAAGGATCAAAGTGAATTAGAGAAGAATGAGTTAGGGTTGGGGGGAGGGGGGGGGGGGAAGCGAGGGAAGGCGAGAATGAGAACGAGAAAGATATCAATCCAAATTGGGAATTGTTAACACTGATGGCATCTCTTTTGACGCCATAATAGGCGGCCTTCTACAGATCATGTTTGTCTTTTTTCTTCCGTTTTTCTTTGTCCTTTTTCCTCAACTCTTATTTTAAAAAGGAAAAAAGTCTAAAATTGCCCCTCTACTATGGTATATAGTTTAAGTTTGTCCCCCGTTATACTTTTCGTTTAAATCCATCCCTATCATTAACAAACTTTCTAGAATTGCCCTTAACCCTAACAGATCTACACCGTGGCACCCAATCCCTCTATTAATTTGTCCACATCAGCTGCCATATCAACAGGTCCCATATTAAAATTAACCTCATCATCACAGACCAGACTCCATGACCTTCATTTTCCTCTTTCAATCCAAAACAAATTCACCATTAAAGTAACATCCATTTCCAATCACCAAAGAATATCTTCCGTTTCTCTCTCTCCAGAATATAAAGATTACCCTCATTGGTCCATGAGTTTTTATCCATTAGCCATTTCCCCCACTTTGAGATATGAAAAAAAAAAATTATTTTAAAATTTCAGGAATCTTCTCCATCCCATATTTTTTCTTTCTCCTCAAACCCACTCTACACGCTACACCTCGCCGGAAAACTCCCAAGAACAGAAAAGGTTTAATGGTGATAAAGTAAATATGAAGAAAGTGTGTTTTGTTATGAGTTTACTGTCGATTTATGTAGATTAAGAAGAAAGAGGCTGACGATGGAAAAGGAGAGAAAGTCAGGGGTTCGGATAAGTGGGGGTGGTAAAGGAGGAGAGATAAATGGGTACATGAGATTAGAGATGAGTAGCATGAAGTGGCAGGAAGGGAGGGGGTCGAGTGACTTGGCAGCTGACATGGAAAAAATTGAGGGAGTCAGCTGCCACGGTGTAGATCTGTTAGGGTTAAGGGCAATTCTAGAAAGTTTGTTAACATTAGGGGTGGATCTGAACGAAAAGTATAACGGGGGACAAACTTAAAGTATATACCATAGTAGAGGGGCAATTTTGGACCTCTTCCCTTTTAAAAAAGGGAAATACTCGATTAACTGAATTTTGGGGATTATAGTTTTAGAGACGATTAAAGAAAATTTTGGATTTTTTTTATAGTATGGTAAGTTTTTCTTAAACTCTGCTTTAAAATATCATGTTTAACTGGTTTAACTGTTGTAAGTAATTGATTTACCTAGTCTTAAAGATTAAGTATCATTACAATGCTTAAGACGGGATTTTGGGTCGTGATAACTAGGGAGACCTTCCATGCTTGCCACGTGCTGATTATGAATTCCTTCCGTACTTTCCAAGTGCTGATTATGAATTCCTTCTGTGCTTTCCACGTGTCTGATCAAAGAGTTTTTGGTCGGTGTATTTATTACCATTATGAATGATGTGTGGTGTTGGCTAGTGTTTTAAAAGGCGTGGGCGTAAGGCGGAGCATTTTACATATGCCTCAGCGGGGCGTAAGCCCCATAAGTATTTAATTTTTAATATTTTATAAAATAATATAATGACAGTTAATATTTATAAACAGGTAAAATTGCATAAAAATTGAAGAAAACTATATATATGTGTGCTCCATCCCCACAAAACAATAATCATAACAATCTATTATACGTTACTTACAAGCACAAGTAATTTGAGTCTAGAAGAATAAAGTTTTCTATATGGAGGAACAAAAAGGATGATTAACCTGCAATTTAAACTTTGAATTTGCTGCTATGAAGAAAAATGTAGTTCTCTTTGTATTTGTAAAATAAATTAAATATTCATTGCTTTTGGGAGATATTAGCACACTAGCGGACAAGATAAAAAATTAAAAAAATCATGAATTAGAGCTTAAATCAATAAAAAAGGTTTTTACTTTTAAATTTAATACTTTTGAGTTCTTTTTTAAACCTTTTGAGTAATTACCAAACTGACTTTTGAGAATTTGGGTATTATATGAAGGACTAATTCAACAAATTTTGTTTTAATTTGAAAAAGTCTCTGAGGCTTACTCCTTACTAAAAAAATGCGCCCGGAACGCCCAGGTGTACGCCCCGAACGTCCCAAATTGTGGGGCGTACGCCTCTTGAGACTTTCGTCCCACATCATCGCCCCGGGGCGTTTTTGGTTCGGGACTCGCCCCAAAAACGCCTTTTAAAATAGAGGTGTTGGCTTAGCCATGTATCAACAATGTGTCAAAAGGGTTTGAAGCATGCGCTTCCCGATGTAGAAAATTAGGATCGATCAGTGATTCAGTTGATACGAAACCTTTTCAACATCTACCCGATGGTAATGGCATTGACATCTATTTAAATATTGACTTTATGCTACTCAGCATCAGTTTTTAGAAGTCGAGAGAGGAAGAAGAATATAGTGGAAATATATCAATTTGTAAAATTCAATATCGATCATTGGAGTTGTTTTAGGGTTAATTTCACCCATGGTCATCCAATTTATCATTTATTTCACAAAAATTACTTATCTATTTATCATCACTTAAAAGTCACTCAACTTTACCTTTGTAATTTAAAAGTCATTCTAGTTCAAAACCTATAAAATATCTAATAAAAAATATGACATGGCATTACATTTAATTAAAAAATATAAAAATAATGTCACATAAGCTTAAATAGACCATATCTAAGTTAGACTCATTTCTTCCTCAGTCCGATTTCAGGCAGTTTTTTGAATATTAGTTTTAATATTTTTTAAATGAAAAATTCTTAAAAAAATAAATTTTGCGGGATTCTAAAATAGTTTTTCGCATTTTTGCGCCAAAAAAACCAACTGAAGTCGGTCGGTTTCGTAAAAAAAAAAAATTTTAAAAAAAATATTTTGAAAAACCGACCGACTTCAATCTCACATAACATATAAATGTGCCACTAACAAACAATAATAACAAGCTAATAAAAACTTATTTTCACAAATTACTATTCCATTAAAGTCAAAATATTGGTAAGAAATATCCACAATGAAATTACATAGTAGAAATTCACTACAAAAAATTCGGCCAAAACCGACCGCGGTCAACCGACCGCATATATATATATATATATATATATATATATATATATATATATATAAACCGACCGACGGTCGGTTTTTTCTGGCGCAAAAATGCGGGAAACTATTTTAGAATTCCGAAAAATTTATTTTTTAAGAATTTTTCATATAAAAAAAATTAATACTAATATTCAAAAAACTGCCCGAAATCGGACTGAGGAAGAAATGAGTCTAACTTAGATATAGTCTATTTAAGCTTATGTGGTATTATTGTTAGATTTTTTAATTAAATGTAATGCCATGCATGTCATATTTTTTATTGAATATTTTATAAATTTTGAACTAGAATGACTTTTAAGTTAGTGACATTTTAGTGATGAAAAATAGATAAGTGACTTTTGTGAAATAAATGATATGTTGGATGACCTTCAGTGAAATTACCCCAGTTATTTTGTGCTTTAGATAGGGTTATTTTTATCCAAATATTTTTCGTACGAAAGGAGTAATTAAATGCTAATAGTCTTTTAATTTAAATACTAATTAAACTCTAATAGTAAGAATTTAAAATAGTTATTTTTCAATTTCACAAAGCTGACTAGGAATTTTCAATTATGTACTCAGAAACTTACATTTGAAGTGGCCCCAGATGCTAACTAAATTATATATCACTTTGGACCAGCTCAATCCAGGAAGTTCAGAGGGTAGGAGGTATGGAGAAAGGAAAAATAAAATTTAGATTAGATATCTTAAATACTCAACTAGTCTTTTAAAACGTCAACCAACTCTTTCCCTACTTGCTCTATAACGTATTGACCAGGAAAAAATATTGAAGCTAGTACTGTACGGTCAACAAAGGAATAAGTAAAGTTTTAAAATCGGTAAAATTTCCTCATTACAAAGCTACTTTTTATTATATTAAAACTAGTTAACTCACTCGATATAATCTTTTTTTAATGGCAAGAAATCAGGTTGTGCTCCAAAGAAATCTTCTCAATTGGAAGAGTAGTTGACACACCTTTTTTTCGGAAAAAATATGTAGTGTATGTCCTATTGCGTCGTCTTCCTTCTTAAAAATATTATTCACAAATAATAGTAATAACGGTTGTAAATAATATTTAGTATTAACTTTATGTCTCTATGTCCTATTGCACTGCTTAATTATTATTCACAAATAATAGTAATAATTATTGTAAATAATATGTAGTATTACTTTATGTCTCCTTTGGGATTTTAAAATAAGTGGGGAAAAGAGGTTGATACATTCAATCAATTTCGTAATGATATTAGTAATCGCGAACTTTGAAATTTTCCAAACAAAATGAGAATGAAGAATTGAAAATATAAATTTTATAACCTTGTATACTTTATAGTCGTCTCCATAAGTCTCGTGAAAGCACCAAAACTTAACCGCAAATAGCTCAATCTTTCCATTCTTCGCTTCACTTTTCATAGATCCAAAATTGATCTCTTTCTTTCTCGAGTTAGATCAATATATTCACCCAATAAACTGCAACTGCATTCGAAACATCATTATGCATGAGTAATATATAGTACATGTTTCTAAACATCCTGAATCTGAATAGTTCATGACTCATGAATGTACATGCTTGTGAATTGAAATATATATAGAGGGAGAAGGCAGAGAAAGAATGGAGTGTTTACCTATGTCACTGTATGGCAGAGAGGAAGACGACAGTTGAAAATGGCTTTAGAGTTTATGTTTTTATTTTGTCGATGTCAAAACCCGCTACATCATATGATTCAAAATAATAGAATGAGAAATCTCATTAAACCCTCAATTGAGGATTAGAATATATATGGAGCATAAATACAACAAATACAGAAAAATTGGAAGAAAGAACAGAACCTTTCAGCAAAATGATCATAGCCCTCCTACTTTACTTTGATTCTCCTTGCTTAGACCAAACATTAGATCCATTGTAAAGAGTAATTCTTTTTAATAACAAAAAGTTAATTAAAGTGCTCTCAATTATACTACAAAGAATATAGTTATATTTCAATTATGGACTATGGAGTTAAAGATACACAAAGGTGCATGCACAGAGAGAGGAGTCATGAAAGAGAAATCAGTGATGGGGACCAACACCAAAGGAGTGCCTTTAACTTTTGTCGTGACGACGGTTGGACTTTCTGGTGGATAGCAAAAGGGCTGTGTTTATTTTTTTCCTTTGATAGAGATTTCGGAGATCCTTATTGAATGAAGAGGATGATAGGAATACACACCTGTTGAGTAAAACCTTTTGAGGAATTAGTAACGGTAAAATTATATTTATTGGATCATTATGATGTATTAAGTGCTTTTAATTTAAAAAATGGGAAGAATGATAGATTTATGGGAAGATATACTACATTCTGACCAAGAGAAAAAGATATTACATAGGAGTGGAACATGAACAGACATGTTCATGTCTCTTCATGTTTTATTTTATTCAGTGTCTTTCCCTTTAATTGTCATTGTATTTACGACACTTTAAACTTTTTAAAAGTCAAATCAACAGAGGATTTAAGAGAAAAAGCCCAAAAATATGGAAGATATATAATTTTTCTAGTCAACATATATATTAATTATTAACAATTGCTCAGTTTACACAATAAGTGTATGTGTTTCATTACCTGTTGAAAGAGTTCAACTATCAAAAATGGATGACTTAGCACTGTTCTGGTCTTCGTTATCCTACCATTAGCAGCATCAACCTGCATATGTAGGCAGAGAAGATTGTGTAAGGTTAACATTAAAAGAATAAAAGTGTAAATTTTCCTTCCGTGTTTCAAGAGCCTATGGTCACAATATTTTTTTGTGATTATGTTTGGCCAAGAACCATGTCAGACAAATTCGTCATTCTCTAACTATTTGGCCTCAAATATATTATGAATATTGAATATACCAACAGTAAAAATAGTGCAGGAAAATGACAACACATTGTTCAACCAATTAATATGTCTGTTAAAAGACTATTCTGTGATGCAACCTATTAAAGACAACACAACGTTTGTCTGTGAAAAATGCTTCCTGAAGTTCTAGTTGATTGAAATTTTAAAATAGAGAGGGGAGGCATAGACAAAGTAAACCTGGTATTGTCTATCCTGAAATAAACTTCAAATAGTTAGTATACATATATGGATTGTTTAGATTTATAGCAATTCACTTATACCAAAATACCAATCACATATTTGTTTTTACTCTTATTGAGGAATTGACACTCTAACATTTTAGAATTTTAGGTGAAGTCATTTAGCAGAAAAAAACAAAAGAAGATATCTTTATATGATAAAGTGAAGAAGTAAATTGATCATTCAACACAAAGATAATCAATAGTATGCCAACAATTTATAGAGATAATCAACAGTATACCAGCAATTTATAGAAGATGCGTTACAAAGAGTTGAAGTAATGTATCTTAATGTTTTTCAATTAGGAAAAATAAACCAAAAAAGCATTATACAGAGCATGCGGGAGAGCAAAATGTTGAATCTGATGCCATATTTGCTGAAGGAGGACAAAGAAAGATTGAATTGGGTCTGGGTGAAAAGATGGGGGTTAAAGAGGAAGGGCAATTAATTAATGAAATTAAAGTGCAAAGACATGACTTTTCAGTTTCAATTTTATTGGTCCAAAGGCGTGACTTTCAGAGCACATAATTTGGAAAGTAAATTGAAAAATATCAAGGAAAATGCAAAAAAACTGAGAAAAAAGATAAACCCAATTCTTGGTTAGTGAATAGTGGGACATCACTTCCCAATGTCCCTCAATTCTTTATATATATATATTATTGGGATTTTAAGCTTGTGTAACTTAAAGAGCGTGAATGAGAAATAGAGGGAAAAATAAAATATTTGAATTTCCCTCCTTGGCAAAGGGACATTGTCCCATATTGGAGGAAGAAAAGGTTTTTGATGAGTATATATATAATTGCTCTTCTTCTAACTCTTAAAGAGTTAAGAAGAAGGCAAGCCTCGCGCCGTCGTCGCTCACTCGGCTTCGGCTTCGGATTTGGTCCGGTCAGACCCGTTTTCTTTTCCGGATTAACAACCCTGTTCCAACAGCTATGGATGTTTCTGAAAGATTGCAAACCTTTTCAAAAATAATGCCAGCAACTCTATAAATAGAGTTTGAATCCCAGAATCTTTCCTTACGAAATTTTCTGAGCTGCTTCTTCTTCTTCTTCTGCACAAAAAAATCCAGTGTGTTTTACAGTCTTCGAGTGGCTCGCTGTTCACCGGCGTTTGGTACCAACACTCCGGTGAGTTAAATCGTTCTATCCTGGGAGGATATATTCTAGCACATTGGGTCCTTAAGGACACACTGTGTATTCAGTGGGCTCGATTTATTCCTATACTGTTTTTCCAGAATTTATTTCGTTAAACAAGTATTAATAACTTTCTGTTTTGTTTATATATTTCAGAAAGTTTAATTGTTTATTACAGCAATACAGATTTATAATACACACACACACACACACACACACACACACACACACACATATATATATATATATATATATATATATATATATATATATATATATAAAACTAAACTTTACACAATACCATAAAATAACTACTCTCTACGATTCAAAAAAATTGTCTTAGTTTAACTTGATACAAACTTTATTAAAGAGTGAAAGACTTTTGAGATATGTGGTCTTAAATAATTCATATCATTTGTGTGATTGTAAAACTTTTAAAATTTGTGGTCTGAAACTTGCGATCGCATTTGTGTGACTATAAATACTTCATATTAAGAAAATATTAAAAAATATCAATCTTTTTGGATCAGACTAATAAGAAAATAGTGCCAATCTTTTTGAAATAGAGAGTAAAACTTACCGATTAAAATAACAAAATCTATTGATCAATATGACTTACGGTTGAAATGGGTACTATTTTATTACTTTATACTATAATGATAAAAGTTTAACTTTTATATTCTAGTAGGCCAAGTTCAAGTAATTAATTTTTAAAAAAAGTAATTTATTGTTATAGTAAGTAAAGATCTACGGGTATACATGATATTAACCCCAAGGATAAGTTTGTCGTATGATAATAAAACCAAAATATTTATCATAAACCAATCAGGCAATACCAATCCAAGATTTTCCGGAAACTAAAACAAATATTGTTTTTCAAAATATTTTTCTTTAAAAAATAATTCGAACACTCATCTTATTCCAAAATTATTCTTTTAAAATTTTTGCAAAACTTATTTTCCAAAATATAACCAAAATGAAATCCAAGAGCCGCACAATCATAAGTCGCTACTTGTAAATTGTAATGTTTAAAGGGTACATACTGTTTAGAAAATTAGGGTGGTCAAAGATGTGAATCATTGAAAGTTGGTACAACGAAATTGGATATCTCTATATTTTTATTTATCCTACAAAAGAGTATTGACCACACAAGTGAAATTTTAAAAAAGAAAAAAAAGAAGAGAATATTAAAGAGAGAGCGCTGATGGCTAATGTGCTTGTGGAAATATGATAACAAAATTGTATATACAGAAGGTACTCGTTCTGTTTCAATTCATGTGACACACTTTACTTATTATTTTCCATATTTGAAAATTTTTTTACTTTAAACTTTTTATTTGTTTATTTTTCCTTAAAATTTGACACAACTCAAAGTAATTATGAGTAACCAAATCCGAAAAAAAATTAGATCATCAATCATCTTTTGCGACTTGCAATCACTTGCGTATGGTACAATTAACAAATGATAGTAGTAGAGAAAGAAATGTTCTTATTTAGCGTATGAACATTGGCCTTCAAAAACCTGAGCCTCCTCAAGGCTCAACATACGCACTCTAATCCTGATCATTGACTTCTTATATATTCTTATCTCTAGATAATTAAATCTCCATCTCCGGATTATTGAAGTGGAATTCATGTATTATTTTTCATACGTAACAGACTACCGGAAAAGTTTATTTGAAACTTGCATAAAGTAAGAACTAAATACTAGCACCGTTTTGAAAAGACACCTAATCATAAGTCCCAACTTGCCAATATTTAAAAGGAATCCGTCCCAGCAGTTGCCACCCACGTTTATGAAGAAGCCAAAGAAGACTATTTCAACTGACACTAAAGCAATGGAAGGTCATTGTGTGGGCTTTGGTCAATGCCTAAACCTTATAAATAGGCCAATGCTACACATCTTAATTCTATCCAACTATCTTCACTTCCATTTCTCTCTTCATTTTCTTAAAAGATACCACTGAATAAATAATTCAGATATATAGAATAGTTTATCAAACCAGTATGTCAAGAATCCTGCACAAGATCGAGGAGAAGTTCCATATACACCACAAACATGGAGATGATCCAGCTCAAGACAAGCCAGAAGAAATCCATGAGAATGATGAAAGCAAGGCACAAAAGAAAGGAGAACATGATAAGAAGAATTTGATGAAAAAGGTTGCTGGGAAAATAGGGCAAAAGTTATTACATGGTCATCCTAAGAAGCAGCATGAAGAAGGCTATGAAGGAGAAGAGGAGGAGGAAGGAGAAGAAGTAGAAGTAGAAGAAGCGGAAGAAGGTGGGTTTGAATTTGAACTCAACTTTGATTTTTGATTAAGCTTTATGTATCACTCTAGTTGTGTTTTGGTATTTCTCTTTATTGGTTCAAGAATACATATGTTTTGAGAATATCTCTGAATATGTGGTTTGGAATATGTAACCTGTGGTACCATATATATTAGCGTCTTCTGGTTTTTTATACATGTAACTGTGTAGCTTCTCGTGTACAAGAAACATATAAACCACTTCATTATATTGACAGAGGTGAAACATTAACCTAAAGCGACTGCATCGCATAACCATATTAACTATATAATTTCTGATGCGACTATTTTAGATGATCCATCATACATTTCGGGATGTGAAAAATGCATAATTTAAGATATAAATTATCAGAGAAGATAAATTTGAGCATAAGAGTTAATGGTGTTCGCCAATGATGCCTACGTCCTCGGAATAGACTACTACTACTTAAAAATCCCAAAAGCACATAATGCAGAAAAACACAAGCCTTGATTATATTAATTATTTGGGGGTAAAATTGGATTATAACAAATGGTCGAATGGTAACATGACACATGGAATCGAAGATAAGCAAAGGGCAAGTCAGTGAATAACCAATTCCGAATACAACGAATGTAATCGATATCGAATAAATCATGAAGGGAGCGTAGGCGACGGGAGAAGATCAAAAGTTTGTCATCGGATATAATTCAATGAGGGAATATTTACTAACATTAAATGAGCGACCGTTACAAAGAATATTTGCATTCATAGTCTGCCGTTACACATTCATCAATGACTCTTTTATTATCATTTAAGAGGAGCTTGATCTTAGAATCTTGTTTACTTAGGTAAAGCTATAAATAGCAGGCTCAACAGCCATTGTAAGGACGCGAAACTTTCTGCATACAAAAGTTATATCTTATTACTTCTGCTCTCAATTAAATAATTTTATTTGCATTTTATTGTTACTTTCATTTTTGTCCTCGGATGCATTGTGTTCGGAACTAGACTTGTCATCTTCTCCATTCCAGTTGCTAATTTCAATTTTAACCTTATCTCTTTATCATTTTTGGATCAAATCAGTTCGCTTATCTATAAATCACGTAACAGATTTAACTGTACCGTTTTACGGGTAAACAGTTTGGTGTCCACCATGAGGCTTAGACAATTGCGTAATTGCTTTGATCCTTACATTTATTACTAACTTGTTTTGATTCTTTCCTTAGTGAAAAACAATATGGAAGCTAATGATGTCAACATCACACACAACATCGAGGGGAACAAAGAATTGTCCCAACATGATGACTCAATCAGCGAGACTCGCAATGAAGGGGATGAGGAGACCCCAGTCCGAGATGGCCAGTATCCTTGGCATGTGGGGGTACCGACTCCCGATGATGCGGATGGGGTACATGTCGTGGAAACGGTTAAAATTCTGAGAGAACAGCATAAATCAATCATGAAACACCTCTCAAGGCAGGATCGGGTGATGAATGAGTAAAAACAAGCTTTGTCAGGTGCGCCCAATAACACGAACAAAAGGGGCCCAGTTCCTTCCAGTGTTCCTGCAAACCAAAAGGTTTATAGGGTCGATAACAACACCCCAATGGGTGAAGGTTGTTTCGACGAAGCCGGAGGGACCGAGAACGGATCTGGAAATAACAATGGGAATGATCCCTTCAAAACCGAGCTAATGAGGTTTATAAGGGAAATGAACGAACGAATGGATCCATATGCGAAGGAGTTTCACGCTCGGAGGATCAGATTCAGGGCACGCCACTAATACTAAAAAGCCCAGATTCAAACAAATACATGCAATCACCATTTAAGCTGAGTGCAACACTAGAGTTAATTCCAAAAAGGTTTAAGATGCCGGACATACCAAAATACGATGTGATTTCGGATCTGCAGGAGCATATCACAACCTACACCACTACTGTGAAAGGGAACGATTTGGCTCAACATGAGATCGAGTCAGTCTTACTGAAGAAGTTTGGTGAAACCCTCACAAAAGGGGCCCTGACATGGTATTCTCTCTTACCCGAGCATTCAATTGACTCATTTGAGATGCTTGCAGACTCATTCATTAAGGACATGCTAGAGCAAGAAAGGTTCAATCCATAAAGGCGGACATATTCAGGATTGCGCAAGGCTAGTTCGAACTGCTACGAGAATTCATGATCCGGTTCCACAAAGAGAGGATGATGTTACCAGTAGTACCGGATGAGTGGGCAGTAGAGCTGTTCACAAAAGGGTCTAAATCCGCAGAGCTCCGACGCCTCCCAAAAGGTAAAGGAAAGCCTGCTCGAGTTTCAAGAAACTACATGGGCGGATGTCCATAACCATTATGAGTCACAAATAAGGATAGAATACTATAAGCTCGGGTTCCCGGTATCAACTAATGGATGGGATCGAGACAAAGGGTTTCAGTCATTGGATAAGTTCGCTCCCGAGACAAGAACTGATCAAGCCTAGAATAGCAGGTCGTTACAGGAGAAGGAGGTGCTAGGGGCCAGAGATTCTACATATCTGTCACGACCCAAACAGGAGGGCTATGACTGGCACCCGGGCCATATCTGCTGAGCACCAACATATATTTTATCTAACCTTTCTTATTATCTAAAAGGGCCAGCAGGATCAACATAAATGGTAGACATGAATCATGAACAACCAATAATAATAGATACTGGCATGAACATATGTAACATGGGCCGACAAGGCTATCATGAAGCTATATATAAGATACGAGCTGACAAGCTGCCATGAGAGACTACAAAACAAAAATCAGCCGACAAGGCAATCTAAACTATACATGAGTTGAGACCTGTCTATGAGCCTCTAAAGGAACATAAGTACTGCAAAATTGCCGGAACAGGGGCCCGACATACCCATAATGTCTATAGCAAAAGTGCACACCAAGACCATGGCAAGTCCGGAGAAGGGATCTCGCCATTAATCATTGAACTGGGCAGCCTACTATGGTGGGGAAGCTTTGCCTACCTGTCTATCAAACCTGCAACACGACATGCAACATCCACAAATAAAAGGGACATCAGTACGAATAAAGTATTGAGTATGTAAGGCAGAAAATCATAAATAAGAATAGTAATGTAAACAAGGATAAAGAATATACAACCTGTAACATCTGGGTAGCTCTGAGGGCTACTGACATGAAATGCATGATATATATATATATAAACATAAAATTTTATGTTTTTATATATATATATATATATATATATATATATATAAACATAAAATTTTAAAAACATATGCCTCTGTGGGCATTATCATCATCATATCGTACCCGGCAGTAATAGGCTCGATAAAAACATACCCGGCCATCATAAGGCTCAGTAGAATCGTACCCGGCCATGTGGAGCTCAGTAAAACCCAACTGATTAGTGTTTGCACAATAGGTACCGTACCCAACTGACTATAGCGCGACTCGGTAGAGTAAAATAGGTACATATATATAATGCATGCTGGACTAATGTGAATCACATTCTGAACCATTCGGAGTGACGTAAGGTCGGTAACCTCCGTACATGATATTAGGACTAACTCTTCATCATGGATCTTATAAGAATTAGGAAGTACCAAAAACATTCATAACATAAGAATAAGAGAAGCATCATCAACATCAATCGTTCCATAAGAAGGGAAACAATATAAGTACTGCTAGCTTCTAAGAGTGGAGTATCTTTGGAAGCTCGTTCATTACATTATGTACAATCAGAGTCATGTAAAAGAAGGAAAATGATAGACTCACATACCTTGTATATACTTCCCAACCTCAAGTTATGCAAATGTCACGACTCCTTAGTCTACAACAAGATAAATGACACTATCATTATCGTTTAAGTGTCGTAACTATTATATATCAACCACAACCTATTTTACGATGAAACGGACAGCACATCCCCTATTTATATGACTTCCCACAAGTTAAAAAAAATCACCAAACAGCCCAAAAAACATCAATAACCTCCCAAAATAGTCCACCCACCAACAACATTACTAACAAGCCTTTCGATAGATAACTCACAAGTTCTAGCTTCAACGACTTAGCTGCAACTTGGATAATCTTAAATACATATAGAGTAAGAGGTTCCCTACCTTTAAAAATATAGAACAAATCCAATTTGACCTTAATTCACCACAAAATATCCTTCCAATGCTGCCATAAGAACAAGGAAGTGAAACTAGCAATCAATTAGGGTTTTTCGGTACTAGAATCACAAGACTTGAAATCACCTAGGTTTGATATTAAACAATTGAGGGAGTATTTTTCAGAACATAAAACACTTAAAACAACCTTCCACACGAGCTGGAACTACACAAAAATCAGCAACAACAAGAAGAACAAGGAACTTACTAGCGCCACGGGATTTCCGACACTTGATTTGTGTTGTTTGCCCTTTGTATGGGTCTTGGATCATAAGAGAACCTTGAGATAGTGTTTTGAGGTGTCTAGGGTCCGAAGAGTATGAAAAATAATGAGTTAAAACGGGGTTAAGGGGTCTGATATATATCAATATATCTCAACCGCCTATGTGGGCCCCATAGAGAGCTCTTGGCGCAGTCTCGCGAAAATGTGAATATATCTCTACTCCGACATTGTATCGGCAAATAGTTTAATGATTTAGAAACTAGACTCATAGAAATTCAATTTAGTAGGTAGATCACCCCAAAATTCCAAGTAAATTGGGAGAAAAGCATAGTAACATTTGACCTTAAGTTTAAGTAAAATTATAAACGTAAGTTGCGACAACGTTTGTCGACTTTTGTTTTGTATCTCGTTTGACTTCAAGAATTATGATGCGAATATTATATGATTCAAATACCTTGAAACATGACCTCTTAAGAATATTAATCACCTCTAGTTTTACCCAAAAATACGGGTTACAACATCCTTGATTGGTTTAACTTTTAATACTTGTTAACCACTCTTATATACCTTTGTATTATTTAAGACCAATAGGATTAACTTATTATCATCTCAAATATAATCTCTTCTCGGCTTTACGTCGACTAACTTACAGCGTGATCTAACGCACGGGAATATGGGTTGTAACAATATCCCGGGTTATCATATTACAAATTTAACATCAGTTAAGTGGAGTTGGTATCGACAATGAGGAATATCAAATAAGCACGGTTCCTCAAGCCTATCAGATCTGGGTTGTTTGGGCTGTTTGGTGATTGTATTGACTTGTGGGAAGTCATATAAATAGGGGAGGTGCTGTCCGTTTCATCGTAAAATAGGTTATGGTCGATACATAATAGTTACGACGCTTAAACGATAATGATAGTGTCCTTTGTCTTATTGTAGACTAAGGAGTCGTGACATTTGCATAGCTTGAGCTTGGGAAGTATATACAAGGTATGTGAGGCTATCCCTTTCATTCTTTTGCACGACTTCGATTGTACATAATGTAATGAACGAGCTCCCAAAGATACTCTACTCTTAGAAGCTAGCAGTACTTACATTGCTGCCCTTCTTATGAAACGATTGATATTGATGTTACTTCTCTTATTCTTATATTATCAATGTTGTTGGTAGTTCCTGATTCTTATAAGATTCTTGATGAAGAGTTAATCCTAATAACGTGTACGAAGGATACCAACCTTATGTCACTCCGAAAGGTTCAAAATGTGATTCCAATGAGTCCAGCATGCATCATATATATGTATCTATTTTACTCTACCGAGCCGCGCTATAGTCGGCCGGGTACGGCACCTATTGTGCAACCACTGATCAGTTGGGTTTTACCGAGCTCCACGTGGCCGGGTACGATTCTACCGAGCCCTATGATGGCCGGGTACGTTTTACCGAGCCTATTATGGCCGGGTACAATATGATGATGGTGATGCCCACAAAGGCGTATGTTTTAAAAGTTTATGTATATATATGTATGTATCATGTATTTCATGTATATATATATATATTTAAAAGTTTATGTATATATATATGTATGTATCATGTATTTCATGTCAGTAGCCCTCAGAGGTACCCAGATGTCACAGGTTGTATATTCTCTATCCCTGTTTACATTACTGTTCTTACTTATGCTTTCTTGCCTCACATACTCAGTACTTTATTCGTACTGACGTCCTTTTTATTTGTGGATGCTGCATGTCGTGCTGCAGGTCCTGATAGACAGGTAGACGTAGCTCCCCCACCACAGTAGGCTGTCCAGTTCAGCGGTTATTGGCGAGATCCCTTCTCCGGACTTGCCGTGGTCTTGGTATGCATTTTTGTTATAGACATTATGGGTATGTCGGGGCCCTGTTCCGGCAATGTTGTAGCACTTATGTTCCTTTAGAGGCTCATAGACAGGTGTCGACTTATGTATGGTTTAGAATGCCTTTTCGGCTGATTTTTGTTGTATAGTCTTTCATGGCATCATGATAGCTCGTACCTTATATATAGTTTCTTGACAGTCTTGTCGTCCCATGTTATGTATGTTCATGACATTATCTTTAATTGTTGGATGTTCATGATCCATGTCTACTATTTATATTGATCTTGTCGGCCCTTAAAGATAATAAGGAAGGTTAGATAAAATGTACGTTGGTGCTCGGCAAGTATGGCCCGGGTGCTAGTCATGACCCTCTAGTTGGGTCGTGACAAACTTGGTATCAGAGCAAGTCTGTCCTAGGGGATGTCTATGAGCCGTGTCTAGTAGAGTTTTGATTATGGATGTGTAGCACGCCACATTTATAATCAGGAGGCTACGTGACATCTAGGGTTGTTACCTTCTTCCTGAATCTAGATCGTGCGTAGAGTTGAGTAGTAAGTGTTCATATCTAATATTCACCTTGTTTTCTTTCAGCGATGCCTTCGACTAGGAAGCAAGCAATTAGTAAACGGCTTGATACAGCTGTGGGAGAGGGTAACATTCAGGTGCCTCCAGCCAGAGCAGGCCAAAGTGAGGCTCAGAGTGAGATGCCGTCTCATACCTCTCCGTCTCCTCCAGAGGATATTAGGAGGCACCCAGTACATCCAGTTCCTCCGTCTAGCACTACAGATCACGATATGCATAGTACGGTGCAATTGTTGACTAGCTTGGTAGCTGCTCAGGCTCAGAGGCAGAATACCGGTGCTGCTGATAAACCGGTTAGTGCGAGAGTTCATGATTTTATTAATCTAGACCCTCCAGTGTTTACCGGATCAGACCCCAAGGAGGACCCACAAACATTTATTGATCAGATTCATCGTACATTGCGGGTTATGCATGCTACTGATACGGAGGCAGTAGAGTTGGCTTCTTATCAGTTACAGGATTTAGCGGTTTTCTGGTATGATAGTTGGGAGAGATCTAGGGGTCCGAACGCTCCTCTAGCCATGTGGAAGGAATTTTCTGAGGCCTTTCTTCGTCACTACTTGCCAGTTGAGATACGACGAGCTAGAGCTGATAAGTTCTTGAACCTTCGACAGGGTAATATGAGTGTACGAGAGTATAGTATACAGTTTGATTCTTTAGCAAGGTATGCTCCCCATATGGTGGCCGAGATGAGTGATAGGGTGCATCTGTTCGTGAACGGGTTGGGACCACATCTGATAAATGAGTGCACAACAGCCTCCTTGGTAGAGGGCATGGATATTTCCCGTATTCAGGCTTATGCCCAGACCCTAGAGGATCGTAAGCGCCAGCAAAGGGCAGATAGGGAGCAGGATAGGGGCCAGCATAAGAGGGCGAGATTTGCAGGGTATTCTGATGAGTTCAGAGGCAGTATCAGGCCCCAATCTTCGAGGAGTTTGGCGCCACCTGTAGCTAGTGCTCCTCCAAAGTTTCAGAGGCCTCGGTATGATCGATTTACCTATTCTGGTTTAGGTCAGAGTTTGAGGGCATCAGGCTCACAATTTCATAGAGATACTAGTCAGACGAGACCCCCAACACCTCGTTGTGATCAGTGCGGCAAGGCCCACTTTGGACTGTGCCGTCGAGGTTCCGATGCATGCTATTCTTGCGGACAGCGTGGCCATATGATGCGGGATTGTCCTAACAGAGGAGGTGGTGGTATGGCTCAACCGACTGGATCTGTGTCTGGTTCTTCCTCATCAGTTCGACCTCCAGCACAAGGTTTTCAACAGTCGACAGGTCGTGGTAGAGGTAGAGGTTCAGTGCCGAGTTCGAGTGGTGCTCAAAATCGAACCTATGCTCTAATAGGTCGACAAGATCTCGAGTCATCTCCGGATGTTGTTACAGGTATATTGTCTGTGTTTTCTTATGATGTATATGCGCTAATTGATCCAGGATCTACCTTATCATATGTTACACCCTTTGTGGCTAATAAGTTTGGCATTGAACCTGAATTGATAAGTAAACCACTTGTGGTATCCACTCCGATAGGAGATTCTGTGATTGCTAGAAGGGTATATAAAGGTTGCACTGTGATGATTTGTAGTCGTCAAACCTCTGCAAATTTATTTGAGTTAGAAATGGTTGATTTCGATGTGATAATGGGAATGGACTGGTTGGCCTCATGCTATGCAAATGTTGATTGTTGTACGAAGATGGTTAGGTTTCAGTTTCCTTGTGAACCCGCCATTGAATGGAAGGGGAACATTGCTACGCCGAAAGGTAGGTTTATTTCCTATCTTAAGGCAAGGAAGATGATCTCAAAAAGTTACATTTATCATCTTGTTCGCGTTAGGGATGCGGAGGCGAAGCCGCCTACTCTACAATTAATCCCCGTGGTCAATGAATTTCCAGATGTTTTCCCAGATGAACTCCCAGGCCTTCCTCCTGAAAGGGAGATTGAGTTTAGCATTGATGCATTGCCTGACACTCAACCGATCTCTATCCCTCCATACAGGATGGCCCCGGCAGAGTTGCGAGAGTTGAAGGCACAGTTGAAGGACTTGCTGGATAAGGGTTTCATTAGGCCTAGCACTTCACCTTGGGGTGCGCCAGTCTTGTTCGTGCGGAAGAAAGATGGGTCGTTAAGGATGTGTATCGATTATCGACAGTTGAATAAGTTTACAATAAAGAACAAGTATCCACTTCCAAGAATTGATGACCTGTTTGACCAACTCCAGGGTGCCAAGTATTTCTCCAAGATTGACTTGCGTTCAGGGTATCATCAGGTGAGGGTTAAGGAGAAGGATATTCCAAAGATGGCCTTCCGGACAAGATATGGGCATTTTGAGTTCTTGGTGATGTCGTTCGGGCTAACAAATGCCCCAGCAGCTTTTATGGATCTCATGAATAGTGTATTCAGGCCCTATCTTGATGTGTTCGTGATCGTATTCATTGATGACATTCTGGTGTATTCTCGTTCGGAGGCGGAACATGCGGGCCACTTGCGGATAGTATTACAGACCCTTCAGGATCATAAGTTATATGCTAAGCTCTCTAAATGTGAATTCTGGCTGAACTCAGTAGCATTCCTTGGCCATGTGATATCTGATGAGGGTATTAGTGTCGACACTCAGAAGATCGATGCAGTGAAGAATTGGCCGAGACCTACAACACCGTCAGAAGTCCGCAGCTTCCTGGGGCTAGCAGGATATTATAGGAGGTTTGTAGAAGGGTTTTCCTCTATATCAGCACCATTGACTAAGTTAACACAGAAAGCTACCACGTTCCAGTGGTCTGATACTTGTGAACATAGTTTTCAGGAGCTAAAGAATCGATTGACATCCGCGCCAGTGCTCACTCTCCCAGAAGGAACAGAAGGTTATGTGGTATATTGTGATGCCTCAGGTATAGGTTTGGGGTGCGTATTGATACAACGTGGGAAGGTGATTGCTTATGCATCAAGACAATTGAAGAAGCATGAAAAGAATTACCCGACTCATGATTTGGAATTGGCTGCAGTAATATATGCTTTGAAGATATGGCGGCACTACTTATACGGCGTCCATGTTGACATCTACACAGATCACAAGAGTTTACAATACATCTTCAAGCAGAAGGAGTTGAATTTGAGGTAGCGTAGGTGGCTTGAATTACTGAAAGACTACGATATCGAGATATTGTACCATCCCGGTAAAGCTAATGTTGTGGCAGACGCTCTCAGCCGTAAGTCAATGGGAAGCTTAATACATATAGAGGCAGGTAGACAAGGGTTGACCAAAGAGCTTCACCAGCTGGCCAATATGAGAATTAGATTGTTGGACTCTGATGACGGAGGTGTTACTGTACAGAATACAGCAGAATCATCTTTGGTAGCCGAGGTAAAAGCACGGCAATATGAAGATCCTACCTTAGTAAGATTGAGAGAGGGAATTCAGCAGTGTAAGATTACAGCTTTCAAGATCGGAGGAGATGGGACACTGAGATACCAGGGCCGATTATGTGTACCTAGTGTGGCAGGGTTGCGAGAGAAGATTATGATTGAGATTCACCAGTCCCGATATTCTATCCATCCTGGCTCGACAAAGATGTATCATGACGTTAAGGAGCAGTATTGGTGGGATAACATGAAGAAGTCTATTGCAGAATTTGTAGCCCAGTGTCCTAATTGTCAACAAGTAAAGATCGAGCATCAGAAACCTAGTGGATTGATTCAGAATATAGAGATTCCGACCTGGAAATGGGAGGTGATTAATATGGACTTCATTATTGGATTACCTCGCTCTTATCATAAGTTTGACTCCATCTGGGTGATAGTTGATCGACTTACAAAATCTGCCCATTTTCTGCCAGTTAAGACAACTTACACGGCTGAAGATTATGCGAAGTTGTATATCAAGGAGATTGTTAGGCTTCATGGTGTGCCGGTATCTATTATATCAGACCGAGGAGCTCAATTTACGGCTAACTTTTGGAGGTCTTTTCAGAAGGGTTTAGGCACACAAGTAAATCTCAGCACTGCATTCCATCCGCAGACTGACGGACAGGCTGAACGTACCATCCAGACGCTTGAAGATATGCTACGAGCATGTGTTCTAGATTTCAAGGGGAATTGGGATGACCATCTGGCACTTATAGAATTTGCCTACAATAATAGCTACCATTCCAGTATTAAAATGGCCCCGTATGAGGCACTGTACGGGAGGAGATGTAGATCACCAGTTGGATGGTTCGAAGTCGGTGAGACAGAATTATATGGGCCAGATTTGATTCACCAAGCCATTGAGAAGGTGAAAGTGATACAAGAGCGACTGAGGACGGCACAAAGCAGGCAAAAGTCTTATTCCGACGTCCGACGTCGTGATCTGGAATTTGAGGTTGGTGATTGGGTTTTCCTGAAGATCTCGCCGATGAAGGGTGTTATGCGTTTTGGGAAGAAGGGTAAGTTGAGTCCGCGGTATATTGGGCCGTACAAAATTCTTCGACGAATTGGACAGGTTGCTTACGAGTTAGAATTGCCATCTGAATTGGAATTTGTCCACCCGGTATTCCATGTATCTATGTTGAGGAAATGTATTGGAGACCCTTCTCGGGTCGTCCCTATCAAAGATGTACAAGTTACAAAGGATCTATCATATGATGAAGTGCCAGTGGCTATATTAGATCGACAAGTCCGCAAGCTGAGAACAAAGGATGTAGCTTCCGTGAAAGTATTATGGAGGAACAAGAATATAGAAGAAATGACATGGGAAGCAGAAGAGGAGATGAAGTCTAAATACCCTTACCTATTCCAGAGTGAAGATAACGAGGATGCCGGGGGAAAGAAGGACGCATTATAAGGTGAAACGGCTCTATGAGGTAAGCAATAGCTTGTGAATACTCTTTTTTTTAATACAAAATGGTAATATGCAGATAATGTACATATCCATAATGCTTTGTATAGTCTTGTAAGGCCATAGGTTAGGTTTAACTGCTTGCAAGTTTGGCTAGTGTCCATTTTATAGGGGAAACTCAGCCGGAAATCTCCGTCGGAATCCACAATGAGTTAGACACCCCATAAACCCTTACATTCGAGGACGAATGTTCCTAAGGGGGAGAGGGTGTTACAACCCAAATTCGCATACCATAGATCACGCCATAAGTTAGTCGACGTAAATCCAAGAAGAGATTATCTTTGAGATGATAAGAAGTTAATCCTATTGGTCTTAAACGATACAAGGGTGTATAAGAGTGGTTAACAAGTATTTGAAGTTAACCGAATCAAGGATGTTGTAACCCGTATTTTCGGGTAACACTAGAGGTGATTAATTGTCCCAAGAGGTCATGTTTTAATGTATTTGAATCATATAATATCCGTATCATAAGTCTTGAAGTCAAGCGAGTTATGAAACAAAGTCGATAAAAGTTGTCGCAACTTACGTTTATAATTTTACTTAAACTTTAGGTCAAATGTTACTACATTTTTCTCCCAATATACTTAGAATTATGGGGTGATCTACCTATCAAATTGAAGATCTATGAGTCTAGTTTCCAACTTATTAAACCGTTCATCGATACGATCTCAGAATAGAGAGATATTCGCGTTTTCGTGAGAGTGCGCCAAGCAGCTCTCTATGGGGCCCACATAGGCGGTTTAAGACATATGGATATATATAAGATACCTCAAACCCGTTTTACGTCATTATTTTTCAGTATATTCAGACCTTAGAACCCTAAAAATACTCTCTCAAGGTTCTCTCATGATCCAAGACCCAAACAAAGGGCAAACAACACAAATCAAGTGTCGGGAATCCCGTGGCGCTAGTAAGTTTCTTGTTCTTCTTGTTGTTGCTGATTTTTGTGTTGTTCCAGCTCGTGTGGGAGGTTGTTTTAAGTGTTTTATGTTCTGTAAATACTCCTTCAAGTTTTTAATATCAACCCTAGGTGATTTCAAGTCTTCTAAAGTAATTCTAGTGCCGAAAAACCCGAATTAATTGCTAGTTTCGCTTCCTTGTTCTTGTGGCAGAATTGAAGGGATATTTCGTGGAAAATTAAGGTCAAATTGGATTTGTTCTTTCTGTTTAAAGGTAAGGAACCTCTTACTCTATATATATTTAAGATTATCCAAGTTGCAGCTAAGTCGTTGAAGCTAGAACTTGTGAAATATATATCGAAAGGCTTGGTAGTAATGTTGTTGGTTGGTGGACTGTTTTGGAGGCTCAATATGATTATTAATGATGTTGTTTGGGCTGTTTGGTGATTGTATTGACTTGTGGGAAGTCATATAAATAGGGGAGGTGCTGTCCGTTTCATCGTAAAATAGGTTGTGGTCGATACATAATAGTTACGATGCTTAAACGATAATGATAGTGTCATTTGTCTTATTGTAGACTAAGGAGTCGTGACATTTGCATAGCTTGAGGTTGGGAAGTATATACAAGGTATGTGAGGCTATCCCCTTCATTCTTTTGCACGACTCCGATTGTACATAATGTAATGAACGAGCTCCCAAAGATACTCTACTCTTAGAAGCTAGCAGTACTTACATTGCTGCCCTTCTTATGAAACGATTGATATTGATGTTACTTCTCTTATTCTTATATTATCAATGTTGTTGGTAGTTCCTTATTCTTATAAGATTCTTGATGAAGAGTTAATCCTAATAACGTGTACGAAGGATACCAACCTTATGTCACTCCGAAAGGTTCAAAATGTGATTCCAATGAGTCCAGCATGCATCATATATATGTATCTATTTTACTCTACCGAGCCGCGCTATAGTCGGCCGGGTACGGCACCTATTGTGCAACCACTGATCAGTTGGGTTTTACCGAGCTCCACGTGGCCGGGTACGATTCTACCGAGCCCTATGATGGCCGGGTACGTTTTACCGAGCCTATTATGGCCGGGTACGATATGATGATGGTGATGCCCACAAAGGCGTATGTTTTAAAAGTTTATGTATATATATGTATGTATCATGTATTTCATGTCAGTAGCCCTCAGAGGTACCCAGATGTCACAGGTTGTATATTCTCTATCCCTGTTTACATTACTGTTCTTACTTATGCTTTCTTGCCTCACATACTCAGTACTTTATTCGTACTGACGTCCTTTTTATTTGTGGACGCTGCATGTCGTGCTGCAGGTCCTGATAGACAGGTAGACGTAGCTCCCCCACCACAGTAGGCTGTCCAGTTCAGCGGTTATTGGCGAGATCCCTTCTCCGGACTTGCCGTGGTCTTGGTATGCATTTTTGTTATAGACATTATGGGTATGTCGGGGCCCTGTTCCGGCAATGTTGTAGCACTTATGTTCCTTTAGAGGCTCATAGACAGGTGTCGACTTATGTATGGTTTAGAATGCCTTTTCGGCTGATTTTTGTTGTATAGTCTTTCATGGCATCATGATAGCTCGTACCTTATATATAGTTTCTTGACAGTCTTGTCGTCCCATGTTATGTATGTTCATGACATTATCTTTAATTGTTGGATGTTCATGATCCATGTCTACTATTTATATTGATCTTGTCGGCCCTTAAAGATAATAAGGAAGGTTAGATAAAATGTACGTTGGTGCTCGGCAAGTATGGCCCGGGTGCTAGTCATGACCCTCCAGTTGGGTCGTGACAGGTAGTAGATAATGTAAAGGTCGTACAAAGGCTAACGGTACGGATAGCCACCCTAGGACGATTTATTTCGAGGTACTCAGATAGGAGCCACCGATATTTCTCACTACTTAAAAAGAAAAGCAACTTTGCATGGACTCCGGAATGCCAGCTGGTTTTGGAAGAACTAAAGCGGTATTTTTGGAGCCCACCGCTGCTTCATACCCCGAAAGTAGACGAACATGTTTGCCTGTACTTAGCTGTCTCGGAAATAGAGGTAAGTGGAATTCTGGTTCGAGAAGAACGAGGTATGCAATTCCCTATTTATTATGTCAGTCGGACTTTAGGCGAGGCCGAAACTAGATATCCACACGTAGAAAAATTAGCGCTTGCTTTAATAAGCGCCTCTATGAAACTAAAACCATATTTCCAGTGTCATCCGATACATGTTGTAACAACTTATCCTCTTCGAAATATTTTGCACAAACCCGAGCTTTCGAGTTGATTGGCCAAATAGGCCATAGAAATCGGCAGATACGATATTGAGTATCGACCCCGAACCTCTATCAAAATCTCAAATCTTAGCGGACTTCGTGGTTGATTTTACGCCGGCCTTCGTACCCAAGATTGAAAAAGAACTATTGATAAAATTGGGTACCTATTCGGGAGTCTGGACCCTCTTTACGGACGGTGACTCAAACGCGAAGGGGTCCAGACTAGGCATTGTACTAAAATAACCCACAGGAAATGTAGTTAGAGAGTCTATCAAAACTACAAAATTGACTAACAATGAGGTCGAGTATGAGGCCATAATTGCAGGTCTCGAACTAGCTAGAAGCTTTGGAGCAGAAGTTGTAGAGGCTAAGTGTGATTTACTCCTCATGGTGAACCAAGTTAACGTGACTTTTGAAGTCCAAGAAGATCGAATGCAGAGGTACTTGGACAAACTACAGGTTACTCTACATCGATTTAAGTAATGGACCTTGCAACATGTACTACGAGAACAGAACAGCGAGGCCGACGCTCTTGGGGATTGTCGTACAACTCATGAGATCGGTAATCGAAGAAGGTCACGCCGAGATAAACTCCATAAGCTTAACCTGGGATTAGATAAACAAATACATAGAGTACTTCAAGAACGGGAAGCTTTCATCAGATCTAAAGGAATCGAGAGCGCTGCGCACAAAGGCAGCACGGTTCCTCTTGTCCGAAGATGGAACGCTGATAGAAGGACGTTCGATGGACCATTGGCAATATGTTTGGGAGCGGGAGATAACGATTACATCCTATGGGAAATTCACGAGGGCACTTGTGGAAATCATTTTAATGCCGATTCGCTGGTCCACAAAGTAATCAGAGCAAGGTATTATTGGACCGATATGAGCAAGGATGCAAGGGAGTTCATTCGAAAATGTGACAAATGCCAAAGGCATGTGCCCATGGATCATCAACCCGGGGAGCTACTCCACTCGGTCCTATCTCCGTGGCCTTTCATGAAATGGGGAATGGATATCGTTGGCCCCTCCCATCGGCCCCAGGTAAGGCTCAGTTTATTTTGTTTATGACTGATTATTTCTCTAAATGGGTTGAAGCACAGGCTTTCGAGAAAGTCAGAGAAAAAGAAGTGATGGACTTCATTTGGGACCACATCATATGTCGATTTGGGATGCCATCCGAGATTGTATGTGATAATGGAAAACAATTCATCGGTAGCAAAGTAACTAAATTTCTCGAGGATCACAAGATCAAAAGGATCCTATCAACACCGTATCATCCCAGCGGGAACGGACAAGCCGAATCGACCCACAAAACCATAATCCAAAATCTCAAAAAGATATTGACCAATGCCAAAGGAAAATGGAGAGAAATACTACCCGAGGTCCTATGGGCATACCACACAACATTGAAATTCAGTACCGAAGCAACACCATTCTCGGAGAACCTAGCATCAGGTTCCGATATGCAATAGAGGAGTCGAATAATGAGACCATGAATACGAGCCTAGAATTGTTAGACAAAAGACGAGAAGTCGCTCTCGTCCGATTGGCCACCCAAAAACAGCGGACCGAAAGGTACTACTATCGAAGAACCAATCTTCGACATTTTAACATCGGGGACTTGGTGCTAAGAAAAGTCACCTTCAACACCCGAAATCTGAATGAAGGGAAACTGGGTCCGAACTGGGAAGGACCGTATCAGGTTCTCGAGCAATTGGATCGTAACATAGCAATTGGAGCGTATCGCACCTAAAACGATACTACTACTAAGGTACGACCCCCCCCCCCATGTTCATTTGTATTTTAAAACTAACCCTTGCAGGTGTTCGAGCGGAAATAGGGATGGATACTTCAAACACGAAGCCTTTAGGTCTGAAAGCACACGTTGCACTCTTTTTCCCTTAGACCGGTTTTGTCCCAAATGGGTTTTCCGATGAGGTTTTTAATGAGGCAACCATTGATCGTGCTAACTTAGAATAATTCAACAGTATCTGAGGCCTCTTTACAATCAACCTCGAATACTAGGGGCATCGCTCTCGGATATCAAGTTCGGGCAAGCTCGTTACTTTATGGCAACAAGGTCACGATAGGAAAAATTTGTAAGGGCCAAATGGTCAAACGAACCATGCCCGCATAGTTTGCTCGAGACCTGGCACAAAACATGCACGCATGTGTAATGACCTATAAAGAGCAAATTTTCCTTTACCGATATCTCATACCTCAAAAAGGTTCTTCTGCTTCATATTCTCGATCTATTATGCAAACGGGCTAAAGGTCCGACTATGGCCAGAGTTCGAATGATAACCCCGAATTGGGGACTACGTATAAAGGCTAAGGGCTATGTTGCTTCAAGTTCGAGAAAATTCTCACTCGACTACAAAGCCCAAGGGCCACCTTGATTCAAGTTCAAACTATAACCCTGAATCGGGGACTACGTATAAAGCCTAAGGGCTACCTTAATTCGAGTTCAAGAAATCATTCTCACTCGACTGTAAAGCCTAAGTGCTACCTTAGTTCGAGTTCGAGAAATCACTCTCACTTAAATGTAAAGCCTAAGGGCTACCTTAGATCGAGTTCGAGAAATCACTCTCACTCAACTGTAAAGCCTAAGGGCTACCTTAATTCGAGTTCGAGAAATCATTCTCACTCGACTGTAAAGCCCAAGGGCAACCTTAATTCGAGTTCAAGAAATCTTTCTCACTCGACTGTAAAGCCTAAGGGCTACCTTACTTCGAGTTCGAGAAAATACTCACTCGACCATAAAGCCTAAGGGCTATTTTTTACTTCGCGTTCGAGCAAACACTCACTCGACTATAAAGCTTAAGTGCTATTTTTTACTTCGAGTTCGAGCAAACACTCACTCGACCATAAAGCTTAAGTGCTGTCTTTATTTCGAATTCGAGCAAACACTCACTCGACCATAAAACCTAAGGGTTGTTTTCTACTTTGGGTTCAAGAGACCATCCTCACTCAACTAAAAAACTAAGGGTTACTTTACTTCCAGTTCGAGCAAGCACTTACTCGATCAAAAGGCCTAAGGGCTACACTAGTTCGGTATTGATCAAATTATCTAAACCCCGACCTTAGAATACAACTTCACAATTCTATAAAGCAGAAAGGAAGAAAGTTTTTTATACATGTCGAAAATCATTTACAAAGGCAGCATGGCCCGATTAAATTTCTTTACAAAAGACCAAAACGATTTTATAAGAAACACAAAAAATACTGAAGGACTTAGTCCTCTCCAGGAGCAGTATCTTCGCCCTCGAGGCCCCTTTCACTTTCAGATCTGCTCGTACTCCCGGTATCATCATCATCGGAAAAGCCAACACTCTGGTTTCAGCTTCAAGCTCCTTAGCTTTCTCGATCTTGGCTATAAGATTGAAGCCACGAGCATGGATCTCTTTAAGAGTCTCCCTTCGAGATTGGCATTTAGCATGCCCGGCAACCCAGTTTTCTTGAGCCAGAGCAGCCTCGACAACCTCCTTTGCTCGAACCTGAGCAGCTTCGGCATCGGATCGATAAACGGCTACCATTTTGTGGCCAGTTTCTCTCGATTGGAATTTGCTGAGCTCAACCGAGACTGGAACTCCTCGATTTTCTTGGCTTCCACCAAGGCTTTCTCTTTTAAGTTTCGGAGTTGGGCCTCAACCGAAGCCAGTTGAGTTCAGGCAGTCTCCTTTTCTGAGGTGAGGCGGTCCACGTTCTTCTTCCATTCCTCGGCCTCCGACTTCACTACGTCCACTTCAACACGAATCTTCCTGATCACATCGAACTTTTGTTTGACCTGCGAGACCGAACTGTTAGCCATCGCTCCAGAGTCAATATCGTTAAATTCAAAGATTCTTTTTACCTGCTCGGCTAGCTCAGTTTGTTCTTTCTGAGATGCTTCTAGCTCACCCTGAAGTCCTTTAACTTCTCCTTCTCTCTGCTGACTGAGAAGCTTGAAGGCATCTCTCTCCTCAGTAAGCCTTCGAACTTCGGTTTCATACCGGCTCAGCTCCCCTCGGGATTGGAGAAACGCCTCGCGATGAAGCACAGAAGCCTACAAAAATAAAAGGAAGGGATTATACAAGGAAAGAAAAACATAAGTATGAAAATTGGCAAATAAAGTATGAACTTACCCGATTCAGGGCCTTTTGGGCTTCATTGAAAAGGCAAGGCGCTTCCACCTCGCTCGAGATCTTCTTCGAAACCTCCAAGTCACTCGGACCGGTGACATCTTCTACCTCGATAAAATAACCACGAAAAGGATCCTCCTCTCCATGGGCTCCCTGTTATGCCCCAAAATCGAGGAGCTCAACCGAGTGAACCCGACTGAGCAAGCTTGTTAGATTTTATTCTACCAAAATTCATCCGTGAATAAAGAGAAGATGTATTCTGTTAATCAAATACTGAAGAGATTTCATTAACCGCTTCCATTTCATTCACATTAACAACATCATTCAATATTTCCAAAATAGTACGAGTTTATAGATTTAATGAAAAACATGGTACCAAATGCCAATAGTTCTAATCCAATTCCTAACATAAAATACCACCCACAACCTGTCTACGGAGCCTCTATGTACAATTGAAGAGTAATATGGAAATGCCGGAAACAAGGACCCGGCTATACCTCAGCCACAAAGTACATGAGGAACAAAAGAGACATGACCCCAAAATGAAGTTGGGCTCACCAAATCGGCTTAAAGGAGTGTACTGCTATCACTGATCAATGCCACCTGCTGTAGAACCACCTGCATCCATTAAAGATGCAGCGCTCCCGGCAAAAGGGACGTTAGTACTGTCGAATAGCACTAGTATGTATAGCTAGAAATCCTCTTTCAAAATAGAATGCACATATGATCTATACGTGGAACACATAATATAATGTAATTGAAACAACCTGTACAAACAAGGATAACAAAAGGGACACCTATTGTCTGCATTAATAATGTGTCTCATTAGACCGTCCTTAGTGTTCACATATCATATTATACACTTATGCGTTTCATAGACCGTCCATAGTGTTTATTCATACCATACATCTATACCTCTTATACACAATGCACCTATGCGTTTCATAGACCGTCCACAAGATTTCATATCACAATGGATTTCATAACACAATGTACCTATGCGTTCATAGACCGTCTACAGGATTTCATAACACAATGTACCTATGCGTTCATAGACAATCCACAGGATTTCATATCATAATGTACCTATGCGTTCATAGACTGTCCACAGGATTTCATAACACAATGTACCTATGTGTTTGATAGAGCGTCCAAAGGATTTCATAACACAATGTACCTATGCGTTTCATAGACCGTCCATAGGATTTCATTTCACAATGTACCTATGCGTTCATAGACCATCCATAGGATTTCATAACATAATGTACCTATGCGTTTCATAGATCGTCCATAGGATTTCATATCACAATGTACCTATGCGTTCATAGACCGTCCATAGGATTTCATAACACAATATACCTATGCGTTTCATAGACCGTCCATAGGGTTTCATAACACATTGGAAACAAAAGTACAAATATGTACATCTAATAACCTTTCACACCACATATCATCTAATCCGTACTTTCAACCACTTACAACATTATTATTTCATTAGCTCTCTTGGCCATACATATGATTCTTTATTCATGGCGCAATGGCCGTATTTCATATTCCACACTTTTATTTCTTCCCTTTCATAAATCATCATCATAATTATCAACAAGTAGAATATTTCAGAAATCACAACTTTAAATTCATTAGTAATGAAGGCTTTAAACACGATCGATTTCTTCCCAATAAATGGAGTAATATGATTGGCAATCAAAGTACAAGTTAAGATCATCCACAATTTCCACTCACGAATATGTAAGAACGCAAAACACATTGAAAATTACTTACAAAGCATAGCATTAGCTAAAACAGCCACATATGGGCATCACTTGAGTTCATAAACTTTTAGTCGATTATGTTGTCGAAGTCCATTTTGGAATAGTTGAGTCAAAGCTCATTTCATAATCTTTCTCACATTATTTCATTTCAGTGGCACCATTGGTCACAAGTATAACTTTCACTATTGGCACGTTGGCCACACTTTATGTTTCCAATTTACTGATTTCACTTCCAACCATCTTTATAGGTTATCAACAATAAGACATTCCTAATCAATACTTTAGGTGTACATATGAGCAATTAAGAGTCTTAAGAATATTGAGATTTTCTCACACAATTTGGCATACTAGCTTTCATTTGAAATATGATTCAAGCTACCACATTTTAATACGCAACCCATACTTTAAAACTTACGGAAACATATGGAATTCAATTCCAAGAGAGAAAGTTTAGCCAACATACCTCAATTGAGCTTCCTTAAACTCTAAAACGTTCTGAAATTCTTAGCAACTTCAATCTATTGTAGAAATATAACAAATTGAATTAAAATTTAGAAGATGATCATGGTTCTAGATCACTTGAGCATTTTATCAAATACTAGGTGTGCATAAGGTTTCAATGTCCTTTTTATGAAGGATTCCATTATCCCACAACCCAATCTTTACAATTTTTAGCTCAACAATCTTCTTACACCCTTTAATAACACATGCATGTAAAATAAACAACTCTCATGCCCAAATATTATCTTGTTAGTTACCCATTTTCAAAAGATTTCGAAATTAGGGTTTAGGGTGTAGAATCTTACCTCTAGGATGAACACCTAGTGAGCTTCCCTTCTTAATCTTCCAAAATTTGAGCAAGAATTGAAGAAATATTATTGAAGAACACCTTCTCACTCTAGGGCACTCTCTCTCACTCTAAAATATCAGATTATGGCTCAAAAATAGCCCAAAGAGTGTATTTAATAAAATAGGGCTGGGTTTTAAAAACCCAAAAATGGAGCTCTGGAACAAGTTCTGCGGTCGCATATGTGACCGTATAATGGTTATGCGGACCACATATCGGTCGCATAATTGGTGTCCAAAATGACCAAAACTTTTCCTGAGTCTGCAATCACTATGCGGTCCGCATAACTATTCTGGGTCACATAGTACACCGCATAACAGTTATGCCACCGCATAGTCGACCGCATAATCGCTTCCAACTGACCCAATTAACTGCCTCACTCTGCGGCCATTATGTGGTCCACATAAATGCACTTTTCTGCCACAAACTTTCCTTTACTTTCCCGTGCATTGTTCAATCCAAAAGGTCCAAACCGCGGCGAGCAAGCTCGCCGCAAAGAAATTCTACAATCCTCAAACACGTAATCCTAGTCCGGCACCATGAAACATTATTTTCTTAGCAAATTTTACCGGGCTTTACACTTAAGTTCTTCAAAACTTTCCGGGGTGTTACATTCTCCCCCGCTTAGGATCATTCGTCCTCGAATAAGGGTCATAACCTGTTCTTAACATCTTATGCAACTCGGTTTGTTTCATACCACATTCGAGCAGCCCCAAATTTCACTTACTCGCAAAATTTTCAAAACTTTCGCCAGAGTTTCCCTTGTAACTAGGCCTATCCACCTGTCAGAGAGCCCTAGAAACACATCTTAACAACATATACATAAGCCAACGATGTAACATAATACAAAACAACACCAACTATGGCCTCACAAGCAATTATATTACCAGAACAGAGCACCCTTAACATCAAATGTACAAATCATACATAATTCATAGAAAGCAACTCTTATAGATCACAATTTTGCAAATACATAGCTATTCAAACAAGTAAGGATACTTTTCTTTATTTCTTCCTTAGTTTCCCAAGTAGCCTCTTCAACCTGTTAGTTTCGCCATAGCACTTGACGGAGGCAATCTTAACTTCCGGACTTATATAACAAGGATAGCAAATAGTCACTCCTCATAATCCAATTATCCATTAACTCCACCTTCTTAAATGTAGACACATGAAACACCGGGTAAATGGAGGTCAATAATAGGGAAACATCATTCTCATAGTTTGGCCTATTTTCTTCAAGACTTCATATGGCCTAGTGTGACTACACATACTTTACCTCTATTAACAATCTACATAGCATCCTCATGGAGGACATATTGAGAATAAGCCGTTCACTTTCTTCAAATCTAAATTTCCATTCCAAACACCCAAACTAAACCTTTGGCAACCTACAACAATTACTTTAAAATGTGCTAGCTTGAATATTACCATAAAACTTCCTATCCAATATATTTGATCACGAGATAATGCTTCTTCTTTGACATGTTTGAGCCTTCAACCCCCCACTGGTTTCTATAACTATGAACAACGAGGTTTGAGATTGGCTAAAATAATTCAAAAATCCATCAAGGTACTGAGCACGGTATTTCAAGAGGTTATATCCTAAGAGACATGAAGGTTACTACCAATAGTGCTGACATTGTTAATCATTGTGATGACATTATTGATTCGACACATGAGGCATTGAGTTGCCTAGCAGGCATTGATAATGTAGGGACCATGTTCATGATTCTGAGATTTAAATAAATGAGTCATGTAGAGGACAACAACAATTGTTTCATTCCATCCATGCCTTGTTTGGCAATAGTAAGCCTCAAAGAGAAATAACACTTATGTGACACCAGTCGCCTCTTGGAATGTAGGGAAAACCAGTTTAACTCGAAATGAGAATATGTTTGCACCCCGAATGTGATATGGGTTTCAAAATGCATGAAATTGCATTACGCTCTTAACATTAACTGACACAAGGAATCTATGTCACAAGCCCATGGGGATGAAAACGAAGTTGAACACTTGTGATATTATTATCATTCTGACAGCTTAACCCTTCACAATAGTCGATCCTATATAAGAGGACTAGAGATACGACGAATCTTTATTTCAATTCAACATGCTCATGATATGTGTTAGAATCTAAAACATTCACGAGTGAAACCACATAGCTAGGATATCCTAATATTGGGGTTGAGGGACTTACTTACCGTCCCTTGACTGCTGGGGCAGTGCCTTAGCTGGTGGCCCTTGACTCCACACCCAAAACATTCATCTGTGCCACGTCGGCACACCCCCAAATGACGCCTCCCACACTTGGGACATGGGGGCCTTTGCTACATCTGAGAATCTCCATTTGACTGGACCTGTTGATTAGATCCTTTGTTCCCTTGGTTACTATGGCCCTACCACTGCTGATCAGGCCCTGGTGGTAGTGCTCTAGTTGAAGACTAGGCAATTGACTGTATGGGTCTGGATGACACTCTCCTATGTAATTCCTTTCCACCATTACCCCCACTGTATGAGCCACTAAGATTGTCTGTGGATCGGGTCTTTTTGTTATTATCTAGCTCTCTCTTTATTTTTAACTTTCGATCCTCTGTAGCTTGAGCAAACGCCACCATTTTTCCATAATTCATATCAGAATTCAAGGCAGCCGTAGCAGCCTCATTAATTACCAAGGGACTAAGTCCTTGTACAAACCGGCACACTCTAGCCTCCATAGTGGGCAACATGTAAATAGCATACTTGGACAGGTGCGCAAATTTCATATGGTACTCCCACACACTCAGGCTACCTTGCCTCAGGTTCTCAAACTTAGCGGCACGGGCCGCCTTAGTTTCAGCAGGCAAGAAGTGGTCAATGAAAGCATCGGTAAATTCACTCCACCTTGCCGGAGGGCTCCCTTCTTCACGGGACTCCTTCCATAATTCAAACCAAGAATACGCCACCTCCTTTAGGCGGTAGGAGGCCAATTCCACTACCTCTGTTTCAGTAGCACGCATAACTCTGAGAGTCCTATGCATCTCATCAATGAAATCATGGGGATCTTCCTCTGGGTTAGTACCCGTGAATACTGGAGGATCCAACTAGAGAAACTTGTTCACCCTGGAACTAGTAGAATCCCCTGGCTGACTGGAAGAAGTGGGTGCAACATTTGACCTCTAGGTCTGGGAAGCCACTATTTGAGCCAACATTTATATGGCTCCCCTGAGATCAACATCAGAAACACCAAAATCAGAAGCTGGAACTGGAGGTGGAACCGGTATATCAGTTGGAGGAACTGTTGAACCTTTAGTAGGTGTAGGGACAGGTGCGATCTGATCAGTTGTAGTAAAGTAAGATAGTGTAGTAACTGGAGGAATATCTTCACTCCCTGGGTGATCACCCGCATCATCAATTATACGATTAACTGTCACTCCTGGGGTGACATTGGCTCTTTGGCCAGTTCTTGCCTTCTTCTTAGGTGCCATATACTGAAAATTAGAGCCACTCAGGAGTTAAAGGAGGATCAATCTTACAACCAGCTTTATCGCACGATCAAGAACATGAAAGAAGGGTATTATTCCTAAATGCCCATGTAGCATCCTAATTATAGATGTGGTCGATAACACACCGATAATAAGGACTCTACTAGACACGGCTACGAGACATCCTAGAACACTTTAAAACCTTAGGCTCTGATACCATGTTTGTCACGCCCCAAAACCGAGGAGCGCGACTGGCGCTCAACCGAGTGAACTCGATTGTGCAAGCCTGTTAGATTTCATTCTACCCAAATTCATCCGTGAATAAAGAGGAGATGTACTCTATTAATCAAATACTGAAGAGATTTTATTAACCGCTTCCATTTCATTCCCATTAACAATATCATTCAATATTTCCAAAATAGTACGAGTTTATAGATTTAATGAAAAATATGTTGCCAAATGCCAACAGTTCTAATCCAATTCCCAACATCAAATACCACCCACAACCTGTCTACGGAGCCTCTATGTACAACTAAAGAGTAATATGGAAATGCCGGCAATAAGGCCCCATCTATACCTCAGCCACAAAGTACATGAGGAACAAAAGATACATGACCCTGAAATGAAGTGGGGCTCACCAAATCGGCTGAAAGGAGTGTACTGCTATCACTGATCAATGCCACCTGCTGTAGATACACCTGCATCCATTAAAGATGCAGCGCCCCCGACAAAAGGGACGTTAGTACTGTCGAAGAGCACTAGTATGTATAGCTAGAAATCCTCTTTCAAAATAGAATGCACATATGATCTATACGTGGAACACATAATTGAACAACCTGTACAAACAAGGACAACAAAAGGGGCACCTATTGTCTGCATTAATAATGTGTCTCATTAGACCATCCTTGGTGTTCACATATCATATTATACACTTATGTGTTTCATAGACCGTTCATAGTTTTTATTCATACCGTACATCTATACCTCTTATACATAATGCACCTATGCGTTTCATAGACCGTCCATAAGATTTCATATCACAATGGATTTCATAACACAATGTACCTATGCGTTCATAGACCGTCCATAGGATTTCATAACACAATGTACCTATGCGTTCATAGACTGTCCACAGGATTTCATATCACAATGTACTTATACGTTCATAGACCGTCCACAGGATTTCATAACACAATGTACCTATGCGTTTCATAGAGCGTCCACAAGATTTCATAACACAATGCGTTTCATAGACCGTCCAAAGGATTTCATTTCACAATGTACCTATGCGTTCATAGACCATCCATAGGATTTCATAACACAATGTACCTATGCGTTTCATAGACCGTCCACAGGATTTCATATCACAATGTACCTATGCGTTCATAGGCCGTCCATAGAATTTCATAACACAATGTACCTATGCATTTCATAGACCGTCCATAGGGTTTCATAACACATTGGAAACAAAAGTACAAATACGTACACCTCATAACCTTTCACACCACATATCATCTAATCCGTACTTTCAACCACTTACAACATTATTATTTCATTGGCTCTCTTGGCCATACATATGATTCTTTATTCATGGCGCAATGGCCGTATTTCATATTCCACACTTTCATTTCTTCCCTTTCTTAAATCATCATCATAATTATCAACAAGTAGAATATTCCGAAAATCACAACTTTAAATTCATTAGTGATGAAGGCTTTAAACACGATCGATTTCTTCCCAATAAATGGAGTAAAATGATTGGCAATCGAAGTACAAGTTAAGATCATCCACAATTTCTACTCACAAATATGTAAGAACGCAAAACACATTGAAAATTACTTACAAAGCATAGCATTAGCTAAAACAGCCACATATGGGCATCACTTGAGTTCATAAACTTTTAGCTGATTATATTATCGAAGTCCATTTTGGAATAGTTGAGTCAAAGCTCATTTTATAATCTTTATCACATTATTTTATTTCAGTGGCACCATTGGTCACAAGTATAACTTTCACTATTGGCATGTTGGCCACACTTTATGTTCCCAATTTACTGATTTCACTTCCAACCATCTTTATATGTTATCAACAATAAGACATTCCCAATCAAGACTTTAGGTGTACATATGAGCAATTAAGAGTCTTATGAATATTGAGATTTTCTCACACAATTTGGCATACTAGCTTTCATTTGAAATAGGATTCAAGCTACCACATTTTAATACGCAACCCATACTTTAAAACTTACGGAAACATTATGGAATTCAATTCCAAGAGAGAAACTTTAGCCAACATACCTCAATTGAGCTTCCTTAAACTCTAAAACGTTCCGGAATTCTTAGCAACTTCAATCTATTGTAGAAATATAACAAATTGAATTAAAATTTGGAAGATGATCATGGTTCTAGCTTACTTGAGCATTTTATCAAACACTAGGTGTGCATAAGGTTTCAATGTCATTGTTATGAAGGATTCCATCATACCACAACCCAATCTTTACCATTTTTAGCTCAACAATATTCCTACACCCTTTGATAACACATGCATGTAAAATAAACAACTCTAATGCCCAAATATTATCTTGTTAGTTACCCATTTTCAGAAGATTTCGAAATTAGGGTTTAGGGTGTAGAATCTTACCTCTAGGATGAACACCTAGTGAGCTTCCCTTCTTAATCTTCCAAAACTTGAGCAAGAATTGAAGAAATATTATTGAAGAACACCTTCTCACTCTAGGGCACTCTCTCTCACTCTAAAATATCATATTATGGCTCAAAAATTGCCCAAAGAGTGTATTTAACGAAATATGGTCGGGCTTTAAAAACCCAAAAATGGAGCTCCGGAACAGGTTCTGCGGTCGCATATGTGATCGTATAATGGTTATGCGGACCGCATATCGGTCGCATAATTGGTGTCCAAAATGACCAAAAATCTGCCTGAGTCTGCGGTCACTATGCGGTCCGCATAACTATTCTACGTCGCATAGTACACCGCATAACAGTTATGCGGCCGCATAGTCGACCGCATAATCGCTTCCAACTGACCCAATTAACTGCCTCACTCTGCGGCCATTATGCGGTCCGCAGAGTGATTCTGCGGTCGCATAATGGACCGCAGAAATGCACTTTTCCGCCAAAAATTTTCCTTTACTTTCCCATGCATTGTTCAACTGCCGCCACGGCGAGCAAGCTCGCCGCGGAGAAATTCTACAATCCTCAAACATGTAATCCTAGTCCGGCACCATGAAACATTATTTTCTTTGCAAATTTTACCGGGATTTACACTTAAGTTCTTCAAAATTTTCCGGGGTGTTACATTCTCCCCCGCTTAGGATCATTCATCCTCGAATGAGGGTCATAACCTGTTATTAACATCTTATGCAACTCGATTTGTTTCATACCACATTCGAGCAACCCCAAATTTGACTAACTCGCAAAATTTCCAAAACTTTTGCGAGAGTTTCCCTTGTAACTAGGCCTATCCACCTGTCAGAGAGCCCCAGAAACACATCCTAACGACATATACGTAAGGCAACGATGTAACATAATACAAAACAATACCAACTGTGGCCTCACAAGCAATTATATTACCAGAACGAAACACCCTTAACATCAAATGTACAAATCATACATAATTCATAGAATCAACTCTTATAGATCACAACTTTGTAAATACATAGCTATTCAAACAAGTAAGGATACTTTTCTTTATTTCTTCCTTAGTTTCCCAGCTAGCCTCTTCAATCTGTAGGTTTCACCATAGCACTTGACGGAGGCAATCTTAACTTCCGGACTTATCTAACAAGGATAGCAAATAGTCGCTCCTCATAATCCAATTATCCATTAACTCCACCTTCTTACACGTAGACACATGAAACACCGGGTAAATGGAGGTCAATAATAGGGAAACATCATTCTCATAGTTTGGCCTATTTTCTACAATCCTCAAACAGGTAATCCTAGTACTGCACCATGAAACATTATTTTCTTTGCAAATTTTACTAGGCTTTACACTTAAGTTCTTCAAAATATTTCGGGGTGTTACACTCCCTCCCCGTGACAAGTCTCTACAAGTTGAGCGTCACGTATCATCGACTGGGAAAATAATGGAAAAGAGGGGGAATCCCCGATCTCTATTGCCCCGAGTAGGTCTTTTTTTTCGCCGCCTCGGTCTTGGGGAGTCTCAAGCTCGGTTCGCACACCGGCATGCACAGCTTCTTCGACGGTCTCTTTTCCACGAGGTAAAACATCCTCAGTCCCCCTCGGCTCGGGAGCTTGGGTCAAAGCCTCCTCCTCGACCTCATCAAGCCTGGACGGAGCAGTATCAACTCTCACCGATACCGAAGTGTTTTGAGTATCGATGTTAGCCCGTGCACGGGCTACCAGCCCGGAATCACTTTCTTCTTTTTCATCATCCCTTAGACTCAGGAGCGACTCCATAAGAGGGATATGTAACGTTGGTACTCGATTGAGTAAGGCACCTGGTGCCCATCATGGCCCATCCATTTGGGTCATGTCAATGATATTCCCCCACTATAATAAGAGCGGTTATCATTTGTAAGAGGCACTCATATACTTTCTTACATTCTGACATTCAGATTTTATTAAGATTTACATAACATCTAGGAAATATTATCCTTTTTTGTACCAAGTTATACCACATATCCTTAGAACTACGTATAAATTCAACTCCATCCATTTTTCGGGTAAACAAACATAGAAATATACAAAGTGAAAGACCAAATAAAGTGCTTTGTACCTTTAGATCTTACTCACGGAGGGTAATTGTTTACCCAGAATTTCGAGTAACAATTAAACTTATTTAGTGGTTTCAAGAATACGTGATTTAATCCAATACTAATGGATAAACAAGGAATTAAATCGATAATCTGAATAGTAAAATAAATCAAACCAGTGTTCGGGCAGTGCTTTCGACTTCAATTCGAGATAGTCTCGAGGTTGGGTAACAAGAACAATAAAGAATAGAAAATAAACAGTGATGAGCAGTAATAGATAGTAAGTAAAATAGAGAAAGCAGTGCATGTGTATATGTTTGTCAGTGAATAATTCTCCCTTACAAATGAATGGGGTCCCTCTTTATATAGTAGAGGAATCCTAAATAAGGTACAATTCTAATAATGGAAATAAATCCCATGATTGGCGTCAATAACCACTTGATTCGATTTGTTTTGGGATTTTTGCCGAGATCTTCGATCGGTTGCTAATATCTCTCCATTCCGTTATTATGCCTTACTCGAAGTCGGTCATGCTCGGTCTCGATCTTCAGCGAGCACTTCGATCTTCATGCTCCATACTCTGCCATTGAGCTCGAGCCTGGTCTATTATGAGCTTACTCTCGAGGCAGTTCCTCGTGCCTATGAAATCGGACATGCTCGATTTCGACCGTATACATATAGCCCCCCGCGTTTCTTGGAATAAAATGATAAGAAACGGTTTGAGCCTCGATGTTCCGAAACGTCGATCATGACATCATCCACATGACGTAAGTGACGGATGTGACCAAAACATCCCGTCAGTTCAGTTCCCCAAATCATTAATGCCTGTTAGTTAGCGGTCGACCACTAGTGCCACCAAACCATTGCCGTGAGCCTATAAATATCCGCTCCTTCATTGAATCAAACTTTACTTTTGCTCTAATCAAACCTATAAGTCTTCTCACTCTTTTCGTCTCCTCCTTTTTGTCGTCTGTAGAGCCACATTCGTTAGCACCGAAACCACCAGTTTTTCATCTTCCTTCGCTTTTCTATACTTATGCAAATGGAGAAAACCTCAAAGACCGTACCGCAGAAGGAGAAAGCTTCTTGCTCCTCTTCCCGGCCGTCCGGCGACAAGGCGCCGGTAGAGCTGCTTCCATATGAGTATGTTCCCGGCCCGTGTACTCTAAAATCCGACTTCAAGGTCGAAAAGCCTTCATTGATCCCGGGCTGATATGAGCATGTGTCGATGTACATGTGCTCGATAATGAAGAGCCACCTTGAGGCCATGAAGAGGGACTGCAACTGGGGTCCCGAGGTCGTGGTGCAAATTCCTGCTCCCGAAGAGAGCATCACCGCTTATATAGAGGGGTTCCTAAGTGTTTACACTTACCCCTTCATATTGGGTCCCCTCGACCCAGTGATTATTGATCTGTGTAAAAGATATCAGGTCACCCTCGGCCAAATCCACCCCTCTCTATGGTGCATAGTAATCATGCTGTGCTTTTTCTCTAGCAAGGCCGAGGGGCTAGAGTTTACTCTAAATCACCTCATACGGTTGTACGGGCCTCGAATCTATCGATCGTAAGTTATCTTTTACACTTTTTTCTTTGTACCTTCTTCGACTTCGCCTGATATCCCTTTTTGACATGCAGCTATTCTTTGGATGCCTCATGCGGTACCTGACCTCAAAGACTGGGTTCCGAAGTTAGCCTCAACTTCCACTTATGCCGAACGCGCATGGCGTGATTTGGCAAAGGAGCATATGGGAGGCCAAGAAGCACGGTAAGGATCTCCTTTTTCATATTCTGAAACACTTTTTGTACTTCATTCGTCACTAATTTTCTTTCATACAGGCCTGACCAAGGATACCATTTTGAGGCCCTCGAGTAGCGAGGAAGAAACCAAGTCCTCGATTCCAAAGCACGGGAAAGACAAGAAGAGGAAATGTGCCTCACAGTTCGAGGATCCCAAGCCCAAACCTCGAAGGGTGAGGAAGAAAGTAATCACTTTCACGATGGACTCAGTCCAAAAACTGAGAGACGAAGAAGAGGAAGAAAAGGAAAATGCCTCGGTACTGATGGTCCGACCTAGGAAAGCTGTCGAGATTACCAAACCTTTTGAGCTGATGGCGGCTGCTAAAATCAATCCTCGTGTCGAGGAGGCTTCCAAAAAGAAATCGGGTGAGGATCCCGAATTACCAGAGGCCGAGATCGTTTCGCTGCCATCTGCAACTACACCAGACGGGGTTGGTTCTAAGACCCCTAAGATCGATCAGAGCGCCCCGAGCGATTTCCTCGGGACCATGACAGCGGGTCACTTGCCTTCTCTTCTGACTTTTTCTGAGGAGGCACTAAGGGAGACTCGAGAGTTGAAGACCCATGATATAGGCGGAGGCTCTAGTGTAGGGGATCCCTTTCGGGATTGCTTTACTGGAGTCAATGATGCCTCTAATATCAGTGACGCTTCGATTCTTTTAGAAGAGGCCCAACGTCTCTTATCTCGGGTAAGAATCAGTTTACTGCACTTCTTTTCTTTACTCTTTTTTCTCTAAATCTGACTTGTGTTTTCCTTTTTTGTATAGGCCTTTGCCAAGTTTCGAGCTTACCTTAGCCAGTGTGAAACCGAGCTCCAAAAGGTTTCGAAGGAGAGGAACGCTCTAAAGTTTCTTTGCGGCCAAAAGGACGAAACTATAAAGGACCTTCAAGCGGATTTGGCCAAGGCTCGTGAGGAAGAGGCCGAGCTAGATAAGCAGGTAAGCATCCTTTTGATAAAGTATGGACTCGACCCAACTATGGAGGCTAATACTTCATTATCTCAGTTACAACAAAAGGTTGAAAGGATCGAGCTGCTTCGGGGAGAAGTCGATTAGATCAAGGCCGATTGTGATCGGTGGAAGGAGAATATGGACTGCCTGGCTGCGGAAAAAGAAACTACCTTGGCAAAACTATCATCGGCCGAGGTTCAACATCGGGGCCGCAAAGAGAAAGGCTCGGCCCAAGCCAAGAGGATCGAGGAGCTTGAAACCGGGCTTGCTGAGGCCAAGGCAGAGATCGAGAAGACAAAGGTCATGGCAGACATGTCCATTGCCATGTACAGGGCCGATGCTGAGGCTGCTCAAATACAGCTAAGGGAGGCTTCTGACCGAGAGCGATGGATCAATGACTCGGAAAAGTGTCAATCTCGGAGAGAAACCCTCAAGGAAATCCATGCTCGAGGTTTTGACCTCTCCGAGGAGATAGCCCGAGCCAAGGTGCTCGAAGCCGAAGCCAGGCAACTTGCCTCCTCCGATGACGAAGACGATGATAAAGAAGGCAGTCAAGGAGGATCCGATGAGGGGCCTGAAGGAGATGTTGCTCTCGGAGAAGAGGTCGAAACCGGCCGTAGTTAGGACTTTGTCTCCTGTACATAACCTTTTTTATAATAGATAAACTTCTTTTAAGTGACTTCTCAGTTTTATGTTCAAACGTGTTTTGTTTTTTTGCCTTGTGAAAATTTTGTTGTTGCAGCCTCTGTAATCATGTGAACACTAGTTCGAACTTAGAACAAACCCGTAGGTTTTTTAGACACGCAAGGGCGAGTCCCCGAGCTCAGTAATATGTTCGAAATTTCGGATGGCTTGATAGATACCATGACTGCATTGTTTTATAACTAAGTTCGAGTATGTTTCGAACTTAGAATAGAACAAACCCTTAGGTGTTTTATCAAATAATGGGTAATTTTCGAACTTACAGTAACATAACCCTTAAGGTTTTATGGCGGATCCTTGACTTAAATTCTTTATTTGAACTCGGAATAGTGGAACCCTTAGGTCCGAGTTGAGTGAGAACAAAGTCTCGAACTCTAAATGTATTGGCCCTTAGGCCCTTTTAGGTTGGGCCCATATGGCCTCTAAAAGACGGATATTATTTCCCCCTTTCGGCTTAAAAGACTTAGTAAAAATTTCTTTATGCCTTAGCATGTATTTTTTACCCATTGGATTTTTGAGGGTCCGATGTCGGTTGAAACCCTTTTGCTTTTTGTGCCTTAGCACGTTTGTGTTAAAGATAATTTGATACCTCTTAAGGTTTTTTGAGGGCTGATTTTATCGAAGACCTTTTGATTATTTGCCGAGGGTAGCCTTTTTTAATCGGTTTTTCAAAGAATTTGAAGGCCTATCATTATTGTGGAATTCAGACATCTCCAAATCGTGTTATTTAAGCCGTAGCCTTTAGTTTGGCCGTAACCTTCGGGTATGTATTTTGGCCGTAGCTGTTAGTCTGGCCTTAGACTTTGGGTATGTATTTTGGTCGTAGCCTTCGGGTATGCCTCTTGGGCTTATTTTCCAATAACACTTCGAACTTGTTTGAAATGTCAGTCCCCGTGAATGGTGGCCTTGGCCTATAGATCGAGGGGTGCCTCTTTGAGATCTTATGAATTTAAGTTTAGATAACTCGAATATGCCTATCATCGATGGCAGTCTCCGAGTGTATATTTGCCCTTGGCTCTTAAGCCGTTTCTCACAATATCATAAGCATGAGGTTTGTATAGTAGAGAATTTTCTTCGAGACACAAAATGTTTAAATGAAGAGAGAATGCTTCTTTGAATAGCTTATACATGCGCATATGTTTTGCCATCGGGGCTCGACTAATTTATATGGACACGGTTCACTTGACCGTTTGGCCTATTACAAAGCTTCCCTATCGAGGCCCTTTGACATGAAATACTATTCTCGAGAATACAACATCCGAGGGTGATGCCCTCCAGTATTCGGGGTTCATTGCAAAGAAGCCTTGGATACTGTTGAATTGTCCTCAGGTAGCATATAATTGTTGCCTCATTAAAAATCTCGCCGGAAAAACCCATTTGGGATAAAACCCGATCTAAGGGAAAAAGAGTGCAACGCGTACTTTAAAACCCGAGGTCTCGATTTCTTTGGTCGAACTCCTGCAATGAGTTAGCGTCGAATATATATAAACGAAAGAGGAGAAAGTCATACCTTAACAATAATATGAGAAGTGATATGTTCCAGTTGTTTGGCAGTGGTTCGCCATCCATTGTTCCGAGTTTATAAGACCCTTTTCCGACTATATCGATGACTTGATAGGGTCCTTCCCAATTTGGTCCGAGCTTCCCTTCATTAGGATCTCGAGTGTTAATGGTGACCTTCCTTAGGACTAAGTCCCCGACCCTGAAGTGGCAAAGGCTGGTTCTGCTATTGTAGTACCTTTCGATTCGTTGCTTTTGTGCAGCCATTCGAACGAGTGCCACTTCTCGTTTTTCATATAATAATTTGAGGCTAGTATACATAGCCTCGTGGTTCGATTCCTCCATTGCATGTCGAAACCTGGCGCTGGGTTCTCCGACTGGAATCGAGGCTTTGGAGCCATATACTAAGGAAAATGGAGTTGCCCCTATACTGGACTTCGATGTTGTTCGATATGCCCAAAGGAATTCGGGTAGAATTTCTCTCCATTTACCTTTAGCTTCGTTCAACCTTTTCTTCAGGTTTTGGATGACAATCTTGTTCGTCGATTCGGCCTGTCCATTCCCACTAGGGTGATATGGTGTTGCCAATATCCTTTTTATTTTATGGTCTTCGAGAAATTTTGTCACTTTACTGCCGATAAATTGTTTACCATTGTCGCATACTATTTCTGCGGGTATCCCAAATCGACATGCGATGTGATCCCAGATGAAATCTATAACCTCTTTCTCTCTGACCTTCTCGAAAGCCTGTGCTTCGACCCATTTAGAAAAATAGTCAGTCATAAATAAAATGAACTTAGCTTTACCTGGGGCCGATGGCAGAGGGCCGATGATATCCATCCCCCATTTCATGAATGGCCATGGGGATAGAACCGAGTGAAGTTGTTCTCCGGGCTGGTGGATCATCGGTGCAAACCTTTGACATTTATCACATTTTCGAAGAAACTCCTTAGAGTCCTTTTCCATGCTATCCTAGTAGTATCTTGCTCTAATGACTCTGCGAATAAGTGAATCGGCGCCGGAGTGGTTCCCACAAGTGCCTTCATGTACCTCTCATAGAATATAATTGGTGTCTCCTGGTCCCAAACACACTGCCAATGGTCCATCGAATGTCCTTCTGTATAATGTTCCGTCTTCGGCCAATATGAAACGAGCAACTTTAGGTAGTAGGGCCCTCGATTCTTTAGGGTCCGATGGAAGCTTTCCATTCTTCAAGTACTCGATGTATTTGTTTCTCGAGTCCAGGTTAAGCTTGTAGAATTTATCTCAGCATGCCCTTCCTCGATCACGGATTTCGAGAGTTGAACGACAGTCCCCAAGCTGATCTCATCTTCCTCGAGCGATGACCCAAAATTTGCAAGTGCATCGGCCTCACTGTTTTGTTCCCGAGGTACATGCTGTAAAGTCCATTCCTTGAAACGGTGCAAAGTTACATGCAATTTTTCCAAATACCTTTGCATTCTATCCTCTCGAACTTCGAAGGTTTTATTTACCTGGTTCACCACCAGTAAAGAGTCGCACTTGGCTTCAATGACTTCTACTCCCAAGCCTTTAACTAGCTCGAGACCTGCAATCATGGCCTCGTACTTGGCCTCATTGTTAGTCAATCTGGAAGTTTTGATAGACTGTCTAATAGTGCTACCCATGGGCAGCTTCAATGATGCCTAGCCCGGACCCCTTCGCATTCGAAGCACCGTCTGTGAAAATGGTCCATACCCCCGACGATGTACCTGATTTCAATAAAAGTTCCTTTTCAACTTCAGGTACGAGGGTTGGCGTGAAATCTGTCACGAAGTCCGCTAAAATTTGAGACTTGATGGCCGTCCGGGGTTGATATTCGATATCGTACCCACTGAGTTCGACGGCCTATTTTGGCCAATCGGCCCGATAGTTCGGGCTTGTGCAAAATATTACGTATTCGGTAAGTGATTAATACGCATATGGGGTGACATTGAAAATATGGTCTTAACTTTCTAGAGGAGCTTATCAGTGCAAGTGCCAATTTCTCCAAATGTGGATATCTAGTTTCTGCTTCTCCTAAGGTTCGACTTACATAATAAACGGGAAGTTGCGTACCTTTCTCTTCTCTAACTTGGACGCCACTTAACGCGACTTCCGATACTGCCAAGTACAAGTAAAGTTTCTAACCTGCCTTTGGAGTGTGAAGCAATGGTGGGCTCGATAGGTACCGCTTCAATTCCTCTAATGCCTGTTGGCATTCCGGGGTCCAGGCGAAGTCGTTCTTCTTTTTGAGCAGAGAAAAAAACTTGTGACTTCGATTTGATGACCACGAAATGAATCGGCCTAAGGTAGCTATCCGTCCAGTCAGCCTATGCACGACTTTTACACTGTTCACGATAGTGATGTCTTCGATGGCCATGATTTTATCGGTGTTGATATCCATCCCCCGATTCGATACCATGAATCCAAGGAACTTGCCCGAACCGACCCCGAAAGCACATTTCTCGGGGTTGAGCTTCATGTTGTATTTCCTTAAAATCTCGAATGTTTCCTGCAAATGAGCCAAATGGTCCTCTGCGCGCAAGGACTCATGTCATCAATATAAACCTATTTGTTCTTCGAACATTTTATTTACTAGGCGTTGGTAAGTAGCTCCTGCATTTTTTAGCCTGAAGGGCATTACATTATAACAATATGTTTCATACTTGGTGATAAATGAAGTTTTTTCTCGGTCCTCCGGGCTCATTTGGATTTTATTGTACCCGGTATAGGCATCAAGAAAAGTAAGGATCTCGTGGCCGGCTGTGGCATTGATCATACGATCGATGTTAGGCAGTGGAAAAGAATCTTTGGAGCACGCCTTGTTTAAATCATTATAATATACACGCATTCTATATTCGTTCCCTTTTTTGGGACTACAACTACATTGGCTAACCATTCGGGATATTTCACCTCCCGAATGGACCCTATTTTGAGAAGTTTAGTTACCTCGTCCTTTATGAATGCGTGCTTTACCTCGGACTGGGGTCTTCTCTTTTGCTTCACCGGTTTGAACCTAGGGTCCAGGCTTAGCCGATGCATCGTTATCTCCGGTGGGATCCCTGTCATGTCTAAATAGGACCAAGCAAAATAATCTATGTTATCAATAAGAAATTGAATAAGCTTTTTCCTGATTTCGGGGGTTAATCCCATTCCCAGGTATACCTTTCGCTCGGGTAGGTACTCGATCAATATAACATGTTCCACCTCTTTGACTGTTGATTTGGTGGCGTCAGAATCTTCGGGAACAATAAAAGTTCGAGGGGTCAGAAAATCCTCCTCTTCTTCTTCTATCTCCTGCTTCCCTGATTCGGTCGAGGCTAGTGGTTGTGATTGCTGTTTGACTTCCTATTAACTTTTGATGCTCGGCCTTTTCGAGGTTGATAGTGTCGATATCGGTGCTACCCCATCGACCGCAAATATTTCTTTTGCAGCATGCTGCTCCCTGTGTACTATTTTTACACCATACGACATCGGGAATTTCATCATTTGGTGGAGAGTCGAAGGGACTGCCCTTATATTGTGGATCTAAAGCCTTCCGAGAAGGGCATTGTACCTCATGTCTCCCTCGATTACGTGGAACTTGGTATCTTGAATGGTTCCAGCCACGTTCACTGGTAGAATAATCTCCCATTTAGTTGTTTCACTGGCCATGTTGAAGCTGTTTAAGACTCGAACTACGGGTACGATTTGATTTTAACGTGCGAATTGACATCGACTGGATTGGCAACCGGTGCTGCCCCGAGATTAGCCTGTGGCACCTCGACTCCTGCAGCGATCACATTTTTGTTTTCTTCGTAGAATCCGAGGCCATTGTCACCATGTGTGGATGCGTTTTGGGAGTTTGACATATTTTAACCTGAAAGCAAAGACACTCGACAAGAATAAGCGTAAATTAGCGTGTTTTACCAGAATCAGTACTGAACAATCACTATTATCCTTAGTCCCATGGTGGGCGCCAAACTATTTACCCATTATTTTGAGTAACAATTAAACTTATTTAGTGGTTTCAAGGATACGTGATTTAATTCAATACTAATTGATAAACAAGAAATTAAATAGATAATCTGAATAGTAAAATAAATTAAACTGGTGTTCTGGCAGTGCTTTCGACTTAGATTCGAGATGGTCTCGAGGTTGGGTACAAGAACAATAAAGAATAGAAAATAAACAGTGATGAGCAGTAATAGATAGTAAGTGAAATAGAGAAATCAGTGTATGTGTATATATTTATCAGTGAATAATTCTCCCTTACAAATGAATGGGGTCCCTCTTTATATAGTAGATGAATCTTAAATAAGGTACAATTCTAATAACGGAAATAAATCCCATGATTGGTGTCAATAACCGCTTGATTCGATCTGTTTCGGGATTTTCGCCGAGATCTTCTGTCGGTTGCTAATATCTCGCCATTCCGTTATTATGCCTTACTCGAAGTCGGTCATGCTCGGTCTTGAGCCATACTCTTCATGCTCCATACTCTGCCATTGAGCTCGAGCCTGGTCTATTACGAGCTTACTCTCGAGGTAGCTCGTCGTGCTTATGAAATCGGACATGCCCGATTTCTACCGTATATAGTAATAATATTCTGCCATGTTGATTTCTTCTCTGGTTTGATATGGAAGTTGGGTTGAATGCTTCTTCTTTGTTTATTTTTGATTAATTCTATATATTTGGAAGCACTGGGTTTGAAGGAATTTTGTTGTTTGTTGATTTATTTTATGTGTTTAGTGGACGGAAGATTTTTGTTTGAAACGTTTCCAGTGAATTTTGAAACGTTCCTTTCTAATTTGTTGTTATTATGAAAGAACCCTAATTTATTTAGATTTAATAGTTGAGTTTATTGTGTGAAAATTTAGAGGAAAAATTCAAAAAAATGAGGAAAAATATAAATAGGATTCCTACACTATGGGAGATGGGAGATGTCACATCATCTTGCCAAGTCCTTCCTTTCTCTCTCTCTCTCTCTCTCTATATATATATATATATATATATATATATATATATATATATATATATATATATATATATATATACTGTCTTGGTCCAACATTCGTTCATTTTTATTTTAACATCAAAATTACATTTTATTCATCATTTCAAAAGGTTACATTGACTACTCTCTTTACAAAAGAGATGACACAAATGCACTTGATGCACTTCAATGCCGTTGTGGCGAGTGGCATGTTGTATTGGTGAAAAAAGTAATGCATAGCTAGGCCTGCCAAGTTGCTGGTCAACATTCACGACCACATGATTCTCAAGACTCAGAATTTTAACGTGGATAGAGTGTTAGAAAAAATAATGGGATGAAATAATCTAGCTTCGATAGTGTAATCATTGTCCTTAAGGAATTTAAGTTTTCCACTTTGTTGCGGCAAGGATAATAGCTGTAACGATCCGACCGGTCATTTTGAGCATTTGCACTTCGCTCGGTGGTTTGAGGGCATGAATATCTCCGCATGATGTATTACGACTTATGTGTATCGTCAGTTTCGATTTTCGGGTGATTCAAAATTAGTTGGGAGAATGAATTTCTTTGTTTAAGCTTTAAGTTGGAAGAGTTGACTAAGTTTAACTTTTGAAAATTTGACCCCGGAACGGAATTTTGATGGCTTCGTTAGGTCTGGATGATGATTTTGGATCGGACGTATTCCCAGATTTGCATCTGGATATTTCTAGAAGGTTTCGACGCTAATTGGGAAAAGTTAAAAATTTGAAGGTTTGGAAAGTTCATAAGTTTGACCGAGAGTTGACTTTTAGGATATCGAATTCGGATTGTGATTCCGAGAACTAGAATAGCTTCGTTATGTCATTTATAACTTGTGTGCAAAATTTGAGTTCATTCCAAGTTGATTTGATATGTTTCGGCGCGAGTTTTGGAAGTTGAAAGTTCAAAGTTCGTTTGGGCCTGAATTGAGGTGCGATTCATCATTTCGATGTTGTTATGTGTGATTTAAGGCCTTGAGTAGGTCCGTGTTATGTTACGAGACTTGTTGGAATGTTCGGACGGGGTCCCGAGGAGCTCGGGCGGGATTCAGATTATTTTCAGACCCTTTATATTCATAATTGCACTGCCGGTTCTGCTGATGTCTAGTGTACAAATTGTTCTTCGCGATGGCGGATTAGGAGATGCGATCACGTAGAGGGAAAAATGGAGCTAGGCTATTTCTTATTCGTGGTCGCAATTGGGCAGACGCGATCGCGTAGCTTGGTATTGAAGACTGTACGCGTTCGCATAGTGGATACCGCGTTCGCGTAGTGGCTGGGCTGAGCTAGGCAGCCGACTTGTTTCCTTTTCGCGTTCGCGATTTTGTTCCCGCGATCGCATAGCTTTGAGAGCCTTATGTATCGCGTTCGCGAGGATATTACTGCGATCGCGTAGTGTAAATTGTGAGGCAGTTCATCTTTCTTTTTTGCGATCGCGATGTTATTCCTGCGATCGCGATTCATTGATTCGCCGAGTGATTATATGTACTCTAATTTTGGGGGTTTCAGCCATTTTGTCATATTTGGAGCTATGGAACTCTTATTGAAGCGATTATTTAGGCGATTATTTAGGCGATTGGGGTAAGTGTTCTCTACTTGCTTTTGGCTTAATTTTGTGAATCTATCTTTGTTTTTAGTAATTGGATTGTGAATTTTAAAGAGAAAAATTGGGGGATTTTGTCTAAAGTTTCAAAGAGTGAATTTTTGAGTTTTTAACATCGATTCGGAGTCGGATATGAATGAAACTTGTATGGTTGAACTCGTAATTGATTGAGTTATCGAATTTTGTGAGTTTTGTCGTAGTTCGAGGTGCGGGCCATGGTTTGACTTTTTGGTTGACTTTGGGGTTTTACTTAAAGATTCGACCTTTATCATTTGGAATTATTTCCTTAGGCATGATTTGGTGTTCTTGAGTTGCTTTTGGCTAGTTTCGAGCCGTTTGGAGGTGGGTACGCGCGGGATGGCATTTTTAGAGTATCGTTTGACTTGCTCGGTATTGGATTTGGCTTGTTCGAGATAAGTAACACTTCTAAACTTGGTGCTGAGGGTATGAACCCCTGAATATACGTGATATGTGTTTGGTGTTGAGGTGACGCACATGCTAGGTGATGGGCGTGTGGGGTGCGTGTGAATTGTGACTCGGTTATTTCTATGGTACTGTGTAGTTACCCAATCTTAATTGTATCTATGAAATCTCTACTGTAACGATCCGACTGGTCGTTTTGAGCCCTAGCACGTCATTTGGTAGTTGGAGGACATGAGCAGCTTCACTTCAGGTATTATGACTTGTACGCGTGGTCGGAATTGAATTTCGGGAAGTTCAGAGTTGAATTGGAAAGACAATTCTCATTTAGAAAGCATTAAGTTAGAAGAATTGACTAAGATTGGATTTTAGAGTAAACGGCCTCGGAATCGAGATTTGAAGGTTCCAGCAAGTTCGTATGATAATTTCGGACTTAGGCGTATGTTCGGATCGTGTTTTGGATGTCCCGGGAGCGTTTTGGCACCAATTGTGGAAGTTAGCATTTTGGAAGAAATCCATAAATCTTGGTTGAAGTGCATTTCACTCTTATCTATGTCCGTTTGGAATTCCGAGTCTGAGAATAGCTCTGTATGGTGATTCCGGTATTGGGAGCACGTCCGTAAGTGGATTTGGAGGTCCGTAGGTCATTTTGGAGTCGTTTGACAAAAGTTAGAAATTTGAAAGTTTTTGAGAAGTTTGACCAGAAGTGGATTTTTGATATCGGGGTCGAAATTCGATCCGGTAGTTGGAGTAGGTCCGTAATATCAAAGATGACTTGTGTGAAAAATTTGAGGCCAATCAGACGTGATTTGATAGGTTTTGGCATCGAATGTAGAAGTTTGAAATTCTAAAGTTCATTAAGCTTGGAATGGGATGCGATTCATGAATTCGACGTTGTTTGATTTGATTTGAAGGCTTGACTAAGTTCGTAATGTGTTTTGGGACGTGTTGGTATTATTGGTTAAGGTCCCGAGGCCGCGGGTGATTAACAGATCGAATTTGGAATTTGAAGAAGGGCTGGAGCAGCTGAGCATCTGGTATAACCTCACCTGCGTGAAGAGAGTTGCAGGTGCGAGCCCGCAGGTGCGGGAAAATGGCTCTTAGAAGCGGAAGGGGACGGGATGCTAAGAACCGTAGAAGCAGAAAGAATTGCGCACCTGCGCGAGCAACGCAGGAGCGGACGCGCAGATGCCCCACATGGAGCACACGTGCGAAAATGTTGGGCCGAGCTAGAGCCGCACCTGCGATAGGATTTCCGTAGGTGCGGGATCGCAGATGCGGCCAAGGCACCACAGTTGCGGAAGTCGGGGCTGAGCAGTGTCTTCTTTAAAACGAGGGTTTGGCTCTATCTCACTTCATTTCGCCATTGGAAGCCGATTTTGGAGCGCATTAGAGTGCCATCTTCATCAATCATAATGGGGTAAGGGCTTTCTTCACAATCTTGAGTTAAATACATGAGTTTATATGGATTTGAACATGGGAATTAGTAGAAATTGGGGCTTTGTTGGAAAAACCTAGAATCTTGTATATTTGGATTTTGACCACGAATTTTGGACATGGAATTTAGAATAAATTATATATTTGAGTCCGTGATGTCATGGGCAAAGTTTATCTTCAAAACTTTTTTGAATCCGGGCACGTGGGCCTTAGGGTGATTTTATCGACTTTTCAAGCGGAGTTGGGAATTGTTATAAATTGATTAATTATAAGTATTAGAGCATATTTAGATTGGGTTGCAACTTATTTGACTAGTTTTGGAGCGTTGGGCATCGATTTGAGTTGATTGAATGGCTTGGGAGCCGGTTATGAAACTTCGCAGTGAGGTAAGTCTCCTTTCTAACCTTGTAAGAGGGAATTAACCCCATAGGTGAATTAAATAAATGTTTGTACCTAATTGTGTGGGGCTACGTATGTACGAGGTGACAAGAGTCCGTACGTAGCTACTATTATGCTATTGTCCGGGTAGTTTAAGACCCGTATCATGCTATACTTGGAATGTTTGTGCCCTTACTTGCTAATATAATCACTTAGTCATACTAGAAATTGATAAAAGAATTGTATAAGGTTAAATTCACTTACTTGAAGGTTTGTATGAGATACTTCACTGTAAATGAGAAACTTGTGTTTTCTTGAAAATAATTGTTATTTATGAATCGGGCCGAGCGCCTCGGTAGTAAATAGACGCATCTATGGTTCGCGCCATTCGACCCTCTGGCAGTGCACAGTTTAAATATTTGTTGGATCGGGTCGTATGACCTCAGCATGATTTGCGCATGACTTAATTGATTGTTTGGAATTATTGATAATTGATATGGCCTCATTGCCGGAGATTTAAATTGTTAAAAGATGAAAATTAAATTTGGAAATCCCCTATTAACAAGAGAATTATTCACCTGGCTCATGTTATTGTATTTACCGTTGCCTCATAAAATCCATAATTTATTATATCATCGGTATATTAACTATAGCCCATAGTAAGTGTCCGAGTCGACCCCTCGTCACTACTTCTTCGAAGTTTGGCGGGATACTTACGGTGTACACGTTGACTTAGATACTCATGCTACACTTGCTACACATTTTTGTGCAGGTACAAAAATGTTTAGAGGCCTTGTGGGTGCAGAGGCGCGATTATGGCTGGGACTTAGGTGAGCTGCATTCTATGCGACGCTCCACAACTAACAGAGTCTCCTTCAGAGTACTTACATTTTTCCTGTCCAATTTGTATTCCGGACAGCTGTTGTATTTTATTTTACATTCCTAGTTAATGCTCATGCATTTGTGACACCGGTTTTTGGGATAATTATGGGTTGCACTGTATTCAAATTTTTAAAGATAGTCGTATGTATTTTGTAAACTCCATCTTCTACTATTTAATTGAGGGGAAAAACTAGGATTTTAAAAATATTAAAATGAGACCTGAATTAAGTATTTAGCGTTGGCTTACCTGACAACGGTGTCCTGCTCCATCACGACCCTTAATAGATTTTGGGTCGTGACAACATGGTATCAGAGTACTAGGTTCACTTAGGTCTCACGAGTCATGAGTGAGTCTAGTAGAGTCTTGCGGATAGGTACAGAGACGTCTTACTTATCTTCGAGAGGCTACAGGACTGTTAGGAGCACTTCCCTTCTTGATTCCTCATCGTGCGATTCGATTCCTTTGAGGCATATGCCTTCATTCCCTTCCTATTCAGTCTTATGCGATGTGAAGCGCTGGTTATAAATCGGGAATTGAGGAATTTTAATGGTACTACAGATGTGGTGCGGGATGTTTCTCCCTGCATAATTGACTGGGCTATTGTCGTCGCCTTGTGGAAGGATATTCTGTCATTTCAGCTCAGTAGCTATACTTCTGAGAGCTTTGAGGCTATGCATAGGGTGCTATGATGCTCATGAGTTGTTATCACACAATATTGATGTGATGGTAGGATGCTTGCCTATGTGTCGGGGCAGTGAATGACTTGAAAGGAGGTTTACTCAGTGCATGAGTTAGAGATTCGGTATTTTTTGTACGACAGAGGAAAGGCAACTGAACTAAGAATGTTCAGACCTGGATTGATGGAGTAGCGGGACTCGATATTTTTTAGCGTGGTGGAATCTTCGCCTGTGATGTGGCGTCATCGTCCTTGATTGGTTATTATATGTTATGTTTGTCGGTGTTATGATTTCCTTCAATTCGCCTTGGGACAGAGTATTATAAATGGTGCCGAGAAAGCTGCTGTCAGAGGTCACAGTGTGTAGAGGTTCAGGATTGAATCGGCAATCCTGGTATTGATGGCTAGAGAAAGATGATTTCCGGAAAGGTTTAAAATTGGTAGCGATCTATCGGTTCAAGTGCTACAGAGATAGATTTTGATTTAAGGCAACAATTGGGCAGCGAAGGATGAGGAAGGACATGTGGGAGGTGCCTTGCGGTGGATAAACTTATAGAAGGCCAAGTGTGAGAAACAGGAGTCGGGTAGTTGCTTAAAGGAGTGAGTTTGACCAAAGTGGGAGAGTGTCAGAGTAGCATGTAGGTTCTATAATAGGATGGCTACATGCCTTGAGGAAAGTTTAGAGTGATTTGGGATTCATGGTGGACAGTGACTAGGTCTACGGGCTTAATTTGGAATATTGGCTGCTATATCGAGAAAGATTAGGTGTGACAGAAGGGAGCTGCTTGATATGAAGAAGGATACAACATGACTTTGGATTGGAATGTATTGTCGCACCTTTAGTTGATGTCCATGAAGAGTGAACGGACTTGTACAACTGGTGAACGAGCATGAGCTAAGGATGGTTTATTGGCTTCGTGGTTATTGTACTCGGTGCAGCATTGTTGGAGGATGTCGGCATGGAATTTCCACAGGTGGGTTATCTCCTGTGAGTAGGATTAGCGGTCGTGTGGTGTTGATGAAGCTTCTGCGAAGAATTCTACTGGCTACCCGGTAAGAGATTGAATATGTAAGTGTGGCTAGTAGTTCGGGGTGTTCATTAAAGGTTAATAGAAGGATTTCTAGGAATTTGGCGGGTTGATTTTGCTAGATCATGTCGATTAAGGAAGAATCTTGGTGGGTTCCAGGTATATGTAATAGTAGCTTGAAGCTAAGTAGGAGAGTCCCACCGCCTACAGTTGGATTGCATGGTCATCTATTTGCGAGATTTCTGGTTATCGGCATATTGGTGGGTTATTACAACTAAAGAAAGAGAACATCAGTGGTAGTTCGAGAAAAGGATTTGAGGAATGTGGGCTATATTTGGCCTTATCGACTCGTGTTCAGGCTTGGGGAAGACTCAGAGCCTATGCTTCGTGTGAAAGTGGTGGATAAGAAAAGAAATTCAGCCGGTTACTTCTTTGAGAGGGTGTTCATGTGCTAACAAGGCCTTGGAGTTTGATTATATTCAGGGGCAAGTCAGAATGGGTGACTCTCAACAACGGTCCTAATGGATTCAAAGGTTAAAGTGGGGTGCCTAAGGATTTCAAGTCCATAGTATAGTTGAATATCGAGCTTTTGCAGCGGATTATGATAAAGGAGCTTGGAGTGTTCTATGTTATCTTTGGTCTATGGGGTATCATGAGAGGAAGGAGAGCATGTAACTTTGGATTTATAGAAAAATCATCAGAATGGGTATATCAGTTGAAGACGCGATTACGAGAACAAGGAGGGTATGAAATGGTTTGTAGGTTTTGAGACAATGTGGTCTTGTGAAATAGGATCACTCAGGATGAGTGCGGATTGAGTTCGCCATGTTTTGAACGGAGCTATTATTATTCCTAAGGCAAGTCCAGGGTAAATTAGAAAGAGTCAGGTCGATTAGCAATGGTTGAATCGGCATAATGATGGCAATGATCAGCTCCTTCAGTGTATTGGGTTATTCTTGTGATTTATGACGGTACGTGCAAGGTTTGACGGTCAATGTAACTGATCTTATTTGGAGGCTTTCGAGTATTATGGCCTGTTATGTGCAGATGGATCCCAAAAGGGTTATGATAGTTTAGACCACTACTTGAGGTTGGTATTTTCTGCGGATTTGAGGATTCAGTCGCGTGATGCAATGGTTCTCTTGGAATGAGTTAAGTAAGAGGTTTCTATCTGAAGAAGTGTTTACCCTACTAGTAGTTTGGAAGTTAGGATGAAATTCTTGTACTCATGCGCATTGGCATGATTAAGTGCAGTGATCGGCATGGGATTTGGATGTTGAGGATCAAGGTTGCAGTTTGGTGTCGACAAGAATGTCAAGAGCTCGGATGAGCGGGAAAGGATTCATATGGTTATAGTAAGCTGGAATTGCCTTTAGCATCACCTGAGATCGGTGTCCTGTGTAAGAGTCTTTGAGTAGTGATTTCGGATTTTTGATTTGCTTTATAGCATTTGTGCGGTCAGTGGTATGGTTGTGGAGACTTGTTATCTGGTGTAGAAGGTTGTGGGAGCACGTCCCACGAGAAGATTGTATAAGTGTGACATGTAGTCACTTGATTGATCAAAGATTGGAATCAAGTATGGAGATTGCGGTACTATTATTCATGTGAGAATTTATGCTTGGAGGGCACTCGGTTCATTTGGTTGTGGACTGTGGAGGTTTATTCTGGATATGATGGTTGTTCTTGTGTGTTATGGGGAAAAGGGTTATTATGAACCCTTGAAAGGTTATTAGCCTAGTAGGGTGCGATCAGAATCGGCTTGAGGTCTGTGGATGGATTTAAATGTGAATATGGGCACTATGTCAGGCCGGATGTGTCCATTTCATCAGGAGTATTCGGACGTTGGATGTTATTTCATCGTCGGCTATTTCAGGTAATACTATATTGTGCCATGTGAGTTGTGAAACGGCTTGATAAACTTCCTATGTGTTGAGGTTCTGCATAGCGATAGTGTTATATGATCGGGATGGCTCTCGAGAATCAGATCATATATCGCACCTTAGTTGTGCTTGAGTTTTGTAGCGTATGGCGCTATCTGTCCTCCCAAGGATGGTATTATGTACTTAGCGTGCTTGTGGCAGATATTCGGGTATTTTGTAGTAATGAGCATTTTAGCTCAGTAACTAATTCCTTACAGGTTATTATGTATGAATCAGGTGGCATGCCGCCAAGGACATGTTGTTTGGATTGGGTTGCACGCTGTAACAGTGTGATGTTGAGTACAGTTCCCTATATCTATTCTTGTGTGTTTTGTTTCCCATTTTCTAAGGAAGGTTTATAACGCCATTTTGGTTGTCTAATTAGTTATGTGTGTTGAGTAGTTCTTTCCAGAGTTCGTTTTCCTTATGTATCACATTCAAGTTTGTAGCTTATTGGCACATTGTGGTATCACATGAGACTTTTGGCAGTGCCTGAGGTTGCTTATTGCCTGGGCAACTTATACTGGGTGAGACGAGATTTTTTGATCTGGGATCAGTGCGATCAGATTATATGAAGTATAGTAAAGAGCAAATACCATTATTTGGTTCATAATGGGGTGATGATTCTAGTCAAGAGAAGAGATTCAATGATTTGTTGACTCGGAAGTTGGTTATGAATTCCTTCACGCCTCTTCCGTCGTGGTGGTATTGCCAGAGTTGAAACAAGACTTATATATGTCATGAGGTGCATGGTGAGCATCAAATTCGGGGAATGTCGACTATTACAATCAGAGAATGTTATTATGGTCATGTGAATGTTGCGGTGCATGGTGTGAATTCAGCAAAAGTATGCAGTCACGTTCTGGTACATCGTGTAGTGATTGATACGGTATTCGTATGTTGGAAGCAAGCCTGGCAGAGAATTCTGGATGTTGGAACTGGGCTCTAAGGCTTATTTCCCTAAATAAACGAGACTATCCTTAGATTTGATCGAGCTAATGTGCTTCACTTAGTCGTGGTAGCACGGGTAGGTGCACGAGGTGTTAAACAATGATTTCGGACAACTCCAGCGCAGTTCTTAGCACGTTCGAGGACAAACGTATGTTTAAGTGGGAGAGAATGTAACGATCCGACCGGTCGTTTTGAGCCCTAGCGTGTCGTTCGGCGGTTTGAGGCCATGAGCAGCTTCACTTCAGGTATTATGACTTGTACGCGTGGTCGGGATTGAATTTCGGGAAGTTCGGATTTGAATTGGAAAGAAAATTCTCATTTCGAAAGCTTTAAGTTGGAAGAATTGACTAAGATTGGATTTTAGAGTAAACGGAATCAGAATTGGGATTTGAAGGTTCCAGCAGGTTCGTATGATGATTTCGGATTTGGGCGTATGTTCGGATCGGGTTTTGGATGCCCCGGGAGCGTTTCGGGACCTATTGTGGAAGTTAGCATTTTGGAAGAAATCCATAAATTTGGGTTGAAGTGCATTTCAATGTTATCTATGTCCGTTTGGAATTCCGAGTCTGAGATTAGCTTCGTATGGTGATTCTGTTATTGGGAGCGCGTCCAGAAGTGAATTTGGAGATCCGTAGGTCATTCGGAGTCGTTTGGCGAAAGTTAGAAATTTGAAGGTTTTTAAGAAGTTTAACCGGAAGTGGACTTTTGATATCGGGGTCGGAATTCAATTCCGAAAGTTAGAGTAGGTCTGTAATATCAAAGATGACTTGTGTGCAAAATTTTAGGCAAATCAGACGTGATTTGATAGGTTTCGGTATCGAATGTAGAAGTTTGAAATTCTAAAGTTCATTAACTTGGAATGGGGTGCGATTCATGAATTCGACATTGTTTTATATGATTTGATGGCTCGACTAAGTTCGTAATGTGTTTTGGGACGTGTTGGTATAATTGGTTACGGTCCCGAGGGCCCCAGGTGGTTAATGGATCAAATTTGGAATTTGTAGAAGGGCTGAAGCAGCTGAGCATCTGGTGTAACTGCACCTGCGTGAAGAGGACCGTAGGTGAGAGCCCGCAGGTGCAGAAAAATGGCTCGCATAAGCGGAAGGGGACATGCTGCTGAGAACTGCAGGAGCGGAAATAATTGTGCACCTGCAAAGGCGAATGTGTGAAGAGAGCAACGCAGGAGCAGACGCGCAGATGCGCCGCATAGAGCGCAGGTGCGAAAATGTTGGGCCGAGCTTGATCGGCACCTGCGATGGGATTTCCACAGGTGTGGAAGTCGGGGCTAGGCAGTGTCTTCTTTAAAATGAGGGTTTGGCTCTATCTCACATCATTTCGCTAATGGGAGCTTCTTGTGGAGCGCATTGAAGTGCCATCTTCATCAATCATAATAGGGTAAGTGCTTTCTTCACAATCTTGAGTTAAATACATGAGTTTATATGGATTTGAACATGGGAATTAGTAGAAATTGGGGCTTTGGTGGAAAAACCTAGAATCTTGTATATTTGGATTTTGACCACGAATTATGGACATGGAATTGAAAATAAATTATATATTTGAGTCCGTGATGTCATGGGCAAAGTTTATCTTCGAAAAATTCCGGAATCCGGGCACGTGGGCCCGAGGGCGATTTTATCGACTTTTCAAGCGGAACTGGGAATTGTTATAAATTGATTAATTATGAGTATTAGAGCATATTTTGATTGGGTTGCAACTTATTTGACTAGTTTTGGAGCGTTAGGCATCGATTTGAGTTAATTGAATGGCTTGGGAGCCGATTATGAAACTTCGCAGCGAGGTAAGTCTCATCTCTAACCTTGTAAGAGGGAATTAATCCCACAGGTGAATTAAATAAATGTTTGTACCTAATTGTGGGGAGCTACGTATGTACGAGGTGATGCGAGTCTGTATGTAGCTACTATTATGCTATTGTCCGGGTAGTTTAAGACCCGTATCATGCTATACTTGGAATGTTTTTGCCCTTATTTGCTAATATAATCACTTAGTAATGCTAGAAATTGATAAACAAATTGTATAAGGTTAAATTCACTTACTTGAAGGTTTGTATGAGATACTTGACTGTAAATGAGAAACTTGTGTTTTCTTGAAAATAATTGTTATTTGTGGATCGGGCCGAGCGTCTCGATAGTAAATAGATGCATCTATGGTTCGCGCCATTCGACTCTCTAGCAGTGCACAATTTAAATATTTGTTGGATCGGGCCGTAAGACCTCGGCATGATTTGCGCATGAATTAATTGATTATTTGAAATTATTGACAATTGATATGGCCTCATTTGGCCGGAGATATAAATTGTTAAAAGATGAAAAAACAAATTAGAAATCCCCTATTAACAAGAAAATTATTTACCTACCTCATGTTATTGTGTTTACCATTGCCTCATAAAATCCATAATTTATCATATCCCATAGTAAGTGTCTGAGTCGATCCCTCGTCACTATTTCTTCGAGGTTAGGCCGGATACTTACTGGGTACGCGTTGATTTACGTACTCATGCTACACTTACTGTATATTTTTGTGCAGGTACACATATGTTTAGCGGCCTTGCGGGCATAGAGGCACAATTATGGCGGGGACTTAGGTGAGCTTTATTGTATACGACGATCCGCAGCCAAAATAGTCTCTTTGAGAGTACTTACATTTTTCCTATCAAATTTGTATTCCGGACAGCTGTTATATTTTATTTTACATTCCTAGTTAATGCTCATGCACTTGTGACACCGGGTTTTGGGATGATTATTGGTTGCATTGTATTCAAATTTTTAAAGATATTATTATGTATTTTGTAAACTCCGTCTTCTACTATTTAATTGAGGGGAAAAACTAGGATTTCAAAAATATTAAAATGAGACCTGCATTAAGTATTTAGCGTTGGCTTGCCTGACAGCGGTGTCCTGTTGGGACCCTTAATGGATTTTGGGTCGTGACAGTGCTAGGGTAATTGAGCTTTAATGCATGTTAGAAACCATGTCTAGGCTATATGCTTACCCTGTTGGGACCCACTGAGGTCATTTCTGTTGTTCAGTTATTTGCTTGTATTAAAATTACATACTCAGTCATACACATTCATTTGCATATCATATCTCATTCTCTGTTACCATTTATTGACACATCACATCATCATCTTTGGGAAGATTTTCATGACATTGTGAGCCTGAAAGACTGGAGAGATTGATGACTGAGTGAGGCCGAGGGCCTAATTATGAGGATATTGATGGGAATGGGCTACACACTGCAACATGTATTATTGCTTCATGATGGGATCGGGCTGCATGTCACAACATATATTATTAATTAATGCCATGATTGGGTTATTATAGCACTTGGGCTGGATCTGCCCCTCTGGAGTCTGCACACCCACAGTGAGCGCAAGTACCTACTAAGTGCGAGTATCGAGTGCCGAGTGATTGGGAGGACTGAGTGACTGTGAGGACTGAGTGAATTGATACTCTGAGAGTATGCATATGGTTTTACCACTGAGTTACATTGTATTCGACATGCACACTTGACATACAAGCATATTGATGCATTTTCCCTCATGTTGTATGGTATTGCATCATTCATGACTTCACATACACGTTGACATGTAGGCATAAAGATGTATTTTCCTCTTGCTATTTGAAAATAAAACATTTACCTCTTGAAAACTCTAGGAAAAATCATAGTTTTACAAACTTACTCATATTTTGGTGATTTCGGTAAAAGATTTGGATTTTCACTGATATACATGAAAAACATGCCTATTCTCCGGAACTGTGAACGAGCCGAGCATTATATCTTTGAGTTACTTCTTTTATCACTTTTATTATGTTGTTATTAACTATTGTTGGCTATTGGTGTTGGACTCCGACCTTTGTTTCTGATTGTCAATACTTTCAACCTAAGGTTAGATTTATTACTTATTGAGTACATGGGGTCGGTTGTACTCATACTACACTTCTACACCTTATGTTAAGATGTTAGATGTTGATGTTGTTGTGTACGACGAGAGATGGATTTGAAGATGTACATGCGTTCCGGTCATAACTGCCTCTTGATCTTGGTAGCTTTAGAATTTTAATCTGTTCATGTATATTTCAAACTGATGATGTACTTTATTTCATACCAGCTTTGTAAATTCTAAATCTTAGAAGCTCGTGATTTGTACTACGAGTCCTTGGGAAATGTATAAAGGTTCAGTTATTTTATCTTTCATTTGACTCAATAAATCTCATTAAATTGGATAGTTGTTAATTGGCTTACCTAGTGGGTCGGGTTAGATGCCATCACGACTAGCAGGATTTTGGGTCGTGATAAGTTGGTATCAGAGCTCTAGGTTCATAGGTTCTACGAGTCATGAGCAATTGTCTAGTAGAGCTTTGTGGATCGGTATGATAACATACATACCTATCTTTGAGAGGCTACAGGGCATTTAGGATACACTTTCCATCTTTCTTTCTTTATCGTGCGGCATTGATTCAGCGTGAAGCATAACTTTTTGAATTCCTTCAACGCACTCATATGTGCATGTGAGTGCTCGGTATCAGTTGTTCATCGACGACTTGTGATTTCATGGATGAGGTGTGAGATGTGATTTCGGTGTGCTGATGATGGGCCAGTCTGGAGGACTGGAGGCCGAGTTTTGATTGTAGCTTCAGAATGGGGATTTCGGTTGTGTGAGCACGTGCATTTGGACTTATAAGTCTGGTAGTATCCCTGTTATTGGAATTTGTGGCTCGATGAGTGGTTGGATGGCTATATGATAAGTATAATGTGACTGCAGGATGTGTCCAGATGGTTTGAATATGACAAGAAGTGTTTGCTTGAGATATATAAAGGAATATTGGGTGCTTGATTTATGTCTTGATGTGACGTATAGTCTCGAGTTATGAGTGTATTGAAGGATCTTTCATGTTGCTTAATTGTGGAACGAAATAGATTTTCATGTCTTGTTGATGAGTTCAGACTCGGCAAGATTAAGGGATTGCGTATTAGTTGTGATTGTGAAATGGTATAAAGAGATGTCAGTTTGAGACTAAGCAGGTAGGTTATCAGATTTTCATGTCCCGTTGATGAGTTCAGACATGGGAAGATTAAGGGACATCGTATTAGTTGTGGATGTGAAAGGGTATAGAGAGATGTCAGTTTGAGACTAAGCAAGTAGGTTATCACATGTGGGGTAACCTACGAATGTGTGATCCTTATGATGTTGTGTGGAGGCTTTATTTCCTATCAGTGGGTTATATCTGTACGATTTGAGTTTGGATCGGTTGTAATAGTTGACCTGGCCGTCACAAGGATGAATGCGAGCTTAGCAGATGATTTGAAGTATTATATGGTTTGGGTTACATGAGTTTATGGAGGATTGAGTTGAATTTCAGTGTGGGATCATGTTAGTAATAGAGTATGGGTATTTGAGTCATCGAGTGTTTTGTTCTATGGCTTTGAGCCAAGTGGGGGAGTCTACTATTGACGCTTTAGACATGGTTACATGTTGTATTGGTTTCGGTTTGAAGCATACTTATGGATCAGTTATGACTTGTAGAGACTAGTTTTGAGGATGACTTAAGCAAGGAAATTTCTGGATGCGTGGTGCACTACACATGAAAGATATATAGTAATCTTAGAATGATTCGGGTTTGTGATTTGTGGTAGATGTGACGTACTAAGGAAAGAGATTCACTCGGTTGCTTAGAGGTGTAGATTACTTCTTTGGGATGTTGTTGTGCTATCTTATCATAGGTCGTTCGGCCCGTTTGGGCGGTGCAATTGATATTTGAGCAGAGTGGATGACTCTCGAGGAGGTTTTAAGAGTTTAAGATTTATATGTGGAAATTGAGAATTTTTTCGGATTTGTGTATGGCTAGAACCTGAGATTTGCATCGGATGTGTCAAGACTCGTGGTATTTCTGTATCACTATGGATTCTACATTTCAGTATCATAAAGGTAAAAGGAACAACTTAAAAATTCACATAAGACCTCTTCAGAGTGGGTGTCTTGGTTGTGGTACTTTTGGGTGCTTAAGAGGGAATACAATAGCTTATGGGCCGTAGGGCGGCGTGGTTTTATTCTAGGATCTCGTGGGGTGAATTTTGGTTGAGGATCATGGTATTATGCCGAGGAGAAGTATCAACTTGAAGGCAATTCGAAGAAACCCGGAGAAATAAGGCAGCTTGATAGTAGGTTAGATCAGCACAGTAATGGATATGATCGATTCTTTGGGTACTTATGATGTGGTGAGTCTCTACAGGTATTTTGTGGCTATACTCTTGGGTTTGGTGACCCACTGGAGTTAGAGAGATTCAGTTCTGATGGCTTGATTATGTGCAAATTAGTTTCAAAGAGTTCTCGATGGTTTCTACCATAGTTTGAGATGGATATTTCCTACTGACGTGAGGAGCATATTGCGTATTGTGATTTTCTCCTGGATGAGATCAAATGGAAGGTTCCTGGCTAATTGAGTTTGTAGTTTGCTTGTGACTCAAGGTTGATTATGAGATTCTCGTACTTTTCATATGATGGCATGATAGATGCGGTGTGTTGTGTGGGATTGAGATTTGCATGGGCAAGGTCGCAGTTCAGTTGCGGAAGGAAGATCATGAGTTTATGCAGCATAAACAATTCGAATGTTGGCACTAATTGGTATTACCTAAGTAGAGTGCACATTCAAAAGGCGCACTGTATTTTGACTTACGAATGCTTCATTGGTATTGCGGTACTCGCCTGGTTGATCGACTGCTGATATTCAAATTTTGCTATGCGGCACGGAAGAATTATAGAAGTATTCCTCATAGGATGATTGTGTATGAGAGATGTGTTAGACATTCAGGTGGTGGAGTTGGGATCAGATATGGTGATTCGTGCTTTGTATGGATTTGGAGACTAGGAGTTCTCAGAAGGAGGTTGTTTCATAGTTGTGGACTGTGAAGATGTGGCCAAAACTAGCCAGATGATAGTATGTGTTATGGTTAGGTCATTGCGTACTTTTGGAGGGTTATTTATCTATTTGTGGATGACCAGGGTTAATTTGGGGGCCCATTGGTAGGCCTAATAAGGATATGTATCCTACACCGGGTCGGATTTGTTGACTCAGAACTATTAGTGTCAAGGGGTTGTGAATTGTTGGACATATGCACACATGGTGTGGTTCTGTTTGGGCCTTATAGTGGACTTCGTGTGATTTGGTGATTGGGTGTGTAATGGTTTATTGTGCCTTGGTTATGGTCCTTTTGGGTTGGGGTATTGTGTTATTTTCTTCACCGTGGTTATATTCATGCACTTTATGTACTTGATGTCAAATTGCATGTGGTTGTTGATTTGGAGCATGGTGGCTTGAGATATTTCATATGGACCAGTGTTTGGATAGGGTCACGCATTGCAACGGAGTTATGTTGAGATATGATCCTTTGTGATTGGTTCGTGTGTCTTGGTTCTACTATGTATGATGGGCTCATAGGATTACGGTTGTACTTGTTGAGTTTGCGGGACGGTTTTCTCATTTGAGTCATTTTTCATTTTTGGGTGCATTGAGTTATTATGTATTGGTGCACGGATTGCACGGTTTGTGGCTCTACGTTATATTGGTATTGCGTGCCACGAGAATGGTTGTGTTTTATGAGATGAGGTTATTGGACCTAGAATGGGTACTTTCGAATTTGATTACGGTATGTTTGGAAGAATAATATCGGAAGTCGGCTTAGGATTTGTCTTTGATTCTTGTCGGACGAGAGAGGTCTCCATGACTTGTTGATCTGATAAGTGGTTATGATTTTCTGCATGTTTCTTTCATCATTGGCAGTGTACAAAGGTTCAGAACAAGATTTTGGTTGATATAAGGTTTTTATCGGTGTCGGGTTGGTTATCGAGCAGCTATTGCGGTCAGAAGTTATTGCTATGAGTATTTGAGTTATGTGGTATATCATGTGATTGTGTCTTGGGTTATGGTTGTGGTTTGGTGCTGCTTGTTAAGACTTATACGGTGTGTAGATGCGAGATTCGGGTCTTGTAGGAAATTTCGGGCGTTGCAAATTAGATTCTAAGGTTAATGGGCTAAGGTTGAATTAAGGATCTTCAGTTAGGCCATGTCGTTAGGCTTATATGCATTAGGGTGATGCGGGGTCACCCTTGGGTATGTGCACGGTAAGGATACACGGTGATTGGATGGCTTTGGAATGACTCTGGGCACGTTCGAGGACGAACGTATATTTAAGCGGGGGAGAATGTAATGACCCGACCGGTCATTTTGAGCATTTGCACTTCGCTCGGTGGTTTTAGGGGATGAGTATCTCCGTATGATGTATTACGACTTATGTGTATCATTGTTGAAGCTTTAAGTTGGAAGAGTTGACCAAGTTTGACTTTTGTGAATTTGACCCCGGAACGGAGTTTTGATGGTTCCGTTAGGTCCGGATGTTGATTTTGAACTTGGGCGTATGGCCGTATTTGCATCTGGATATTGATAAAAGGTTTCAGCGCTAATTGGCGAAAGTTCATAAGTTTGACCGAGAGTTGACTTTTAGGATATCCGATTCGGATTGTGGTTCCGAGAATTGGAATAGCTTCGTTATGTCATTTGGGACTTGTGTGCAAAATTTGAGTTCATTCCGGAATGATTTGATATGTTTCGGCGCGAGTTATAAAAGTTGAAAGTTCGTTTGAGTCTGAATTGATGTGCGATTCGTTGTTTCGATGTTGTTATGTGTGATTTGAGGCCTCGAGTAGGTCTGTGTTATGTTAGAGACTTGTTGTAATGTTCGGACGGGGTCCCGAGGGGCTCGGGCGTGATTCGGGATATTTTTGGACCCTTTATATTCATAATTGCACTGCAAGTTCTGCTGATGTCTGGTGCACAAATTGTACACCGCGATAGCAGATTAGGAGATGCTATCTCGTAAAGGGAAAAATGTAGCTCGTCTGTTTAATATTCGTGGTCGCGATTGGGCCGAGCGCGAGTGCCGAGTGATTGGGAGGACTGAGTGGCTTTGAGGACTGAGTGATTGTGAGGGTTGAGTGATTGTAAGGACTGAGTGACTGGGAGGACTGAGTGAATTGATACTCAGAGAGTATGCATATGGTTTTATCACTATGTTGCATTGCATTCGACTTGCACTCTTGACATACAGGCATAGAGATGCATTTTCTCTCATGTTGTACGGTATTGCATCATTCATGACTTCACATACACATTGACATGTAGGCATAGAGATGTATTTTTCCTCATGGTATTTGAAAACGAAACATTTACCTGTTGAAGGATTTGGGAAAAATCACAGTTTTACAAACTTACTCATATTTTGGTGATTTCGTTGAACGATTTGGGTTTTTACTGATATACTTTAAAAACATGCCTATTCTCCTGAACTATGAACGAGCTGAGCATTATATCTCTGAGTTACTTCTTTTATCACTTTTATTATGTTGTTATGAACTGTTGTTGTCTATTGGTGTTGGACTCTGACCTTTGTTCCAGCTCGTCACTACTTTAGACCTAATGTTAGGTTTGTTACTTATTGAGTACATGGGGTCGGTTGTACTCATACTATATTTTTGTACCTTGCGTGCAGATGTTGGATGCTAATGTTGCTATACACGGCGGGAACTGGATTTGAAGATGTACCTGCGTTCCGGTCATAGCTGCCTCCTCATCTTTGTAGCTTTAGAATTTTAATCTGTCCATGTATATTTCAAACAAATGATGTACTTTATTTCATACCAGCTTTGTAAATTCTATATCTTAAAAGCTCATGATTTATACTACCAGTCTTTGAGAAATGTATAAAGGTTCAGTTATTTTATCATTCATTTGTCTCAATAAATCTCATTAAATTAGATAGTTGTTAATTGGCTTACCTAGCGGGTTGGGTTAGGTGCCATCACGACTACTTTGATTTTTGGGTTAGGTGCCATCACGACTAGTTGGATTTTGGGTCGTGACAATAGCAGAATTCCTCCAGGATTTTACAAAGCCTTTGAAATTTGAGTTTCAGCAATTAACTGGAATTTTCCACAAAAACAGAATATTTGTGAGTTGTAGAAGAGAAAGAGATGGGGAGTTTCAGATGATTTAGTTTTGGAGATGATATGGGTATTTATAATACATGTAGGAGTCTATTGGAATTAACAGACTCATCTTTTCATAATAGGCACATTTTAAAACCAATAGTCACCTTTTTGAATTTAAAAAAGAAAACTATTAAAATCATTTTCTGAAATGTAATTTAAAAATATTTTAAATTAATTAGTAAAATAATATGTGAGTAAAAATTAATTCCGGATTACTTAATAGGCCCAAAGCCCAAATGTCCAATTTGACTATTAATAATATAGTCAAATTTTCAATTTCTCTCCAAAACATACTTTAAAATATTCAAACTATATAAGACAAAGAAGTGCTTTTAAACACTTCTTCCTTTCTGTCTTTTCCTAATAAGGGACAAAACAACCTCTTCCCAAATGCTCCAATCAAACACTGATTAATCTAACAATCCCCCACTTAGTTAGTGATTGATGCTGTTTATAAGATTCGTGCATATAATAGTTATCTTTCGATTTAAACCCGCTACTTGTATAAACTATTCAAGACCTTGTCGAAATTGATGGTTAGAATAAGTTCTATTAAACCACAATTCCTATATGAAAAGACGAAAAAGCTTTATGCACATAAATCGTACCAACTCGACAACTTGTTCACCGTGAGTTTTAGCACCCGATTATGGCCTTGTGCTACTTCCTGAATTCTTAAACACTTATCAAGTTTTGTATCCCAAACTTTTATTGAAGCGGCACCACTTTTTGTGTTTACATAGGTGAAGATTTAACCAAGTCCCTAACACAGAGTATTAAGAGTATGTTTACATAGAGTATTTTTATACTCACCCTCATTTTCTAGGTACTAATTTCCAGTACCTGCTATCCGTCATATCTATAACTTGTTATTATTTTTTAAACCTTTAATATGTCAAAGAATAAGAAAGGTAAGGTTCCCGTTACTAGTAACAAATTTAAATTACCTTAGACCCATAGCACTTGTTGTGCTTATTGTCATATCCCTCGAGAGTCCTTTAGTAAATGGGTCAACAAGTGTCAGGACCCAAAACCACAACCCATCGTGATGGCGCCTAGCACACCGACTAGGCAAGTTGAAACATGATAACGAAGGCAACATAATAATAAAATTCATAGAAATAGCATAAACTCGAGGTCTCAATACAATAAAATTTGCTAATACAATGTAAATCCCCCAGAAACTGATAAGTACGAAGTCATGAGCTACTACAATGGAATACAACTCTGAAACTGAACAATAAATACATTGTATGAACTATAACAATGGTATGAAAGGAAAAAGATAAGTCAGACTGCGACCAAGGATGCAACTTTACCTCGCCTCTAACAGATAGTCTGAAAAACAACCTACTGCCAAATATGGTCACACGCACAACAAAACAATCCACCCGGCGTGGTCACATGCCTCTAGTCCAAACATACCTTATATGGGCCAGACCTGGTTCAACAGGCCATAGAGAAAGTAAAGCTTATCCGGGAGCGACTGTTGACAGCTCAGAGTCGTCAGAAGTCATATTCTGACGTGCGGCGACGAGACTTAGAGTTCAGGATTAATGACTGGGTATTCTTAAAGGTATCACCTATGAAGGGCGTGATGAGGTTTGGCAAGAAAGGCAAGCTTAGCCCACGGTATATTGGGCCTTATAGGATCATTCGGAGAGTGGGCCAAGTAGCTTATGAGTTAGAGTTGCCCTCAGAATTGGAGTCTGTCCATCCGGTTTTTCACGTATCTATGCTACGGAAGTGCATTGGCGATCCTACCCGAGTGGTGCCCACGGATGATGTACAGATTACAGAGGACTTGTCATACGAGGAAATTCCAGTTGCCATCCTAGACCGACAAATCCGCAATCTACGAAATAAGGAGGTAGCTTCCGTAAAGGTTTTATGGAGGAGCAAGAATGTAGAAGAGATGACGTGGGAATCGGAGGAAGAAATGAAGTCTAAATACCCCCACCTATTTCAAACTGAAGATATGGTTCGAGATGGGACGCTACAACATAGCTCTATGTAGGCTAGCAGGTCATCAGGTAAGCTTTTATTTTTCACTTTCAATATTTATGATTTACGGTCGGTGAGGCAAATTGCTGCTATTTATAAAGATTGGCCATATGTGGCATGCATAGTATGTTTCTGGCTACGTGCAGGTTGGTTTTAACCTAGTGTACGAAGGATACTTTGGCAAAATTTTCCAAAGTCTCTAAGAGTAAACATTCGAGGACGAATGTTCCCAAGGGGGGAGTGATGTTACACCCTATATTTTCGTACGTAAAAATGCGTCGTAAGCAAACTAATGTAGGACCAAAAATGAGATAATATTTAAAAGTATATAAAGTAAGTTAATCATGTTACCTCTGAGGTTACAAATATTGAAGATCATGAACAACAAGTACAAAGAGGGTTGGACAGTTCAGAAGCTAAAGCAATTAAATAAAACAATGTTTCGTCGAAAGTCGACAAGTTGGGAATGTTATAACATGTACCTTTGGGGTGAGACTAGGGTGATTAACATGATAAGGAGATTATGTTATGATTTATATTAGTCGTATGACATCCGTGTGTTATGTTTTAATGTCAAGCGAGTTGTGGAACAAAAGTCGATGAAAGTCATCACAAGTTACACTCATAAGTTTTACTGAAATTTTGGGTCAAATGTAACTGCGATTTTCTCCCAATATACTTAGAGTTATGGGGTGTTCCACCCATCAAATTAAATATCTATGAGTCTATTTTTCATCGCATTAAACCGTTTGTCAATACGACATTAGAGTAGAAAGATATGGGCATTTTTGTGATACTGCGCAAGCTGCTAGGTGACAAGTAGGTGTGTCACCTACTTGCTTAAATGAAAGCCCAAAAATGGGACATTTCGGGTCGTCCAAAGAGGCCTTTTAAGGGCCTATTTGCTTCATATATTAGACTTAAAATAGATCATAATAACCAGACATAAGCTCTGCAAAGAATCCTCCCAAACATTTCCCACAAACCCTAATTGATTTTCTCTCCCTTTCAAGTTCCAATTGGAGGTAAAACCTAGAGTTTGAAGAACCAAGATAAGAGCTGAGTTATCCAACAAATAAGGTGAGTTTACTTCTCTCTTTCATCCAATTTTTCTTCTGTAAATTCATGGTAAGTCGTTCTATACTTGTAAGAACTCACGGGACGGTGATCGGAAGCCGTGAGTTCGAGTTATTCACTTGTAGCGGACTGTTTTGTGGACTGTTTTGTGTTGCTGTTGGGCTGCGTGTTTTACTACTATTTTGTGGAGTTTTGGAGGAGGAAGGGGGTTTATAAACACCATATAAATGTAGGGTGGTTGGCTGGTCGTTCGTCATAACATTTTCGGGTCGTTTGACACTACTACGGTGGTCGTTTTGTGTACGAAGAGATTGGGGTGTGTTGGGCTGTTTTGTAGTATTTGATGGTGTATATAGGGCTGGAAAATGATGTATATATGTTGTTATTGTTCTGTTCTTGTATTGTTGGTGTTATCTTGAATTTGGAGGAAGTAAGGATTATAGGGGAGATGCTGCCCGTTTTAATACAAAATAAGTTTGTCGTTCGTTGTGCGATAGTTGTACCTTTCGTAACTTAACGATAGTATTATTATCGTTCTTGTAGATTAAGGTGCAAAGAGGTGAGTTCAACTTGGTGATTAGAAAGATTGTGATAAGGTATGTTAAGGCTAAGCCTTCCTTCATTTTGGCATGATCTCGTAGCTACATGTGTTAGTAATGAGACAAAAAGAGAAGTTCATATTCATGAATTTATTCACACTATTCTAGTCTCATAAGTTACAATATTATTCCTTATCGAGATTCTATATTAAATTTAGTATTGTCTTCTTCCAGTCAAGAGAGCAACAAGCCTATATATATAGTATTACAGTATTTTCATTACCATCGAGCTATAATCGATGGGCAGGCCCCTATTGGGCAACCTCTGATCAGATGGAAAGTTATATACCGAGCCTACTGTGGCCGAGCGCCTATGAGCGAGCCCAGCATGGTCGAGATACATAGCCTAGTATGGCCGAGCGCCTATGAGCGAGCCTACTATGGCACAGCAGTTATATATACCGAGCCTTATAAGGCCGTACAATTATTTTACTTACTACATTGAAGGAGTTGAGTCAGTATCAGCAGGTAAGTATATCTCCAGATCATCTTTGACTCCCAGTTACTTCCAGTTATTATATTATCAGTTCAGTTTCGATTTTCAGTTATGTTATTGCCTTACATACTCGGTACATTATTTCGTACTGACGTCCCTTTTTCGGGGACGCTGCATTTCATGCATGCAGGTTCAGATAGACAGACGAGTAGATCTCCTCAGTAGGTGTTTCCCGAGTTCAGCCTGATCGGTAAGCTCCACGCCTTTCGGAGTTGCCAGGTCTAGAGTGTTGTGTACATCTTATGTATATCTGTATATATGTTATGGGTAGGTCGGGGCCCTGTTCCGATCATAGTACATCTATCAGTAGAGGCTTGTAGACATATCCTGTTGGTTAGTACAGTATGTTGGGTTTGTAGGCCTGGTATGTATAATTTGGTGGTTTGTCAGCTGTAGTAGCTATGACGGCCTTTTCAACCTAGCTTTATATTGATGTTTAGTTAGCGCTAGTTTCCATTCAGTTTTATATTTTGCTTCGCAAATTGTCTTGCAAGGTGGCCCCATGGCCAAAGTATGACATTATGTGTTCAGAGTCCCTTAGTCACAATTTGGTACGCCAGGTTAGGTGAGGCACCGGGTGCTTGTCTCGCTCCTAGGTTCGGGGCGTGACAAAAACGCAAAAACAATGAGGAACAATCATGGTGAGGTGGTGACTATGGTTCTTTATACGCGAACACGATCCACTGCACGCATTGGCGAAGCACAAATTCCTCAACTTCCGCGATCGCGTCCCTCTCTTTGTGAACGTGAAGAGAAAAAAACTCCAACAGTCCTCAAAGATTCTTTGCAATCATGGACCTATCCTCATGCTCGCGAAGAAGGAAACCAGAACACAGAAAATTAGCAGTCTTCTAAGTCCAAATTCCAATCCGTTAACCATCCGAAATCCCCCCGAAGCCCTCGGGACCTCAATCAAACATACCAACAATTACTAAAACACGATATGAACTAAGTCGAGGCCTCAAATCACATCAAACAATATCAAAAACATGAATCGCACCTCAATTCAAGCCTATTGAAACTAATGAATTTTCAACTTCTACAATCGATGCCAAAACCTATCAAACCAAGTCTATTTGACCTCAAATTTTGCACACAAATCATAAATGACACAACAAACCTATTCCAACTTCTGGAATAAAAATGTGAGCCCAGTAACTACAAAGTCAACTCTCGGTCAAACTTCTCAACTCTCCAAACTTCAATTTTTCCAACTTTCGCAAATTCAAGCCATAATCACCTACGAGCCTCACAATCAATATCCGGTCATACTCCTAAGTCCAAAATTACCATATGGAGCTATCGAAACTATCAAAACTCCATTCCGGAGTCATTTACACATATGTCAACATCCGGTCAACTCTTTCAACTTAGGCTTCCTACCTTGAGACTAAGTGTTTCAATTTATTCCGAAACATCCCCGGAACCCAACCAACCACCCCATCGAGTCACATAATAATAAATGAGCATAAAATAAGCAATAACGGAATGGGGCTACAATACGCAAAATGACCATCTGGGTTGTTACATTCTCCCCCTCTTAAACAAATGTTCGTCCTTGAACAGATCTAAAATCATACCGGGAGTCTCAAATAGGTGTGGATATCTGCTCCACATCTCCCACTCCGTCTCCCAAGTAGCCTCCTCGACTAGCTGCCCTCTTCACTGCACCTTCACTGAAGCTATATTCTTTGACCTCAACTTTCGAACCTGCCGATCCAAAATAGCCACTGGCTGCACATCATAAGTCAAATCCCAATATAGCTAAACCGTGCTGAAGTCCAAAAATTGAGACGGATCGCCGAAATACTTCCAGAGCATGGAAATATGAAACACTAGATGAACACTAGATAGCCTAGGTGGCAATTCAAGCTTATAAGCCACCTCTCCAATTCTCTCAAGTACCTCAAAAGGGCCAATATACCGAGGGCTTAACTTTCCCTTCTTCCCGACCATTATAACACCATTCATGGGCGAAACACTGAGTAATACCTTCTCCCCCACCATGTAGGCAACATCACGAACCTTCCGATCGGCGTAACTCTTCTGTCTAGACCATGCCATACGAAGCCAATCCTGAATCAACTTAACCTTGTCCAAAGCATCCCGAACCAGATCAGTACCCAATAGCCTATCCTTACCTAGCTCAAGCCAACCAACTAGAGACTGGGCTTAAGGTTCTTAATTCTGAAACGGCCTAACATGAAAACCAGTCTCTCATGCATTTATTGCTTAAGTGTGGAGGCTAACTTGAGCCCTTAACTGCCATATTTGAAGTCCAATATGTATGTTGTTTGTCACCTAGTTTTGCATTTTTGAGTAGCCTATCTAGAACCATCCAAATAGAGGTCCAAAACCTCCTGGACCATAGGTATGGGACAGGCAGTGCACGCGTAGGGTACGGCTTAGAATTGAATTAGAGCGCTCTTATATGGACCTGATTTCTATGTGACTATGCATTAAAACATACAAGAGGTTTCAAAGGCTAGGCGCTGCTTATGTCCAAATTATACGATTGTTTTATGCTGATTTGAGATTGCAGATTTCCAGTTATTTAACCTATAGATGTTGTGTCTAGATGTGAATCACTAAGTGACAATGAAATCTATTGGAGGAAAGCCCAGAATTATTCATGCTTTCTAACAATAGCATGTGTGAAACAAATGTTTGAGCGATTTAACATTAACAAATTATGGCGAGTAATTATATCCTATAGGCAGGATCTCTATTGTTCAGCACTTAGAGCTGATTTTATCGTCATACCTTAATCCTATAGGCATATTTTCTAGGTGACAGTGGCAAATGGAATAGTCAGAATACTGTAGGCATGATTTCTAGTGAATGCTGATGCGAATTGAAATCAATGACATTTATTCCTATAGGCAAGTTTTCTAGTAGCACGTAGCAGTAAGCATAATTGCAGCACTTTGAATTCATGTTTGCTAGCAGACTGTGTGTATGTGTGTGTTTCCCCTAATAGCATGATTTCTATAGTGCACATAGTGGAATAGCATATATATATATATATATATATATATATATATATATATATATATATATAATAAGTAAATCATTGAGTCCAATAGGCATATTATCTAGCCATTTGGTATGCAAATATTAGAAATCTACCCATTCCCCACTTTACTAACACCCCAATCGTTTATACAAAGTTATTACATGCCCATTAATGAGTAAGATATAAATGTTATACAAATAATGACAATAGGACCATAGCAGGCCCAAATAAAATATCCAGCACTGTCGGGGCCTTCAGCAGTTCTCACACATAATACCCAGACTTCTAACAAGGAGCCGTATTCATCAACACAACCCCAGAATCCATAGAGGAGCCCAAAATCAATTCATATAACCATATTGCCAAGTATTGCATCATTTAAACAAACCGACTTAGATGTACAACAGATAATAGGAAGAAAAGGGTTGAATGGGGGTAGTTTAAGTTTCATGGAATGACTAAAGACCCAAATCCTAGTGTATCAGAGTCCACAAGGGCCTCAAATAGACCCCTAGCAGTGCTCACACTAGGAGGTCAGCAGTAAAGCCTATGTAGTCTTGGCTTTCAGCCGGCTAAGAATAAGAAGTTTAGAATAGCATAAGTAGCAAATGAGGAGAATGGACAATGGCTGAGGGACAGAACTGGGGGTACACTTATAACCTAAAGTAGACATAGCCAAGTTCATCATACAGAGAAACTAATCAAGAAGGCCAGTAGGTTCAGCAGGATTTCCATACATAGCAAAGTATCACATAAATAGCCACATTTTGAAAGAGTTGGGGAAGAACCAGGTTTGCATGGCTATACAGAGATTATCATGTACAAATGCATGATACTAAACCAGTTGAGACCTAAAAGGTCCAAATTAAGCTAAGTATGCATCCTAGTATAATAAGATAGACATATTAACTCTCATCAGGAAACGGGACTGCATTGAGGCATGATAGGGAGAACACATTATGACAAAACCACATGTGGGAAGGGTCAGGGGAGAAACAAGTTTGCAGTCACAGATGCACAATACAAACAAGTTAAAACCTAAGAGATTATGCTAAACATACATCCTAGTGTCATGCTAATCAGTTTTTAGGGATGATGGGGATGCACATTGTGACAAGCCAAATAATCACTAAAAGAACATGATATCAGATGAACCATAGACATGCTGGGGAACATATTAGCACAGAAGCAAGATCATAGAGAATGGTCTTAATACAAATTGAAACACATGCAAGACAAACATTGCAGAGATTCAGAGCAGTGTGAGATAGCAAGTTCTTACCAAATAGCACATGTAGGGATTCTAGGATTGACACAATAGACTAATTAACTAAAGAAGATCTAAGTTATGCCATAAAACAAAATGGTCCAAACAAGGCAGGGAAAATAAGTTGAGGTAACTGTTAAGATCTCAGTCAATCACTAATATGGTATGGGGATCATGCTGAGTGACACAATAGTAGGGGGATATGTCATAATTAACACACGAAGTTATAGCACAAGTGTGAAGCATTCATTATAGAGATTAAGGACAAAGCAAATAAGCATGTTTTAGGGAACATTCAGGCACCAATACACTGGCTAAACGAACTTAAGAGGGTCATATTATCCAAGTTAGACTTAGGCAAATCTCAGAACTAACAGCATTAGAAGGAAGTTAAATGCTAAAGAGACTTAAAACAAAATTGAATTAACAGAATCGTGCACAAAAGTAATCCAGAAAACATATTAAGCCATGGATTTCAGATGTAAGAACACATGTAAATCAAATACACATAGGGATGAAATTGCAAAAGTCAAGTGGCTTACCAGTTAAATGGACAACAATAAAGAACAAAAGATCCACAAGAACCCAGAAACCTCGATGCGTCAAAGTTTCCAAGAGCTTCGAAACAACCCCGGGCAATGCTCGCACCAAGAGAAAGTTCAAACAGTAGACTGTCAGTGGCCTTGGCTCTCAGTAGGACAACACAAAACATAGAACAAGATAATGAAGGAATTAACCGAGCAAAGCTTCAAATTTTAGTGAGGTTATCTCGATTCGGTCTATTTTTCAAAGGGGAATGAGGAGGGGTTTATATAGTGACAGAAATCTAATAAGTAAACAAGGAAAACTATAAACTCAAACATAAATAAGGAAGTATTAACATGCAGAATCAATAAAAATCGGATTAGGGAAAAAATAGATAAACCCTAATTGATAGAAATCAAAGATTGGACGGAAATCTTGGCTAATCGGATCCATATAGCCATGGTCTTGATGTATATGGACTAGATATTGTCCAGATTCAAATGGTTGAAGTGAATGGGCAGAATCAGAGAGATGGTACTTGCCATATTTAGGCAAGTACTAGGTAATACCATGGAGAAACACCCAGTAGTGGAGAAACACTAGTATGGTAAGTGAATGATGGGAGAATCCCATTATCGACGGGATTAGGGAAAGATTTGGAGAAGGCAGCGATTAGGGCTTTTCTGGTGGGAGGAGGAGCGTTTGAGGGCGGCTGGGTAGAGACAATGGGTCTTTAGGATTAGGGGGTCGGATTTAAGAGAAGGGGTTATTTTATTAGGGGTCGTTGATCATTTGAGATCAACGGCCAAGATGAAAGAACGGGGTTAGGTGAGTCGTTTAAACGGGTTACCGGCCGGGTTATTTTTAAAAAAAAGGTGGTTTGGTTTTGGGGTTGGGGTAATTGGGCTAATTCTGGTCTGAACATTGGTTAAAATTGGGCTATTATTTAAATCCCAAAATTTATCAAACAAATTTATAAAAAATTTTGATAAATAAATAAAAATATTATTTATGCACTAAAATGATTAAAAATAATAACTTTCTATTATTAAAATATAAAATACTATTTTGACACAACTAATATAAATAATGAGCATTTCTGCACATATATAGGTTATTACTGTAAAATTGCACAAATAGCTTTAAAATATTAATGTAATTACATAAAATGAAGTAAAATATTTGAAACATGTATTATAGGTGCAAAAATAATAACTTTAAGTAGTAAGTCATCATAAAATAATTTTAAGAAGTAATTAATAAATATTCAAGCAATTTAAATATAGAAAAATCAATTTTAAAGCTCTAAAAATTATAGGAATTTATAGAAAAATGATTGTATATATTTTTAAACTAAATAATGATGTAAAAATGATGTTTTTAAAGGTATATATATATATACATATATATATATATATACATATATATACATATATATATATATATACATATATATACATATATATATATATATATATATATATATATATATTCTTTACCCGGGAATGATGAAAGAGTTGTAGGGTAAAGAAAATGATGACCAATTTTGGCCAAATTAAATGAGGGATGATGTGATTTGGAAAAAATGGGGGCCGAACCCTGGTTCCTGAGTTGCCTACATATTCCTGGTGTTTCGGGAATCAGGCCTTGTGCAGTTCTGGATCCAACCCTGAACGAAACTGATGGAGTTATTATAGGAATAGTCGTATGTTTCAAAAAAGGTTCTTTTGGGGTTGGACAATACCAGATGAATTTATGCGGAGTCATCGATGTGAATTTGAAACGTTATGGATGTATCACTAAGCAAATATCTAAACGGTCATAGAGTAATAGGCGGGTAATTGATGGTGGTTAGTTACGTTTGAAATAATTGCAGGATGTGAGCATTGATTGGAAACCGAAGCAAAAATCTCTCCCGTTAGGAGAACGGTTACTTCCTGGATTACCTGCAAAACTTAAAACACGATGCATGCAAGTATATATGGATTATTGTGAGAATTTAAACATGATGCAGATTCCCTTCGGACCATAAGGGTTGTCTTTGGACGGTGAGGATGGTGTCCTTAGACCATGACGTCCTGGGCCATGAATCATGTGATAAGGGATTCGCAGGCCATGAAATGATGTCTTCGGGCCATGAGAATGGTGCCTCCAAACCATGACGCCTTTGAATAATGATGTGCACTTTTAAGAGATCCTCGGGCCATGGAATGGTGTCTTCCAACTATGAGGATGATGCCTTCAGACCATGACGCCTTTGGACAAAATGGCAATATTTCAGCCCATGAAATGCAAAATATGATGTTTGGCCGTATGCGAAGATGAGACAAGACAAGGCTTAGTCTTGGGTAAGATGAGGGCAACGCTTAGCCCTGGATGAGTAGAGGATAATGCTAGGTCTTAGATGGCGTAATGGAGATAGCATTTAATCATAAGGAAAAGGCAGTGCTTAGCCTTGTGGAATTAGGGAGGCAATGCTTAGCCTCATGCAGGAAGAGGAGACAATGCTTAGTCTCATGCAAGTAAGGGAAGTAGTGCTTAGCTTCATGCAGGAAAGGCAGTGCTTAGCCTTATACAATTAAGGAGGCAGGGCTTAGCCTCATGCAAATAGGATACGATGCTTAGTCTCATGCAAAGAAAGGCAGTGCTTAGCCTTATGCAGTTAAGGAGGCAATGCTTAGCCTCATGCAAATAGGAGATAATGCTTAGTCTCATGCAAATAAAGGAAGTGCTTAGCCTTATGCAGTTAAGGAGGCAATGCTTAGCCTCATGCAAATAAGAGACAATGCTTAGTCTCATGCGAAAAAGGCAATGCTTAGCCTTATGCAATTAGGGAGGAAATGCTTAGCCTCATGCAAATAGGAGACACTGTTTAGTCTCATGAAAGGAAAGGAAATGCTTAGCCTTATGCAATTAGGGAGGCAATGCTTAGCCTCATGCAAATAGGAGACAATACTTAGTCTCCTACAGCGAAAGGCAATGTTTAGCCTTATGCAAGAAAAATGATGAGTGACAGTGAGAAAGTAAAGTATTTCTTAACTGGAAGTGTTTGCGTTTGGTAACTTGTCGTCATGAAGGTAGTGATTTGATGTATCTGCATCTAAAGAAAAATTGTGAGTTTTGTGGGGGAAGGTTAGTTTGCACTTTTGTCTTCTGTTTTGCCTTTGCTCCTGTCTTGAGGTCCTATTTGAGTTACCCTGGGTAGCATCTGTCTGTCATAGAAATCAAGTTTTCAAAAATATGCATGCATTTGATAAATATTGTTATTTGAAATGTAGTAGCATGCGATTTCCAATAATTTAGATGAACCAGTGACCGTCCATTTCTGCAAGTATAAGTTCCCCTCCTGTTAGTACTCGATGAACCATGTGGGGCCCTTGCCAATTGGGTGAAAACTTCCCTTTGGCTTCATCTTGATGGGGGAAGTTCCGCTTTAGCACCAACTGCCCCGATGTGAATTGTCTAGGCCTGACCCTTTTGTTGAAAGCTTTGGCCATTCTGTTTTGGTAGAGTTGACCGTGACATACTGCACTCATTCTTTTTCCATCAATGAGGTCCAGTTACTCATATCGGCTCTGTACCCATTCTGCGTCGCTGAACTCGGCTTCTTGTATGATTTTCAGAAAAGGGATTTCTACTTTGGTAGGGATAACTGCTTCAGTACCATAAACCAACAAATAAGGAGTTGCCCCAGTTGATGTGTGAACCGTGGTACGATATTCGAGCAAAGAAAACGGTAGCTTCTCGTGACACTGTTTGTAATTATCCACCCTCTTCCTCAATATCTTCTTGATGTTCTTATTGGCGGCTTCTACAACTCCATTCATTTGCGGCCTGTATGCTGTGGAATTCTTATGCTTGATCCTGAAGGTTTCAGACATGGATCTCATCAAATCACTATTAAGGTTGGCGGCATTGTCGGTGATGATTGATTCCAACACCCTGAACAGCGTTGTAAGATACGACTTCAACCTATTTTATGAAATAGTCTATGGCCACTAGAATGAACATGTGCCCATTTGAAGCGGCGGGTTCGATTGGACCGATGACATCCACCCCCAAAACGAAGAAAGGCCAAGGTGCACTTGTTTTATTGAGTTCATTGGGTGGTACTCGTATCATATCAGTATGTACTTGGCATTTATGATAATTTTGGACATACCTGATACGGTCTGTTTCCATAGTCATCCAAAAATATCCTGCTTTTAATATCTTCTTAGCTAAGACAAAGCCATTCATGTGCGGTCCGCAAGTTCCGGCATGTATCTCTTTGAGCAATTTGGATGCTTCCTTGGCATCGATACACCGTAATAATCCCAGATCTGGAGTCCTTCTGTATAGAATTCTCCACTTTGGAAGAAGTGGTTGGATAATCTTCGGAGTGTGCGTTTCTGAGTATGATTTGCGTGCTTCGGGCACTCTCCTTTTTCCAAATATTCTTTGATGTCGTGGAACCACAGATTTCCATCCATTTCCTCTTCAACATGAGCATAATAAGCTGGCTGATTATGAATCCCTACTGGGATAGGATGGATGAAATTATTGTCTGGGTGTTGTATCATGGAAGATAAAGTGGCCAATGCATCTGCGAACTCATTCTGAATTATCGGAACATGTTTGAACTCTATTTTTGTGAATCTCTTCATCAACTCTTGTACACAGTACATATATGGTAATATCTTAGTGTTCTTCGTGGCTCACTCTCCTAAAACCTAATGTACCAAGAGATCAGAATCTCTAATCACCGGCAACTCCTGAACGTTCATGTCAATGGCCAACCTGAGTCCCAAGATGCAAGCCTCATATTCTGCCATATTGTTGGTACATGGAAACCTGAGTTTTGCGGATATTGGATAGTGTTGACCCATTTCTGACACTAAAACTGCTCCAATACCCACTCCTTTGAAATTTATAGCCCCATCGAAGAACATTCTCCAACCATCATAGGTTTCGGTGATATCTTCTCCTATGAATGATACCTCTTCGTCGGGAAAATACGTTTTCAGTGGTTCGTACTCTCCGTCTACAGGATTTTCTGCCAGATGATCCGCCAATGCTTGCTCTTTGACCTCCTTCTGAGTTACATAGATGATGTCGAACTCACTCAGTAGTATCTGCCATTTTGCTAACTTTCCCGTAGGCATGGGTTTCTAGAAGATGTATTTTAGCGGATCCATCCTTGATATGATATATGTGGTGTAGGCACAAAAGTAGTGCCTCAACCTTTGAGCTATCCATGTCAAAGAGCAGTAGGTGCATTCCAGCAATGAATATCATGCTTCGTAGGGTGTGAACCTCTTACTCAGATAGTAAATGGCCTGCTCCTTTCTTCCAGTCTCATCGTGCTATCCTAAGACACAGCCGAAAGCCCCATCTAGTACAGATAAATAGAGTAGCAGAGGTTTCCCAGGTTCCGGTGGGACCAGAACATGTGGTTTGGATAAATATTCCTTGATCTTGTCAAAGGCTTTCTCGCACTCTTCAGTCCAACTTGTTGCAGCATCTTTCTTCAACATTTTGAAAATCGGTTCACAGATCATAGTTGATTGTGATATGAAATGGCTGATGTAATTGAGACGCCCTAAGAAACTCATCACATATTTCTTATTCTTTGAAGGTGGAAAATCTTGGTTAGCCTTGACCTTTGATGGGTCTAGCTCAATTCCTCGGCGGCTGATGATGAACCCTAGCGGTTTTCCAGCAGGGACTCCGAAGGCACATTTGCGGGGTTCAGTTTCAGATTGTACCTTCGAAGTCGATCAAAATTTTCCTCAAATTCGCTATATGATTTGTACCCTTTTTAGATTTGAGGATGACATCGTCCACGTACACCTCTATCTCCTTGTGTATCATGTCGTGAAAAATGGTTGTCATGGCCCTCATATAAGTGGCTCCAGCATTATTTAGGCCAAACGACATCATTTTGTTACAATATACTCCCCATGGTGTAATAAAGGTTGTACTTTCGGCATCCTCTTCATCCATCCAGATCTGATGATATCCCACTAAGAAATCCACAAAGGATTGAAGTTCATGCTTGGCACAGTTGTCAATCAATATGTGTATATTGGGCAAAGGAAAATCATCTTTGGGACTTGCTCTGTTTAAATCCCGATAGGCGACACACACTCTGACCTTTCCATCTTTTTTTGGAACCGGCACAATGTTGATTTGCTTGGTGACTTCCTCTTTTATTTTCAAACTCATATCTGACTTGAATTTTCTGAGCTTCTGTTTCACTGGTGGACACATGGGATCTGTGGGTAACTTGTGAGCCACTGTGGATATGCTCAGACCAGTCATATCATCATAAGACCATGCAAAGATGTCTTAATACTCCTTCGGAAATTGGATGTACTCTTCCTTCTCTGACGGTGATAGGTGAATGCTTACACGCGTTTCCTTGACTGTTTCAGAGTCTCCCAAATTAACTGTTTCAGTCTCATCCAAATTGGACTTAGGCTTGTTTTCAAAAATTTTCACTTCTCTGACAATTTCCTCGGGTATTACATCCTCTTCCAAATTCTCTGAATCACTATCCTTATGTTGCATTGTAGGTTCATCAGGATAAGTAATAATAACGCTGTAGAGAGAGAAAATGTAAAGGATAATAATAAATACTAAAAACAACAATCCATTGATAAAGATTTCAAATATTAAACAAGTGCAGTTCGATGATTTGATCAATTATTTCAAACAAAATATGCTTAAAACAAAATACTGAAAATTTCTTAGATGCTCATAAAAGTGCTTTCAAAAATAAATGGTGCTAATTTTCAGGCTACCCAGGAACTCGACGGGCTCATGATGGTGCAGCAGTCCAGTTCTTGAGAACAACTCCCTTCCCCACTGTTTGAATAATAAGGTCTTCTTCTTCCTCCTCCTCCTCCTCCTCCTCCTCCTCCTCCTCAACTATCACAATGCAATCCATGTCTTCATCATCCAGAAACAAATTCCTTATGCTAGCTAAAACTTCATCTTCTTCGGACCCCCACATCATGTCAGCTTGATGAAATGACTCGTGCAAATGTGGTACTGGTTGTTCTAGAGGGTAATAAGGACCACGCTATGGTGGCGACCAATTCTGACACTCTTTCTAGGTGTATTCATACCCGAGCTCAAAAGTTGTGTCATGACGCTTTAGTTGTATCGGTTTGGTAATCCCCTGTAGATTCTTGCCGAGACCCTTGCCAGGTTCATACTATGTCCATGATAGTATGCTTTCGATCTTACTGCTCAACCATTTGTCTTTCTCAATTGCATTGACGCGCTCGATGCGATGGTATGTTTCTCTACCCAACTTCCTTCTATTCTCGATGACCGGAACAGTCTGATTGGTATAAATGAGATTACTTCTATCTCCGTGGATGATCACTTCCTGATGGTTCCACTCAAACTTCATGGCCTGATGTAGAGTAGAAGCTACGGCTCCAACGACATGTATCCAAGGTCGTCCCAACAATAGGTTGTAGGTAGCAGATATGTCCAACACTTGAAACTCAACATCAAACCAGGTTGGGCCCATCTGTAGGCTGAGGTTGGTATCCCCAATTGTGGCCCTTTGAGACTCATCAAATACTTTCACATTCATACTTCTTGCTCGTATCTCGTATAGGCCTTTACCTAATCTTTTCAGAGTAGTTAGTGGACATATGTTGACACTCAAACCCCCATCAATCAGGACTCTAGCAATGAATTTGTCCTCAAACTACACAATGATATGCAGTGCCCTGTTGTGACTTAGTCCTTCTGGTGGCAGCTCGTCTTCATAAAAAGTGATCTTGTGGCTTTCCAACACTTGCCCTACCATGTTGGCCATTTCTCCACTGGTGATGTTATTGGGTACATAGGCTTCATTCAACACCTTCATTGGGGCGTTCTTATGTGCCTCGGAGTTTTGCAGCAGTGATAAAATGGATATTTGAGAAGAGATTTTGTTCAGATGATCAACCACAAAATATTCTCTTGCTTTCACCTTTCTCCAAAGGTCATCCGGGCCTTTCTCAATGACAGGCGGCTTAGATGCAGCTTCTTTGCTTGTTCCTCCCAAATGCTCGGGTATATAAACCCTACCAGTCCTGGTCATGCCTTGCGCTGCACCTGTGTCTTCAATTTTTGCTTTTTCTTTCCTTCTTGCTTCTGCAACATAATCCCATGGTATAACATTAGACATATAAGACGGTGTAGGTGCTACCATCACGGTGAAGGGTGTTGTTACTTCAACCTCAAACAGAGTTGGTGCAGCTACCTCAACTTCAATTGGTGCCTGAGTTTGTACCACGATAGGTGTGAGAGTGACTGGAGATGTTTTAGGATTATCCCCTTCTCGAATGAGTCCAATTGACCCGTCCGAGTCCCATTCTTCATCGGTCTCTATCACGTTTACCCCTTCACCCCTATGATCCGGGAGAGGATTGTTACGGACATTAGGTGCAGCCTCTTTTGCCTGTATGACTTTGGTGTCAATTAATGTCTGAATATTATCCTTCAAAGTATGACACTCATCAATAGTATAACCCTTCATGCCTAAGTGATAGGCACATCTTTTATTTGGGTTAATCCACAGGGAAGAGTTTTCCATAGCAACAACGGGAATGGGAGTGACATAACCGGCAGCCTTTAGCCTCTCGTATAGTTGGTCTATGGGTTCAGCAATTGGAATGTATTGTCTGGGTAGTCTGCGATCGAAATTTGGTCTCGGTTTTTGGTAATTTTGGGGGGCTGGTGGTGAGTGGTAGTATGTTGGTTGGGTGTTATAGGTATGGTAAGTGGAAGCAGGTTATTGGTATCTAGGAGGTGAAGGCTGATATGTGGGTGGAGGTGTTTGGTATGTGAGAGGAGACTTTGGACCTTGGACTACCATTACTCCACCCACTTCTTTCTTCATGGAGATACCTCCCAACTGCAAAGCTTTATTTGTGGCCTGGAGTGCTTCGAAATTCGTCACCATTCCACTTTTGATCCATTCTTCTATTCTCTCTCCCAACTTGATGATGTCAGAGAACTTATGGTTTTCAATAACCATCAACCTTTCATAGTATTGCGGGTCTTGAGCTCTGACAAAGAACTTAATCATCTGTTCTTCCTCAAGTGCCGGCCTTACTTTTGCAGCTTCAGACCTCTACCGAGTAGCATGCTCACGGAAAGTTTTTGTTGGTTTCTTCTTGAGATTTTGAATGTAGAAAACGTCTGGTGCATTTTCTGTGTTAAACCTGAACCGATCCATGAAATCTGACGCCATGCTCACCTAATTAAACCACTTATTTGGGTTCTGAGTGATGTACCAAGACAAGGCATCTCCAGTGAGGCTTCTCATGAACAGCTTCATACGGATTCGTTCATCCTTGCCGACCCCTATAAGTTTGTCACAATACATTCTCAAATGCACCTTCGGATCACCAGTTCCATCGAACATTTCGAACTTAGGAGCTTTGTAACCCTCTGGCAGTTCTACATCTGGCTGAATACATAAATCCTCATAATTCAAACCCTCAATGCCTTTGCCACCTTCGACACTTTGAACTCTGCCAGTAAGCTTCTTGAGTTCTTTCGCCATGTTCTTGATGAGCAGGTCCTTCTAGGCGGATTCGGATATATATAGGGCCTGTTATGGGGTATGGGGTAAAGTTTCCACATATATGGGATTGCTTTGATGTACTCCGGGAACCTGGGCGTAATGGTGGTCATTGGTTGAGTTTTGTTGATCTGGAGTAGGCTGTGGTGCATTCTGAGGGGTGTGGTATGTGGTTGTTTGTGGGTATTGAGTTGGATGGTGATGGTGTTATTGAGGAGCAGGTACCGGTGGAGGGTTGTGGTTCTGAGGAGGTGTGGCATATTGATATGGTGCAGGAGGATTTGGTTGTGGGTTTGGCGTGTTTTAGGGAGGTGTCGGGTTTTGGGCGTTTGTGTTTTGTTGGTTGATATCAGGGACGTTTAGGGTGAGGGAAAGGTTTGCCAAGTTCCGAACCTGCTCAAGTTCCCCTTGTAGCTCCAATATTTTCTGCTCCAAACGTAGAACCAATTCATTCTGTGCTGGAGAACTCCGATTGTCCGAAGTTTCAATGTTCTTTGCATTATCCTTTCTGATACCACTTAAATCATCCATTTTTCCTTTCCCTTTGCTTTTGCCTTTAGGATCACTTGGAGGAGGAGGAGGTGGAGGACCTATGGATCTAGTATGATATGCGGATGATGCCAGTATGCACGAACCAACCTTGGGAATGGGAATAATCAAAAGAAAGAAAAACAAAAGGTAACCAAGTCAGTAAGGAATATTGAAAATGCTTGCAATATTGAACATGCTCTACAAAATCATGTAACTTAATCGCGTCCTAATTTGGGTGACCTCGTTGTGCCCGATGTAGGCCTAAGCGACACATAGACTTGGCGAAAATTGATGCTAGTAATTGTGTCATTTCATTAATGCGAAAGTGAATCAAATCCTTACTGAAACGATAATAATAAGAAAGTTACTGATGGCATTTGCCTTATTACATTCAAAATCTAAAACTAAGCTAAAAAGTAGTAAAGAACATCATTTCCTAATCTACTTGGTCCCAGAAGGACCTTCACCGTGCTTGGCTCTCTTGACTCTATCAATCAGATTCCCCAGGTCGCGCATATCCAACAACAGGTAAGCCTTTGCTAGATGCCCCCCTTCATTGCCATCCGTGTTCTGACAATCTGAAAGCCTCTTTATCATCTTTCCCTCAAGCTCCATCAACCCTTGCTCCAAATATTCTAATGTTTCTGTTGATTTAGTGGCAATTTCCCTCCATTCATTGATTGCTTCCATATCCACTCTGTGTTGTTCCAAATTCCTAGCTTCAGACTCGAAAAACCTCATGCGCAGCATCCTATACTTGACTTGTGCTTCAGCAGTGTCATCTATAACCCTATTTTTCAGATTAATTCCTGGCTTGACATCCCCCGCTATATCATCTACCAACCATGATGGGTAGAAGTACACATGGCCGGCATGATACCTGTCTGGCTCGATGGTATCTTTCTCCATAATGACCTTTTGATTCCACATATGTTGTGCCTCGAACTTGAATGGAATGATGTTCCCTTTAAAATGTGCTTTGTATTAGACCATGTTGGAAACCCGAGGTATAACCTGTTTTCTTCCTGCTTGCCTCATTACCCTTATAAGAGCATAAGGAATCCCTCTTAACCCGATCAACACTATATGAGTAGTTTCTCTTGATCTGATGATAAACCCACTGCTAGGGAACCATTCAAACATCTAATGTACCTTTTCGTCAGTTAGATTGCTGAAGAAATGCACCCAGATCACAGCACTTCCAGGTTGTGCAAACCTATCTGGGATAAATGTCATTATCTTTGGATGATGGTAAGTTATGTAGTCATTCAATGGTCATCGCAGAAGCTCTTGGCGATATTCACCTCTCTGGAAATGTTCTAATAACCAAACTTGCAGCAATAGATTATAGCCCTCGAAGTGTCCATACCCCTGCTTGCATCGATCTAAAGCGCGATACATTTTGGCCAAGATCATGGGGATGATAGTGTAAGTTTGTTCCTCGATTCCTTCCATTAGAGTCCTAGAGACCATGGCTAAGCGAGTGTGGATCCTTCCCCCTTTTATCGGAAATATCAGTGATCCCAAGAAATAGACAATGAACACAAAAACTCGGCGGTGCGTCCAACCTAAGGAAGTGATGGCAAGTTCATCATGATGAAGGCGATATGACTTGCTATGCCCATAACATTCGTAAAGGAATTCAAATGGGATGTATGAATTCTTCAAACAAAGAAGCTCATCATTTTTCTTGAAACCCAGCATTTTCAGAAAACCGCGAGGGGTGCGATTCTCTGGCACTAATAACCCTAGACTATCCCACGACAGCTTAGCGAAACCTCTTATTTCCTCTAGAGAGGAGTCATTTCTATGTTACCGAAGCGGAAGACAGCTCTTTTCTCATCCCAAAACATAGTGGCGGCCTCACTCAATGCCCTATTTTGCTGAATATCCAATAAGGAAAGTAAATGACCAAGGACCATTTTCACGTGATTCTTGTCACTAGGTGAAAGGTTCTTCCACCAATCAAGCAGCAAAGGTGACTATGAATTAAAACATACAAGAGGTTTTAAAGGCTAGGCGCTGCTTATCTCCAAATTATACGATTGTTGCATGCTGATTTGAGATTGCAGATTTCCAGTTCTTTAACCTATAGATGCTGTGTCTAGGTGTGAATCACTAAGTGACAATGAAATCTATTGGAGGAAAGCCTAGAATTATTCATGCTTTCTAACAATAGCATACGTGAAACAAATGTTTAAGCGATTTAATATTAACAAATTATGGCGAGTAATTATATCCTATAAGCAGGATCTCTAACGTTCAGCACTTAGCGCTTATTTTATCGTCATACCTTAATCCTATAGGCATATTTTCTAGGTGACAGTGTCAAATGGAATAGTCAGAACACTGTAGGCATGATTTCTAGTGAATGCTGATACGAATTGAAATCAATGATATTTATTCCTATAGGCAGGTTTTCTAGTAGCATGCAGCAGTAAGCATAATTGCAGCTCTTTGAATTCATGTTTGCTAGTAGACTGTGTGTATGTGTGTGTTTCCCCTAATGGCATGATTTCTATAGTGCACATAGTGATGGAATAGCATATATATAACAAGTAAATTATCGAGTCCTATAGGCATATTACCTACCCATTTGGTATGCAAATATTAGAAATCTACCCATTCCCCATTTTACTAACACCCCAATCGTTTATACAAAGTTATTAGAGGCCCATTAATGAGTAAGATATAAATGTTATACAAATAATGAGAATAGGCCCACAGCAGGCCCAAATAAAATACCCAACACTGTCTGGGCCTTCAGCAATTCTCACACAGCATACCCAAACTTCTAACAAGGAGTCGTATTCATCAACACAACCCTTGAATTCATAGAGGAGCCCAAAGTCAATTCATATAACCATATTCGCAAGCATTGCATCATTTAAACCAACCGACTTAGATGTACAACAGATAATAGGAAGAAAGGGGTTGGATGGGGGTAGTTTAAGTTTCAAGGAATGACTAAGGACCCAAATCCTATTGTGTCAGAGTTCACAAGGGACTCAAATGGACCCCGAGCAGTGCTCACACTAGGAGGTCAGCAGTAAAGCCTATGTAGCCTTGGCTTTCGGCCGGCTAAGAATAAGAAATTCATAATAGCATAAGTAGCAAATGAGGAGAATGGACAATGGATGAGGGACAGAACTGGGGTAACACTTATAACCTAAAGTAGACATAGCCAAGTTAAGCATACAGAGCAACTAATCAAGAAGGCCAGTAGGTTCAGCAGGATTTCCATACATAGCAAAGTATCACATAGACAGCCACATTTTGAAAGAGTTGGGGAAGAAACAGGTTTGCATGGGTATACATAGATTATCACGTATAGATGCATGATACTAAACCATTTGAGACCTAAAAGGTCCAAATTAAGCTAAGTATGCATCCTGGTATCATAAGATAGACATATTAACTCTCATTAGGAAACATGACTGCATTGAGACATGATAGGGATCACACATTATGACAAAACCACATGTGGGAAGGGTCAGGGGAGAAACAAGTTTGCAGTCACAGATGCACAATACAAACAAGTTAAAACCTAAGAGATTATGCTAAACATACATCCTAGTGTCATGCTAATTAGTATTTAGACATGATGGGGAATACACATTGTGACAAGCCAAATAATCACTGAAAGAACAGGATATCAGATGAACCATAGACAAGCTGGGGAACATATTAGCACAGAAGCAAGATCATAGAGAATGGTCTTAATACAAATTGAAACACATTGCACATGCAAGACAGACATTGCAGAGATTCAGAGCAGTGTGAGATAGCAAGTTCATACCAAATAGCACATGTAGGGATTCTGGGATTGACACAATAGACTAATTAACTAAAAAGATCTAAGTTATGCCATAATGCCGACGACATTCCATGTGTGGAACTTTCGTAATAGAATAGGCTCAATGACTTTGCCTGCTTTCTTGCTTGCCCCGCTCCCCTTAGAAGCGTTGGTTGAACCAACAAAATGGTTCAAACAGGAAAAGGAAAACAAGTTGAGGTTACTGTTAAGATCTCATTCAATCACTAATGGGGTATGGGGATCATGCTGAGTGACACAATAGCAGGGGAACGTATCATAATTAACATAGGAAGTTCAAGCACAAGTGTGAAGCATTCATTATAGAGATTAAGGACAAAGGAAATAAGCATATTTTAGGGAACATTCATGCACCAATACACTAGCTAAACAAACTTAAGAGGGTCATATTATCCAAGTTAGACTTAGGCAAATCTCAGAACTAGCAGCATTAGGAGGAAGTTAAATGATAAAGAGACATAGAACAAAGTAGAATTAACATAATCGTACACAAAAGTAATCTAGAAAACATATTAAGCCGTGGATATCAGAGGTGAGAACATATGTAAATCAAAGACACATAGGATGAAATTGTAAAAGTCAAGCAGCTTACCAGTTAAACGGACAACATTAAAGAACAAAAGATCCACAAGAACCCAGAAACCTCGATGCGTCAAAGTTCCCAAGAGCTTCGAAATAACCTCGGGCAATGCTCGCACCAAGAGAAAGTTCGAACAGTAGACTTTCAGTGGCCATGGCTTTCAGCCGGCCAACACAAAACACAAAACAAGATAATGAAGGAATTAAAAGAGCAAAGCTTCAAATTTTAGTGAGATTATCTCGATTCGGTCCCTTTTTCAAAGGGGAATGGGGAGGGATTTATATAGTGACAGAAATCAAATAAGTAAATAAGGAAAACTGTAAAATCAAACATACATAAGGAAGTATTAACATGCAGAATCAATAAAAAATGGATTAGGGAAAAAAATAGGTAAACCTTAGTTGACAGAAATCAAAGATTGGCCAGAAATATTGGCTAATCGGACCCATATAGCCATGGTCTTGATGTATATGGACTAGATATTGTCCAAATTCAAACGGTTGAAGTAAATGGGCAGAATCAGAGAGATGGTACTTCCCATGTTTAGGCAAGTACTAAGTAATACCATAGAGAAACACCCAGTAGTGGAGAAACACTAGTATGATAAGTGAATGATAGGAGAATCCCATTATCGACGGGATTAGGGAAAGATTTGGAGAAGGCTGCGATTAGGGTATTTCTGGTGGGAGGAGGAGCGTTTGAGGGAGGCTGGGTAGAGACAATGGGTCTCTAGGATTAGGGGGTCGGATTTAAGAGAAGGGGTTAGTTTATTAGGGGTCGTTGATCATTTGAGATCAACAGCCAAGATGGAAGAATGGGGTTGGGCGGGTCATTTAAACGGGTTACCGGCCTGGTTATTTTAAACAAAAAGTGGTTTGGTTTTAGGCTTGGGGTAATTGGGCTAATTCTGGTCCGAAAATTGGTTAAAATTGGGCTATTATTTAAATACCCAAAATACTTGATAAATAAATAAAAATATTATTTATGCACTAAAATGATTAAAAATAATAACTTTATATTATAAAAATATAAAATGCTATTTTGGCACAACTAATATAAATAAAGAGCATTTCTGTACAAACATCGGCTATTACTGCAAAATTGCGCAAATAGCTTAAAAATATTAATGTAATTACATACAATGAAGTAAAATATTTGAAACATGTATTATAGGTGCAAACATAATAACTTTAAGTAGTTAAGTAATCATAAAATAATTTGAAGGAGTAATTAATAAATATTCAAGAAATTTAAATACAGAAAAATTAATTTTAAAGCTCTAAAAATTATAAGAAATTATATAAAAATGATTGTATAGATTTTAAACTAAATAATGATGTAAAATGATGTTTTGAAAGGTATAAATATATATATTTTTGAGAAAATATGAGGGCAAAATTGGGTATCAACAGACGACCTGACTATGAGTGACATTTATGGGATCGGGCTGCACGCCGCAGCGGTTATACAGATTTATGATAGCGCTTGGGATGAAGGAGCCCCTCCAAAGTCTACACACACACCCCCAGTGAGCGTGGTTGATTATTTAGAGAGATGGATCTTCCCTGGACATGGATCTTGTCAGAAGCATTATATACCTGGAGATGGATCTTCTCCGTGGGCTGGATTGGCCCTACACAGTACTGGGTGACTGATGGTCAGTGATGTATATATTCCGGGATGGATCTTCCCTGGGCCGTAATGGCCATATACAGTATTGAGTGATTGAGCATTTGAGAGTGTAAGCACATAAGGCTGTTAGCATGGTGTGTTACATACAGCATTGACATATAGAAGTAGAGGAGTTATATTCTTCATATCATTCAGATTTGATCCATTTTACTTTTTTGAGATATCTATCGAACTTGAAAGCATGTCTACATTTCTGCACTGTCATTTTCTATATTGAAATGTGCCGGTTGAGTTCGTCACTACTTTTAGTCCAAAGTTTGGACTTTTTACTTATTGAGTTGGTTGTATTCACGCTACACCCTGTACTTCGTGTGCACATCTAGGTACTTCTGGTTACGGCGGCTGCTGAGTGAGGAGTCGAGATCTCGGAGACTATCGACGTAGCTGCATGGCGTTCGCAGGCCTTGACTCTCCTTCATCATCTTTATTTGTATTTCAGTTCTTATTCCTCAGACATTGTAGTAGGTTGTATCCTGGTATATAAGCTCATGTACTCGGTGGCAACCCGGTGTTTTGGGAGATATTTGTATTGCGTTGGGGTTTTATTTCATTTTTAAAGGGTTTTTCTTAAATATTAACTGCTTCCGTTTAATTTTCAAAGTTTTTATTTGGTTGAACTGGTTGAGTATTTGGCTTGCCTAGTTCCACGATAGGCGCCATCACGACGGTTGATTTTGGGTCGTGACAGTATTGTAAAAGTGGATCTAAGATATACCTTGGTTTTCAAACTTCATTTTACTTTGAAGAAATTGTTGGAAGCACTTTAACTGGGCAATGTCACTTATTTAGAAAAACTCGATTTTAGAAGGTCGACTTTCAAATTCCGTTTCTGATTTTTGAAAGAGAAGATTGCCTTCCTTTGCTAAAGCTGCTTGGTTTCAAAAAGACTTCTTAAAATTGTTAGTAGAGATTATTAGTATAAACAGTATATGATCTAGAAAATTATAACTATCTACTACTAAGTCTAACACTTCTTTTTAATCCTATGTCTTTTAGGACTTGCCTAGATTGTTCACATGATTCAAAGAGATAAAATAAAGCATTAAATCTAATATGATAAGTGTTACATATACATGTGGGAAATAAGGACAGTAAAATTTAAATAAGCAATAAAGGAAGAGAAAAGGACTCTGGTTTGGGCCTGAAAAGAAGCAAGCCCATCAAATAGCAGGAACGGAAAATAGCAAACTTTAGACTCCCAAATGCGCAGGTACAAGACTTAGGCCTGAGTTCTTTGAGAACTCGGCATGCCCAATTGTAATACATGTTCAAGAAAGAGAGAAAGTCACTAGATGTGTTACTCTATGCACACAGCTACACATGAAATAAACTAATATGGGCCTGAAAAAAATATAATAATTAATAGTAATCCAGAATATAAAAATTAAACTAGTGTGGGGTCACATACGACAAAGTGATTCACATTGAAAAACTTTTGTTGTCATTAAAAACTAAACCTATAGGGAGTAACAAATATAAATAGATTAGAGGCTAAGGGTAGAGTTTCATTCAAGGACAACGCACTCTTTAGATCCCTGACACTTCAAAGTTCCCAAGGGTCTCAAGGCCCAGGGCAGTGCTTGTGTCAGGATGAGTAGCTTAACCAAGAACTAAAATCTACTCCCAAATACCCCTAATACCCACACCTACTATTCCCTATAGGTTTAGGTTCTAATGAGGCAGTCAATGTAAATCCCTATACCACAGTGATACCACACCATAGGAGTATATACATTTCTCATAACAACTAATACAGAATACCATATGATCATAAAACAGCCAATTCACATTGTTGTAACCACATTTCGAAACTAAGCATATGCTTCACCATGAATAACATAACATGATAGGTATGCTCAAAGGAAATCAACCTCAACCACACATAGAGACAAGAGCATTATCAGATTACTGTTAGAAATGCCAAACACCTGAAATCACATCTCTTAAGAATAAAGGAGGTACATAGTTCAAACTCATAACAGGTTCATGACTACATTGCCTTCAATCACATTAATCAAGGATTTGTTATAACTAAGTCTTAACTTCTATCATACATATAGGCTAGCAATTTCAATTGAAAATCATAAAGCGTATTAACAAAGATATAAATTAACAGCTTCAGTTAAACTTCTAAGGAGTATTAAGAGGGATGCAAGTTATCAACTACAATTAGGACTTCTGAAGGGTATTAACAGAACTACAGATTAGCAACTACAATTGAAACTTTCTAAAGAGTGTTAATAGAGATACAGGTTAAAAACTTCAGTTAGAGATACAGATTAATAACTTCAATCAGAACCTTTAAAGAGTATTAGCAGAGTCTAGGGCTAACAGTCCTGTCTCATTCTAAAAAAATGGCATGATCACTTCTTTATAAAAGCTTTTAACTTCATACTAATCTCTTTGGAGAACAAAGCATGTTGTTATACTCAAACAGTAGCAACAGAAGATTCACTTTAAGTTCATAGGTTAAGCATAGTTCATTTAAGATGAGTTAAATGATGTTTCAAGGTCAATGTAGGCATGTGTATGATTAGGAGGGACAAGCAGAAGTATTTGAAGAACAAATAAGTGCAGAGTATCCAAGGGAAAACCAACATGGTACACTTAGCAGAAGTCATATTATTACAAAGATGAATTAGGATGTTATCCTCATAGAATCAGGCTAATAGTGTCATTATATGAGTTTCAAGAAAGGGGGTATAAGTATCATTACATTGGGGAATCTGTTAAGCTAGTCAAGTATGGATTCCAGGTATAGTGAAACCTAATTGTAGCACTTTAGCACAACAGATGAAGCACCAGAACATGAACATGTCTTAACCAAATCTCATGACTTAAGTCAAGTATATGGTAACCTTTAGAGTACACAAAGAGGTGGTATAGAAATCTAATTAGCTTAAAACATGCTTGTATAGTGTGATCAAACAATCATGATCGATGAGAATCGTGGATCGGGAAGACAAAGGAGATGATTTCCTGATCGATTCATGACCTTGAACGAATTTGTGCAAGGCTTTTTGATTGATTGGAGCTTGTGAGGTTAAGAGAAAAGGGGGAGAAAGGGAAAGAGAGGTTGTCGGTCAATGTAAGAATGATTAGGGTTAGGGGGTATAGTTGGGGTTGTCTCTAGGTTTAAGATAGGGGATGGGATCTTGGCCGTTGATCTTTTAGATCAACGGTCATGATATTTTAGAGTTTCACGTTTTTTATGGAGAATTTTGGTAGTTGTTTGATCATTGTGATCCAACGGATACGATTAAATTTGTTGGGTGCTTTAATATAAAAGAGAAATGGAGTAAAAAATCATGGGTCGTTGATAAGAAACAGATGGCCCAGATCAATTGTGTTTGTTTTATGTGTGTTGGAGACGGGTGACATGGAAAGCTCTAATTGGGTTAAAGGGAGTAGCATGGATTGCCAAGGTGGATTGGAGGGTTTGTTTGGACTGGGTTATTTTCGGATTGGGCTTGTGTATTGGGCTAGAATTAATTTAAAAGATTGCCAATTTGTGTTTAATTAATAAATTACAATTATAGCCTTTTAACCCCTTTGAAATTAATTTAAAAAAACTTAATTATTTTCAATAAAATGTAGTAATAATTATATTTATCAAATATAATACTAATTATTGCAATTAATTATTTACAAAATACTTGTTTTTTCTAAATTGAAACACTAATTTCGAATCGTTAACATAGTAATCTAATTAATTAGAAATTAAGGAGTAATTATTTAAATAAATTATAAAGCCTATTGTGATGTATATAAAAGTTATTTGAATAATCTTAAAATAGTTTGTACGATATATTTTGTAATTATAATTATAATACTAAATTATTAATTTCAAAACTACTAGTACTTAATTAATTTGTAAAAATAGATATTATTGATTGAAAATATTTCAAAACATTCATTGCGAATTATTAAGTATAAATAAATTAATTCTGAAAGGGAGGGTCAAAATTGATCATCAACAGCTGGCCCTCTTTGACCGGAGACGATGAAAGAGTTTTCGGGCAAAGAAATTGAACCAAAGCCAATTTTTTCCCGACTTTAGGCATACATTTCAAGAATGGCATTTGGGTTAAGGAAGATTAGGAGTTGTAGGATTAGGAGTTAAGAAAGATTTCGAAATGATTTTTGGGGAGTTGGGGCTGAATTCTAGCTTTGAATTGCTTACATACCTCGGCCTTAATGAGGATCAGGCCTCGTGTAGTTATGAAGTGAAGATGTTAGGGAAGATATACTCATAATAATTGACCTAGTATTGTATTATGACGATACTGCGAGACAGAAGATTTGGTACTCATGATATCTAAATTTCGGCTTGATTTAAAAAATTTGAAGAATTCTACTAATCGTTTTGAGTTTGAGCTCGGATACTTGGCCTGCTTATGAGTTCGTTGTCCCTCATAGCATTGTAGATTGGTTTGCTGCTTAGAAGGAGTTCCACCTTGTGATGTTTGTTCCTACAAAAAAAATGAAATACACACATATCCATATATTGAAATGCAGAATATGTTAAGATGTGATATAAATGATGCAGAAATGATAATGTCTGACTGCCGGCTAGCAGTAATTTGGGATTAGTATGATGGGATACTTGAATTTGACTTGATTATTAGCCGAACTGTGTACCGTTCCGTAGCTGTCGGAGCATTAAGTCTCCTCATGTTGGGAGTTCTCCGTACGATGGGAGTAGTTGACTTGTAATGTAGAATGCAACTTCGCTTGCAGGGAGAGGTTGCATTGAAATATAAAGTGTTTCCGCATGATGGGAGTGATTGTACTGAAATGTAACCATGCATGTAAGCTGCATGAGCAAAAACATCAAAACATTCGAAATAAATAAGAAATAAGGAGCATTCCCAAGAGGTACTCTTGACTGTGAAACTAAATTGGGTCGTCGATTGGCAGAACGCTGGTAACGAGGTTTGCAGTTGTCTACTCTGATCTCCAATGTGGTGGAGTGGCTGTGCGGATTGCTCCCTTTGGTGAAGCAAACAATTTTCTATATACAGGGCTTCGATTGGCGAAGCCGACAGATCGATTTGTACAGGGCGCTCTGATTGATTGAGCAGACGGTTTGCTATATACAGAGCTTCAGTTAGCGAAGCTGATGCCTCGATTTTTTACAGGGTGCTCTGATTGATTGAGCGAACATTTTTCTATATACATGGCTCCGCTTGGCAGGACCAGTGGCTCGTTATATACAACATGCTCCATTTAGTTGAGCAGACAGTTTGCTATATACGATATGCTTCATCTGTGTCAGCGTCTTGGTTCCAAGATACTCGTCATCTGCCCCAGTGTGTTCCAACATTCCTTGATATCGTGTTGGCCCTGCATTTAAAGAAACATTCTTATTGGGGGGCATTGGTTTGTGTCAACCGTAGGCCTGGCCTTATCCCGATCTTGATGAGGTTAAGCCAAGAAGTTCGGTAGGTGGAGCGAATTATGATATCTTTAGAAAACATTTTGAAAAAATCTTTTGTTTTAGGGAAAATGCCATCTTTCCGGATTATTACATGTTTTGGAAGTTCCTTTAACGTGAGCGTTGTCTCTTAAAGATTCTATCTTGTTGATGTCGATCCTTCATGATGCTTCTGACGAAGTGTCTTCTTGCTGCTATAGTTGCGTCCTAATCTAAACTAACGCATTACAAAGGTTTCCTAGGGTTATGACTGAACCCTTTCAAGTTTCCTACATATTCGAAATAGAATCAGGCCTGAACGTAGTTCGTCGACAAAGATAAAGAAAAATATGATGAAGATGACCGAGCCTAACTCAGGCAACCTACATATCCAAATGGAATCATGTCAGAATGTAGTTCGATTACAACATATGCAAAATGATGAGATTGAAAATGAAGTGGCCGAGTCTGACTCAGACTGCCTATGTATCCAAAAGATGACTGAATCCGATGAGGATTGTCTACGTATACCTTTCAAAGGAAATCAAGTCGTGGCATAACTCTGAGTACATGCAAAGTGATATTTGGATTCTTCTATTACAAAAGAAAGGGGGGGAGAGAGAGAAAAATTGAACCCTGCATAGGTTGCCTACGTATCCCTCCGTGGGAAGTTCGGTCGAGCGTAGTTCTATTACAGCCAAAACCTAACTATATTGTCTTCAGATATAGTATCTCTTGATTGCGTCTGAGTTGATAGGCTTTGGGCTGACTCTTCCATCCATCTCTTCCAAGATTAGATCTCCACTCGACAACACTCGGTGGACCACGTAAGGACCTTGTCAATTCAGTGCGAACTTTCCTCTAGCTTCTTCTTGATGAGGGAATATTTTCTTCTAAACCAACTGCCCCGGTATGAACTGGCTAGGATTCACCCTTTTGTTGAATCCATTGGCCATCCGATTTTTTATGGCTGACCATGGCATATCGCATTCATTCTCTTCTCATCGATGAGCATGAGTTGCTCCTGCCTGACCCGTATCCATTCTTCATAATCTAACTTGGCTTATTCGATGACTCTTAAAGAAGGTATCTCGACCTCTGCGGGTATCATAGCTTCGATGCCATATACCAACATGTATGACGTTGCCCCAATGGATGTCCTCATGGTGGTCCGATAACCCAGTAAGGCGAAGGATAATTTCTCGTGTCATTGCCTATGATCGTCCATTATCTTTCGTTGAATCCCCTTGATGTTTTTGTTAGCTGCTTCAACTGCTCCATTCATTTGTGGAATGTAGGTTGTAGAGTTACGGTGAACAATTTTGAACTTCTCAATAATTTCCCTCATGAGATCACTGTTGAGATTGTCTGCGTTGTCAGTGATTATTTACTCGGGTATCCCAAATCGGCAAACTATGTTGTTACAGACAAAATCTGCCACTACTTTCTTAGTGACGGCCTTGTATGTAGAATCTTCGACCCGTTTGGTGAAGTAGTCAATGGCTACCAAGATGAAACGGTGCCAATTTGATGCAGCAGGCTTTATAGGTCCAATCATGTCCATGCCCCAAGTGGCAAATGGCCAAGGCGAACCCATTACATTTAACTCTTTAGGCGAAACCCGAATGAAATCCCCGTGGATCTGGCACTGGTGACACTTCTGCACATAGAAGATACTATCGCTTTCCATGGTCATCAAAAGTATCCAGCTCTCAAAATCTTTTTGGCTAAGGTGAAGCCATTCATGTGGGGTTCACATGTTCCTGCATGTATTTCTTCTAGCAATCCGGTTGCTTCAGTGGCATCTACACATCTTAACAGACCCAAGTCTAGGGGTCCTCCTATGCAGGACTTCCGTATTGAGGAAAAAGTGATTTGATGTCGTAGTACCATGGTTTACCATCAAGCTCTTTGTTTACGTGAAAACAATATGCATGTTAATCCCTAATCTCTATCTCGATAGGGTCAACGTAATTCTTGTTGATGCTGAATCATGGATGATAAGGTTGCAAGAGCATCGGCAAACTCGTTCTGGATCCTGGGAATGTGCCTGAACTTGATCTCTCTGAACTTCTTGCATAGCTCCTTTACCTAGTACAGGTATGGAAGGATATTGACGTTCTTGGTAGTCTATTCTCCTTGAACTTGATGTATCAATAGATTTGAATCCCCTATGACAAAAAGCTCCTTGATATTCATGCCAACTGCCATCCTGATCCCGAGGATGCATGCTCCGTACTTGGCCAATTTATTTGGTGCAAGGGAACCTTATCTTTGCTGATGCCGGGTAATGTTGTCCTGGTCCCAAAATTAGGACTGCCCCAATTCATACTCCTTTGAAATTTCTCGCTCCGTCGAAGAACATTCTCCACCCTGGGTATGACTTTGCAATATCTTCTCCGGTGAATAACACTTCTTTGTCTGGGAAGTATGTAGGGAGCGACTCATAATCCTTGTCCACTGGATTCTCTGTAAGGTGGTCGGCTAAGGCTTGTCCTTTGACTCCCTTTTGTGTTATGTACACAATGTAAAAGGGATATTAAATGTGTGGTATATGCTAACATGTAATGCCTCAATTTCTGAGTGATCCAAATCAAAGCACAAGAAGTGCACTCTATCAAAGTGTATTTGGTTTCGCATGGTGTGAATTTATTTCTTAAGTAATAGATGGCCTTCTCCTCTCTTTCGGTCTCATCATCTTGTCCCAATACGCATCCCAATGCATTATCCAAAACTGACAAGTATAACAACAATTGCTTCCCGGGCTCGGGAGGAACCAACACTAGTGGATTTGACAAATACTCCTTAATTTTGTTGAAGGATTTTTTGTCACACCCCAAACTCAGGGAGCACGACCGGCGCTCAACCGAGAGAACCCGGCCAAGCAAGCCTATTAGACTTCCTTCTACCCAAACTCATCCATGAATAAAGAGGAGATGTACTCCATTAATCAATCACTGAAAAGATTTTATTAACAACTTCCTTTTCATTCCCATTAGCAGATTCATTCATAATTTACAAAACATTACAAGTTTATAGAATTAATAAAAATCATAATTTCCAAGTACCAACATTTCTAGTTCAATTCCCAACATCAACCATAACCCACAACCTGTCTACGGAGCCTCTAAGTACAATAAAAGAGTAATATGGAAATTCCGGCAACAAGGCTCCGGCTATACCTCAAAACACAGTACATGAGAAACAAAAGATACATGACCCCAAAATAAAGTGGGGCTCACCAAATCAGCAGAAAAGAGTGTACTGCTATCACTGATCAATGCCGCCTGCTGAAGAACCACCTGCATCCATTAAAGATGCAGCGCCCCCGGCAAAAGGGACGTTAGTACTGTCGAATAGCACTAGTATGTATAGCTAAAAATCCTCTTTCAAAATAGAATGCCCATATAAGAAAAGGCAACACATAAAAACACCAAGTCACAATCAATAATATCCAAACGTCCAGTTAAAACATAATAATTTTCAAAATACGAACTTCATATATAATTTTGGTTGGGAGATCATTAGCACCGATATACCACCGTCTTTGTTAGCACGGAGTCCAATCACGCCCGATCGGCTAGGACATCTCCCCAAGAACAATGTGGTTTGACATGTGATGCGAAAGAAAGTTGTTGCCAAGAGTAGTACCACCATATGCGCAATATGGCGTCTGATCTCCACCCGATCAGCTAGGACGCCTTCCCACATATGCCGTGTGGGTTGACTTTTCCAATCTACAAAGGTTCCAGTTTCATCCTAATTAAGGGGAATAATCCTAATCCTCCCCTACACCGGCACGTGTAGTTTCAGGTGTGGGCCTTATGACCCACTTTCCTCGGTATTACTAATGATGCTCCCAAAAATAGTTTTGATTTCATTTGCAAACAGAAATATCATAAATACAGTTGTACTCACCTCAACATCTTTAACATTGTATGAATTCTCATTTGTATTTCCAGTCATTCAAACGACAACATTTCCTTGGCTCATTAGGCCATTCACAATATTCTTTATTCCTGGCACGATGGCCGTATTTCATATTCCACACTTTCACCTCTTTCAATTTCAAAGATCACCATCAAGTATCAATATATAGGATATTTCAAAAATCATATACTTCAAATCCATTTGAAATGGAAACTTCAAACACAAATGGTTTCTTCCCAAAGAATGAGGCATACTAACCAACAATAGAAACACACAGGAAAAATCATAAACAGTCAATACACCATTTACTCTTGCAATACTCTTCCCCAGAAATGACAATGTACAATTTCAACACATGAGTATATAGAACTCGAATCACACTGGATATATTTATAAATCAAAGCATTAACTAAAGCAGCCACTAATGGGCATGAATTTAGTACAAAAGCTTTTAGACAATTCTATCTTCGAAGTCATTTTTAAACAATTGAGTCGAGGCTCATTTCACATTCTTTATCGCATCTTCTCACATCATTTGCACTACTAGACATAATCATAACTCAAATTCTTGGCAGGTCGGCCATACTCTATATCGCCAATTAACTTATTTCACTTCCAACCATCTTTATAGATTATCAACAATAAGACATTTCCAAATTAAGACTTTAGGTACACATATGAGCAATTAAGAATCTTAAGAATATTGAGATTTTCTCACATAATTTGGCATACTATCCTTCATTGAAACACGACTCAAAGCCATAACCTTTTAATATGTAACCCATACTTCGAAACTTACGGAAACATTATGGAATTCAATTCCAAGAGAGAAAGTTTAGCCAACATACCTCAATCGAGCTTCCTTAACTCTAGAATAATCCGGAATTCTTAGCAATCCTGATCTATTTTGAGACATAACAAAATTGAACTATAATTAGGAAGATATTCATGGTCTCAGCTCATTTGAGCATTTTATCAGACACTAGGTGTGCAAATTTAACCACAAGTTTCTTCTACAAGATTTCCTTCACTCCACAACACAATCCTTACTTATTTTAGCTCAACAATCTTCCCACAATTCTTATTGGTATATGAATGTATAAATAATAATCTCATACCCATGAATCATACTCCTAATCAACCATCATCTACCCAAATTCGAGATTGAAAATTAGGGTATGGAACCTTACCTCTTAGATGAAGAACTTGAGGGATTTAGATGAAGAACTTGAGGGATTTCTTGTTGGATTTTAAGGCTTGGACAAGATCTTGATGAACAAAGCACTTGAGCTTCTTTCTCTCTCTAGAACCCTCTCACTTCTCTCTAAAAATATCAGATTTTTTCTCCAAAATGAGCTTCAAGGCTTATTTATCGAAGTTGGATCGGGTTATAACAATAGAAGAATGGATACTCCAAATATTCCGGACCGCGCGACAGGCCTGGCCTCGCCAGGCTATAGCCTAGTATTACACCTGGCCTCCCCAGGCTTAAGCCTGGATTTTGGCTGGCCTCGCTAGGCTAAAGCCTGGTATTACACCTGGCCTCACCAGGCTAAAGCCTGCTCTTACACCTGGCCTCGCGAGCTCTGTAGCAAGCTACAGGACAGCCTTTGGGTGTTTGATCATAACTTCTTGTAGAAATGTCCGAATGGCGAACGGTTTGAAGCGTTAGCAACTACACTCAAAGGCCTTTAATTTGATAGGCAGATCACCTCATAAGTCATTATAGGTTGGTATCAGCATACGTTTGAAGTAGGATCTTATGCGAATTGAGACATCCTTTCCACTTAATGTATCCTACTTGTTCCACACGAATTCTTTCCAATCACAAAACTCCTTAGTATGTTTCAACACACATTAAACATATAATTTTCATTTCGAAACAATGTGGTTCTATCCCATGGGTCTACTTTAATACTCTAACATGTTATTCCCAACTACGGTTGGCGTACTTTAAAAATATTAAATCGTTAGAAAAATTTTCCGGGGCCTTACATTCTCCACCGCTTAGGATCATTCGTCCTCGAATGAGGAGTAGTGTCTGTCCCAAACACTTAACATAATTTATCTCCTTTCTCACATACCTCAAGTCCCCAGATTGACTAACTCCCATATTGTTTTTCATAAATTTAGGCAGAGTCTCCCCTGTATTTGGGCCTAACCACCTGCCAGAGTAACACCAAAACCACCCTAACAACACTTCTATAACTCGACAAAGCATAGCAATATATATCAACAACATTAATCTCAATATTACATACATCATATTATCAAGAGTGATATCTGGACATGAGCTGCACATATTTAAATCATAACACATATAAAGTGCCTTTCGATCTATAATCATTTGACTATACGCTCAAGTGAAATTCTTTTTATTTCCTTAACACTTTTGGACCTCAAGGTGGCCTCCTCAACTTATAGACTTCGTCATAACACATTAATGGAGGCAATATCAACTCTCGAACTTATCTAACAAGGATGGCACATAGATACCCCTCATAATCCAATTATCCATTAACTTCATCTTTACTAGCTTTCACCAGAACGATAGACAAAGGATTTTTGACTACCTTAATAGACATAGACACATGATACACTGGGTACACAGAGAATAATAATAGGAAAACATCATACTCATAGTTTAGCCTATTTCCTTTCAAAATTCCATAAGGCCTAATGTGACTTCACATACTTTACCTTTATTAACAATTCACATAGCATCCTTATGCAGAAAATATTGAGAATAACCCATTCACTTTCTTCAACTCTAAATCTCCATGCTGAACATCCAAACTAAACCTTTGGCAACCTCCAACGATTTCTCTAAGATGTGCTAGCTTGACTATGACCATAAAATTTCCTATCCCATATATTTAATCACGGGATGATGCTTCTTGTTTGACATGCCTGAACCTACAATACTCGATAGATTTGCTACAAATAGGAACAACGAGGTTTGAGATTTTGCTGGAAATATTCAAGAATCCATCAACGTGCTGAGCACGGCATTTCAGGAGGTTATATCCTAAGAGACAAGAAGGTCACTACCAATAGCGCTGACATGGTGATTCGTTGTGGTGACATCATCGGTTCAACAAACGAGTCATAGAGTTTCCTAGTAGGCATTGATAACGTAGGGAAAATGTTCATGATTCTGAGATTTAAAAGAAATGAGTCATGAAAAGGACATCAACAATTGTTTTATTCCATTCGTGCCTTATTTGGCAATAGTAAGCCTCAAAGAGAGCTAACACTTATGTGACACCAGTCGCCTCTTGTTATGTAGGGAAAAATCAGTTTAACTCGAAATGAGAATATTCTAGCACCCTGAATATGATATGGGTTTCAAGATACACAAAGTTGCATTACACTCTTAATAGTAACTAGCACAAGGAATCTAGGCCACAAGCTTATGAGGATGAAAAGAAGTTGAACACTTGTGAGATTATTATCATTACAACAGCTTAGCCTTTGCCAATATTTGATCATATGTGAGAGGACTAGAGATACAATGAGTTTGTCTTTCAATTCAATATGCTCATCATAAGGCTGCTTAACTTTCAATCTCCCACAAGTGGAATCATGTAGCTAGGACATCTTAATGTTGGGATGAAATCATGTATTAGTTACAGAGAATGAACACTTAGCCGTGAGCTAAACATGTTTTTGCCATAACAACTCTCAAGTTTCCATATCAGGCTAATTCAGGGGCAACCACAATACTAGGAACAAGGTGAGTTACTCACTGAGGCATGATCTAGGTAAACATGAAAGTCATACTGAGATGGGTAAACAACAAGACCTCCCTGAGACGAATTTGTGATAAATCTCAAGTTGCTCAGAAACTTTATGCGGATAAGTGTCCCCTTTCAATTGGCATATACGCACTTGATAGGTGCTAAGATATACTCTCATGTTACTAGACAATGAAAAGGATTCATGATACTATTCATAAAGGAGTAGAATAATTGTTCCAACCATAGAAGTCACATATACCGGAGAGGAAAATAGTGACTCAAGAAGGATCTCAACACTAGGCTGCTTTCCATTGGGTATGATACTGCATAGGTAAATATTATGGTGATGCATGTATAGGCACAAATGAGCAGATGTTATCCATTTGAATCAAAAGGTTCTGTACGAAATTCATCAGGTATTGTCCCTTGTTGAGAATTTAGGGAAGCAATGGGAAGTATTAACCTAGGGTTATAATGCAATTCAAGGAACCCATTATAGAACTCAATTTCTCAAGAGGTTGTAAATATAAGGAATTGTGATAAAGAGGCTTCACGAATACTGTGTCTCGTTCTAAGAGTAGATACAGAGAAGGACTTATAAAGTTGTTTCGGTTCTAAACCAACTTCCATAGTAACATAAGAAGTGACATATGACAAAGTGGAACCGGGATCAATAAGAGCATACACATCATGAGATCAGACAGTCAATATACCTGTAGCCACATCTGGAGAAGCCTTAAACTTTTGATGTCTCCTCATAGCATAAAACCGGTTGGGCCCTCCCGAGCTCTGAATACCACCCCTAGTTGTTCCACGCCCTGCAGGCATTATAGTGCCTCTAGCTGGGAGAGGCGTTGTAGATGTAGTAGCTACAGAATTGGCTAGTTGTGCCATACCCTTCCCCATGCTCTGGCAAGACAAATAACAATCTATTTGAAAGTAGCCCGTCATACCACACTTGTAGCATACATTTGTACCATAGTGACACACTCCCGGATGGCATCTCCCACACTTCACACAACGGGGATGAGGTCCGCTAAACTGACTCATCTCACTGACCTGATATTTACCCTTTTTGCATACATCATAAGCATACCCCTTATCCTTCCTCCAAACTTCCAATGCGGGATTAACAATTCCAACACCGGATTGTTGTGTGGGCCTTTGGAATTTCCCAAAGATACCACCTCTAATGCGTTGCTGAGCATACTCGCAACACAACGCCAAATGTTCCTTCCTGCATGACGGACATAACTGGATAGGTGTACCCAACCTAGGGCATTTGTTCTTCTTGTGCCCCCTCTTTCCACTGACATAACATATTTCAAGGGTCAACCAACATATTCCCAAGTGTCGCTTCTTGCAAATCACACAATCTGGTTCATTAGCACCACCAACCCTCTTTCATTTCTTAGATTCTCTCACCACACGATCCGGTGGTGCGGTGACAGTGGTAGGAATAAGGACATTTCCCTTAGCAACAAGTTCTTCCAACCCATCCATGGCTCGACGCATTCTCCTAACGAACTCTTGTGCAATCTCCCCCAGATTCAATGGAGCGGTCATTCCCTCCTCATTGATTTGAACTCGTGGATTACTCATCTGAAAAACAATCATGAGACATAACGAGGAAATTAGCTTCCTATCTTGAGCTCTATCGCACGATCTGGAGTATCAAATAAATGTGAAATTCCTAAATGTCCAAGTAGCCTCCTCATTATAGATGTGGTCGACAACACACCGATAAGAAGGACTCTACTAGACACGGCTTCGAGACATCCTAGGACACTTTAAAACCTTAGGCTCTGATACCAAGTTTGTCACCCCCCAAACTCAGGGAGCACGACCGGCGTTCAACCGAGAGAACCCGGCCGAGCAAGCCTATTAGACTTCCTTCTACCCAAACGCATCCATGAATAAAGAGGAGATGTACTCCATTAATCAATCACTGAAAAGATTCTATTAACAACTTCATTTTCATTCCCATTAGCAGATTCATTCATAATTTCCAAAACATTACAAGTTTATAGAATTAATGAAAATCATAATTGCCAAGTACCAACATTTTTAGTTCAATTCCCAACATCAACCATAACCCACAACCTGTCTACGGAGCCTCTAAGTACAATAGAAGAGTAATATAGAAATGCCGGCAATAAGGCCCCGGCTATATCTCAAAACACAGTACATGAGAAACAAAAGATACATGACCCCGAAATGAAGTGGGGCTCACCAAATCAGCTGAAAAGAGTGTACTGCTATCACTGATCAATGCCGCCTGCTGAAGAACCACCTGCATCCATTAAAGATGCAGCGCCCCGGCAAAAGGGACATTAGTACTGTCGAATAGCACTAGTATGTATAGCTAAAAATCCTCTTTCAAAATAGAATGCCCATATAAGAAAAGGCAACACATAGAAACAGTAAGTCATAATCAATAATATCCAAACGTCTACTTAAAACATAATAATTTTCAAAATACGAACTTCATATATAATTTTGGTTGGAAGATCATTAGCACCGATATACCACCGTCTTTGTTAGCACGGAGTCCGATCACACCCGATCGGCTAGGTCATCTCCCCACGAACAATGTGGTTTGACATGTGATGCGAAAGAAAGTTGTTACCAAGAGTAGTACAACCATATGTGCAATATGGCGTCTGATCTCCACCCGATCAGCTAGGCCGCCTTCCCACATATGCTGTGTGGGTTGACTTTTCCAATCTACAAAGGTTCCAGTTTCATTCCAATTAAGGGGAATAATCCCAATCCACCCCTACACCAGCACTTGTAGTTTCAGGTGTGGGCCTTATGACCCACCCTTCCTCGGTATTGCTAATGATGCTCCTAAAAATAGTTTTGATTTGATTTGCAAACAGAAATATCATAAATATAGTTGTACTCACCTCAACATCTTTCACATTGTATGAATTCTCATTAGTATTTCCAGTCATTCACAACGACAACATTTCCTTGGCTCATTAGGCCATTCACAATATTCTTTATTCCTGGCACGATGGCCGTATTTCATATTCCACACTTTCACCTCTTTCAATTTCAAAGATCACCATCAAGTATCAATATATAGGATATTTCAGAAATCATATACTTCAAATCCATTTGAAATGGAAACTTCAAACACAAATGGTTTCTTCCCAAAGAATGAGGCATACCAACCAACAATAGAAACACATAGGAAAAATCATAAACAGTCAATACAACATTTACTCTTGCAATAATCTTTCCCGGAAATGACAATGTACAATTTCAACACATAAGTATATAGAACTCGAATTACACTGGATATATTTATAAATCAAAGCATTAGCTAAAGCAGCCACTAATGGGCATGAATTTAGTACAAAAGCTTTTAGACAATTCTATCTTTGAAGTCATTTTTAAACAATTGAGTCGAGGCTCATTTCACATTCTTTATCGCATCTTCTCAAATCATTTACACTACTAGACACAATCATAACTCAAATTCTTGGCACGTTGGCCACACTCTATATCCTCAATTAACTTATTTCACTTCCAACCATCTTTATAGATTATCAAAAATAAGATATTTCCAAATTAAGACTTTAGGTACACATATGAGCAATTAAGAGTCATAAGAATATTGAGATTTTCTTACACAATTTGGTATACTATCTTTCATTGAAACACGACTCAAAGCCATAACCTTCTAATACGTAATCCATACTTTGAAACTTACGGAAACATTATAGAATTCAATTCCAAGAGAGAAAGTTTAGCCAACATACCTCAATCGAGCTTCCTTAACTCTAGAATGATCCGGAATTCTTAGCAATCCTGTTCTATTTTGAGACATAACAAAATTGAACTATAATTAGGAAGATATTCATGGTCTCAGCTCATTTGCGCATTTTATCAGACACTAGGTGTACAAATTTAACCACAAGGTTCTTCTACAAGATTTCCTTCACTCCACAACCCAATCCTTACTTATTTCAGCTCAACAATCTTCCCACAATTCTTATTGGTATATGCATGTATAAATAATAATCTCATACCCATGAATCATACTCCTAATCAACCATCATCTACCCAAATTCGAGATTGAAAATTAGGGTATGGAACCTCACCTCTTAAATGAAGAACTTGAGGGATTTCTTGTTGGATTTTAACGCTTGGACAAGATCTTGATGAACAAAGTACCTGAGCTTCTTCCTCTCTCTAGAACCCTCTCACTTCGCTCTAAAAATATCAGATTTTTGCTCCAAAATGAGCTTCAAGGCTTATTAATCAAAGTTGGATCGGGTTATAACAATAAAAGAATGGATACTCAAAATATTTTGGACCGCGCGACAGGCCTGGCCTCACCAGGCTAAAGCCTGGTATTACATCTGGCCTCGCCAGGCTAAAGCCTGGTTAAGCCTGGCTTTGGCTGGCCTCATCAGGCTAAAGCCTGGTATTATACCTGGCCTCGCCAGGCTAAAGCCTGGTCTTACACCTGGCCTCGCGAGCTCTGTAGCGAGCTACAGGACAGCCTTTGGCTGTTTGATCATAACTTCTTGTAGGAATGTCCGAATGACAAACGGTTTGAAGTATAAGAAACTACACTCATAGATCTTTAATTTGATAGGTAGATCACCTCATAAGTCGTTATAGTTTGGTAGTAGTATATGTTTGAACTAGGATCTTATGTGAAATGAGACATCCTTTCCACTTAATGTATCCTACTTGTTCCACACGAATTCTTTCCATTCACAAAACTTCTTAGTATGTTTCAATACACCTTAAACATATACTTTTCGTTTTGAAATAATGTGGTTCTATCCCATGGGTCTCCTTTAATACTCTAACACTTTATTCCCAAATACGGTTGGCGTACTTTAAAAATATTAAATCGTTAGAAAAATTTTTCGGGGCCTTACATTTTTGACACTCTTTTGTCCATTTCGTAGCCGCATCCTTATTTAGCAACTTGAAGATAGGTTCACAAATTACTGTAGACTGGGCTATGAAAGGCTGATGTAATTCAGCCTACCCAGGAAACTCATCACATCCTTCTTACTCTTAGGCGGTGGCAACTCTTGAATGGCTTTGATCTTCGAAGGATCCAGTTCTATCCCTTTTCTTCTTATGATAAATACTAGAAATTTTCCGGTAGGGACTCCGAATGTGCACTTTGCAGGGTTCAACTTCAAACTATACCTCCACAAGCATTCAAAAAACTTCTTCAGGTCGTTCAAATGTTTTGAACTCTTCTGAGACTAGATGATGATGTCATCCACATATACCTCGATCTCTTTCTGAATCATGTCGTGAAAGAGGGTTGTCATGGCCCTCATGTAAGTAGCACTAACATTTTTGAGGCTGAATGGTATGACTCTATAGCAGTAAACTTTCCAAGGCGTAGTAAACGTCATCTTTTCTGCATCTTCTTCATGCATCAGGATCTGATGCTACCCGGTGAAACAATGCACAAATGACTGTAGTTCATGCTTCGCGCAGTTGTCGATGAGGATATGAATATTTGGTAAAGGGAAATCGTCCTTCGGGCTGGCCTTATTGAGATCTCGATAATCCACACATATCCTGATCTTCCCATCTTTCTTTGGTACCGGGACGATATTTTCCAACCATGTGGGATAATTGGTGAGTCTCACCACGTTCGTTTCCATTTGCTTGTTTACTACTTCTTTTATCCTCAAACTCAAGTCTGGTTTGAACGTTTTTTGTTTTTGTTTGACCAACGGTCTAGCGGGATCGGTAGGCAATCGATGTGAAATGATATCAGTGCTTAAACCAGGCATGTCATCATACGACCATGCGAATACATCAATATACTGTCGGAGGAGCTCGACCAATTCTTCTTTTAGCTCTGCTTCCAAATGGATGCTGATTCAGGTTTCTTTCATGTCTTGTTCACTTCCCAGGTTGACCACTTCTGTCTCTTCAAGGTTAAGCTTTTTCTGGCTTTCTAGTTGTTCGATTTCTTGTGGAAGATTGTCTGGCATCATGGTTTCGTCGTATTCTTCATAATTTGGATCACTTTGCTCGAGGGTTTCGTTACATGTAAAAATCACAGAATGCGGGTTTTTATCATTTTGATTACTGAAAAGAAAAACTAAGTATAAATGAAGTGATAAATAAGTTTGCAATAATTTAAGAAAGCATTTCTTTTTATTTCATCAAAAGAGGAATGTCTAAGCGTTCAAAGATGCGAATGACAAAAAAGTACAAACACGGTTCAAGCCTCAATTGACCGTGCGCTCTTCTCAAAAGTTTTACAATTCCACACTACTAAGACTCCCGGCAAACCAAAGATAGGCTGGCGGTCCAATTCTGCATGTCCTCTCTTGGTTAAGCATTTTGAATGGTCGGTGTCTTGATATTTACTTTGTCACAGCATTCCTCGATTATGGTCATGAACAGCCTTCCCATTTCATCGATGACGTCATCCTCTGGTGTTAAACTCTGACCTGTACCCGAAACACGCTCTGGCACAAAAACTTTTTTCCCGAAGCTACCGGTACAAGTCTTCCCAGTCGGAGGTTGATACCCTATCTTCGCTCTACCTTTCTGCCCACTAGGCTCAATTTGCTCTGTTATCCATCTGATTGGGCTCCCATCCCGATTCCTTGTCTTTATTCGTACTACATCACTTCGCTCATAGCCAACTTTGATCTGTATCATGACTGCATTCACAAAATTTTCTCGGTCACTTCTATTTCTGTGGTCTGCAAGATCTCAACCGCATGGAAAGCGACCCCGTCTAATCCCTCTATGAACGGGACTGCATGTTCTAGATAATCGGATTGGCTCCATTCGCCCTGGATTACAATATCCATCACTTGGAATAGTATGGGAAACTCAACTGGTCCAATTTGCATAGCCAAATAGATTTTTCCAATGACGTCCTTCTATGACCCATCGAAAGCTCTTACCCTCACATGACTTTCTTTCACTTATCTCAAATGGATACCCAACTCTCGTAGGGTAGAAAGCAGGCAGATATTGACTCATTATCCTCCATCAACAAGTACTTGAGACACCACCTTATCTTCACATTTGATAGTGATGTGTAAAGCTTTGTTGTGACCCACGCCCTCTATAGGAAATTCTTCACTTCATAAAGTGATCATATTTGCTTCTACCATCTTCCCAATGGTTGCTTCCAGTGCCTTGCTGGTAGTGTTGCTCGGCACGCTCACCCCACTTAACACGTTCATCAAGGCATCTTTATGAATGTTAGAGCTCATCAATAGATCCATGATTGATAATTGCGCCGGGGTTTTCTTCAGTTGTTCCTCCATGAAGTATTCTTTAGTTGACATCCTCTTCTAGAATTTTACGGCCTCTGGATCTGTTATATTCCTTGTCTGAATCTGTTCCGTTCCTGGATTCCCTCGGTTTACATCTTCCAGAGCGTAACACCTCCATGACTTGGTCATTCCATGAGCCGCTGTGAAATCCATCATCTTGGTTTTCCCTTTCTGTTGATATGTCCATGAGACTATCTTGTATTTCCCATCCTCTTCATCCCAGTGGTGGACAGTTGCTGATAAGTCTGGACCATCACCATATGTTTTAACTGTGATGTGATCATTGAAGTCCTTCGAGGTGGGACCCTTGCAGCCTTAGTGTTTCCTATTGTGACGATGGTTCCTTTCAAGTCATACTCTTCATCCAGGGTGACCATATTAGCTCCTTGATTCTGGTGATTTGGCAGCAGGTTGCGGTTCACATTAGGCGAAGCTGGGGTGCATTGAATGGCTCCACTTTTGATCAGTGACTCAATTTCATTCTTCAGCTTAAAGCAATCCTCGGTATCATGCCCAGGTACGTTTGAATGTTAGACACAATATTTGGTTGTATCATAGTATTTTGAGGGATACTTAGGAACCCTTTCTTCTATCGAATTTATCAAACATGCTCTCCTCAGTCTTTCAAACAGTTGAGTAAAAGGTTCAGCAATCGGGGTGTATTTTCTGGGACCTCTCTCTTCAAAATTTGGGCAATGTTGAGGGTGCATAGGTAGGTTGGTTTTGATGAGTGGTAGTTTGAACTGGAGCGTATGGTCTTGGTGAGTTTGGATTTGTATGGGAGGTGGGTTATATTTAGGTTATGGATTGTAGTATGGTTTTGTGTTGTATACTGGAGCATAAGCAGGTAGGTGTGGGGAATGGGTGGTTGGAGATTAATAGGTGCTTCTGTGATGTGGACTGGACTGGTAATAGGGAATGAATGATGATACCTCTTCCTTTTTCTTCTTTCCACTACTTATTGATCCAGATTGGATTGCTTTGCTAACTGCTTGCAATGCGGCCATAGATTGTACCTTGCCGAACTTTATACCTTCTTCTAAAAAGTCTCCCTTTTGGACAAGTTCAGGGAATTTCTGCCCCATCATGCCCATCATTTTCTCAAAGTAGATCCCTTCTTGAGCCCTGAGCTCACTGTCATCTAAATGGGGTTGTGCTATGGTGGCCTCTAACCTCCATCGGCGTGCATATTCTTGGAATGATTCGAACAGTTTCTTCTGCAATTTTACCAATGTGAACCTATCAGGAGTAATTTTTGTGTTGAATCGGAAGCGATTCATGAAATCTTCTGCCATATCTTTCCACTCCCTCCAGTTTCGTGGATCGTGGCGAGTGTACCAAGTAAGTGTCTCCCCTGTCAAACTCCTTATGAACAACTTCATCCTTAACTTCCCGTTTCTTCCTACTCTACCTAGCTTATCACAGTAGGCTCTCAAATGTGCGTGGGGATCACCTGTCCCATCAAAGATATCAAACTTCGGAGGCGTGTTCCCTATCAACATGTCCACATCAGGATAGAGACAGATCCTCATAGTCTAGAATTTCGCTCCCTTGAGCGTCCTGAAGGTTCTTCATTTGTTTTCCAAATTCTCATAATTGCTCAAACACTGATTCCTCCTCCTTATACTTGGATTCCCTTTCCATTTCAGCATATTGATCAACCTCATAAGGCAACCTGGTCGTGATGGGCAATGTGAAGGTGGGTTCTGAAATGGCAATACGGGAGGAACATATCGCGCATGTGCATCGGTATGTGCGGTGGGTATCTATTAGTTTTGGTTAGTAGTGAAAGTGACGCCATCCCGAGGAGGGGTATGAACTGTGTTAGTGGAAACTGGTGGGTTTTGCGGCTTTTGAACGTAATTTGGTACATAGGGAGTATGTATGAGAGGGTTTGGTGGGTTTGTAGGGGTTAGTTGAGGTATAATCTAGGTGGCAGGGACTGAAGTCGGGGTATTGTTGGCTTGGGAGTAGTAGAAGGAAAGTGGTCGGGGATTGAATCTAGAGAAGGAAAACTGGGTGGTTGTGAGAGCATGTCACGACCAGGTGTGCCAACTTCCGAATGTGTTGTACTTCCTCCCTCAATGATTCTATTTCCTGGGCCATCCTGTCCACTTGTTCGTCATTCCTCGTATCATCCTTCTCTCCCGATCGCCCTAGGCTATCAACTATTACCAGAGCATGTTCGATTGAGTTATCTGTCGCAAACATCTTCCATTTTGATCTTAAGCTGTACGGTGGTTTCGCCAGTTTTGGGTCAACGCAAACCAACTTTTTTTTGGGGAATAATAATAAAGTAAAACAAAAAGAAAGAAAAAGAAAAAGAACAGAAGTCAGTTTCAGTATTTGCACAAGTAATAGGCACACAGAGCAGTTAGTTTACGTATTCAGACAAGCGTGTTTTCCTAAAATTCATAGGACCTCTCTTTGCTGGAGGTAGGCCTAAGTCGCGAATATTTGACAAACAATTTAATTTGACACATTCAGATCCGAAGCAAGTTTTGGTTTTCATTGATAGCATTTGGACTGTAATAGGCGGGACCAGAGGTTACATCATTGTTTCCATTATTCATAGAATTATATGTGCTCAAACAAGCTTGCCCTTAGGGAAATGAGAAAATTCGAGATAAGTATACAAAGTGGGGAAGGGGTGAAATCAACCAACATCTAGTAACCATCCCCGGAATCATTACCCATCTCTTCTTCTTCTTATGGTTCTTCCTCCGAGTCTTCTTCAAATTCTTCTTCATCATCATTGAACTCTGGTTCTTCCTCTGGATCTTTCTCCAGTTCTGTCTCAGACTCAATATGGATAAACTCGACTACTCGGTCATCATCCTCGGTGGGTGGCAACATATGATCAATTGACCTCGGGATCACATGGAGGTAGTCACGAGGTAGTGTGGCAAGATCTCATGATAGATTTGTAAAGCCGCCACTGCATCCTCTAGCCAGGTCCTTCCCTGCTTGGTCGGGCTAGCTTGTCTTCTTCTTTAGTCCAGACATAATATTCTGGAGTCCACCACGAAGTTTGACACATTGGCATTGTGACTAGATCATTCCACTCCTACTGAAGCCTCCTTATCCTTGGTATCAGGATCGGCCAGTTGTATTCATCCTTGTACAGTGCCATCCCTATCCAGAGAGGTACATCCTGAATTAACCCGAACTGCCTGAGAACTCGTAGGGGCGACTATGGTTGGATGACCTCAAGTCTTATCATCTCGATGAAATAATTTTGTTGAGTCCTTCCGCCCAGCCATCACAGCTTCCAATTGACCCATTCTCCGCTTAAGTTGGTCAGCATCTCTCTCTATTATTCATGTCTGTGCGGTGAGACCCAATGCCTCATCCACTCGTTGTGACTCTGAATCATGTTGTTAATGCCCACAAAGTAGTCAATTGTGGCTCTCATTGAAAGAAGTGCTATGCGGCCCAGATTTGAAGTAGTAGGTTACAACCCTTGATGAAATCATACCCCCAGGAACATGCGGAGAAAGCTCTGAGAATCTCTGCTAACACCATGGGTACCAAAGTGGCTTGGAGGTTGCCCCGAAATGTTGCTAAAACCATGGGAAGCAAGTTCATATTGATCTGTCCTGTTCTTTGCGGGAAAACCAATAGTCCCAGCAGCGCCAAAGAGAAGGTTATAGGTCGGAGACTTTCCCACGTTGCCTTATCACACTAAAATTATCCCAAGTAACATTCATATCTTTCACAATGTCCAAACCTGTCGAACAATTGGTCCAGGCTTACCCATCCATCTTCGATATTTCTCAAACCCGACTGTTTGCCAGAATAAAAGCATCAAGAAACCTGTAACCGAGCATGGTAAATGGTAGTATCGGCTTCCTCCCTGTAAATGGAAACTAGTGACTTCTTCTAGCATTGGCACCAACTCACAATCGGCAAACTTGAACACTACTTTGGCTGGGTCCCAGAACTCTATCAGTAAGCGGGCAAGAACTTTATCAACTCGAATGCTTAACAAGTTAGTCAATGCTCCTAGGTGTGTCGTGATTTTATCTCCATGCTCTGGGTGGATATTCTTCCACCATTGCTTCAGCTTGTGTAGTGCTCCCATGACCATATTGCTATCGGGGATGTTTTGGTTGAGTTTCATTTTTGAAGTAGGTAGTTTTTCTAAGTGTTTGATTCGGATGATAAGTGTCTCGTCATGATTGGATCGTCTTTCCACTAAAGTTATATCATTGTGTTCATGACCCGTTGACATTAGGGTGACTTTCCTTGTTGTGTGTCAATGCCAAGGACCGACTCACCTAAGGTTTATACAATATGACCTATATTTGCTAGAGTAGAGTAAAAATTAATTTTGAATTCGACTGAATGTTGCAAGAACTTATGTCAGTTGATCTGACAAAGCCATTCTCTGAAACTAAAGAATTTTGAAAGAAGGTTCAGAAGGGTGTAAAAGACAATTCTCGCATTTCACTGTGTGTGATAGTGTACGGCCAAGACTCGATAGGAATGAGTGCGATGACGGTATATATAAAGCGGTAACAGATAGTGATGTTAGCAATAACAGTTTAAAATAAGCAGATAATAAGTATAAACGAGCAAGTAAGGCAGGTAAGCATATACTTGCAAATTAAACTGAGTTAAAGCAGTGTACAAACAATCCTATATTCCATGTCTAGTCTAAGTCTGCTAAGGTGAGAACCTAAGTGTGAAATCCCTAATAGAGTCGCTATGTTGTTGCACCCTATTTTGCACTAGTCAAAATAAGATTCAACTAGTGGTTTCCCTGTTGATAATAAAGAGAGTTGTCACCTAATATTTAAACATATACTAGGGTACTTATTTAATTACTAAAGTCATTTCTCTATTAGTCTACTAACCAGTGAAATTTTAGGTAAGGGTTCTTGTTCATCTAAGGGGAAGGTGTTTGGCACCCCTTAAAATCTACCAGAGTTAGCTCCATAGGACTTAGACTAGATTTAAAGCATTAGTTGTCTATACTCTTCTTAACTAGTGTTAAAGGTATGGCATACTATATATATCTAATTAGTGTAATTGTCCGCGCTTCGTGTGTTCATCAAAAGTGTCAACCTATGACCGAAGACTAATCTCATACTTTTTAGTAGAAAGATCAATATTTACTGACCAGAAAACTTTTGAAGGGGATTACCATCTTTTTGGATTCTTTTAAATTCTCATTAAATTTTTTATTTTTCCAGAGATAATATATGAAATTATAATCCAGGTATGCCCAAAAAAAATCCAACAAAAGGTATATATGTACATATAACTAACCTGTTATATACATATTGGCAAAGACCTGTAAATATTTTTGGCCGAAGAACCAAATACATTAAGTGCCCATCTAACTCAGTACTCCTTGAGAATAAAAACAAAAAAATAAAAATTATGAAAAAAGAGAGAAAAGATAGTAGTACTACAAAATATTGGGGAGATAAACATGAATGCCTCCGGCTTTTCTTCTTCTAAGGTCCTCTATTTCAGAATTTTGTTTTAAAGCAAGGCTGACAGTGGGTTGCTCTAGTGGTGAGCACCCTTCACTTTCAATCAAGAGGTTGTGAGTTCGAGTCACCCCAAGAGCAAGGTGGAGAGTTCTTGGAAGGAGAGAGCCGAGGGTCTATCGGAAACAGCCTCTCTACCCTAGGGTAGATGTAAGGTCTGCGTACAAACTACCCTCCCCAAATTTTACTAGTGGGATTTTACTTTGTTGTTGTTGTTATTGTTGCTGACAGTCTTTGTTTTCTGTCAAATAATTAAAAAGAAAAACTAAAAAGGAAAGGAAACAAAACAAAAAATCAATTAAAATGTATCATGTCATTGATGGTATTGAATTTCCTAGTTTCAACTAATTTCTTTTGTATATATTTACACGTTATTATTTCCTCCAATTTCAGTCCCGGCAACTCAAAACCCATAATTTTAGCTCTAAAATCACAAATCAACTACCCATATTCTTCTTTCCCCATATTCTACTATTATAGCTCTTCACCTAAAATGACAAATTAACTACGCATTTCATACGGCAAACCGCTGAAAAGAATTTGTCAATAGATTAAGTTAATCATTTTTGTGCCATTATATATATATATATATATATATATATATATATATATATATATATATATATATATGTGTGTGTGTGTGTGTGTGTATGTATAAAATGTGTTTCTTTTTCAACGTATAAGCAAATGAGATGAGAAGAGTTGAATCAACACTAAACAATTTTTTTGTTACGGGTAATTTGAGGAATAAGATTAAATTAAAAAAATAAGATATCTCCTAGGAGGAAAGTTTACCTTAAAGTGCCTCCTTTTTTTTTTTCAATAACCTAATTTTTGCCTCCTAGTGCACATACTATTTTTGAGGTATTGCACTCATGATTTTGTTCAGATTAAGAAAATCTTTCATGGGGATATCAAGAGAAAAACGTTTTCAAAAAATCAATAAATAAAACCACAAAATGATCCTCTTGGAGTACAGGAACACAACCCCATGTAGAGTGCCTCAACCATTCTTGCGCTAGGCACATCATAATCAATTGCAAATTGCAGATACATTACTTATGCTTGCAATACTATTTGCATGATAAAAAATGTCAGTACTTACTCTTCCTAATTATGGCATAGCATGATACATTATTCAGAAGATTGGTTCATTTTTCATGTACCACAATTCTATTAACACTTCCCTTCTATATTCGCGCATTCCTCCCGCGGAAAGAAAACTGTTTACCCATAAAATGGATAGAGTTGAATTTGTACGTAGTTCTAAGGATATGTGGTGTAGCTTAATTCAAATCGTAAGGATAAATAGAAATATCAAGTATAGATTGAAAAGAATGCAAAATAGACAAGGTTGTAAAGAAGATAAATTTTAGGACTAAGCAAGTGGAATCAAATTAAGAGGCTTGAAAGAACAACTCTTCATTATAAGAGAATATGGTGCTTGAATTACAATGTTAACAAAAACTTGCCTTTACAGAAATGATAACCATGTCCTTTATAGCAGAGGGATCTTACTTTAGATATAAAAAATACGTAGTGGGAGACCCACGATAAATCAGCTTTCCCACAATTCCTGATAAGATTCTCTCCTCTAGTGGGATTGCAACGGCTCTTGTCTATGAGATCGATATTGACTCGAGTTTTTCGGTCTTGACTCGAGCTCGATTCTGACTCGGACCCTTGAATTGATTCGGGGTCAATGTTGGTCGGTCTCTGGATCATAAGCTCGACAACTTTACTTTGCATCATAGTTCGATTTGGATTCGAGTTTGATAATAATATCGAGCTCGACATTGATCGGCCCCGCGGACTCGAAGCTTGTTCGTACCATCTTCGGAACCCATCTCGAAGTCTTACTTCGATCAATTATGTTTCGAACTCGATCAATCATACGAAGGCCGAAATCTATTTCGACCGTATACAGATAGTCCCCTCGTTTCTCAAGAAGAATATGGTGAGAAACGATATGATTTTTCAACGGCTCGATCAGATAATAAGCTGACATTTACATTAGGCTCGACCGTGACACATGTGATAGCTGTTCCGTCGATTTAGTCTTTCAAGGTATTTAATGCATGTCAGAACGGTGGTCGGCTATCACTGATACTGAACCGCCATTGCTTAAACCTATAAATAACCCTTCCTTTAATCATTTATCACTTTTACATCTTCAACCTTCCAAATTTCCCAATTTCTTTTTTGTATTCCCTGAGTTTATACGCAAATCTGTGATTCCTTTTTGCAAAATTCTTTTTCCAAATTACCAAATCTTTGTCACTTTCTTTAAATCCAAAATGGTGAAGACATCCAAAACCGTCCCCCAAAAAGAAAAAGCTTCTTCTTCCCAATCCGCCGCCGATAAAACACTGGTGGATCCTCGTCCTGAGGAGTGCGTTCCGGCGGCGTGTGTTCTTACCTCCGATTTCAAACTTGATAAAGGATCGCCGGTTCCTGGCCGATGTGAGCCCGTATCGAGATATATTTGTTCGATAACCCGGGAGCACATCGAGCAGATAAAAAGAGATTGTAACTGGGAGAACAAAGAGGTGGTAGTGCCGTCTCCTGAAGAGGATATTACTACTCACGTGAGAGGGTTTTTAAGCGTGTATACTTACCCTTTCACGTTAGGCCCCCTCGACCCTGTTATCATAGATTTTTGTCGTAAATACTTAATAACCCTAGGTCAGATACATCGTTCCTTTTGGCCGATCGTTATTTTGATCCGATATTTTGTGTGTAAAATCGAGGGGATGCCTTTCACCCTCGATCATCTTGTCCGATTATACCGTCCTCGCCTTTTTCGAGGAGGGTTAATAAAACTCCAACGTCGAGCTACCAAGGCTTTGTTCTTGAGTATAGACAAGGATAAGGATCGAGGCTGGATGGGCCGATTCATTCGAATGAGGACTTCGAACGTGATCCCGACCGAAAATATGCCTTTTTCGAGGAGTGGAACATGAAGCGTAAGTGTAATTCTGCTGTTATATCCTATTATTTTGTTCTTTCATTTATTTTCTCACCAATATTCCCCTTTTGGGATGCAGCGGTTCCCTGGATGTCCAGCGCAATGCCCGATCTCAAGAACTGGGTACGTGATCTGGTTTTGACCTCCTCATATGTTGAGCGCTCATGGCGCGACTTGTCAAAGGGTCGATTGGAGGCCAAAAATCACGGTGAGCACCTCTCTCGTATCTTTTGGTAATTCGAATAAGATGATTTTCACATACTTCAATAAAATTTTCCGTATGTAGGTGTGGGTAAGGATGCGGCAATAAAATTTTCTGTCGAGGAAGAGGCTTCGGCCTCTGTCCCAAAGCCAGTGAAAGATAATAAGAGGAAAAGAGCCCTTGTCCTCGAAGATCAAAAACCGAAGAAGAGGACGGCTCGTAAGTCGAACAAGAATACCATTCCTTTGACCGTAGAATCGGTTCTGCGTCTGAGGGATGAAGAAAAGGAAGAAGAAGAGAATGATGGGTCTGCTCTGGCGGCCCGAACAAAGAAGACCACCGACGCTCCACAGGCAGCTGGATCGATGGTGGTTCATAAGGCTCCGCCTCGAACTGAGGATATATCGGAGAGAGATTAGGGCAGAGTCCCCGAGTTGCTGAAGATCGAAGATGTTTCCTATCGAAGCCGACGGATGGGGGATATGTCTGAAGGATCTCTTCACGGATCTTTTCGAACCGAAGAGAATGCCCCAGTTAACTCATTTGGGGAAGTAGCAATCGAAGGCTCACTCGCCTTCCTTGCTTTTTCCGTAGGGGCGATTCGGGAAGCCCAAGCTTTGGGGGCTCTCGAATTAGATAGGCCTCATGATGGAGAGGATCCTTTTCGTGACCTATTCATCAGCGTCGAAGACACTGCCGGTACAAGTGACGCATCAGATCTTTTTCACGGAGTGCAGCAGGCTTTGAATCAGGTAGGCCTTAAATCATATGGCGTTACCTTTAAGTTTGCTTTTCTTTTCTAACTTCGTTTCATATTTCTTTACAGGCCGTGGCAGTTCATCAAGAATCATGTTCTCGGTCCTGAACCGAGCTGCGTTGATATGAGGACGAGCTTCAACAGGTTACGGAGGAGAGGAACTCCTTAAAGCTCCTTTTGGGACAAAGGGGAGAGAAAATAAAAGACCTCCAAGCTGAGTTGGCCAAAGCTCACCAAGATCAGATCGATCTATTCGAGCAAGTAATAATGCTTTTAAAAGCCTACGGGCTTGATACCGGAACAATGGCTAATCTTTCGGTCTCACAGCTATAGCAAAAAATCGAGATGATCGGAAAACTCCGTGAAGAAGTTGATGCAATAAGAGCAGAGTCTTTGAAGTGGAAAGAAGGATTGGACCGCTTTGCTGCAGAGAAAGAAACTGCTCGAGCCCAATTGTCATCGGCCAAAAACCAACTTCAAAAAATGAAGGAGAAAAACTCGGTCCAAGTAAGAGGAATAGAGGAGCTCGAGGCTCGGTTGGCCTCTATACTTGCCAAAGCCGAATCTGACGCCGAAAAGGCAAAGGCTGATGCAGATGCACTCGTGGCCGTCTATCGGGCCGATGCTGAAGCTGCCCAGGTCCAAGCAAGAGAGGCAGCCGAGACCGCCGATACTCGAGCACATTGGGTCGCTGAACTTGCTAAGTACCGATCTCGTAGGGAGACCCTCGAGGAGATCTATGCTCGAGGTTTCGACCTCGCTGAATAGATAAAAAGGGCCAAAGAACTCGAAGACGATGTTGAAGCCTTGGCTTTCGATGATAATGATGATGACGATGGGAGTAAGAGCGGATCCGAGAACGGGGGGAGCTCGATAAAGAAGAGACCTCTCCTGGGGATGACCAGGAAGCTTAGTCCTTAATTTTTACGTTGTAATCAATCATGTAAACAATTTTGTATATAAAAATATCCATTTTTTACCGACTTGCTTCTGTTTTGTTTCATGTCTTATGAAGACTTTATTCATGCCTTATGAATATTTTCACAAGGATTTAAACAACTTAATCAAATTTGGACTTTGTACCCTCTATAACCGAGCGAGCGCTTACTCAAACTTGAAGCGATGTAGCCCTTAGGCTTATTAGTTGAGTCAGTGATTCGAGCTCGAAGAAATATAGCCTGTAGGCATAATAGTCGAGTGAGTGCTTGTTCGAACTCGAAATAAAAATGACCCTAAGGCTTAGTAGTCGAGTGAATTATTCAAACTCGAAATAATATAGACCGTAGGCGTAATGGTCGAGTGAGTGCTTGCTCGAACTCGAAATAAAAGTAGCCCATAAGCTTAGTAGTCGAGCGAATGATTCGAACTCGAAATAATGTAGCCCGTAGGCATAATGGTTGAGTGAGTGCTTGCTCGAACTTGAAATAAATGTAGCCCGTAGGCTTAGTAGTCGAGTGAATGATTCGAACTCGAAATAATGTAGCCCGTAGGCGTAATGGTCAAGTAAGTGCTTTCTTGAACTCGAAATAAAAGTATCCTGTAGGCTTAGTAGTCGAGTGAATGATTCGAACTCGAAATAATGTAGCCCGTAGGCACAATAGTCAAGTGAGTGCTTGCTCGAACTCGAAATAAAAGTAGCTCATAGGCTTAGTAGTCGAGTGAATGATTCGAACTCGAAATAATGTAGCCCGTAGGCACAATAGTCAAGTGAGTGCTTGCTCGAACTCGAAATAAAAGTAGCTCATAGGCTTAGTAGTCGAGTGAATGATTCGAACTCGAAATAATGTAGCCCGTAGGCATAAGAGTCGAGTGAGTGCTTGCTCGAACTCGAAGTAATGTAGACTGTAGGCTTAATAGTCAAGTGAGTGATTTCGAACTCGAAGTAATGTAGCCCGTAGGCTAAATGGTAGAGTGAGTGATTTCTCGAACTCAAGATAAGAATAGCTCGTAGGCTTAGTAGTCGAGTGAATGCTTGCTCAAACTCGAGTCGGTGTAGCCCTTGGGCTTTGTTGATTTTTGGTTGGCAGTCCCCGATTTAAGGGGCAGTGGTCGGCCCTTAAGCCTGTTTGCATAATAAATCTCGAAATAGAGGAAATTTTTCTTGGATATAAATTGTGGGTAAAGAAGAAAGTTTTCTTTGTAAGTCATTATACATGTGTTCATGATTTGTGTCAGGGCTCGGGCCAACTACATGAGCATGGTTCGTTTTGACCATTTGGCTCCTATAATTTTTCCTATTGGAACCCTGTTGTTATGAAGTAACTTTCTTGCACCGAGCTTGATATGTTTGAGGGGTAATGCCCCCCCAGTATTTGAGGTCGATTGTAAAGAGGCCTCGGTTACTGTTGAATTATTCTAAGTTAGCACGATCAATGGTTGCCTCATTAAAAACCTTACCGAAAAACTCATTTGGGATAAAACCAGTCTAAGGGAAAAAGAGTGCAATGCGTGCTTTCAGACCTAAGGCTTCGTATTGAAGGATCCATCTAAGCTCCTGATCGGACTTCTGCAAGGGTTAGTTTTGAAATATAAACGAATATGGGAGGGTTGTACCTCAGCAGTAGTGTCGTTTTAGATGCGACACATTCCAATTGCTTGATAGTTGTTTGCCATTTATAATGCCGAGCTTGTATGATCCCTTTTTGACATTTTCGAGAACCTGATATGGTCCTTCCCAGTTCGGTCCTAGTTTTCCTTCATTTTGATTTCAGGTAATGAGGGTGACTTTCCTTAGCACTAAGTCCCCAGGCTTAAAATGGCGGAGCTTGGTTCTTCGATTATAGTATCTTTCGATTCGTTGCTTTTGGGCGGCCAATTGGATGAGAGCAGCTTCTCGTTTTTCGTCCGATAATTCGAGGCTAGTGTTCATAGCCTCATTATTTGATTCTTCTATTGCATATCGAAATCTAGCACTGGGTTCGCCGACTTCGACCGGTATCAAGGCTTCGGAGTCATATACTAAGGAGAACGGGGTTTCCCCCGTACTAGATTTTGATGTTGTTCGATATTCCCAAAGGACTTCGGGTAGGATTTCCCTCCATTTTCCTTTAGCATCGTCCAACCTCTTCTTTAGGTTTTGAATGATAGTTTTGTTCATTGATTCAGCCTATCTGTTCCCACTGGGGTGATACCGTATTGATAATATCCTTCTTATTTTGTGGTCTTCGAAGAATTTCGTCACTTTACTGCCGACAAATTGTTTCCCATTGTCACACACTATTTCAACGGGTATCCCGAATCGACATACGATATGATCCCAGATAAAGTCTATAACCTCTTTCTCTCTTACTTTCTCGAACGCTTGTGCTTCAACACATTTAGAGAAATATTCAGTCATAAATAAAATGAATTTAGCTTACCTGGGGTCGATGGCAGAGGGCTGACGATATCCATTCCCCATTTCATGAATGGCCATAGGGATAGGACTGAGTAAAGTTTCTCTCCGGGTTGATGGATCATTGGTGCAAACCTTTGACATTTGTCACATTTTCGAACAAACTCCTTTGCATCTTTGCCCATATCAATCCAATAATACCCTGCCCTGATTATTTTTCGGACTAATGAATCGGCACCGGAGTGAATCTCTAAAGTGACACGTCGATTTCAAAATTCTCAAATATAATTTTTATGTTTAAACTACTAAAACATTTGATTTTTTTTGAAATACTTTCTTTTACTAATTATCAAGAAATCAGGTATAAGGACTAAGTGAAGCACCTTAAGCTTTTTATGAACATATTCAGAGTTAAGTTATCTTTCTAAAAGTCGAGTTAAGTTTTCAAACTTATTAAAAAAGATATGAGGTTCCACGAGACATTTGTATGCGATACGAAGGTGATTATGAGATTATGAGAATAAGAGTACCAATGAGCCAAGGTTGGCTAAGTTCTTGTTATGGCCTATTATGTGCATTCAAAGTTCATATCATACATGACATATTATGCATGGACTTCGAGCTATAATCGGAGGTAAGGGGCCTATTTGCCCGAAAGACTATATATATTGTACAGATGGCCACAGGTTGGCAATATGATACCGGTTAGCTACCGGGAGAGACCGCCATTGCTAGCATTTGGTTGGGTATGTCATGCATTTACATCAATATATATGTATTCACGACATATGATTACACGAGCATACCATACATATTTTATTACTATGAGGTCGGATGTCGGCCATGGAGGCTATCAGAGTTTCAGTGTCAGGTGGTATCTTTATTACCTTTTTACATCAGCTATGTATGATTCTACTTTCTGCCTTACATACCAGTACATTTTTATTCGTACTGATGTCCCGTTGCCTGGGGACACTGCATTTTTGTTTCGTGCGTGCAGGTCCAGGTAGGGACTCTGATCGACCCCTCCGCTAGGATTTCGGGGTTCAGCTGTGAGTTGGTAAGCTCCACTTCTTCCTGGAGCTTTCATAAGATGGTTACTTTTGTTATACAGTTTAGGTATAGTTGGGGACTTATCCCGACAGTGCTTATGACACTCTTAGGGGTTATTGTGGACCCAATATTCTGGGTTTCGTTTTTTGCTGCTTTCAGTCTCCAGCCCATAGGCTTGGCATGTATATATAGGTGTGTAAGCATGTATGTCTTCAGTCGCGGCCTCGTCGGCCAGCTAGTATTTTATTATTTTGGCTTGTCTACCTATGTTTATATGGCTTATTGTTATTCATGTCACAACCTTACGGTCCAGGCTTAGTATTTCAGATGTTGTGCTGCCCGATCTGTTGGGCCCCCAGTCTAGTTAGCTAGTATGTTTAGTGGCTAGCTCGATCGAATACAGTATCGAGTGCCAGTCGTGCCTCCCCTAGTTTGGGGCGTGACAAACTTGGTATCAGAGCAGGTCGTATCCCAGGGAGTCCACAAGCCGTGTCTAGTAGAGTCTTGCTTATGGGTGTGTTGTGCACCACACTTATAATCAGGAGGCTATGAGGCATTTAGAAATGGTTACATTTCTTTCAATTAATAGATCGTGCTATAGAGCGAAGTTTTAAGAACATATGAAATATAAATCGTGCTTTGTGTTTCCTATCTAACAGGCTACCTACGCTCAGGAGATGGCACAGCGAGAGATAGGTATGGATCCGGGAGAAGGTACCAGTCGTTCCCCACCGGGTCAGAGGGATAGATTTCCCTTAGAGGCTCACAGTGAGTCTCCAGTACCCCTAGTTTCAGCTTCCCCAGCACTTGTTGGAGCCCAGGGAGATGCAGTACCCAGCCTCACCAGTACCATTGGTACCTGAGGCAGCTAGAGACACAGGACCTCCAGCACCTATTATTCCCCCATAAGAGACTGGGGAGCAGGGGATGAGGGAGGATGTTCAGTTGCTGACTAGGATGGTTTCTATTCATGAGCGACAGCTAGAGTCAGGAGCAGATGCCCGGAGAGATCGGATAGGAAGCTCGACGGTATGAGAGTTTCTTCACTTGGCCCCTCCATTATTTATAGGATCCATTTCCACTGAGGATCCCCACGACTTTATAGACCATATGTATAGAGTATTGAGGGTGATGCATGCCTCCGTCACCGAGGCTGTGAAGTTGGCTTCTTTTCGACTACGTGATGTAGTCATCCTATGGTATGGGGCATGGGAGAGATCTGGAGGACCTGATGCTCCGCCAGCAAAGTGGGAGGACTTCTCTGAGGCTTTTTTAGCCCATTATTTGCCACGGGAGGTTCGGGAGGTCCGTCTTGACCAGTTTCTTAGCCTAAAGCAAGGGGATATGAGTGTGAGGGATTATAGCCATAAGTTTAATTCTTTGGCAAGGTATGCACCAGATATAGTACGTACCATGAGGGCTAGAGTTCATCATTATGTGGATGGTTTGGGGGATCATCTGATTAGAGACTGTAGGGTTGCATCCCTATCGGATGATGTAGATATTTCTCGCATACAGGCTTTCGCTCAGACTACAGAGGACTTTTCCCGTTGGATTCATGATACTCGCAGGGATAGGGAGCAGAGTAAGAGGGCTCGTACTATGGGGTATTATAGGGAGCCACGAGTTGACTTTAGGCCCCCACTCCATCGATATCCACCTCGGTCAACAGGTAGTTTCCCACCACAGTTGCAGGGCCAGTGGTTTGATCGTTATATTCAGTCAGGACCGGGGCAGAGCTCAGGCCAGCCTGAGGGCTGTCGACAGGAGCGTTCTGCACAGATGAGACAGCTTACTCCTCCATGTACTCAGTGCGGTAAGCTGCACACTGGGCAATGTAGATAGGGTTCGAGTGCATGTTTTCATTGTGGGCAGACAGGACATTATATTAGCCGGTGCCCGGGGTTAGGCAGAGGTACACCAGCTCAGCCTTTCAGGATTCACAGCAGCCTCTTCGCCCTCAGTCTGTGCTCCCCGACCAGGTCCACAGTCTACTCAAGTCCGTGATAGGTGGAGAGGTGGAGGAGACACCTCAGGTTCTAGTGGTGGCCAGAACCGCTTTTATGCACTCACAGGCCGATAGGATTCAGAGGCATCCCCAGATGTTGTCACAGGTATATTGACAATACATTCTCATGCCATTTATGCATTGATGGATCTCGGCTCTACATTTTCATATATTACTCCATTTATTGCTGGTAAGCTTGACATAAGATCTGAGTTGTTGCCACAACCAGTTGAGGTGTCTACGCCAGTTGGCGACTCTATTGTAGCTAATCATGTCTATCGAGATTGTACAGTGTTAATTAATGACCGTCCAACCTCTATTGATTTAGTTGAATTGGTTATGCTAGACTTCGATGTCATTATGGGTATGGATTGGTTGGCAGCTTGTTATGCTAATATTGATTGTCGTGCAAAGTTGGTCCGATTTCATTTTCCTGGTGAGCCTGTCCTTGAATAGAAAGGTAATGCAACCACGCCCAAGGGTAAGTTTATTTCATACCTTAGGGGTCGGAAGTTTATTGCTAAAGGTTGTATATACCATCTGGTTCATGTTAGGGATATAGATAAGGAGCCAGTGACTCTTTAGTCGATTCCTATTATGAATGAATTCCTGACAGTATTCCCTGACGAGCTTCCAGGAATTCCCCCCGAAAGGGAAATCGATTTCGCTATAGATTTGCTTCCTGATGCGCAGCCTATATCCATTCCTCCCTACAGAATGGCTCCTGCAGAACTAAGGGAATTGAAGGAACAACTGAAGGACTTGCTCGATAAAGGCTTTATTAGGCCAAGTACATCCCCATGGGGTGCTCCGGTGCTCTTTGTTCGAAAGAAAGATGGGTCCTTGCGGATGTGCATTGACTACATGCAACTAAATAAAGTCACTATCAAGAATAAGTATCCTCTTCCACGGATTGATGACTTGTTCGACCAGTTACAAGGTGCCAAATGCTTTTCGAAGATCGACTTGCGATCCGGTTATCATCAGCTACGAGTTAGGGATATTGATATCCCAAAAATAGCATTTAGGACGAGGTATGGCCATTTTGAATTCCTTGTCATGTCTTTCGGGCTTACAAATGCCCCAGCAGCCTTTATGGATCTTATGAACCGGGTATTCAAACCATTCTTGGATGAATTTGTGATTTTGTTTATTGATAACATCCTGATATATTCGTGATCGGAAGCCGAGCATGCGGACCACTTGCGAGTTGTATTGCAGACTCTCCAGGACTACAGGTTATATGCTAAATTCTCTAAATGTAAATTTTGGCTAACTTTTGTAGCTTTTCTTGGTCATGTTATTACCGCCGATGGTATCAAGGTTGATGGCCAAAAGATTGAAGCTGTGATGACTTGGCCGAGGCCCTTGAATCCGACAGAGGTTCGTAGCTTTTTAGGCTTGGCAGGGTATTACCGAAGGTTTGTGGAGGGATTTTCCTCTATCTCTGCACCATTGACGAAACTGACACATAAGGGAGCTAAGTTTCAGTGGACTGAGGCATGTGAACAAAGTTTTCAGGAACTAAAGAAAAGGCTTACTACGGCACCTGTCTTGACTCTTCCGGATGGCACCGAGGGTTATGTTGTATATTGTGATGCCTCGAGAATTGGCCTAGGTTGTGTTCTTATGCAGCATGGTAAGGTTATCGCATACGCCTCCAGACAGTTGCGAAAACATGAACAGAACTATCCTACGCACGATCTTGAATTAGCCGCAGTTGTATTTGCCCTAAAGATTTGGTGGCATTATCTATATGGGGTTCATATTGATGTTTTCACCGACCACCAGAGCCTTCAGTATTTATTTAAACAGAGGGAGCTGAACCTACGACAAAGAAGATGGCTAGAATTACTAAAGGACTATGATGTTGATATTTTATATCATCCCGGCAAAGCTAATATTGTTGCTGATGCCCTTAGCCGGAAGTCCATGGGCAGTCTAAGCCATGTTGAAGCTGATAAGGTCACGATGACCAAATATCTATGCCAGCTAGCTAGTTTGCAGGTGCGTTTGGTAGATGCAGAGGGTGGACGCATTCTCGTTCAGAATACGGCAAAATCTTTTTTTGTTACTGAAGTGAAAGAGCGACAACATGAGGATCCTGAGCTTATAAAACTGAGGAAAGTATTCCACAGCAGCGACAACCTTTATTTGAGCTAACTGGATATGGAGTCCTTAGATAACAGGGCCGCTTATGTGTACCGTCAGTAGGAGAGCTCCGTGCCAAGATTCTTTCAGAGGCCCATTATTCTAGATATGCAGTTCATCCCGGAGCGACAAAGATGTATCGGGACCTTCGACAGATCTATTGGTGGAATGGAATGAAAAAAGATATCGCGGAGATGGTAGCCCAATATCCCAACTGCCAGCAAGTTAAAGCCGAACATCAGAGGCCTGGAGGCCTAACTCAGTGTATTGAGCTTCCATTATGGAAATGGGACATGATAAATATGGACTTCATCACTGGTTTGCCTCGCACTTCACGGAGGTATGATTCTATTTGGGTAATTATTGATAGGCTTACAAAATCTGGTCATTTCCTGCCAGTCAGGACGACATATTCAGCCGAGGATTATGCCAAGCTTTACATTCGAGAGATTGTTCACCTTCACGGAGTGCCATTATCTATTATCTCTGATCGAGGGGCTCAATTTACAACATATTTTTGGAAATCTTTCCAGAAGGGTCTAGGCACGCAGGTAAATCTTAGCACCGCTTTTCATCCGCAAACTGATGGACAGGCAGAGAGTACTATTCAGACAGTTGAGGATATGTTACGTGCCTGCGTGCTAGATTTTAAAGGAAGTTGGGATGATCATCTACCTCTTATTGAGTTCGCTTATAATAACAGCTTCCAAGCTAGTATTCAGATGGCTCCTTACGAAGCACTACACGGGCGGAAGTGTAGGTCGCTGATCGGTTGGTTCGAGGTCGGGGAAGCAGAGTTGCTAGGTCCTAACTTAGTCCAGCAAGCAATGGAAAAGGTAAAACTTATTAGAGACCGGCTGCGTACAGCACAAAGTCGGCAAAAGTCTTATGCAGATGTTCGATGACGAGACTTAGAGTTTGATGTAGAAGATTGGGTTTTCCTGAAAGTATCGCCTATGAAGGGCGTCATGCGATTTGGAAAGAAGGGGACGCTCAGCCCCAGGTATGTTGGACCGTATAAGATTATTCGGAGGATTGGTAGGGTGGCGTACGAGCTTAATTTGCCTTTAGAATTGGAAGCAGTCCATCCTGTGTTTCATGTATCTATGTTGCGGAAGTGCATTGGAGATCCTTCACGTATTACGCCCATTGAGGATATTCACATTGCTGAAGACTTATCTTATGCAGAGGTACCAGTAGTTATTTTAGATCGGCAGGTAAGGAAGCTTCGAACTAAAGAAGTGGCTTTCGTGAAAGTGTTATGGCGAAATAACAACATCGAGGAAATGACCTGGGAAGCTGAGGAGGAAATGAGGAAGAAGTACCCCCACCTATTTACGACTTAAGGTGAGTCGCATTTAAATAATTGCCAATTATTTCTTTACAGCAAATTAATTGGATTTTAAATGACTTGAAAGTGCAATTTAAATTTTTTTATTGCGAGATAGCTATACGAAGCCTAGTAGTTAGAATCTTCAGAATTTGATTTATGCTTTGCAAATGTAACAAATATAGCCTCGCAAATAACGTATTAGCACACAAGAAATGAAACCAAGGAATTTACTTGACCCATTCGCGGACGAATGTTCTTAAGGGGGGGAGACTGTGAGACCCCAGGTGTTTCTCTCTTCTCTTACGTAATATACGTAACGCGGCGTGGTTATATTAGGTATATATGATTGGGTATAGCACATTGGGAGAATAAGACTGAAAATGTGTGGTAATATCAAGGAACTAAACTAAAGCTTTAAGTCAAAGGAATCCCTTAAACAAAGGTTCATGGTTAAAGAAATGGCTCGGGTAGCACCCTGCGCATTCGGAAGGTTTAAGTTAACTTGCACCTGTGAGATAAGACTAAGAGTGTATAATATGCTAAGAATAATGTGTTATGAGGTATTATAATATCACAATGGTCACATGTTAAGTTTTGGAGTCAAGCAAGTTGCGAAATAAATGTCGGCAAAAGTTATCATAAATTTCTCTAATAAATTTTCTAAACTTTGGGTCAAATGTATCAGATCATTTCTCCCAATATATAAAGAGTTTTGGGACCCACAACCTACCAAATCGAAGGTCTACGAGTCTAGTTTGCAACCAAAGAAATCTCACATTACACCGACATTGGGGTAAAACGTTATGACTGTTTTATCGCGGACTGTCCGGGCTGAAATCGGGTCGTGAACCGGGTCGGGTCAAACAAGTGGTATAAGTCGGAAAATCCGACTTTTAAGACCCCAAAACATTTCATCTTCGTCCCAAAACAGTGAGAAAGCTTAAGAGAGGGTTTCATGGTGTTCTTGAGTGATTAAGGTACATTTTTAACGATTTCTATCATTAAAGTTTGCCCCCGTGCCTAGAAGCGCAATCTCTACGCTTTGCAATCATTTTCCCCTTCTATTAGCTGTGTTTGGAGCTATTTTTGAAAGATAAAAAATTGTTGTTATTGCTGGTTCTTCAGGATTTATACTTGGTTTGCCAAGGTAATCATCTTGGGACTCTTTTATGATCGTTTTTACAAAGTTCTACGGGCGTTTCGTCAAGTTAGGGTCATATGACAAATATGCCGATTTAAACTCATTTATGAACTGCTTATAGGTGCATATAAGCTGCATATATATAGTGGTTTCGAAGCTTAGGACGTAAGGAACAACTTTCGTGAAGGAACTACAGGCATTCGGACGTTCGTTGGAGAGGTATGTTAAGGCTAAGCTTCGTCCTTCCTTTTAGCACGAATTTTGGGAAATTCCTAAGACGCCAAATGTGATATTTTACTATTCTGTTGCTAGAAAGACCTTCTGTGAAAGGCATTGGTATCGTAGCTGAAGTATTTTCATGATGCTATTAGGTTGATATTCCACTCGTTCGGTTAAAAAGGGTATTCGACATCTATATATGTCATTTTGTCGGTTTTCTTAAATATATATGTCCATATATATGAATTCTTATTCGTCTTTGGGTTGCGTGACTTAAAAATAAAGGCATTTAGTATTTGCGATCAGTCCTTCTTCCTTGTTAAAGTGTATTTTAAAATCTCTAAAGTGACACGTCGATTTCAAAATTTTCAAATATAATTTTTATGTTTAAACTACTAAAACATTTGATTTTTTTTTTGAAATACTTTCTTTTACTAATTATCAAGAAATCAGGTATACGGACTAAGTGAATCACCTTAAGCTTTTTATGAACATATTCAGAGTTAAGTTATCTTTCTAAAAGTCGAGTTAAGTTTTCAAACTTATTAAAAAAGATATGAGGTTCCAAGAGACATTTGTATGCGATACGAAGGTGATTATGAGATTATGAGAATAAGAGTACCAATGAGCCAAGGTTGGCTAAGTTCTTGTTATGGCCTATTATGTGCATTCAAAGTTCATATCAAACATGACATATTATGCATGGACTTCGAGCTATAATCGGAGGTAAGGGGCCTATTTGCCCGAAAGACTATATATATTGTACAGATGGCCACAGGTTGGCAATATGATACCGGTTAGCTACCGGGAGAGACCGCCATTGCTAGCATTTGGTTGGGTATGTTCATGCATTTACATCAATATATATGTATTCACGACATACGATTACACGAGCATACCATGCATATTTTATTACTATGAGGTCGGATGTCGGCCATGGAGGCTATCAGAGTTTCAGTGTCAGGTGGTATCTTTATTACCTTTTTACATCAGCTATGTATGATTCTACTTTCTGCCTTACATACCAGTACATTTTTATTCTTACTGGTGTCCCGTTGCCTGGGGACACTGCATTTTTGTTTCGTGCGTGCAGGTCCAGGTAGGGACTCTGATCGACACCTTCGCTAGGATTTCGGGGTTCAGCTGTGAGTTGGTAAGCTCCACCTCTTCCTGGAGCTTTCATAGGATGGTTACTTTTGTTGTACAGTTTGGGTATAGTTGGGGACTTATCCCGACAGTGCTTATGACACTCTTAGGGGCTATTGTGGACATAATATTCTGGGTTTCGTTTTTTGCTGCTTTCAGTCTCCAGCCCATAGGCTTGGCATGTATATATAGGTGTGTAGGCATGTATGTCTTCAGTCGCGGCCTCGTCGGCCAGCTAGTATTTTATTATTTTGGCTTGTCTACCTATGTTTATATGGCTTATTGTTATTCATGTCATAACCTTACGGTCCAGGCTTAGTATTTCAGATGTTGTGCTGCCCGATCTGTTGGGCCCCCAGTCTAGTTAGCTAGTATGTTTAGTGGCTAGCTCGATCGAATACAGTATCGAGTGCCAGTCGTGCCTCCCCTAGTTTGGGGCGTGACACCTACAAATGTTTCAAATGGTCCTCTTCTTGGAGGGACTTAACCAACATATCGTCAATGTAAACCTCCATTAATTTTCCTATTTGTTCTTCAAACATCCGATTTACTAGGCGCTGGTAAGTGGCATCGGCATTGTTTAGTCTGAATGGCATCACGTTATTGCAGTAGGTGTCGTACTTATTGATGAAAGAAGTTTTTTCCTGATCGCCCGGGTCCATCCAAATTTGGTTGTACCCGAAATAAGCGTCGAGAAACCTGAGGATCTCGTGGTCGGCCGTTGCATCGATCATGCAATCGATGTTAGGCAAAGGGAAAGAGTCCTTGGGACACACTCTATTCAAGTCTTTATAGTCTACACACATTTTTAATTTGTTTCCCTTTTTAGGGACTACTACTACGTTTGCTAACATGTCCGGGTATTTAACCTCCCGGATAGACCCTATTTTAAGGAGTTTAGATACCTCATCCTTGATGAATGCATGTTTGACTTCGGACTGGGGCCTCATTTTCTGCTTGATCAGGTGGAACTTCTGGTCCAAGCTTGGCTTGTGAGTAGTTATTTCTGGCGGGATCCCTATCATATCAAGGTGGTACCAAGCGAAACAATCTATGTTAGCTTTAAGGAATTGAATGAGTTTTTACCTGAGCTAGTGACTTAACCTCGTGCCCAGGTATACCTTTCGATCGGGCAAGTGCTCGATCAGTACGACTTGCTCCATATCCTCGACTATAGATTTGGTAGCGTTGAAATCGTTGGGGGTAGTGAAAGACCTGGGAATCGCGTAGTCGTCATCCTCACCCATCTCCTGCTTCTCCGGTTGGGGCGGGGCCGATGTTAGTAGTTTCTATTTGGTTTCTCCCTTAGTGACCAAACCCATATCCTTAGGTGTAGAAAGTGCGAATATCGAGACCACCTCGTTGACCACAAACATCTCTTTTACGGTAAGTTGTTCTCCGTAAATTGTTTTTATTCCTCCCAGCGTCGGGAACTTCAACACCTGGTGCAGCATCGAGGGCACTGCCCTCATGTTGTGAATCCACGGTCTCCCAAACAAAGCATTGTACCTCATGTCCCCTTTAATCACGCAGAACTTCGTTTCCTGAATGGTCCCGGGGTGTTCACCGGTAATGTTATCTCCCCTTTAGTGGTCTCACATGCCATGTTGACTCCTTTTAGAACTCGAACTACAGGCACGATTTGATCTTGTAGACCGAGCTGTTACACGACCCTCGATCTGATGATGTTGGCCGAGCTAAATTGATCAATTAACACACGCTTAACTCGAGATTTATTTATGAGTACAGATAATACCAGTGCATCATTGTGGGGTTGCACTATCCCTTTAGCGTGCTCATTGTTGATAGACAAGGTTCCCTCTAGCACGTAATCCCAAGTCTGTTTTCCCTTGTGATGGATACTTTGGTGCGCTTCAGCATCGGCCCCTAGGGAACGTCGACCCCACCGATGATCATGTTAATGACATGTTGAGGTTTCTCATGCTCGATCTGTTTATTAGAATCTCTATTCCTGAAATGATTCTTGGCTCGATCGCTTAGGAACTCTCGGAGATGTCCGTTGTTGAATAGCCAGGCTACTTCCTCTCTTAATTGTTGGCAATCCTCTATTCTGTGGTAGTGAGTGCCATGATATTTGCACATTAGGTTAAGATCCCTTTGGGTTGGATCGGACTGTAGAGTTCGAGGCCATTTGGTGTCTTTGATGAGTCAGATGGCCGATACGATGGTGGCAACGTCGATGTTAAAGTTGTACTCTGATAACCTTGGCTCTTCCTTAGGCCCGATAGGCCTGTAGAAATTGTTTTTTGCTCATGAGTCCCTGGTTGTTTTTTGACCTCGATCACTCCTCCTTTCACTTCTCACAGGGTTTCGCCCAGACCTACTACTTCTCCAGTCTCTATTATATAGCTAATACCGATCCATGTTTGATCTTGGTTCACGATCAACGTCTCTCTTGACTCCGTCGACGGATCTGAGGGGATAAAAGGACCCGTAATGGGGACCAAGCTAATCATCTTCTACCCTAATTTTTTATTGATATCGGTTATGCACGTCGGCCCAAGTAACAACCGGATATTCTATCAGATTTTGTTTCAACTGTTGTAAAGCCAATGAGCTTCGAACATTGAGTCCTTAAGTGAAGGCCTGAATGGCCCAATCGTCCGCGATCGGAGGCAGGTCCATCCGTACCATTTAAAATCGGGACATGAATTCTCTAAGCATCTCATTATCCTTCTGTTTCACTTTGAAAAGGTCTGACATCCTGGTCTCAACCTTGATAACCCCGACGTGTGCTTTTACGAAGGAATCTGCAAGCATAGCAAATGAGTCAATAGAATTAGGAGGTAGGTTGTGATACCATATCATATCTCCTTTTGACAGAGTTTCCCCAAACTTTTTCAGCAGGACACACTCGATCTCATCATCCTCCAAGTCGTTCCCTTTGATGGCGCCCGTGTAGGAGGTCACATGTTCATTTGGGTTGGTTGTTCCGTTGTACTTAGGAATCTCGGGCATGCGGAACTTCTTAGGGATCGGCTTTGGAGCTGCGCTTGGAGGAAAAGGTTTTTGAACAAACTTCTTGGAATCCAGGCCTTTTAATATCGGCGGTACCCCTGGGATTTATTCGACCCTAGAATTGTTGGTTTCCATCTTTTTGTCATTGGCTTTGATTTTCACCTCTTCCGATTCTACCCGTTTTGTCAGCTCCTCGAGCATCTTTATGATCTCAGGGTTGATCCCCGATTCATTTCCATTCGGTCTCTCCGTGACCGATTCAGTTTTGCGGGTGACTTCCCGGTATGGCTCGGGCTCAATTCTGCTTGGCGCGCAGCTTTGGTTCTGCAACTGGGCTATCGCTACCTGTTGAGCCTATAACATTTTGAAGATCACCCACAAATTGATCCCATCACCTTCACCGATGTGTGTATTTTGGGCAATTGATCGGACTTCCCTGTGGACGCTATTATCAGGATCGGTAGGCAAATTTGCATTAATGGCCACATGCGAGCTAGCGTCGATCGGTTCCGCAGCTGGAACTCTGCCGAGATCGACGAGGGGCACCTCGTTACTGGGTTATACATTCTTGTTCTTGCCATGGTGGCCGGATTCGGCATCCACGTTTAGAGGGGAAGACTGGGAGTTCGACATTTCAACTTTAACCTGGAATCAAAGATACTCCAAAGAACAAGTGTAAAATAGGGTGTTTTATGGAAATTTGTATCAAATTACCGTTATTATCCTTATCCCCATGGTGGGCGCCAAACTGTTTATCCTCGAAAGCGGATAACAATTAGATTTGTAAGTGGTTATAAAGATACGCGGATTAATTTGATACAAAGCGATAGATTAAGTCAAATTGAACAAACAAAGATAAAATAGATTCAAACCATACGAGCATGATAGTTCCAGCCTTAGTGAAATATTTACCCTCGATCCAGGTTCGCTATGGCCAGCATTGATGAACAAGAGAAAGAGCTAATAACAGCTATAATAATAATATATTACTTTGGAATACGTGTTATAATATGTTTAATAATTTATCAGACTCCCTTTATATAGTAGGGGAATCCTACTCTAGGTACAACTCTATAAAAGGTAAAAACCCTCTGATTAACTGATTGCCGGTTCTTCATTAATACGTGCCGAGATCCCCGCCGTGATATCCGGTCGGTCCAGGATATAACGGCCCCCGTTGGCCGTGCTTGATTGCCCAACGATGTTCTTAGAAGTCGTTCAAGGCTAAGACCGATTCTGAACCATGACTCGATGAGAGTTTTACCCCGATTTCGGTCTCCTGTCTTCATGTCTCGAGCTTAGCTTATTTTGTTTGAGACCGGAGCATACCATGAGCCCGGTTTAATCCGTATACACGTGTCTAATTGATCCTGCATGATTGCATGTTTAAACCTATTTCGAATACAATATAAGAATGGTAAACTAACCATTGTAAAATTTCTCAAATAATTTAATGCACTTTTAAAAAGTAAAATAGTGTACACTAGCAGAAAATATTGTTATTTGTAATTTCGTCTTTCCTTTCGATATAAATGGTAAAATGCAATTCAATAACCTGTATACTTTTACAAATAAATTTATAAACTCATTGTTATTTATATTAAAATACTAGAATATCTAGATACAAAAAGATCTATGTTCTAATCAACATTGAGGATGGTTCTTTGGAATTTTTTCTCTAGGGGTTATCTCAAAACTAGGGTGCATAAACGAAAATCGATAAGTTGCAGAAAATCGATAAATTGAATTAAACCGAAAAAAATCACGACTAAAGGTTAGGTTTAATTTTATTTGGCATTGAGCAAAAAATAAATACCGACCATAATTGTTTGGTTTGGTATTAGCAAAAACAAAAAAAGAAAATTCGAACCGATATCAAACCAACGCGATATCATATATAGGGAAAATAAATCCTGGAACTAGTCGTTACAGCACGCGAGGAGGGGTGCTTGTCTTTATCCTCGTCTTTTATCGGACCACCTTGACCTCGTCGATGACCTATCATATTTTCGTGACGTCGACCTTTTGAAATAAGGTTATCGTGTCCTATCAACGACATATGGTAGCCTCCAAAGGCTTTATTTTTGTTGACCTAGTCAACATATGACATGAAGTTTTTCGCCCATACAGTTAGTCCCTCCGCTTATTGAGGTCGCCCTCATGGACGGGTTCGATGAACGAATAACTGCGGTCGTAGTCGTTGTAAAAGGCGAACGATAAGGCACTTCCATGGCCATATGTTTCAAACCCTTGGTCTTGCCGAGTAACTTCTAGAACAAGCCTGTCTTTGAAGGGGCGTGACGTCATGACATCATTCGTCATGATGATGCCTGTTCCTAATACATCGTGTCGGTACACGCGCGGCCTTTTAATTGGCTCTGCCATTTCTGTTCCGGCTGTATTTATGGTGACCCGCTCCAGTTTCGAGATTCCTCTTTTATAAAAAGGGAGATGATCACCTAAACTCGAATTTTACCGTCATTGTTTGTAGCTCAGAATTGCATTTGCTTTCATTGAATTTTCTTCCCTTACTTATCACCTTATAACTTTTTTCTCCATATTCTTAGCTCTCTTCTTCTAGCTTTCTTCAAACTCCATAGTCATGTTGAACTCAACTTCTGGTATTAATGAGGAGACTCAACCCACTCCGCTGGCTGTTGTGGTCCCCATTCATAGAGGAGACGCCATTTCCATCGTTGAAGAGGCGGTTCTCCCTTCAGCAGAGGAGATTATCCGCCGCAATCCTGAAGCAAAACCAGATTTTCAACGGCCGCCAGAGGCGATGAGTGAGGTTTTTCAGTATTCTATGATGGCCAAGCATTTGGCAGAGTTCAAGCCAAGTATGCCTCCCCGATCAAGTGGAGCTAGTACCTACTAATAATGATGAAGTTCATGCTCACCGTCCGGGGTACTGCGCTCTCTATGCTTACCCGTTCACCATTGGCTATTTGTTCCCTCTTCCTCCGCTGGTGGAGGAATTTTGCTGCTTTTATCGGGTATGCCCTACTCAGCTTGCCCCTACATATATAAGGTGATTAAGATATTGTCGAAGTTTTCCGAGCTGGCTGGTATCGAGATCACTGTGCGGCATTTAGTGCATATTTTCGCGCCCAGATTTTACCGGGGCACGATGTTAAATCTTCGACATCGTGAAGGCAAGTGCTTGGTAGTTAAAATGGATGACAAAGGTAGTCGACAATTTTGGCTTGACTTCTTCTTTGTCAAGACCGAGGCCGATGTCACAGATTTTCCTGAAACCTGGAACCGCACTCGTAAGTATTCGTATTATTGCTTTTACCTTTTTCAACAATCGTATACTCCGAGTTTGTGGATTAATCCTTCTCATTTTACAGCTATTGATTGACCTCTTCAGTTGGTGGTGCATCTCGCTGACTGGGTCATACAAATCCTCCCATGTACTACAGGGATCCGTGATTGGTCGAGATTCTGGAAAAAGATCAAATCGGCCCTCCCCTCGACATGTAATTTATTCTTTTGGTCGATGTTGCATTTGTACTCGCCTACTTTATCATGCTCATCTTTTTATACTTCCTCTAGGTTCTGCAAGGGGGGCTTCAAGAAGGAACGTGGCGCCGACGCCTTCTATTAGGAGGAGGAGGGTACGGCTCCCTCTACTTCTACCCCGAGTTCAACTTCCATACCCACTCTTCCCTTGTCTCCTCCCTGTATTGAGGACAAGGAGGTTTCTCCGCATGACGCAGAGGAGGCCGAGGAAGAAGAAGGTCGTAGATGAGGAAGATGGCATACACGTGGCGATCAATCCATCAAGAACCTCTCCTGAGGTCGTGGATCACGGCCCCGTAGTGACGCCGACCGAAGGGGTGTAAGGGTAGCCTCAGAGGTGCCTAACTTGGTGGAACCTTACGTTGTTGCTTCCCCTCAACCTCACGAGGCGGTTGAAAATGCAGCTGATGATGCTCCTTCTCGTCCCGGGTGTGGGGAGGCCTCATCTTTTGGGCCAGTTCAAGAAGATTCCCGCGTTGACAAAGGAAAAAACCAGATGCCCGCCAAACAGGAAGATGGGAAGGTTGATCCTGAGGACCTCGAGATGATTGATAGTGGGACTCCTCAGATCGAGGTTAGGGTAGAAGGTGTGTCAAGGACTATTACGATTCTCGTGAATCGTGATTTGCTGAAGGATACTGAGGACGTGGTTAATGCCTTCGGTCCCCTCTTTTCTAAAGCTGAGCATGAGACTCTCTGGGGCTGAGAGACAGCACCTTGTCAAAGAGAATCGCCGACCTCGCTCTCAGGGTAAGTATCCTCTTTTTTCATTCTCTTTTCTTTGCTTTAGTTTTCTTTTGAGTCTTATTCTTACTTTTCTTTGGCTTGCATACCGTTATCCTGGAGATCGAGAGTGTGCGGAGAGAGAAGAAGCGAAAAGAGATCTACCATAGATTGTGAACTAACTATGCAGCATTCTGTGAAAAGTACATGGAGGCTCAGAGGCAGGCTTCGTGAGGAGGGCGACATGCTTACCTTGCGGGAGGAATTAAGGAAGAAGGATGACGAATTGCTCGCATCGGTGAAGCTGTTCAGCATTCTCGAGGGCACGTTAAGGAGAAAAACGAGGAGCTCAAACTAAGCAAGGGCGTGGAGGCCCTGTTTAGCGACCTTCAGAGCTAGGTTGACCAACTGCAAAGTCAGTTGGATGGGTGTCAGTTTGAGATAAACGCTCTCGGGGGGGAGGTCGCTGAAAAGAAGCAGCTACTCGAGGAGGCGGAGTCCTCCCGAATGGAGACTCGAATGAGGTCCTCCCTTTTAGAGTTGGCGAACAGGACCTTATGCTCCGAACGGGACAATGTTCAGTCGACGGTTGAAGCTAAGGAGGCTAGGCTCGAGGAGAGGATTAGCGAATTGGAGAAAAAGAACTCTGAGCTGCTCGAACAAATTTCTGCTGTCGAGGGTGAGAATTCCTTATTGATCGAACGGCCCTCTACATCTCACCCTCTGAGTTTCCTGCCATTCCCCGAGAGAATTACAAGGAGTGGATCCTCGCCGAAGCTCGAATAGTTGTGATTCACGAGTTAAATCGAACGGGCTTTGTCTTTGAGACAGACATTGAGGAGGCACGGGTCAAATATCATGAAGCTTGGTTAGCCTATGGCTATGACCCTGCAATGCCTCAACCTGATGTCGAGGACGATGATGAAGGGGGCCTTGGCAGTTTGAGGAGATTGCTTGTATGACTCTGCCAACAATCAGGGCGAGGATAGAGAGGACGGCGGAGACCAGGCTGGTGACGGCCACTAGATGTTCTGCCTCTATTTTTGTTTAACTTCTTGTACTGCACTTTTTGTTGGCGTCTTTGAATGCCTTTGTAAAGACTTTCTATCAATCAAAGTTGTTTGTTTTTGCTTTACACGTACCTTTCTTATCTATGTATGTTTTGTTTCTGTACTTGTGTTTTTTGCTTCTGCATCTTCTCAACGTGTTTCTGAGTTGAATCGTGGCTAAAGGCTGATAATTGTTTGTTTGAGCTGGTCGATCACGCCATTTAGTTAAGTCGAAGTCGAGGACCGATAGGTCTTGTTCGAATTAATCGAACATACCACCTTGTTAAGTCATGGCCAAGGGTCGATATGTGTTGTTTGAGCTATTAGGACATACCTTTTAGCTGAATTGAGGTCGAGGGCCGATAGGAGTTGTTCGAGTTGGTCGAATGCACCTTTTAGTTAGGTCGAGGCCGAGGGCCGATAGGTGTTTGATCGAGCTGGTCGAACATACCTTTTAGTTGAATTGAGGCCGAGGGCCGATAGGTGTTATTCGAGCTAGTCGAACGTACCTTTTTGTTTAAGTTGTGGTCGAGGGCTGATAGGTGTTGTTCGAACTGGTCGAACATAACTTTTCGTTTAAGTTGTGGCCGAGGTCCTATAGGAGTTGTTCGAGTTGGTCGAATGCACCTTTTAGTTAAATTGAGGCTGAGGGTCGATAGATGTTATTCGAGCTAGTCGAACGTACCTTTTCGTTTAAGTCATGGCCGAGGGGCGATAGAAGTTGTTCGAACTGGTCGAACGCACCTTTTAGGAGAGCAGTTTCAATGAATGGGTATCTCATTTATTTCAGCATCATTACGCCAATTACATTATTTCGTCCTGAGGCTAATTTTGTAGAAGATTACAAGTTTTTTGTGCTAGCTTGCTCCTCGAGTTTCTTTTTCATGATGTTTAAGATAGACTTGTTGGAGGACTCTTCTTTCCCGCTTCTAGCTGGGTGGTAAGGAGTTGAAAGTTTCCTTTTAATGTGCCATTTTTCGATAAACTCTATTGTTTTTCTTCCCGTAAACTGGGGCCCGTTGTCGCAACTTATTTCTTTAGGTAGGCCGAATCGGCAGATGATGTTTTTCCATATGAAGGTGATTACCTCTTGCTCACGAACTTGGGCGAATGCTCCTGCTTCCACCCATATAGAGAAATAGTCAGTTAAAAATAAATGGAATTTAACATCACCTCGTCCTGGCAAAAGCGGTCCCACGATGTCCATTCCCCATTTAATGAATGGCCATGGGGAGGTGACAGAGTAGAGGTGTTCGCCTTCTTGTTGGATTATCGGGGCGTATTTTTGACACTGCTCGTATTTCTTCACGAATTTCAGGGTGTCTTTCTTCATGGTGGGCCAATAATATCCAGCCCGTATGAGACACCTGACAAGTGCTCAGTTGCCGGAATGACTGCCACAATGGCCTTCATGGACTTCCTCGAGAACGCGTTGGGTTTGATTTGGGCCCAAATATGTTGCTAGGGGTACGGCGTATGTACTCTTGTACAAGTCGCAGTAAAGGAGGCTGTATCTAGCGGCTTATATTCTCAGCTTCCTTTTGTCGTTTGGGAGGGTACCGTCCTACAAATAGTTTATAATACAATTGCGCCAGTCCCAAGTTAAGTTTACAGATTTTACCTCGATGTGTTCTAACGCCAAGCTGAGGAGATGTATTATTCTCTTATCCCCAGGGGCTATGCTTTTTGTGGCAACGGCCAATTTAGCGAGGCCATCTGCTTCGACGTTCTGAGTTCTTGGAATCTGGTCGAGCTGGCATTCGTCAAATTTGGGTAGAAATTTGCATATCTCGGCCTGGTACTTTTGCAATCTCAGCTCTTTGATTTGGAAAGTCCCAGTAACTTTGTTGGCGACGAGCTGAGAATCGTAGCGTAGCTTTAAATGCCTCGCCTCGTATTTGAGTGCTAGTCTTAATCCTGCAATTACGACCTCATACTCGGCCCCATTATTAGTCATATCTAGGCATCTTATTGATCCGCACGCGTTGGATGCGCTATCGGCGTGTAGGAACCAAAGGTCCTGTGTTCGGTGAGAAGCTTGAGTGGCTTATTTCTCAGCCCCAGGAATCACTTTGGCACTAAAGTCCGTGAAAAAGTTGGCGAGCACTTGTGATCTTATTACTGTGCGAGGCTGATAAGTGATGCCGTGCTCACTTAATTCAGTTGCCCACTTAGACAGCCTCCCCGACAGCTCGGGTTTGTGCAATATGCGTCTTAAAGGAAATGTGGTGACGACCGAGATCGGATGGCACTGGAAATATGGCCTAAGCTTTTGTGAAGCTATGACAAGGGCCCGGGCCAGTTTCTCAAGGTGAGGATACCTCGTCTCAGCATCGATAAGTGTTTTACTAATATAATAAATTAGAGATTGAGTACATTTATCTTCTCGAATTAGGACTGCACTTACTGCTACTTCTAAAATAGCAAGGTAGACGAGGAGACGCTCCCCGGGCTCGGTCTTTGAGAGCAAAGGTGGTGACGATAGGTATTACTTAAGTTCTTTAAATGCTTATACGCATTCAAGCGTCCACTCGAGGCTGTTATCCTTTTTGAGTACGTTAAAAAACCTGTGGCACCTATCAGGTGACCTCGAGATGAATCTGGTAAGGGCCGCAATTCGACCCGTCAGTCTCTGGACTTATTTCTTAGTGGTTAGATGTTCCGATATCCTATCGATGGCTTTATTCTAATCTGGGTTGACCTCGCTTCCTCACTGTGATACCAGGAAACCCAAAAACTTACCCGAAGTTACGCCGAACGTGCATTTCTTGGGGTTCAGCTTCATCCCGTATTTTGATGGTATACTATAATCCCGTATTTTAGTCGCTTATTATACTCTAATTCACTTCACTTAACTTGTGTTGAGCTTTAATAAGTAGTGTTTTTGCACTTATTATGTGTTTTATGCCATGTAGGAGTGATTCCGAGTTATGTAGATGTTGTGGCGCTAATTTGAGTTATTTGGAGCTTTGAAGTCTGATTAGAAGACCAAGAAATTAAGCTCGGATCACGTTCGAGGGTCGAAAACCAAGTCTGGATGTCAAAAATTTGAAAAACTCATTTCTGGCCACAATTTGCACTACCGCCCCGCGGCATGCCCCGTGGGGCGCTAGTGCAAAAAGTGTCCACAAATCATATTTTGAATCGTTCTAGAATTTTCCACAACCACGCCATATGGGGTGGGGCGGCATGCAGCGCGATAGCCAAAAAATATTAGAGTGACTTAACAATTCCGCTAAAAAGGGTAGTTTCGTCTGGGGTTTGTTTTGGGGGCGGCTTAAATACACCAAAATACCATTTTAGATGGATTTTTGACAGATTTCGGCCTAAGGAGGCCAAGGAGGCTAAGGAGGAGTTGGAAGAACACAAGCACAAGGATTTCATCATTCCTTCCTCACTCAAGATCTGGGTTTGGATTGAATCTATGTTTTCCTATACTTTAATTACATTTGTGAAGAACTTCTCCATGTATATGGAGTAGATCCTTTTGGGTTTTGATGGATTTTGTGTATTGATGATTGTTTGTTGATTATAACTCTATTTTTATGTATTTGAATCTTGTTTGGAAGATTTAATTGTTGCATCTATATTTACTTGTTCTTGTAATCGAAAGAGGCATAACTTGTGATATCTTTGCATTATATTGTTGGTTGAGTTCATAGATTCTTCTAAGTAATCGAAAGAGTCTAGGTGAATCATTGATTAAACCTAGTTAGGAGGATAATCGAGAGAGGTTCTCCTAAAGACCAATCCATTACGCATTCTTGCATATCTTCACAGAGCTTAAATTGGTTCATATTATGAGGTTGAGACTTAATCGAGAGAGGAGTTTCTACTAAACAATTGTACTGATAATTAAGTTAATTCGAGAGACTCACTTGAACATTAGAAGTCAATTATCTAGAATTAGATCCTGAACAATTATCTTGCACTTATCCTATCAACCCCTATTTTCTCCCATTGCTAACTTCCTTGCTTACCTTTGTTGCGATTGCCATTAGTCAATAGCTTTAGGTTCTTAGTTAATTGTAGTTAGAAATCATAAAAATCTCTATTGTTGATCCTCCTGGATAGCAATTAAACTAGAAACTACGAGAACACTGTGTAAATCCAATCCATGTGGATACGATATTATACTATACTATATTTGACTAGCGAGCACAATTTAAGTATGTGTTTTGCGCTCGTCATATTTCCTCAATATTTCGAATGTTTCCTTTAAATGGTTGATGTGATCCTCGGCCCTTAAGGATTTGACCAACATATCATCGATGTATACCTCCATGGTTTTGCCGAGCTGATTCTTGAACATCTTTGTGACCAACGGCTGATAGGTAGCTCCTGCATTCTTCAACCCAAATGGCATTACCTTGTAGCAATATATTCCCCTATGTGTGATGAACGTAGTTTTATCTTGGTCATTTTCCTCTATGAGTATCTGATTGTAGCCTGAGTAGGCGTCCAAGAACACAACAACTAATGTCCTGTTGTCGCGTTGATGAGCTGGTCGATGTGTGGTAATGGGAATGAATCCTTCGCGAAGGCTTTGTTCAGGTCAGTGGAGTTCACACACATCCTCCATTTCATATTCTTATTTTTGACCATTACCATGTTGGCGATCCACTTTGGGTATTTTGACTCCCTGATAGAGACATTGCCAATAGTTTTTCTACCTACTCGTGGACGGCCTCGTTGATGGAGGGATTAAACTTGCGTCGGACTTGCCTTACTGGGGGTAGAAGGGGTCGACTTTTAGCTTGTGCATAGCTATCTCCTTGGGGATGCCGGTCATATCTGCATGGCTAAAGGCAAACAAATCTGTGTTGCGTTAGCTATTAAGAATTGACTAAATTTACCTGGGTCTCAGAGTTTGTAGCCGATGTAGGCTTTTTTGTTCGGGCATCTAGCTGGACAGGATCAAGGTCCTCTATGGTCGATCCTGCGTCTTCGGCCACTTCTGGGTCCGTAATGGTATCTTTGTCTTCGACCTGTAGGTCCCTCTATCTGTTGATTGCCACTCTTCTTTTTCCTTTTCTTTCTTTTGTTGGATTGTTGTGCCGTCCAAGGTGATCCGATACAATTCTCGGGATGTACGTTATTCCCCTCATATGCTGAATATCCCCGGGGTTGGGAATTTGATCACTTGGTACAAGCTTGAGGGGACTGCTCTCATGGGATGTATCCATGGTCATCCTAAGATGGCATTGTATGCGGTGTCCTGATCCATGATAACGAATGTGGTATCTAGAGTCACCCCACCAGCGAGGACGAGGAGTGTGATCTCCCCCGAAGTCTGTTCAACTGCATTGTTAAAATTGGTTAGTGTAATGCAGTGTGGCACTATCTTATCCTCAAGTCGTATCTGTATGAGGACTCAAGGATGGATGATGCATGCTCCTCTTCTATCGTCTACCATAATTCTCCTAACATCAGTATCTAAAATTCGTAAAGTAATGACAAGTGCATCATTGTAAGGGAAAGACAAGTCGTCGGCATCTGACTCATCGAAGATGATACTTTCTTCGCGTCCGTCATACCGTTCGTGGGTGATTGATCTTTTGAGTTTGTGAGTGGCGGTGAATTTGATATCATTGATGGAGGCGTCATCACTGCCACCAATAATCATGTTGATAGTGTGAGCTGGTGAGGGCGGCTTCGGTGGACCTGGCGTTATCGACCCCTTGCTAAGGTGTTCTTGCCTTTGTCGCTGAGTAATTCTTTGAGGTGTCCTTGCTGAACCAAGTTTTCCACTTCTAGTCTCAGAGTGTGGCAGTCTTCCGTATTATGTCCACGTTCTTGGTGGAACTCACAAAAGGCATCAAACTTCCTGGTGCTTGGGTCGGACTCATCTTTGGTGGTCACTTCACCTTCGTTCCGAGCTTCTCAAGTGCATAGACCACCTCTGTAGGTGACACACAAAAGTTATAAGCAGATAATAAAGGGGCATACCTCGATCATTCTTGTAAGCGCCTGATCTCGGACTAGAGGGGTTGTCTTCGTGGCAAAAGGAGGGGATGGGCGCCCTGACATAGGGTTGAATTCATTCTCTGCCTGGCTGTGATACAGGATGGTCTTTTCTCGCATTATCCCTGCATTTTTACTGGGTTCGAATTGTGTCGAGATGAGTCACTGAGTTGGCCCGTTGAGGTCTTCGTCGTCTACCCTGACCTCCGTACAGTAGGCATTATGGATCTCGTCCTAAGTGGCCGATGGGTACTTCATCAACCGAATCAATATCTTTCTGGTTGCCCACAAACCCTCTCTGCTCAGCCCATTCTGAAAGGCTGCTACGGCCATTCCTTTGGAGATGCTGGGCAGAGTCATCCTTACCATGTTGAATCGGGTGAGGAAGTCCCTCTCCTGAGGATTGCTTGATGGCAAAGATGTAACTCACCCTTGTTTCAGCTTTCTTGGCTCCTGCATGCGCCGTTACGAACTTGTCGGCCATCTCTTCGAATGTTTCTATGGAATAGGCTGGTAGTTGCGAATACCATGTCAACGCCCCTCTCGTGAGGGTTTCACCAAATGTTTTGAGCAAGATGGATGACACATGATCTTTAGTGAGGTCATTGCCTTTTACGGCGATAAGTTAGTGAGTTACATGATCCTCGGGGTCGGTCATTCTATCGTAGATTTGGAGATATGGGGCTATCTTGAAAGTATTTGGTATGGCATGAGGAGCCGCTTCCTCCCTGTATGGTTGTTCCACAAACCTACCGGTGTCTCTTTTCGGTAAAAATTTGGGGGTACCTGGATGTCTACCTGTTCCTGATGCTCTTTCATTTTTTCCTTGAAAGACTTATTCTCGTTTTCCATTTCCTCCATTCTTTTCAATACGTCGGCTAGGACGTTGTCACCTACACTGTCAATTATTGTATGAGTGCTACCTAAAGTATGAGGGTTCGGTTGGTCGTCTCGTTCCTTCTTGTGCTGTGCTGCATGGATCCTCGTGGTTTCTGTGGTCGTGCATGGGGCTTGTTTACTCATCACGCTGACTAGAGTGTCATTCAATCATGCTTCGGGGAGCTTTTTCATAGTAGGTGGTGCCCCCTCTCCCGTGGACATAGAGGACCCCTTTCTATTTGGTTTGGTTGTGTTTCAGAAAGGTGTAGGCAACTTCCCTAATCTAGGGGATGTCGTGGTGGTCACCTCCTCATCTTGGGTGTCATATTCTTCGTCGATGGTGCTCATAAGGCTGAGCGGACGTTGTCCGTCGGTTTCGTTTACTTTCCTTGGTTACCTGCCATGGAATCTTCGTACACACAGAGAAAAAGGATAACCTTTGCAGTTTGTTAGATTAGCAAGTCACGTGAGTTATAGATCTGATGGAAACTAAACACTTGACTGAGAAATCCCCACAGGCGGCGCCAAACTGTATGACCCAAAATTTAGATCTAGGTTTTTATAAATTAGATTTATAATGATAAGGGTTAATCTAAGTCAATATTAACATCCAAATGATAGATCTAGTGTATTTATAGAGGATACCGCACGTGTGTTGTTTGATAACAATATCTTGGAGCAATAATGGAGTAATAAATGATTCAAGAATATGAAAGAAAGTAATAAATGATAATAAATAGCATTTAAGTAAATAATGGAACAAGGTTCACCCGACAAGGGTGAGATTTCCCAATGATTCTTCTGACTATGATGGATAATGACAAGCATTTGAACATTTCGATTCTTCTTGGATCGGGGAAGAAAAGATAGATAAAGAAGTAAAAAGGTAAACTTTGTATGCATATCATAAAGAGAGAATCTTCGGAGAATGTCAATATTATTCTTTACAAAAAGTGTACAATCCCTTTTCTATAACTACATCTCTTCCTATTTATAAGGGTACATGAACCACAAAACCCAGTGCAACAGGGAGGAATATTCACTGGAATATTCTCTAGGGAATATAAATCCTGGAACTAGCCGTTACTGCACGCCGAGAAGGGGTGCTCGTCCTCGTCTTTTATCGGACCACCTCGACCTTGTCGACGACCTGCCATCTTCTTGTGACGTCGACCTTTTGAAATCAGGTTATCGTGTCCTATCGACGACACATGACAGCCTCCAAAGGCTTTAATTCCATTGACCTAGTCAACATATGACATGAAGTTTTTCTCCTATACAATTCTTGGACCCAATTGAAAGCTAATTCACATTGTTTGACAAAGGGTGGGGGTAAGGAGGAGGAAGGAAGTTTTGGTTAGAAACTCGTGCTTGTGAGTGTTAATTAGGGCTTATAATGTAGGGACTGTTAATAACTTTGTCAAGTTATTTTAATACAATAAATAACAGATTGCTTCTCTTTTTTTCATGAAAACTAAAATTGAGCTCGATAGTTGACCTGAACATGGGTTACTGAAAATATCCTTGTAAATGGGTTGAGGGTTTGAGAATGGCATGAGCAGATGAAAGGAATTTTAGCTGCATTTTGGAAAGATTTTTTCCATCTTTCTTCAGTTTTCATCCAATTGTACTTCCTCCGTTTCAATTTAGATGAGTTAGTTTGACTCGACACGGAATTTAAGAAAAAAAGTAAGACTTTTGAAACTTGTGCTCTTAAAAGCTTAAGGGGTAAAAGCTTTGTGGGACCATGATATTAGTGTGGTTATAAAAGCTTCTCATTAAGGGTAAAATGAAGAATTTAAAGCTGAATTATTTCCAATGGTAAAAATGTATCATTCTTTATGGAACAGACTAATAAGAAAATTGTGTCATCTAAATTGAAACAGAGGGAGTATGTGAGTAAACAATTTAAAAAGTTACTCACATTATCTAATTTGTTTGGCACTTTTTTGGTTATGCTTCACAAAAAATCAGGCAATGTTGTAAGACGCTTCATATGGAACCACCAAAAAAGAAAAGACCCTAAGAAAATCGAAAAATCAGAAAAAAACTTGAGATCGAAAAACTCGAATTTTGTTAATTTGATTTGGTTTATAGATATAGCAAACTGATATAATTAATTTGGTTTGGTAAATAAAAAATGTGAACCAACTCGAGCTGTGCACAACCCTACTCAAGGCCATGACTTCTAAAATTATATTTCTCTCGTTCTAGCTACTTATTTGATCAGTATAAATTTTGTTTTGCTTATAAATCATAAAATTGATTATTTATCCATATTTTGATTCTTTTGTACAACCGCACAAGTCGCTGCCATATTCTCTAGATATTCTCTAGTTGTGGGGCAATTTGAGACATAAAATAAGGGATAACCAAAGTGTTAAGGGGTCGTTTGGAAAAATTATAAATAAATTATAATGCAAGAATTAATTATTTAAGGATTAGTAATGCATGGATAGTAATACAAAGATTATTTCTTATTGGGTATTTGGTATATTGTACTAAAATTGGTATACAAGATATTATTTAAAATATTTATTTATTTTTAAACTAAAAAGCGATTGAGTTTTCAGTTATACCATTCGATGCTTGACCCGACCCATATCTATAGACACCCCTGGTTGGTGGTATAAAATAATACACCAGTTAGTGTATTAATTTATACAAGGATTAGTTATACATGATTTAAAATAGAAACCAAACATTGGATAAAGTTATACCAAATTAGATACCATCATTATTTTCCTTATACATCATACAAACAACCCCTAAAAGATCATATGAGTCATTCAACGGGGTTAGCACTTTATTATTAGTTTAGATGCTTTGCAAGTTTGGTATAATCCTTCAATTATGTTGGCAACTTTATTGTTCCAATTTTAGATGCCTTCGTTTAGGTCAAAAGTAAAAGCCCTTAACCAGAAAAAAGTCAAGAAGTATTACCAACAAAATTGAAGGAAAACTGAATAAGAGCAAACAATGACTAAACATGAACAGTGAGAGGTTAAGAAACGAAGTACTTTGACATGTACACTCCAGTGCCCTCCTGTAATGCTGATCTCTAACTTCTACACAGGCTCTTTCCGACTTCCCCCCCCCCTTTCCCGTCCCCACTCGCCCAACTGGCAGTGCACATTTTGCCAAGAAAGTGATTGGGAGAGATAGCTAAAGGACTTGCGATAATAGAATACATTGCCAGTAGTTGAGTGGTTACCAAACATGTTAACTGCTGTGCATTTGGGTTCTGGTTCAAGGCACTAATCACTCAACTCATTATCAAGAAAATTGAGATCAGAATCATCATCTGTAGCTGTACCAGTATTGTCAGGATTAACTTCTAGGGGTTCTGCTTCACCAGCTAAAGTTACCATCTCCAATGATCCCTTCCTTAAGTCTGCATTTCCACCATCATGGTCCATGAAATCATTCTCATACTCACCCAGTTCCATTTCACTATAAAGCATTTCCTGCAATATAAGATCGCAGAAGTAACCAAAAGAATAACGCTGTGTCAAAGAGAGGGAATTAATAAGTTAATAAGACAGAGAAGAAAAAAAAGGGCAATCCGGTGCACTAAGCTCCCTCTATGCGTGGGGTCCGGAGAAGGGCCGGACCACAAGGGTCTATCGTAGCATTCTAATTTGCTAAGTGACAATCAGAACCCTTCAGCAATCCTCATCCTACTTCAAACAAAAAACTCCTAAACAAGGGTGCAAAAAAAATAAAGGGGATCATTTGCTGAATTTCCCACTCCCCACACCACCTGCCCGCTATATTAAGTTTTTATTCTTCCTACAAGCATATTTAAATTCTCGGATGATGTTACAGCTCCATACCAAAAGATACAACTTATTACATAAGGCATCAGACCTAGTGTATTACTAAAAGAAAAGCATGGGCAAAAGCAGAAACACTTGGGACTTATCAATGAGTAGCCACTTCAAAGGATGGGGACACAAAAAAAGCAGCTAATTTCTGTGTGGTATGCACTAATTCCAAGGGTAGATCTTGAGCTAAAAATTACAAAGAACAAAAGGAAACTCAAAACTAGATGGTTGGACTAACTTTATTTGTAAACTAAGTCCTCCCTTTCAAAGAAATCGGTAATACAAAAATGTCTATCTCAATGGTAATGCAGAGTTGTCAATAAAGCAAATTGTCAGACTACTGATTGAACTCTTCAGAGCAGAAAGTTGCTTAATTAGTACCTCATCGTCTTGCAAAACTGGTTTCTCTGACTCTACAATCCAATCATACAGCAAATTTTCTTGCAGAACACTATCGAGGAAAATTGGATCATAGGACATTTTCCTTATCTGACGATCCCTAAGTCTCAGGTTATAGTGGACGTATGTGACATCGTTTAATCTTTTCTGTGCTACACGGTTGTGCCTCTGACTGTGGATCTGATCATATAAACTCCAATTATGCTCACACCCAAAAGATGAACAAGTCTGACTAAGTATTCGTACAGCTATACGTTGGAGCTCTAAACAATTTATCCCATGTTGTTGCCACCAAGCAGCTACAAAAACATAATTACTGTCAGTATAATTTGCAGTGGGGAAGTGTTTTAGATTGTTATCCACATAAACTGTGGAGAACAATTTTGTGACATTAGAACTGAGAGAATGATTACTCATAAAATTTACCAGGATTAAGCTCCGTTCTGGTGCTAAGTGCCAAATCTGTTCCAAAATCAGCTTTAGCAGAGTTGAAATCTGATATCTAAAAGATCACATCAAACAAATAATTACACACATAAAATAGACACAGAAGTTTATCATCCAAACGGGAACAAAAAGGAATCCTCACTTGCATGGATGCAGAAATTCTTCTTGCATTGTCTGGCTCCAATCGCACAATGCATGCATTCAGTCCTCGTACAACCTCTGGATGCTATAAGTATACACACATTCAAAAAAAGGTATAACTGAAGTTGGACTGAAAAAAATTCCGAAGTAAGAGTTCTCTCCTACCGGAACAAAATCAGGACGATACCGGTATGATGGATTCAGAAAGTGTGCTGCTAGATAGAGAGGATGATGAGATAATGAATTCCAGTGGCTGTCTATGATATCCAAAATGTTCCGATATTTGCCCCCGTCGTCATTATGATTGGTTTTGACAGCAAGTTTTGCCTGGTATACATTGTTGTAAATGAAGGGTATTGAATGGCTTTCGTTGCTATTGATTTTTTGAAGCACTTCTAAAATGGGGTCCACTGATTTCCTAACATACTGCATTTTCCTCCAGAAGGTGGCATTTAGTACAATTTTCTCCACCTCTTTACCATCTTCCAGCTTTGAATACCGGGACGAAAGCCATTTATTTGACTGGAACATCCTCTTAAGACCATTTCTGTGGTCCAACAAGCTCTGAACAGTAGCGAAGGTTGAAGAATATCGAGTAAAAGAGGGTTTCAAGAGTTCCTGTCCAGCTGTAAATTCTTTTTTCATGAGACTTAACAACCAGAAACTATTGTAAATGAACTTGGTGATTTTTTGGGCTTTTTCCATGCATTCTCTGACCCATTTTATTTTCACAAAGTCTTCAAGGATGCGATCAATACAATATGCAGCACAAGGAGTCCAAAATAAATTCCTTCTTTTCTCTTCAAGCATCTTTCCAGCAGCTTGATAATTCGGTGTGTTCTGAGTTATCACCTATGTATATATTTTTTGCGCACATAGTGGAATAGGAGAGTCAGGTGATGCAAGATCAAAACTTAAGAAAAAAAACTTGAGATGGAACAAAGCAACACCTTACCTGCACGACATTTTCCTCGCCCATGTCTTCCACCACTCTGTCTAGCAGCTTAAATATATATGTTGCATCTTCAACTACACCAGTGGCATCAACCGAGCAAACGAAGTACATACCATGGGGACAAGAAACCAGAACATTGATTAAAGTTCTACCCTGTGTATCTTGCCAACTGTCAGCCAAAATAGAATAACCTGTCACAGCCCAAGAAGCTTTGTACTCAGAAAGATAATTTCTGATGGATACGATTTCATCTTGTAGAAACCGTCCAGATAATACTCGGCTAGAGGGTCCTACCAGACCTTCTCCATATTGACCAACCAATTCCAGCATTTTCTGAAAATAAGGAGAGCTTGCTGCATGTGGAGAAATTCCAGCGTGATAGAAGAACTTGCAAATCGAAGATATGACTTCCTTGCGGGATTTTTTATTTGAACATACTTTCACATGTTTTCCAGAAGCTTGAAATAGAGACTTCGGCTCTTTTGTACCCAATGTCTCATACTTTGGCCTTTTTAACAAAGATTCAGACCCAATACCAGGAGACATTCCTTTGAAACTTCTCCTACAGTCTCTGTCCAGTCTTTTATCTCCAATCAAAAGTTTTTCATTACTCATATGGTGGTGTAGTGCCTCTTCTTCTTGGTCTTCGTCTTCCTCTTCATTATCTGAGTTCATATAGAAGGATGATAACTCTTTAGTATGAGGGCGTCTATGCCTCCTTCCTGTACGATGCCACTTCATGTTCTCTTTTATTCTAAGATATACTTCCTCAGGAGCACTCTTACAGGGTGCAACTTCTCCTGGTATTCTCGCTAGATGTTGCTTAAACCGATTGATACCTCCACTGACTATTTTTTCACAATAGTTGCATTTTACTTTTTTCTTCCTCTCATCCTGAGGGACACCATGTTCCCAACCAGGATCAACATACCCAAGTGATCGAAGAGGAGTCAAATTTATAACCAATCCCTTGTCATTCATCAACTGCTTCCCTTTATTTCTATACCCTATGTGATCTTCCTCTTCGGCATCATCACTGGCATGAAAATTTAAATATGCCTGTTCATCATATTCAACATGCCTTGGCTTCTTACTTAATCGACACCCTTCTAGATTTTCTCTCATTTTCAGGCATACATCCTCTGGAGCCTTGTCACAATACGTTACCTCACCAGAGACTCGCGCTAAATGTTGTTTCAATCTGTATATCCCACCACTTACAACTTTCCCACAGTAATTACATCTAACCTTCTTTTTCCTCTCATCCTGAGCAACACCATGCTCCCATCCAGGGTCTACATAGCCAGTTGATCGAAGTGATGCCATATCTCCAACCACTTTGAGGTCTCTCTGTCTGTTTTAGTTGAATAGCTATCTCCTTGCAGGACAAGAAGCAGAAAGGGTATGAAAGGTTATCATACCTACTGAAACAGATGGTACAAATGTGGGACAGGGAATATCCATAAAGAAAGATAGAAGGATAACAGAGTGTACACACATTCAAACTCAAACTTAATCTTTACATTATTCACGTTTTATTAATAAGTCCAGTATAGTGCATCTACACTATTTATGTTCTTGCATTTAAAGCGTCGGCCGATTTAACAATTTGACCTGAAGGACAAACTGGAGATATGTCATATTTTTTGCTAATTGCTATGCTACATGTACATCTGAGAGTCAGGAAGCTCCATCTCCATACAACAGAAGGCTGGAAAGTTAGGGCATTTGAGGTTTCATGTCTGTCAGGAAATAAAGGGCAACTAAGACACTGTACTGGGCTTTCTTATTGGTCCATCTCACCCAATTAGGATAGCAGTGGCATAAGAATTCATGAAACAAAGAAATCAGGAATAAACTCTGATAACCAGGCATCCTAGAATGACTAAGTTGGCTCCAGAACCAACTTTTTAGTTGTTTAGTTTTAAAAAATAACCCAAAACCAATCAAATAACACCAAAACCAGTAGGTCAAGGTTTTAGGAAACCAGCCAAACCTCTTTTTAGCCCAAAACTGGCATTTTAAGTGGTTACTGGTCCTCTCTGTAGCCCCACCTAGCACCCATAATTCAAGACCGACTTTTTTCTTCCTCTCCCTCCCCACCCCATTTCGTTTTCCTCTCCCCTTCGTTCAGTCAACATGATTGGAATTGGCTTTTTTTCTCTTTCAGCTATTCATAAGTATGCTTAATCAAGTGTGCTAAAAAAAATTAACCCTATGGAAGTGAAGTGTCATAGAGTTACAGTAATACTCTTTCGAAAGTATTATTTTAGAACAACAAAATCCCAATACAACAACACTAAACCCGGAAACACATAATTATATTCTGAAAACCAAATTGACAATGATTCTCCCGAAACCAATTCCTATATCAGATGAAAACAGCCCCCAAGATTTTCACAAATTCTTCTATATTCCTCGAAGCTAAAACACCATTGGAAGCCCCACAAGTAATGCACATATGAAAATAAAAGATCATACAAATATCCTACAGCCTAAATTTTCTGTTTCTTCCAGACACGTGCTAAATAAGGAAATATAATAGATGCTAAACACCAGTTACATCATGCATGCTAGCATGAGACCACTATCTGAATATGACAGTCACTGAAATTGAAGAAAAAAATAATAATCAAGTTAAGCTCAATAATGAACAAAAAGCAGAAATTGAATGATGAAAGATCTGTATAGACTTTATTACAATTTGAGGAAAGTAATAGAACGTGGGAAGAAGTTTGTCTGGGTGGAAAATGAGCTACTCCGTTTAAAAAGTCGTCTCCTTAGCTTTCAAGAATGAATGGAATAGAATTTTACCATGATTTGTTCAAAAGAAATTTTAAGATTTTATATATAGATAATGTCTTAGAAAGCAAAAAAAATATGCAGATAATTCCATGCTGTACAATTTTTTCAGGTAATTCGTACACATCAAAATATTGGTCAACTAACGAATTTATCCACGTTTTTTTATAAGGACCGACTAATTTATCCATGTAAAATTTCACCTAGGAAATGGGTCAAAATGAGACAATTCAAAAGTGAGTTTCAGATTCCATCAGTTAGCAAAGGGCCACAAAACTGATAAAGATTCTTTTTGTTGATAGTATAAACAGCGAAAGGAAGTACCACCTGATCAGCCTGGATAGGGTGTCACAAACCTAATTAGCGCTAGCGGGTTGGGCATCCATAAATTGGATACATTAAATCGAGCATTAATTGGAAAATTAGTTATGGTGATTTCCATGAGGAAAGCAATATGGAGAAAGATAAGTAATATGAAGTATGGCTCTTACGGTTTGGACAAGATTCTCACTTGGAAACAGCCAACAGATACAGTTTAGACTTGATGTATGGTGTGATAACACCACTTTGGACATGTTCTCTGTTACGACTAACAAGAGGGTCCTAAAGAAATGGAATACAATTAACAAGAGAGGTATATGTTGGAAGAAGCGGAGGATTGGGAACTCGAGGAGGTGGCTATAGTCATAAACAGTTTTGGGAGGATGATAGAATTATTTGTGGATGGTTATCTGAGAAATGGCTCACCTTAAAATCTTTTTTTTATAAGGATGGCTCACCTTAAAATCTCACTATTGTCATTTGTTCAATGGAGGTGAATCTAGACCAAAGTAGAATTTTCTGCAGAGATATAGATCTCCAAGGAAGGTGGCATTTGTTTTTGATAACTGTGGTGTCCATGCCAGCTTGCTCGTACCTCAGCTAGGGGTGGCAAAAGTGGCCCAAACCCATTTGACCCACCCAGGTTTTAATGTGTTGGGTATGGACTACTTTAATGATGGGCTAAGTTTGGGCACAACCCAACTAAACCCATTTATTTTCAGTAGCCCAAATCAGCCCATGATTTCAGCCCAAACTGACTCATGAATAGCAATTGCCCTTTAAAGCTTCTAAGGGTGTGTTTGGTATGAAGGAAAATGCGTTCCCTAAAACAAGATTCGGAAAATATTTTCTAGTGTTTGGTTAGAGAGTCGAAAATATTTGTTAGGAAAATAATTTTCTATGCTACTCTCCTCAACCCCCAACCACCCACCACCCAAATCCCAAAGAAACTATTGTGATGCTTTACTTTTTTACACAAGAACAATGTTGAAATTTGAGCTTCATAACTGGAAAAAAAAAAACTCTTTTTCTTGTTGAAAAAAAAAACAAAAGTACTCTTTCTACAACATGAAAAAAAGTACTCACTTTATTGAACTGAAAGAAAATACTTTTTTTAACAACATGAAAAGAAAGTATTTTTTTGTTAAATAAAAGAAAATCTTTTTTCTACAACATGAAAAGAAAGTATTCATTTTGAAAAGAAAATACTTTTTCTACATTATGAAAAGAAAGTACTTATTTTGTTGAAATGAAAGGAATATTGTTTTTACAACATAAAAAGAAAGTACTCATTCTGTAAAAATAAATATTTTTTTACATCATGAAAAAGAAATTATTTTGTTGAAATAAAAGAAATACTTTTTCTACAACATGAAAAGAAAATACTCATTTTGTGAAAAAACAAATATTTCTACAGCATGAAAGGAAATACTTGTTTTGTTGAAATAAAAGAAAATATTTTTTTTACAGCATGAAAAGAAAGTACTCATTTTTGTGAAAATATTTTTCCTACATCGTGAAAAGAAAGTGCTTATTTTGTTGAAATTAAAGAAAATACTTTTTCTACATCATAAAAAGAAAACACTCATTTCGTTGAAATGAAAAAGTAAATACTCTATCTATAACATGGAAAAGAAAGTACTCTAAATAATATTTTCTATTTAAGGTGAGGGGTTTGGGTGTAGGGTGGGAGGTGGGTTGGGATGGGTGGGAAGTTCTAATTTTACTATTTTTTATTATTCTAATCTTTATTAGTATTATAAGATAAACTATCAAATAAAGTTTTAAATCTAAATTGAGGACAGAAATCATTAGGCATGAATTGACATTTATTCTAAAATATAAGACAAGAAGCAACATGAGAAAAGGGGGAAAAAATCATAATCATAAACCATTCTAGAATGATATTTACGAAAAATAAAAATAAAATCATAGAGTTATATATGTGACTATATTTTATATACGCCTGTTTAAAAGTTGAGAATATTACAAATATTTGAGTCAATTTGGGGGAGTTGGGTTACAACCCATTGTTTAGCCCATCTTGACCCATCCCTGCTTAACCCAAGTGAACTTTGGGCAGGATTGGACAATGACCCATTTAATGAGTGAGCCCATCTTGAGCAGCCCAAAACATCCCATTTGCCAGCCCTCCTCAACTATACATGCTGCCTCCCACCACCACAAGTATTGGGGTAACTCTGTCCACCAAAGGTTTAGGCAGATAAGAAGAAAGGGAAGTGGCATTTTCGCGTGGTGTAAAACATGGAATGCATTTTAACAACCGACACTTTGAGGAAATAAAGTTTCATAATCGTTACTTGTTTTTGCAAGAATCATGGGAAAAACATAAACCACCTATCCTTACACCGTCGCCTTTACACAGAATTATGGGTGTTAAAATTCTTTATCTTTAACATCAGTTACCTTGTACAATAGGATCCACCATAGTGTGACATTGTAACAAATTATTATACAGCTGAAGCTATTAGGTGTCTCTCACATCACATTCAGGTGAAGACCTATGAGAATTATGAGAACCACTAAGATATAACGACTTGAAAAATTGATGAATACAAGACACATCTTAGGTGTCAAACGCAATACATATGATATTCATCCAATGCGAAACAATCTTACCTAGGATCTTGACCGTTCTAATATACTAACACTTCTATCATTAACCCAACACTACTAACATTCTATCCAATGTGGGACAAGCAGCATAGACTCGTAGGCATATGATATTTAACTCTACAATACTCTTCTGATACCGTTTGAGGAATATGAGAAGAAAAAAGGTTATATTGATGACTTGATCAGTTCAAGACGTACCTACTTATAGGTATCAACCCGAATGCACGTACTACATTTGTTCAATGTGAAAATTTCCAAGCCTAAGAACTTGACACTTCCAATATTCTAACACTCTAGATTCGTGTATCCAACCTTTAATGTAACCAAACAAAGCTCTGCCATGTAGATTGGGATGTGGATATCAGTACCTCCTATGAGTCCTTAAAACCTCTTATTTTTCTATGTTTGTATCCATATATTTCTTTTTTTGATGAGTAATAAAGGAATATAATTGATGTGAAACAAACCAGCATTAAGGAAATGTTGGGCCAGTGTTTGTATCCATATTAAACATTTAGAAAAGAAGGAAAAAGAAAAGGGGGATATCCTTTTTTGAGAATGGTAACATGAAAAGGGGGGTATCTAGCAGAATAGAAATGTATGTATGAAATTGAATTCCACTCCTTATCCAACTTCTAGCTTGAAGCGTATTAATCTGGTGATTTTCCTTGTGGCTATCACACTTCCACCTTGAATTCTTAATCAACCGGCAGAACTAAGATTTATAGAATTCGAATGACAAAATGAACCTTTTCAAAGAAAATGAAACAAGCTTCACAAAGGACATAAATTCACTTATGCCAGAAGGAAAAAGCAGGAACTTATGGAGTTTTCACGTAAGATAAGGTCATTCAAATTTAATGTTCCACTACAGAAAGCTTCATCACCCATGAAAAAAGATAGTTTACAAGATGAAGCAATGTCCACTTAATTTTGCAACTCAAAGTAATGGATGCTAAAAGCTTACAATGATTCCTAATTCTCTTGAGAGCTTCAGCACATCGAGTCCAACTGGATTATTCTTGCTGTCAGGAATTATTGTCTTCATAATATACCAGTCCAATTGTGCCTACAAATACCCCGAAACGTACAGATTCAAGATAACTAAATAATGGACCTCTAAAATTGATTATGAAAGCTAACCACTACCTACCTTAGGACATTCAAACTTCTTACCAGGAATACAATGTCAATGACATTTACCAATCACTTGCTAAGATACACCATGTATTGCCCACTCTAGATAACGCCTGGCAGATACACTTAACATTCTAACAAATGTAGAATACAAGTTTCTTTTTTCTTTTTTTATAAGAAAACATAGAATACAAGTCTTGCTCATTTTGTTTCCAAACTTTCAACAATATTAAGCTTAACACCTCATATAAACAGAAGAGAAGAATGGAAGGTTGGTCCATGTCTACATTCAACTCAGTCAGTCAGATCACTTGAAATTTCACTGGAGCAAGGACAAGGAAACCCTTAAGCAAAACAGCAAGGAACTTTTGTGCATGCTACGATGATGCTATGTCACCGTACCTTGCACCATACCAGACATATATAATCTCAAGTTTTACGAATGAAGGTGAGTGCAAAGTTAGCAAATTTACACTAATGTGCGCCAACCCTCAACTCCAAATAGAGACTCTAAAAACATATCAAAACTGACGATTAAACGGGGGTTTTATTCAGTAAAGCCTATAAGCACGCAACCATAGTTGCTTTTGAACCACACAACTGCAACTGGTTGTTTTTTTTTTGCTTTTTCTTTTTTTGAATGACTGAGAAATCTGTCAGGGGCCAACCCTTAGGACCACCTGCTGCCTTTGAAACTCGAGGATAAGGGAAACGCCCCTCTACCCTTCTCCACCTAAATACCAAGCTTAGTTTGCATGGTGCAGGGCTCGAACCTGTGACCTAAGTCACAAGTCTCTCAACCTTTACCACTTGAACTAAGCTTGGGGGCAAAAGTAATGTGACTGGTGTTCATCAACCATTACTAAAAACTTCAGCGAGGAAAAAGGTGTTCAGCAAGGATTTTCTTCAGTGAGCTTCGCATACATGTGTCAATTGACCTGAACGACATATTTTCATCAAAACTTACAAAAATTGTTGAAACCCCCTGTCTCACCCCATTTGCAGCTACTGACTCATGTGTGGAAAAATTCGCCAAAGAAGAACACATTCAGTAAAGCCAAGCAAGGGAATATAAAGTGTAACATGCAATTTTAATAAGATAGTATATTCAAGGCCCTACATAAAACCAAGAACTGACCATATTTATAACAGAAGCATAGCTGTTGCTAACAGCGTCTTTCTTCACAGAAACAATATGATCTTTTATAGGGTTTGGAGCAATCAGATTTTCGAAGTCAAGAAACATAGCAAATTCTTCGCAGATTTGAAGAATTACCTGAACAAAATCCCCAAAACTACCATTTCAGAATAACGGACACCAAGAAAGCAAAGAGTTGAACAGAAACCGGTGGGTTATTGTTGCTAAAGAAAGAAAAATGAAACGTCTTTGGCTGCTGTCTTGGCCTGAGGTATGTAGTGGTGGGTCGTGTGTGGGTGGGGCGGAACGAGCTGGATCACCTTCAGAGTGTGTGTGTGTGAGAGAGAGAGAGAGAGAGGGCGATCAGAAACTCTAATATCACATTTTCACCCCGCCCCCCCCAAAAAACCCCCAAAGCTCTTTACGGAAACATATACCCTCACGGTCATTTACGAGACTAGTTTAACATTAAATTTATACTTTATTTGGTGGTGGTTATAAATTTATCGTGAGTATAAAATTATACCTTTAACCAAATATAATATAAATTTAACATCAGACTTAATACTAAATATCTCATCTTATCCCACCTTATTCCGTTAAATTAAGAATTATTTTATATCACCTTTGAGGTGAGATAAATTAGTCGAGAGATTATAATCTCGGAATAATTTAGTCCACGTACCAAACGATCTCTCAAAGCAAAGCTAGTTCGACGGTTACTCGAACTCATACGTACTATTCTTTTTAGCTCTCCCGAACAAAACAAATACAATGATTTTAAAGTAGGACAGTCACAATCGCTACTGATAAGATAGAGTTGCTCAAATGGTAACTTGTTTACCCGGAAAATCGGATAGAGTTGAATTTGTATGTTGTTCTAAGGGTATGTGGTATAACTTGACACAAATCGTAAAGAGAAATTTAGAAATATCCAATCTTAACTATAAAGAATAAAAGATAAACACAGTTGAAAGGAGGAAAATGAATGAGCAAAATAAGATGAACTAATGGAGCTCAAAGGGTTAATCTTTCAATACGAGAAATGGTATTTTTGTTACAATGTGTGAATGTCTTGATGCCCCTTACAGAAACAATAATCATCCCTTTTATAGTGGAGAGATCCTACTTTAGATATAATAAAGATTACATAGTGGGGAACCCATGATGAATCAGTTTTTCCCTAATTCCCGCCGGGATTCTCTCCCCTAGTGCGGTTGCAACGGCTCTTGTCTATGAGCTCGATATTGACTCGAGCTCGGTATCGACTCTAGCTTTCGATCTTGACTCGAGCTCGATTCTGACTCGGAGTCCGGTACTGATTCGGGGTCGGGGTCGGTCTCGGTCGGTCTCTGACTCATAAGCTCGATAATTTCGCTTCGCCTTATAGTTCGATTTGGATTCGAGCTCGATAACGATATCGAGCTTGACGTTGATCGGTTCTAGAACTCGAAGCTTGATGACCTGACTTCGGACCTCAACCTGAAAATATCGAAGACGCTCTTCGATCAATGTATTACTATCTCGGCCAGTTCATACGAAAGGACTAATCGGTTTTGTCCGTATAAAGATAGTCCCCGCGTTTCTTGGAATAACATGATAAGAAACGTTTTGAGCCTTGATTTTCCGAGGCCTCGATCATGACGTTGTCCTCATGACGGATGTGGTCGAAACATCCCGTCGGTTCAGTTCCCCAAATCATTAATGCTTGTCAGTTAGCGGTCGGCCACTAGCGCCACTGAACCGTCATCGTGAGCCTATAAATACCTGCTTCTTCATTGAATCAAACTTTACTTTTGATCTAATCAAACCTCTAAGTCTTCTCACTCTTCTCGTCTCCTCTTTTTCGCCGCCTGTAGAGCCATCTTCATTAGCACTAAAACCACCAGTTTTTCATCTCTCTTTGCTCTTTTTTACTTATACAAATGGCAAAAACCTCAAAGACCGTACCGCAGAAGAAGAAAGCTTCTTGTTCCTCTTTCCGACCGTCCGGCGGCAAGGCGCCGGTGGAGCCGCTTCCCCACGAGTATGTTCCCGACCCGTGTACTCTAAAGTCCGATTTCAAGGTTGAAAATCCCTCATCGATCCCCGACCGATGTGAGTATGTGTCGATGTACATGTGCTCGATAACAAAGAGCCACCTCGAGGGCGTGAGGAGGGACTGCAACTGGGGTCCCGAGGTCATGGTGCAAATTCCTGCTCCCGAAGAGAGCATCACCGCTTACGCGGAGGGGTTCTTAAGTGTTTACACTTACCCCTTCATATTGGGTCCCCTCGACCTAGTGATTATTGATATTTGTAAAAGATATCAGGTCACCCTTGGCCAAATTCACCCATCTCTTTGGCGCATAGTAATTATATTGCGCTTCTTCTCTAGCAAGGCCGAGGGGCTAGAGTTTACTCTAAATCACCTTATGCAGTTGTATCGGACTTGAATCTATCGAGGACTAATCGGGATCCAACATCGGGCAACGAAGGCCTTGATCTCGAGCATCGACGAGGACAAGGATCAGGGTTGGATGAGCCGTTTTGTACGGGTGAGGACCCGCAACATTATCCCGGAAGAGAAGATGTCGTTCCCTGAGGAGTGGAACTTCGACCGTAAGTGATATTTTAAACTTTGTTCTTCGTACCTTCTTCGACTTTGCCTCATATCCCCTTTCGATATGTAATTGATCCTTGGATGCCTCAAGCGGTACCTAACCTCGAAGATTGGGTTTGGAAGTTAGCCTCGACTTTCACTTATGTCGAACGCGCATGGCGTGATTTGGCAAAAGGCAGATGAGAGGCCAAGAATCACGATAAGGGCCTCCTTTTTCATGTTTTTAAAACACTTTTTATACTTCATTCGTCACTAATTTTCTTTCATGCAGGCCTAACCAAAGATGTCATTTTGAGGCCTTTAAGTGGCGAGGAAGAAACGAAGTCCCAGGTTCCGAAGCCGGGGGAAGACAAGAAGAGGAAAACTGCCTCGCAGTCCGAGGACCCCAAGCCCAAACCTCAAAGGGTGAGGAGAAAAGTTATTGCTCTCACGATGGACTCGGTCCAAAGACTGAGAGACGAAGAAGACGAAGAAGAGAAAAATGCCTCGGCACTGACGGCCCGACCTAGGAAAGTCGTCGAGGTCACCAAACCTTCTGAGCCGACGGCGGCTGCTAAAATCAAGCCTCATGTCGGGGAGGCTTCCAAAAAGAAATCGGGTGAGGGTCTTGAATTACCAGAGGTCGAGATCGTTTCTCAGCCATCTACATCTACACCGGACGGGGCCGGTTCTGAGACCCCGAAGATCGATCAGAGCATCTCGAGCGACTTGCTTGGGACCATGACAGCAGGTCACTTGCCTTCTCTTCCGACTTTTTCTGAGGAGGCATTAAGGGAAGCTCGAGAGTTGAAGACCCCTTATATGGGCGGAGGCTCTAGTGTAGGGGATCCCTTCCGGGATTGTTTTACTGGAGTCGATGATGCTTCTGATATTAGTGACGCTTCTATTCTTCTAGAAGAGGCCCAACGTCTCTTATCTCGGGTAATAATCTACTTACTGCACTTCTTTCTTTACTCTCTTATAAATCTGACTTGCATTTTCCCTTTTTGTGTAGGTCCTTGCCAAGTTTTGAGCTAATCTCAGCCAGTGTGAAATAGAGCTCCAAAAGGTCTTGGAGGAGAGGAACGCTCTGAAGCTTCTTTGCGGCCAAAAAGACGAGACTATAAAGGACCTTCAAGCGGATTTGGCCAAGGCTCGTGAGGAAGAGGCCGAGCTAGATGAGCAGGTGAGCATTCTTTTGATAGAGTATGGACTCGACCCAACTGTGGAGGTTAATACTTTGTTATCTCATCTGCAACAAAAGGTTGAAAGGATAGGGTTGCTTCGGGGAGATATCGATCAGGTCAAGGCCGAGTGTGATCGGTGGAAGGAGACTATGACCGCCTGGCTGCAGAAAAAGAAACTACCTTGGCCAAACTGTCATCGGCCAAGGTTCAACTTCGGGGCGTTAAACAAAAAAGTTTGGCCCAAGCCAAGAGGATCGAGGAGCTCGAAACCGGGCTTGCTAAGGCCAAAGCGGAGATCGAGAAGACAAAAGTCACGGCGGATAAGTCTATTGCCATGTACCGGGCCGGTGCTGAGGCTACTCAAATGCAGCTAAGGGATGCTTCTAACCGAGAGCAATGGATCATTGACTCGGCAAAGTGCCAATCCCGGAGGGAAACCCTCGAGGAAATCCATACTCGAGGTTTTGACCTCTCCGAGGAGATAGCCCGAGCCAAGGTGCTTGAGGCTGAAGCCAGGCAGCTTGCCTCCTTCGATGATGAAGATGATGATGAAGAAGGCAGTCGAGGCGGATCCGATGAGGGGCCTGAAGGAGAAGTTGCTCCCGAAGAAGAGGTCGAAACCGGCCGTAGTTAGGACTTAGTTTCCCTTTTTGTAAGGCCTTGATCGGTATCTTGTACATAACCCTTTTTATCAATATATAATAGAAAAACTTCTTTTAAATGCCTTCTCACTTTAAGTTCAAACGTGTTTTGTGCTTTTGCCTTTTGAAAATTTTGTTGTTGCAGCCTCTATAATCGAGCGAATACTAGTTCGAACTTAGAACAAAACCCTTAGGTTTTTAAGACACGCAAGGGTGAGTCCTTGAGTTTAATAATATGTTCGAAATTTCAGATGGCTTGATCGACGCCATGACTGCACTGTTTATATAACTAAGTTCGAGTATGTTTCGAACTTAGAATAGAATAAACCCTTAGGCTTTTATCAAATAATGTGTAATTTTTGAATCTTGCAGTAACATACCCCTTAAGGTTTTATGGTGGATCCTTGAGCCAAGTTCAAGCCATCTTTATTTGAACTTGGAAGAGTGGAACCCTTAGGTCCGAGTTGAGTGAGAACAAAGTCTCGAACTCTAAATGTATTGGTCCTTAGGCTTAATAGTTGAGTGAGTTTTTGCTCAAACTTTTAAGTAAAGTATCCCTTAGGCCTAGTAGTCGAGTGAGTGTTTGCTCGAACGTTTAAGTAAAGTAGCCCTTAGGCCTAATAGTCGAGTGAGTAATTGCTCGAACTCGAAGTAAGATAGCCCTTAGGCTTAATAGTCGAGTGAGTGATTGCTCGAACTCGGACTCAAAGTATTGTAGCCCGTAGGCTTTATGGTCGAGTGAGTGATTGCTCGAACTCGAAGTAAGATAGCCCTTAGGCTTAATAGTTGAGTGAGTGATTGCTCGAACTCGGACTCGAAGTATTGTAGCCCGTAGGCTTTATGGTCGAGTGAGTGATTGCTCGAACTCGAAATAAGATAGCCCTTAGGCTTAATAGTCGAGTGAGTAATTGCTCGAACTCGAACTCGAAGTATTGTAGCTCGTAGTCTGTATGGCCAAGTGAGTGATTGCTCGAACTCGAAGTAAGATAGCCCTTAGGCTTAATAGTAGAGTGAGTGATTGCTCGAACTCGAAGTATTATAGCCCGTAGTCTTTATGGTGTAAGTTTTTCAAAACTCCTTCAGTAGTGGTCGGCCCTTAAGCCTGTTTGAATCGTGAAGTAGAACGAACTTTTCAAAATATGAGATATCGGTAAAGAAGAAGTTTTTCTTTATAAGTCATTATACATGTGTTCATATTTTGCGCCAGGGCTCGAGCAAAACTATGCGGGCATGGTTTGTTTTGACCATTTGGCCCTTACACTTTTCCCTATCGAGACCCTGTTTGACATGAATTTGATATGAAATAACTTTCTTGTATCGAACTCGATTTATTCGATGGTAATGCCCCTAGTATTCGAGGTTGATTGTAAAGAAGACTTAGATACTATTGAATTGTCCTCAGGTAGTACATAGTTATTGCCTCGTTAAAAACCTCGCCGGAAAAACCCAGTTGGGATAAAAACCGATCTAAGGGAAAAAGTATGCAACGCATACTTTAAAACCTGAGGTCTCGATGTCTTTGGTCGAACTCCTGCAATGAGTTAGCGTCAAATATATATATAGACGAAAGAAGAGAGAAAATCATACCTTAACAATAATATCATTTGATAAGTGATATGTTCCAGTTGTTTGGTAATGGTTCGCCATCTATTGTTTCGAGTTTATAAGACCCTTTTTTCCGACTATATCGAAGACTTGATAGGGTCCTTCCCAATTCGGGCCGAGCTTGCCTTCATTAGGATATCGAGTGTTGATGGTGACCTTCCTTAGGACTAAGTTCCCGACCCTGAAGTGGCGAAGGTTGGTTCTTCTATTGTAGTACCTTTCGATTTGTTGCTTTTGTGCAGCCATTCGAACAAGTGCCGCTTCTCATTTTTCATCTAATAATTCGAGGCTTGTATTCATAGCCTCGTAGTTTGATTCCTCCGATGTATGTCGAAATCTTGCGCTGGGTTCTCCGACTTCGATTGGAATTAAGGCTTCAGAGCCATACAATAAGGAAAATGGAGTTGCTCCCGTACTGGACTTCGATGTTGTTCGATATGCCCAAAGGACTTTGGGCAGAATTTTTCTCCATTTCCCTTTAGCTTCATTCAACCTTTTCTTCAAGTTTTGGATGATAGTCTTGTTCGTCGATTCGGCCTGTCTGTTCCCACTAGGATGATACGATGTTGACAATATCCTTTTTATTTTATGGTCTTCGAGAAATTTTGTCACTTTGATGCCGATAAATTATTTTCCATTGTCACACACTATTTCAGCGGGTATCCCAAATCAACATACGATGTGGTCCTAGATGAAGTCAATAACTTCTTTCTCTCTAACTTTCTCGAACACCTGTGCTTCAACCCATTTAGAGAAATAGTCAGTCATAAATAAAATGAACTTAGCTTTACCTGGGGCCGATGGTACAGGGCCGACGATATCCATCCCCCATTTCATGAATGGCCATGGGGATAAGACTGAATGAAGTTGTTCTCCAGGCTGATGGATCATCAGTGCAAACCTTTGACATTTATCACATTTTCGAACAAACTTCTTAGTGTCCTTTTCCATGTTATCCCAGTAGTATCCCGCTCTAATGATTTTGTGAATCAGTGATTCGGCGCCGGAGTGGTTCCCACAAGTGCCTTCATGGACCTTTCGTAAAACGTAATAGGTGTCTCCTGGTCCTAAGCATACTGTCAATGGTCCATCAAACGTCCTTTTGTACTATGTTCCATCTTCAGCCAACGTGAATCGAGCAGTTTTGGTTTGTAGGGCCCTCGATTCTTTAGGATTCGATGGGAGTTTTCCATTCTTCAAGTATTCAATATACTTATTCCTCCAATCCCAGGTTAAGCTTGTAGAATTTATCTCGGTGTGACCCTCCGAGATAAATATACCTTTGCATTCTATCCTCTCGAACTTTGAAGGTTTTGTTTATGTGGTTCACCACTAGTAAAGAGTCATATTTGGCTTCAATGACTTCTGCTCCAAAGCTTTTAGCTAGCTCGAGACCTGCAATCACGGGCTCGTACTCGGCCTTATTGTTAGTAAACCTAGAAGTTTTGATAAATTGCCTAATAGTGCCACCCATGGGGGGTTTCAAAACGATGCCAAGCTCGGACCCCTTCACATTCGAAGCACCATCTGTGAAGAGGGTCCAGACCCCCGATGATGCACCCGATTTAAACAAGAGTTCTTTTTCAACTTCAGGTACGAGGGTTGGCATGAAATCGGCCACGAAGTCCGCTAAAATGTGAGACTTGATGGCCGTACGGGGTTGATATTCGATATCGTACCCACTGAGTTCTACGACCCATTTAACCAATCGTCCAGATAGTTCGGGCTTGTGCAAAATATTACAAAGTAGGTAAGTGGTTAATACGCATATGGGGTGACATTGAAAGTATGGTATTAACTTTCTAGAGGCGCTTATCAGTGCAAGTGCCAGTTTTTCTAAGTGTGGATATCTAGTTTCTGCTTCTCCTAAGGTTTGACTTACATAATAAACAGGAAATTGCGTACCTTGCTCTTCTCGAACTAGGACGCCACTTACCGCAATTTCCGATACCGCCAAGTATAAGTAAAGTTTCTCATCTGCCTTCGGAATGTGAAGCAGTGGTGGGCTCGACAGGTATCGCTTCAATTCTTCTAATGCTTGTTTGCATTCCGGGGTCCAGGCGAAATCGTTCTTCTTTTTTAGTAGAGAGAAAAATCTGTGGCTTCGATCCGACGACCTTGAAAATGAATCGGCCTAAGGCAGCTATCCGTCCAGTTAGATTCTGCACGGCTTTTACATTGTCCACGACGGTAATGTCTTCGATGGCCTTAATTTTATCGGGGTTGATCTCGATCCCCCGATTTGATACCATGAAGCCAAGAAACTTGCCTGAACCAACCCCGAAGGCATATTTCTGGGGGTTGAGCTTCATGTTGTATTTCCTTAAAATCTCGAACGTCTCCTTCAAATGAGTCAAATGCTCCTCTGCGTGCAGGGACTCATCCTTTATGAATGCGTGCTTTACCTTGGACTGAGGTCTTCTTCTTTGCTTTACCCATTTGAACCTAGGGTCCAGGCTCAGCCCATGTATTGTTATCGACGGTGGGATACATGTCATGTGTAAATGGGACCAAGCAAAACAATATATGTTATTAATAAGAAATTGAATAAGCTTTTTCTTGAATTCGGGGGTCAATCCCGTTCCCAGATATACCTTTTTCTCGGGCAGATACTCGATCAATACAACCTATTCCAACTCTTCAACCGTTGATTTGGTGGCGTCAGAATCTTCGGGGATGATAAAATTTTGAGGGGTCAGAAAATCCTCATCTTCTTCTTCCATCTTCTGCTTCCCTGATTCGGTCGAGGCTGGCGGCTGTGATTACTATTTGATTTCTCGTTTACTTTTGATGCTCGACCTTTCCGAGGTTGGTAGTGTCGGTATCAGTGTCAGCTCATCGACCACAAACATTTCCTTCGCAGCATGTTACTCCCCGTATATTGTTTGTACACCATCCGACGTTGGGAATTTCATCACTTGGTGGAGAGTCGAAGGTATTACCCTCATATTATGGATCCAAGGCCTTCCGAGTAGGGCATTGTACCTCATGTCGCCCTCGATTACGTGGAACTTGGTATTTTGGATGGTCCCAGCCACGTTCACTAGTAGAATAATCTCCCCCCTAGTTATTTCACTGGCCATATTGAAGCCGTTTAAGACCCGAGCTACGGGCACAACTTGATTTTGCAGACCAAGCTACTCCACGACCCTCGATCGGATGATATTCGCCGAGCTACCTGGATCCACTAAAACATGCTTAACTTGAACTTTATTTAAAGAGATAGAAATTACCAGAGCGTCGTTGTGGGGCTAAGAAATGTTGTTGAATGATAAAGTTCCTTCGGGCACATAATCTCGGGTTCGTTTTTCTCGAGTGATCGGTATCTTTGTGCGCTTGAGTATGGGTCCCTGTGGAGTGTCGACCCCACCGACGATCATATGAATGATATGTCGGGGTTCCTCTTGTTCATTTTTTATGTTGGCGTCTCTCTCTCTGAAATGGTTCTTGGCTCGATCACTGAGGAACTCTCAAAGGTGGCCCTCATTGAATAGACGATCTACCTCCTCCCTTAATTGTCTGCAATCCTCGGTCTTGTGGCCATGTGTGCCATGATATTTGCACATTGAATTTGGGTTTCTTTGGGAAGGATTGGTTTGCATGAGTCTGGGCCACCTAGTATCTTTGATCCTTCCGATTTCTGATACAATACCCGATGCATCGATGCTAAAGTTATATTCCGATAACCGAGGTGCCTCTATATGATCAACATATTTGTCAAAGCCACTTTTGCTCATAAGTCCCCGAGAATTCTGTCCTCGATCATTTCTTCGATTGTTTCGGACGAAATTGCATCCCGAACCATTGTTCATTCGATCCGTGGTGTATGGTTGATATCGGTCTCTGTTCGACCTTGGCTCTTTGTCGATGTCCCTTTGGTTTTTAATAGCCGACCTGTTTGGATGTACTGATCCGGAAGGAGCTCCTAATTAGTTATCTTCGACCCTGATTTTTGACTGATATCGATTGTGCATATCTTCCCAAGTTATAGCTGGATACTCGATCAAATTTTTTTTAAGCCGATGTGATGCTATCGAACTTCGCTCGTTCAACCCTTGGGTGAAAGCTTGAACGGCCCAATCGTCTGTGACCGGTGGCAATTCCATGTGTTCCATTTGAAATCGGGACACGAACTCCCTCAGCATTTCATTATCCCTTTGCCTTACTTTGAAAAGGTCTGATTTCCTTGTTGCGACTTTTATGGCACCGGCGTGTGCCTTTACGAAAGAATCTGCTAACACGGCAAATGAGTCGATGGAATTCAGTGGCAGGTTGTGATACCTAATCATTTCTCCCTTCGAGAGGGTCTCTCTGAATTTCTTTAACAACACAGATTCGATTTCATCATTTTCTAAATCGTTACCCTTGATGGCACACGTGTAAGAGGTGATGTGCTCGTTAGGGTCGGTCGTTCCATTATATTTTGGAATCTCGGGCCTATGAAATTTTTTGGGGATTGGTTTTGGGGCTGCACTCGAGGGAAAAGGCTTTTGCACAAATTTTTTGGAATTCAACCCTTTTATCATTGGTGGTGCCCCCGGGATCTGATCGACCCTGGAGATATATATTTCTATTTTTTTATCGTTTGCTTCGATTCGCTTTGTGAGCTCCTCGAGTATCTTAGCAATTTCGGGAGTAACCCCCGATTCTTGCTCATTTGACCTTACTATGACTGACTCCGTTCTGTGGGTAATTTCTCGAGGCGGACTGGGCTCCGGCCTGCTCGGTACTTAGGTTTGGCTCTGCAACTGAGCTATCGCTACCTGTTGGGATCGCAACATTTCAAAAATCATACGCAAGCTGGCTCTGTTTTCCTCAACGTTATGGGTGTCTCGAGCTGCAGATCGAGTACCACCATTAATGCTATTTTCAGGTTTAGAATGTTGGTTTTCCTCAAGGGCCACATGCGAATTAACGTCTAGTGTTACCTCGACTTGAGCTTTAACGGCATCGACAAGCGCCCTTCCGGCCCTGGGCGTCAAGTTGTTGTTTTCATCTTGAAGGCCAGCTTCATTGTCGATAAGTAAAGCCATTAATCGAGGGTTTGTCATTGCTAATCCGAAGTCAAAGACACTTTCAAAAGACAAGCGTAAAATAGTGTATGTTGCAGATTTGTATCAAATAACTACTGTTATTCTTAGCCCCACGGTGAGCGCCAAACTGTTTACCCGGAAAATCGGATAGAGTTGAATTTGTATGTTATTCTAAGGGTATGTGGTATAACTTGACACAAATCGTAAAGAGAAATTAGAAATATCCAATCTTAACTATAAAGAATAAAAGATAAACACAGTTGAAAGGAGGAAAATGAATGAGCAAAATAAGATGAAGTAATGGAGCTCAAAGGGTTAATCTTTCAATACGAGAAATGGTATTTTTGTTACAATGTGTGAATGTCTTGATGCCCCTTACAGAAACAATAATCATCCCTTTTATAGTGGAGAGATCCTACTTTAGATATAATAAAGATTATATAGTGGGGAACCCATGATGAGTCAGTTTTTCCCTAATTCCCGCCGGGATTCTCTCCCCTAGTGCAGTTGCAACGGCTCTCGTCTATGAGCTCGATATTGACTCGAGCTCGGTTTCAACTCGAGCTCTCGATCTTGACTCGAGCTCGATTCTGACTCGGCGTCCGGTACTGATTCGGGGTCGGTCTCGGTCGGTCTCTGACTCATAAGCTCTATAATTTCGCTTCGCCTTATAGTTCGATTTGGATTCGAGCTCGATAATGATATTGAGCTTGACGTTGATCGGTCATAGAACTCGAAGCTTGGTGACCTGACTTCGGACCTCAACCTAAAAATATCGAAGTCGCTCTTCGATCAATGTATTACTATCTCGACCAGTTCATATGAAGCACTAATCGGTTTTGGCCGTATACATAACTATACTCACTTTCAATTTTAAGGTTGCATTCGAGCAACCAAGAGAGAAAAGTAGAGAATTAAAGTTGCATTCGAGCAACCAAGAGAGAAAAGTTGAGAATTCTCGTAGGAATGTGTTAAGAAATAAAAAAAGTTGCAACCTTCGAAATTCGGGAAAAATGAGGTGAAACAGTTCGAGCTAACAATTTATGAAGTCCAAACTGTTATAAAATAAAACTACAGGAATAATTCATGAGGTTCAATCTTTCACAATCCAAATATAAAAAATTTGCTTGAGTTTTAAACCCCGTTCAAACCGTAAATCTTGCAATTCAATGTAGATATACCTAATATCTAGCCTATTTTATCGCAGTATGAATGCATATATTATAAAAGTTAAAAAATTATAACTTGGATGAAGTGCTGGTATACTTTTTAGTTGAATAAACAAGAATTGGTTAGCCTTGAATAAGAGGGATGGCCACATCAATACCTAAGAGACCATAACTAGCATCTTAGCTTGACCGCGTTGCTTATTAGATTATAAAAATTTGTGATAGCGCACTAGAGCATCTGTTTCAATAGGATAAGGGATAAATTGGAGGATGAGGATGGCAAGATTCTGTGTTTGGAAAGATGACAGTGAGACAAAAGCTTTCAAATTAATAAAGGAAAAAAACTTCATCATTGTGTGCTAGAGTTTCACAAAAAAAAATCAAACTCTATTGCTCAATTCTGAAGTTTCACATGTAGAGATTTTTCGAAAGTCAATATAGTACGTTGTAGTTTCACAAATAAAGGTTTCGAAATCTAGCACCAACTGCTGGAGCGTATTATTTTCTAAAAATTCTGTATCAAAAGAGTGACAAAATGTTATTGAAATAGTGGTTAAAGCTTAATTAGAGGCCAAAAACAACTATTTACTAATTTCTTTGAGAATTTCGAAATAACGGGTCATTCCTCCATCCTCCTTTACTTAAATATCAGGGTTAGTTGGTATAGTGCATGGCTGAACCCTGTTACCTAAGTCTTAAATTTCTCGACCTTTACCACTACCTTATTTCAAAAATTAGGCATCATCATATGTTTTTTTACCTTTCAGTTTGGATCTACTGCCAAAACATTACATGGCTATTGATTCAGTTATTTATCGCCTGGTGTGGACCGCATATCTCTCAAACTTTTTCTTATTTAATTTGTTTCAATTTTGTCTTTAATAGAGAAACATTACGTTTCAATTTCATTGGTGGCAAAATTGTAATGGATCAAACCAAATGGTAACCCAAAATGTTATTAAATAATTCCTATATCACAACCTGAAATCCATTGATGCTATGTGATTAGCACTTGACACATTACCCCCTTCGAACAACCCAACACATATAATTTACCCAATCATATGCATGTAAAAGATATATTTAGAATCATCTTTAGAAAGCCCAGGCATGAAACATATAAACCTTGACTCATGTAGCATATTTATATTCTCAAGAAAATTAAATTACAAAAAATATTTCTTTCATGTGTATCATATGCAACAACTACTACTACTATTACGCCTCAATCCTGAACATAGTTGAAGTCGACGATATGTATCCTCTTTTTTTCTTTAAGCTCAACTCATATTATCTTCATACCAAAATAAAATAATAATAATAGTAAAAATAAGTATATATATATATATATATATATATATATATATATATATATATATATATATATATATATATAACTTAATATGATCCAACAAGTTGTTTTGAGTTCTAGCATCTCATTCCTTAAACTAAAACTTTTCACAAATCATTTGATATTTTATGACTTGCGGATATGGATGGTCCGGGTCCTAGAGTATTCCGAAAGGATTTGGAAAAGTTAAAAGGCTAAAATAGAAACCTTAATTTCACGACCCAAAATTATACCAAAGACCGTGATGGCACCTAACACGCTCGCTAGGCAAGCCAACACTCATATCACGCACCAACATCGGAGAGCGGGACCGGCGCTCAATCGAGGTATCCCGGTCAAGCAAGACTTCTCGATGCCCATTAACTACCCTTATCCATGAACGATTTATGAAGAAATAATATGTAGAGGTTAGCCAAGAATATTTATGGGAGAAACATCCAGCATTAATCTTCCATTACTTAAGCAATTTCATTAATAGCTAGCAAAACATTACAAGTTATTTTAAAAGTCTTTAAGCGGAAGCAAAATGACATACAACATATTAAATCCCCATATGATACATGACCCACACTGTGTCCATGGAACCTCTAAACTGATGTGAGAAAAATATGAATGTGTCGGTAACAAGGCCCCGACTATACCTCAAAATAATGTGTAAGGATCAATATAATACAAGAGCCCCGATACAGAGTAGAGCTCACCAAGGATCAGCTGAAGGAAGGCTCGCTTCTATCAAGTACCTATGTCACCTACTGGAGTATCACCTATATTCATTAAAGATGCAGTATCCCTGACAAAAGAGACACATATGGAATAATACTAGTATGTAAAGTGAACAGAATAATGTATACTCAACGAGAGATAAATGAAGTAAATCAAGAAGATATAAAACAACCTATTGCATCATATGTCAAGTCATATTGTACTTGAGTCATCCTACACTTCTTTTGGATCGAGTGGGCCGTATGAGCTATTTATGAGACACAGAAAATATAAAGTAAACGTGACACTATGTTTCGGCAGAAGACAATAAAAATGGCACTTATGCATTTCACCAGGCCGTCCATAAGGCTCACCTATTTCTTATGTTTACTATGCGTCCCACCAGTCCGTCCATAGCCAACTGTTACTATGTACCTATGCGCATCACCAGACCGTCCATAGGGCTTATCTGTACTATGCACATATGTGCTTGTAAAAGACCCAACCGGTCGTTTTATGTAGTTGAGCCACATTTTACCGTTTGAAGCTTCCCGTATTTTTATTTGAGGTTTTATGACTTGGGAAGATGGTTAGTTTCGTTCCGGGAAGGTTTCGGGTTAATTTGGACCCTTTGATTCTTGGTTTGGAAGCTTAAGTTAAAAATGTTGATCGAATTTTGACTTTTATAAAAATGATCCTAGAACAGTATTTTGATAGCTCTGATAGGTTTATATCGTGATTTTGGACTTGGGCGTATGCCCGAAATTGAATTCGGAGGTCCCGAGATTGATTTGACTTATTTTGCCGAAAGTTGGCAATTTGAGGTATAGAAGTTTCCCTAAGTTTAACCGTAGGTTGACTTTGTGGCTATCGGGTTCGAAATTTGATTTTGGGACTTGTAATAGGTTCTTTTTTCTATTTGGAACTTGTTTGCAAAATTTGGTGTCATTTGATGTTGGTTTGATAGGATTCGGACGCTTGGTTGCAATTCTAGAGGTTTTTGAGTTTTCTTTTGAAATTCATGAGTTTTGATGTCCGATTCGTGGTTCTAGATGTTATTTTTGGTGTTTTAATTGAGCGAGCGAGTTCGTATGATGTTTTAATACTTGTGTGGATATTTGGTTTGGAGCCACGAGAGCTCGGTTGAGTTTCGGACGTATTACGGATTGGATTAAACTCATTTTTGGGTTGTTATTGTGTTGGTGCTACAGTTATTGCAATTGCGAGCACCAACCTCGCAATTGCAAAGTGGACAATAGGGGGAGCAGGTATCGCAATTGCGATACCTCATTTGCAATTGCGAAGAAAGGCTGGGACTGGGTAGGTTCGCAATTGCGATCAAGTGGTCGCATTTACGAGAGGTGCATACTTCGGCAATACGAAGTTAGTGTCGCATTTGCGACATTCCTCAAGTCTGTCAGGTGACGCAATTACGAGTCTTTCTTCGCAATTGCGAGGGTTCATAATTGCGAACCCAGTATCGCAATTGCGACATCTCCACCTGAACAAAAAGGCTGGGAAGTCAGGATTTGATCTCATTTCTCTCATTTTAGAACCCTAGACTAGGTAGGAGGCAATTTAGAGAGGGGATTTTCACCTATAATCATTGGGTAAGTGATTTTGATTAATTTTCAACTATATTATATGATTATATATGAGATTTAACATCAAATTTATGAAAATCAAAGAGAAACTTTGGAAAATTTTGTCTATGTTTTGAAAAATAAGAATTTGAGATTTGAGAGTCGACTTGGACTCAGATTTGAAAAACAAAACACATATATGGACTCGTGAGGTTATAGGAAGTCGGGATATACTCTTGGACCCGAGTTTTGACCGGGTGGGCCCGGTATTGACTTTTGTTGACTTTTGGGGAATTGTGTAAAGATCTTAGCTTTATTAATCGAAATTGATTTCTCTTGCATTGTTTGATGATATTAAGTCGTTTTTGGTTAGACTTGAGCCGTGCGGAGGCGAATTTTAAGGGAAAAGCTATTTTTTGAGTGCTGATTTGGCTTAGTTGAGATAAGTATCTTGCCTAACTTTATGTGGGGGAACTACCCCTTAAGATTTGGGCTGATTGTATTATTGAAATTATGTGGAAGACGTGTACACAAGGTGACGTGTGTGTACACGGCTTATATGTGGTATTTGACCGGTTTAGACTCTTAAGTTACCTATAAGCACTTAATTGAAGTTATTATTATTTGTTCTATCTTTAGTTGTCAATTCTATTCTTACATGCCTAAATTGAAGTTGTCATTACATGTTCTAGTTTCCATCGTCAAGTTACTCTTATATGCATTTACTTATAGTTGTTGTTACATGTCATTCTTTCCATTGTTGAGTTATTTTCATGCATTGAGACTTAGTCGCTATATCGTACTATCTCTTTCGTTGTTAAGATTATGTCACGTACTTGAATTGGAAGTTGCCATTTCATGGGAACACCTTCATTGTTGGGTTATTGAAGTTGTAGTTGTGAAAGCCATTAACACATTGTGGTTGAAGTTGTTGATTGTTGAGATATTTTTCCTTGTTGAGTTGTTTCTCATCAATTTTGTTGTTATTGAGATTCTTGTACACGTTGTGGTTGAGTCGTGGCTATGAGTTGTGGTAACATTGGTATTGTTAATTTGGGAAATATAGGGGTGTATGGACACGTGTGGTGCGAGTTGATTATTGTGTTGTGATATTGGTGCACATGCGGCGGCATAAGGATAGAGATTGATGTGCATGCGGCGAGATAAGATGGGACTAATATGCGTGTTGCTAGTAAGGGAATTACCTGAAGCCATGCGGTGAGATAATGTCACGACCCCAATTTTTCACCTTAGGATGTCGTGATAGCACCTAGTCACTAAGACTAGGTAAGCCTAACATGCATTGAAAAATAGCATAAATAATAACTTAAACATCAAATTAAACTGTTAAACTAGCGTAACAAAACCTCAACGGTACAACTAATGAATAACTCCCAAAATCTGGTGGAACTGAGTCATAAGCTCTACAAGAATGTACTGATAGTCTAGAAATACAATATTGTTTGAACAAGAAGTAAACAGTAGAACATCTAAAAATAGAAGGTGATTTCGAGGCTTGCGAACGTCGAACATGTGTACCTTGAAGTCTCCGAAATGGCTAATCAATCACTAACATCCAGCACGGGCAGAAGTACCTGGATCTGCACAAAAAACGTGTAGAAGCATAGTATGAGTACACCATAACGGTACCTAGTAAATATTAAGACTAACCTTGGTAGAGTAGTGACGAGGCCAGGCCAAGATACCTACTAGGATAAGAAAGCCAAACAGGATATATCATAGTCTAAAAATGGAAAGCGTGAAAGTAAATGACAGATAATCAGTTCGATAATATAAGCTAACAACGGAAATTTAAGCAGTAAGGCAACAAGTAGTGAACACATGATGAAACAACATATAGTCAACACAGACAAATACAAGTGAGACCATGAGGAAAACAACAAGAACTGTTCAACCAACAAGCCTCTTTTAGCATGGAATGTACAACAAGAATCACAACTGAGATACCGCTTCATATTCACATTTCACAATTTCGATCATAATCTTTTCTTATATCACCGCGTGAGCCTTACATTTAGTTTTGAAAATTATTTTTCCCGAAATAGCTACATGCGTTTTAGCCCTCTTATCTCATCGCGTGGCTTCAAGTAATTCCATTACTCGCAACACGCGTATACAATCCCACCTTATCTCACCGCATGCATATCAACCCCTATCCTTATATCACCGCATGCGTATCAATATCACAACACAATATTCAACTCGCACCACATGTTCCCATATGCCATAACACTTGCCAAAATCAACAATACCGATGTCATCGCAACATATAGCCCATGGCTCAATAACAATGAGCACAAGAATCTCAATAACAACAAAATGAATGAGGAATGCTCAACAATTAACAACTTCAACCTCAATGTGATAATGGCTTCTAGAACTTCAACATCAATATTTCAACAAGAAGATATTTCACGAAATAACAACTTCAATTAGTAATTTAACAAATAAGGATTAACAAGACAATAAGAGATGTAGTAACTTCAACTAAAGCATATGAGAGCAATTACAATAATGAAGGGTATAACAAATGCTAACGGCACCAATTAGAACATGTAAGAGTAAATTTAACAATAAGAGATGTAACATGTTATAACAATTTCAAGTAAAGGCATGGAAGAAGTCTAAAAGTCTAAACCGATCCAAATACCACATATAGCCCGTGTACACACTCATCACCTTATGTACACGTCTTCCATATAGTACAATTAACATAAACAACCCAAATCCTAAGGGGGTAGTTTTCTCACACAAAGTTAAGCAAGATACTTACCTCAACTAGGCCAAATCAACCCTCGAATATAGCTTTTCCCCTAAAATTTGCCTCCACAGGGCTCAAATCTAACCAAAAGCAACTTAATTTTATCAAAAAATGCAAGGAAAATCAATTACAATAGATAAAGCTATGATCTTTACACATTCCCAAAAAGTCAACCTAGGGCCCGCCCAGCCAAAACCCGAGTCCAAAGGTAGATTCTAACTACCCATAATACCACGAGTCCATATATATGATTTGTTTTCAAATCCGAGTCCAATTTGACTCTCAACCTCAAATCTTCATTTATTCGAAACTTTGACAAAATCTCTAAATTTTCCTCTTTGATTCTCATAAATTTGATGCTGAATCTAAGATATAATCATGGAATATAGTTGGGAATTAGTTAGAATTAGTTACCCAATGTTTGTAGATAAATATCCCCTCTCCAAATCTCCTCTTACCGAGTCTAGGGTTCTAAAAATGTGACAATGAGATTAAAATCCCGACTTTTCTAATTTTTGTTCAGTTGCAGATGTCACAATTGCGACACTAGGTTCGCAATTGCGAAGAATTTCTCGCAAATACGGCACTGACAGTCTAAGGGAAACATCGCAAATGCGACAGTGGGGTTCACAATTGCGAACCTTGTTCCCATCACAAATGCGACACAATACATCGCAAATGCGAACTCATCTACCCAAGCCCAAACTTCGCATTGAATTCGCAAATGCGAACAAGGTATCATAATTGTGATACCTAAGCCTCCCCTGCCATGTTCGCAATTGCAAGGCTAGTGCTCGCAATTGCGACATCAGAGCACCAACACACCACCAAGTCCAGTTTTAGTCTAAACCTTCCCGAAATGCATGTGAAAATCATCTGAGCCCTCGGGGCTCCAAACCAAACATCCACACAAGTCTAAAAACATCATACGAACTCGCTCGCGAGAAAAAAAAATATTTAGAACTACGAATGGGATATCAAAATGCATGAATTTCAAAGAAAAGTTCAAGAACTTTTAGAATTACAACCAAACGTCCGAATCTTATCAAACCAGCTCCGATTAACACCACATTTTGCAGACAAGTTCTAAATAGTATAACGGACCTATTCCAAGTCCCAAAACCAAACTAGACCCGATAGACAAAAGTCCTACAGTCAAACTTGGGAATTCTTCTAAATCTTAAATTGCTAACTTTCGGCAAAACAACACAAATCAACCTACGGACCTCCGAATTTGATTCCGTGCATAAGCCCAAGTCCAAAATCACAATACAAACCTATTAGAGCCATCAAAACACCGTTCCGGGGTCGTTTTCACAAAAGTCAAACTTTTGTAAACATTTCTAACTTAGGCAGCCAAGAACCAAAGGGTTCAAATCAACCCAAAACCTTTCCGGAACGAAACTAACCAAGTCGCAAGTCATAAAGTCAAGATTACACATGTGTGAAGCATCAAAAAAGGAAACGAGGTACAAATACACAAAATGACCGGTTGGGTCGTTACATTCTTCCCCTCTTAAAACAAACGTTCGTCCTCGAACGTGCTTAGAGACATACCTGAAGTGATGAAAAAATGAGGATAATGACTCTGCATGTCTTGCTTGGTTTCCCAGGTCACCTCCTCAATAGGATGACCCCTCCATTGGACCTTCACTGAAGCAATACTCTTTGACCTCAACTTTCGGACATGTCTGTCCAAGATAGCCACCGGCTCTTCAACATAACTCAAATCCTTATACAATTGGACTGAGCTGAAATCTAAAACATGGGACGAATCACCATAGTACTTCCGGAGCATAGAAACATGGAACACCGAGTGAACTGTCGTTAAGATGGGTGGCAATGCAAGCTTGTAGGCCACCTCACCAACCCTCTTAAGGATCTCAAAAGGACTGATATACTGAGGGCTCAACTTGCCCTTCTTCCCGAACCTCATCACACCCTTCATGGGTGAAACCCGCAGCAAAACCCTCTCTCACACCATAAATGCTACATCACGAACCTTATGATCAACATAACTCTTTTGTCTAGACTGTGTTGTACGAAGCCGATCCTGTATCAAATTGACTTTCTCCAAGGCATCCCGAACCAAATCGGTGCCCAACAACCTAGCCTCACCCGACTCAAATCAAACAACTGGAGAACGACATTATATACCATATAGGGCCTCATAAGGAGCCATCTAAATACTCGATTGGTATCTATTATTGTAGGCAAACTCTGCAAGCGGAAAGAACTGATCACAAGAAACCCCAAAATCCGTAACACAGGCGCGTAGCATATCCTCCAAAATCTAAATGGTGCGCTCGGACTGCTCATCCGTCTAGGGGTGAAATGTTGTACTAAACTCAACCTGCGTGCCTAACTCATGCTACATAGCCCTCCAGAAATACAATGTGAACTGCTGCCTCGATCGGAGATAATGGACACCGGCACGCCATGGAGACGAACAATCTCACGGATATAGATATGAGCTAGCTGCTCTAAAGAATAGGTAATTACCACGGGGATGAAATGTGCCGACTTGGTCAGCCTATCCACAACCACCCACACTGCGTCAAATTTCTTCACAGTTCGTAGGAGCCCAACAACAAAATCCATGGTAATACGCTCCCACTTCCACTCGGGAATCTCAAGTCTCTGAAGCAAACCGCCCGACCTCTGATGTCCGTACTTCACTTGCTGACAGTTCAAGCACTAAGCCACATGCGCCACTATATCTTTCTTCATTCTTCTCCACCAATAGTGTTGCCTCAAATCCTGATACATCTTAACAGAACCTGGATGAATGGATTACCGCGAACTGTGGACCTCCTCAAGAATTAACTCACGCAACCCATCGACATTGGGTAAACATATCCAGCTCAGCATCCGCAACACCCCGTCATTTCCAATAGAAACCTCCTTGGCATTACCGTGTTGTACTGTGTCCTTAAGGACAAGCAAGTGGGGGTCATCATACTGACGCTCTCTAATGCACTCATATAAGGAAGATCGAGAAACCATGCAGGCAAGAACTCGGTTGGGCTCCGAAACATCCAATCTCACGAACTGGTTGGCCAAGACCTGAATATCCATGGCTATTGGCCTCTCTAATGCCGGTAGATATGCCAGACTGCCCATACTCTCCGCCTTTCTACTCAAGGCATCGACCACCATACTGGCATTCTCGGGATGATATAGAATAGTGATATCATAGTCTTTCAACAACTCTAACCATCTCAGCTGCCGCAAATTAAGATCTTTATGCTTGAACAGATGCTGGAGATTCCGGTGGTCGGTATAGACCTCACATGGAACACCGTACAAATAGTGCCTCTAAATCTTCAATACATGAACAATAGCTGCCAATTTCATGTCGTGCACCGAATAATTCTTCTCATGAACCTTCAGTTGCCGAGACACATAGGCAATTACCCTACCGTCTTGCATCAACACAATGCCAATCCCAATACATGATGCATCACAATACACAGTGTAAGACCCCGAGCCCGTAGGCAACACCAACACAGTGGTTGTACTCAAAGCAGTCTTGAGCTTTTGAAAGCTTGCCTCACACTCCTCGAACCATCTGAAAGGAGCACCCTTCTAGGTCAATCTAGTTAAAGGTGCAACAATAGATGACAAACCCTCCACAAAACAGTGATAATATCTGACCAAACCAAGGAAACTCCGAATCTCAGTAGTTAAAGACGGTCTGGGCCAACTCTAAACTGCCTCAATCTTCTTCGTATCTACCTTGATCCCCTCACTAAACACCACATGATCCAGAAACGCCACCGAATTAAGCCAAAATTCACACTTGAAAATTTTTGCATATAACATCTTCTCGCTTAAGGTCTAGAGCGTGATCCTCAAATGTTGTTCATGATCCTCCCGGCTGCGAGAATATACCAAGATGTCATTAATAAATACAATGACAAATGAGTCAAGATATGGTTGGAATACACTATTCATCAAGTGCATGAATGTTGTTGGGGCGTTGGTCAACCCAAATGACATTACGAAGGAACTTGTAGTGACCATACCGAGTCCTGAAGGCAGTCTTTGAGATATCCTCAAATCAATCTTCGAGAACACTCTGGCACCCTGAAGCTGGTCAAATAAGTCATCAATGTGCGGTAATGGGTACCTGTTCTTCATTGTAACCTTGTTCAACTGCCTATAATCAATACACATCCGCATCGAGCCATTCTTCTTCTTTACAAATAGAACCGGAGCACTCCAAGGTGACACACTAGGCTGGATGAAACCCTTATCAAGCAACTCTTACAGTTGTTCCTTTAACTCCTTCAACTCTATTGGTGCCATACAATATGGTGGAATAGAAATGGGTTGAGTGCCTAGCACCAGGTCAATACCAAAATTGATATCCCTATCGGGCGGCATGCCCTGTAGGTTTGTTGGAAACACATCAAGGAAATCTCTCACTACCGGAACTAACTCAATGGTAGGAGTATCAATACTAACTTCCCTCACAAAGGCTAGATATGCCACACTCCTCCTTCTCAACCATCAATTGTGCCTTAAGGAAGGACACAACCCTGTTAGGAATATAATCCAATGTACCCCTCCACTCCAACCATGGCAAACCTGGCATAGCCAAGGTTACAGTCTTAGTATGACAATCTAGAATAACATGATAGGACGACAACCAGTCCATGCCCAAGATCACATCAAAGTCTACCATATTGAGTAACAATAGATCAACTCTGGTATCAAAACCACCAATAACAACTAAACATGACCGGTACACAAGGTCCACAACAATAGAATCTCCCACAAGCGTGGACACATATACATGAGAACTCAAAGAATCACGAGATATATCCGAATACGAAGCAAAGTAAGATGACACATATGAATAAGTGGATCAAATAAGGCTGACGAATCCCTATGACAAACCGGAACCATACCTATGATGACGATATCTGATGCAACCGCCTCTGTCTTACTAGGAAAGGCATTGAAATGAGCCTGGACTCCCCCTCTAGGGCGACCGATACCCGCCCGACCTCCACCCCTAGTTGGTGGGGCAGGTGGAGCAGCGACTGGAGCAACAACCATGGCCTGCGAACCCTGTGGACCCTGAGGAATCCGTGGAGCCTGTGTAGTCTATGGAGGTGCACCCCTCCTATTTCTGGGGCAATCCCTCACCATTTGTATGGTATCACCACACTCAAAAAAAGCTCTCGGTGGGTGTGGCTGCTGAAACTGACCCTGGCCTGGTCGGCTAAACTGACCGCTGAAGGCACCCTGTGCAGGAGGTGCACTAGATAGTGGCTGAGCAAAATGGGCAACCTGGGACCTTAGAATAGTAGGAGCATCGCTAGTGGCTGAAAGTGCTGAATGAACTGGGCGGCTCACATAGCCTCTGCCATGACAGGCTACAACTAGAGCGTTGGCATCACTATATCCTCCCAAATCTCGAGGCCTCTTTGACTCCATGTCCTCCCTCTCACGGCCCCGCATACCCTTCAACCTCCGCACGATCTCTACCACCTGCTGATATAAAGTATCTATCTCCAACTCTCGAGCGATGCTGAATCTAATACCATAGTTGAGCCCCTCGATGAATCTGCGAACTCGCTCTCTGACTATAGAAACCAAGGTAGGTTCATGTTGGGATAACTCACTGAATCTGATAGCATACTCTGATACTGTTATAGTCCCCCTGACGCAGCTGCTCAAACTATGTGCGCCATGCATCCCGAAGGGTCTGGGGAACTCTCTCTCTCTCTCATTAAAAACTCCGAAAAATGGAGCCCAAGCGAGTGGGACTGCATCAGCTGGTATACCCTCCTCGTAATCCTGCCACCACTGATGCGCTGCTCCTGACAACTAGAATATAGTAAAAGAAACTCTGCTCACCTCCACTATACCCATGGTGCGGAGAATATGGTGGTACTTCTCTAGAAAACCCTGCTCATCTTCGGTAGCTGTACCACTAAAAGTAGGAGGATCATAATTGTTGACGGCCAATTTTGACCCTCCCTCTTTAAATTAAATTATTTATATTTAATAATTTTTAATAAATATTTTGAAAGTATTTTCAATCAATAAATACCTATTTTACAAAATTAACTAAGTATTTAGTTTTGAAATTAATAATTTAGTATTGGTATTATATAATCACAAATATACTTGCTATTTTAATATTATTTAAGTAACTTTTATATACATCACATAGGCTTTATAATTAATTTAATGAATAACTCCTTAATTTCTAATTAATTAGATTACTCTGTTGATAATTCGAATTAGTAAATAAAGTATTTTATAAATAATTAATTACAAAAATTATTAGTATATTTGATATTTATAATTTTTACTACATTTTATTGGAAATAATTAAGTTTATTTAATTTAATTTCAAAAGGGGTTAAAAGGCTAAAAGGCTATAATTGCAATTCATAATTAAAACACAAAAGGCTATCATTTAAATGAATTCTAGCTCAATACATAGGCCCAATTCGTAATTAACCCAGTCTAGGTCCACCCCCACTCTCCACTTTGGCAATCCATGCCACTTCCATTGGACCAATTCGCTCCTGCCACGTCACCCATCTCTTATCCTCACAAAAAAACACAACAAATCTGGGCCGTCCATTTCTTAGATCAATGAACCACGATTTTTAACCCTATTTTCTCTTTAATTTTTAACGCCCTGAGATTTATCTTAGCTGTTGGATCACAATGATCCAATGGCCACAAAATTTTCCCACAAAAAACATTTTAACACCATAAGACTAGGACCGTTGATCTGAAAGATCAACGGCCAAGATCCCATCCCCAAATCTTAACCTAGAGACGACCTCCCCTTTCTCAGAAACCCTAATCATTTCCCCCACAAGCCCGTCCGCCTTCCTTTCCCTTTTCTCTCTCCCTTCTCTCAACCTCACAATTCACATCAATCAAAGGCCTTGCACAAATTCATGCAAGGTCATGAATCCATACAGAGATTCATCCTTCCTACCTCCTCTACCCGCGATTCCTGCTGAGTGTTTCTTGTTTCACCGATAGAATTCAAAATTCCCCAAATCCGAACCCTAGACCAAAGAATGCAACTTTAAATCCCCTGATTTCTCTTATGCTCCATCAAATCGGAGCTAGCATGAGGTTTTCTCATAGTTTCATCATGTTATTCGATGACTAAAGGTCAAACGCAGTGACCTCTAGACATTGGAGTTTTATTCGGTGGTTTTTGATTTCAACGGTCATCCCTGATCTTCACACGCCTAGGTAAAAAATCTTCAATGATTCTCCGTTTGTTCTTTCTGATTTTACACGACTATGCTCACATCATCAATTCATCATCACCTTCCACTCACAAGTTTTGAATCTATTGAAACCCTAAGGCTCAATGGCCACTATAAATAGCAGTCTTGAATGCTCACACCAACGACATCAACTACACCTAACATTCTGAGAAATTAAGATACAGTAGAGTATTGCTTAGATAATTTCATTTAAAGTTCAAGTTTTACTCAATCTCAGCTTATCTCTTTCTTTCTGGCTCTGTGTTTGTTACTGGTTGAAAGCTGAGCTTTTGGTTTCCTAAACGGCTAATTTGAGTACTCGTTTGGTTTGCTGCCCCAAAAGGAGGTCAGTAAAACCTCGACCCTATTCTTTGTTCATTTAAATTACTAAGTATGAATTGCTCTGTTACTAAATAATATTGTTAATAATGTATTAATGGTTGACTGTTTTATATGCTTGATAATGATATATGGTTGTTAAATAGGTTCTGAGATCATGAATTTCCTCTAGTTATTAAAATTTGAGTTATGTAATGATTCCAATGAATATTTGATGACCTATCTCTGTTGTTAAGTCTTAAGAATAGCCTAATAACTCTCAAACTATTCTGATATCTGGTTTCTTTTGGATTTCCTTAATGTTATGTTAAGTACTGTCATGATACAAACTTGTTACACCACATGTTTTCGTACATAAAAGTACATCGCAAGTCAATTGATATAAGCTAAGAAATGAGATCATCTTTGAAAGTACATAAATTAAGTTAATCATGTTAACTTGGAGGTTACAAATACTTAAGATTATGAATACCAAGTAGCAAGAGGGTTGAAAGTCTTAGAAGCTAAACAAATTGAAGAAAATAAATTTCGTCAAAAGTCGACCAGTTCGGAATGTTATAACATGTACTTTTGGGGTGAGACTAGGGTTATTAACATGATAAGGAGGTTATGCTATGATTTATGTTAGTCGTATCATAGTCATGTGTAATGTTTTTAAGTCAAGCGAGTTGTGGAACAAAAGTTTGCAAAGGTCATCACAAGTTACACTCATAACTATGCTGAAAATTAGGTCAAATGTAGCTGAGCTTTTCTCCCACTGTACTTGGAATTAAGGGATGATCATCCACATATAAAATTTAATATATACTAGTCTAGTTTCTAAATTATTAAACCGTTTGTCAATATGACATCGGAGTAGAGAGTTATTCGCATTTTTGCAAGACTGCGCAGGCAGCCCTATGGGACCCACCAGGTCGGTGGCCGACTTTCACCTATTTTTATCTCGTTTTTGGGATGCGCTTTGCTCATTTCTTGACCTCATTCACACTCACATTCTCCAAAATCTCCCAAACAGTTCTGCCAAGGCTCCAAACAAATTCCAAAAAAGTACACCATAATCCAAAATCAAAGTTAGCCAAAGGTGAAGAATAACCCCTCTATGGTGTTGTGATGTGAATAAAGATGATGGTGAGCTAAGTTAAGCTTAGGATTCTAATGTTATCTACTTCCTAAGGTATGTTTAACATCTTTTTGATGGTTTTTAAGGTTAATTACATGGTTGTTGTGGTGTTGGAGTGAAAGGTTACATGATAGCACTTGAAAGAGGAAGAGACGTTACCTTTTGTTGGGTTATTTTAAGGCTCTCTCTCTCTCTCTCTCTCTATATATATATATATATATATATATATATATATATGTTTTTATGGATGGAAAATGGGTAAAATAACTTTATTATGCATGTTTATATGTTTATCAAGTGAATTGATGAAAGAAACATATGAAACTTTAGATTGGAAGTGAAGATTAGCTTAGGTCACTTCTATGGTGTGGTATTGCCATTGAGGGCTGTTGTAAGCTAAATATAACTTTGATTTTGACTTGAAGCTACTATAAGAGGTATGGGTATTGTGTTATTTCATGTTTTAAGGTTATCTTGATGTTAATTAAGTTAAATGGATGGACTAGACATGAACTAGTGAATAAAGCTGCAAATTGAGAATATTTGAAGTTGTGGATTGTTTCCTTTGTTATAAATATATGGTATAAGGCTGGAATCATTGATTAATGACTTCATTATCATGTTCATGATATTATTAAGTTAAAGTAAGAAGTCTATATGGGGTGATATGGGTTATACGGATTCTAATCGGAGCTTGCCGCTCGTCATGAAGTAGTGGTCACTTGTTGTTGTTATATGGTGTCTTGTTATTGATATTTATATATTGCTGGATTTCTCTGGATGTTGTTGTTGGTATATGGTATTGGAGGAGGCCCTTGTTACAGGGTAGATGCTATCGAATTTACGTCAACGAGCTAATAGCTTAAGTAACGGACTTTGCATTTACTCAACACTGATTTTGAATCTCCTTGTGCTATGGTAGATTGAGTTGAGTTGTTTGAAGAGTTGCTTGGAAGGTATTAAGGACTCAACGAGGTTAAGGTATGTTAATACTAACCTTTCCTTCATTTTGGCATGATCCCGTAACTAAATGTGTTTGATAACGAGACATAAAGAGAAGTTCATATTCCTTAATTTATGTACATTATCCTAGTCTCATAAGTTATCATATTCTTTATTATCGGGACTTTATAACATTTAAGTATTGCATTCTTCCAGTCTAGAGAGCAAATGGTCTCTCTCTCTCTCTCTCTCTCTCTATATATATATATATATATATATATATATATATATATATATATATATATATATATATATATATATATATATATGTATAAAGTACTACCGTATTTTCACCACCATCGAGATATAATTAGTGGGCAGGCCCCTATTGGGCAACCTATGATCAGATGGTAAGTAATATGCCGAGACTACTGTGGATGAGCGCCTATGAGCGAGCCCAGAATGGCCGAGATACAGAGCCTAGTATGGCCGAGCGCCTATGAGCAAGCCTACTATGGCAGAGTAGTTATACATACCGTGCCTTATAGAGCCAGACAACTATTTTACTTACTATATTGAGAGAGTTGAGTCAGTATCAGCAGGTAAGCATATCTTTAAATTAACTTTGACTCCTAATTACTTTCAGTTATTATATTATCAGTTCAGTCTCAGCTTTCAATTATTCTATTGTCTTACATACTCGGTACATTATTTCGTACTGACGACCATGATACAGTTATCTTTAGAGGCTTGTAGACGAGCCCTGTATATTTTGTATATCAATAAATGTTCATGGCAGCTTCGTCGGCCTGCATAATTATATATATCAGCTTTTGGGTATGTTTACCCCTCAGATGAGAGAGATGTTATTTTCATATGATTTAGAATATGTCCTCATCAGCCTAAGTTGAGGGTTACCCCTCCAGAGTTCACAATTACAGAGTGGTACGCTCGAACCGAGTATGGCACCAGGTGCCGGCCTTGCCTTTTCAGGTTTGGGGCATGACAAACTTAGTATCAGAGCAGTTCTATCCTAGGAAGTCTACAAGCCGTGTCTAGTAGAGCCTTGTTTATAGATGTGTTGTGCACCACATTATATAAATAGGAAGCTACAAGGCATTTAGTAGTTTGTTACTTTTCTTTCAAATCCAAATCATGTTATAGAGCTGAGTCCTAAGAGTTTGAGTAAGGACTTATGTTTTCCAATGATACATAGATGTTTACAATTAGAAAAATTACAGCTAGCCAGAGGGCTAATACAACAGCAGGTAAGGGCATTAGTAGAGAGAGAATTCCTGACGATGTAGTGTTGTTTGAGGCCCTATTAGATCGTGCATACTAGATGGTTCACTCTAGAATAGTACAGTCAGATATAAATACTAGAACGTTAAGAAATATCAGAAGACATGTAGTGGAATCCTCGAAAGGATAAATATTTACCTTAGTATGACTCTCGCCCCTAGTAAAAAGAGAATATTAGGTGACCTGAAGAGCCAGTGAGATGGAGCAAGGGGAGATAAAAGTGAGAATGCTTTGTTGAAGTTTTCAGAATAAGGTAATAGACAAAGATATTAGCAGGAGAATAAGAAGAGAGTAATGAAGCATTACGAGTAAGATGTGATAAAAGGGTGATAACGGTAAATCATAATATGATAGGATGATAGACTCTATAGTCAAGTAAAGGAAAAGACAAGAGGTGATAGGCTTGAGACTATAAAAGAGTATATGCCATAAAGTCATATCCTTATTTCGAGAAATGAGTTGGTGACTCCAACATGATTACCAGAAGGCTAAGTTGGACCCCTGGAGTAATAGAAATTAGTATGGGCTAGTAAACAAGATAAAACCGAACATGAATTAGGGACCGAAGGATTTGATAATAGTCGACAACGTCGAAATTTCAAAGATCGTGTTCCGGCAATAATAGAATGGACAACAGAAGAATGACCGTTAAAGGTCATTCGAGAAGACGCTTCCCTAAAGAAAGCACTGTGAGCAGAGTTAAGCTTAAGGGACTAAGTGTGCCAGTTACACTAGGTGTCACTCTCGTGTGTAAGAAATTCAGTTATCCTTGGTATAGAAGGGTAACGACAAGGCAAGTTAGAGTCTGTGAAGATGTGAAGAGAAGCCAAAGATGAAGAGGTAAAACATTTATAGGTAAATCTTCATAGCATTAAATGCTAGTACTCCCCTAAAGGAGGGAAAACGGTGTGATATGGTATTAAGTCGGAGTTATGTAGTTCAAGTAACTATGGAATAGTAAAGAAAGAATGCGGTAAAGAGGCTAAAAGAATGAGATTGCATTTATTCAGATCCTACAGATATGTTATGACTCCAGAACATTATGCAATCATGATGCCGGAGAGAGGCAGTAAGGGTTCCCGGCCAGGATGTTATTGATAAATAAGTCTGAACGAACACTTGATACATTAGGAGCCGGTGCGAAAGGTAAGTTAAGACAAAAGACATAACCCAAGAGAGGTTACGCAGAATATAGATATGAGCATGTACTGACGAGTAGTTAGTAGTTGATTTAGAAAGAGCCTAGTTATGGCTAGACAAGAGGTCTCGGATAAATCAGCAGAACATGCAAGATAAATGTAGTGACACCCAGCACAGGAAATTCAGTCTCACAAATAAGACGTCGTAATCCTTGAAAAATATTCAGATAGGAATTGGGGTAGTTAAAGGTACCATATAAGTATTACGGAAATAAAAGAGAGTGCCACTGGGGAGATAGTCAAAATTTCAGTTCAGAAGTAACCTTACGAGCACAAGGGCGCAGAGATAAGTAACTAAGGACAATTATAGGCGAGTAAGAACATTAAAAAATTTGTCGGGTATATGATGTAAAAAGCTCACAGCTTTACAAGAGTCAGAGGGTCTTCCCTAAGTGCTACAACAAAATAATAGCGGAGGAAATAAGGAAGAGGCTTCAACATAAGCATAGTGACCTAAAGAAGAAATGATCTTGTAACAACAGTCTCATTAACACATTGTATGCACTCCATAATGAAGTGATACCTGTCGTGACTAAGAATGAGAAGTAAAATAAAAAGTAATATTCGAGATCATATGAGTTGCAAGAAATTCCAATAGGTGTGGGCACTAAGATAAGCCAAGTATTCATACAACAAGTGGCAGAACGACCAGGAAAAGTAATTGCTTACTTTTAAAGAAAGATGAGAAAGCACGAAAGGAATTATTCGATCAATGACCCAGAGTTAGTTACATTATGAACACACTTAATAATTCGAAGTATTATCCATGCAACATATATGTTGACATTCCTCAACTATAGGAGACTTCGGTATAAGTTAAAAGAAAGAAGTGAGTCCACCTCACAGACAAAGGCTTGATTTAGAAGATTATATTATGGATATTCCATAGCATCCACGAAAGGCGAAAGTAATAACTAATACCCTGAGCCGCAGATTGGAAGATAGCTTAAGCCTACTTAAAGGCTGAGAGAGAAGAGGAAACTAAAGAGTTACATCAGCTAAGTGAATCAGGAGTCTTATTATTATACCTAGATAATTATAGAAATCGCGATTCAAAACACTGCAGAATCACTCTTAATATTAGAGGTCCACGAGAGATAGTACAACAGCCATATTCTATAACGGCTCTACGATAAAGCCAGTTAGAAAAGTATCAGCCTCATAAGGAGTAAGTATGAATCTCCCACCGGATTGTGTATGCACTAGAGGTGCAAGTATTATGGTAGAGCTTCAAGTTGTGGATGTGAATTCCACCTATGTGGAAGGGTGATTATGAAAGAGACAAAAAATACGATGCGAGATTTAAAGGTAAGTAAGGTAAAGGTGAAGAAGGTACGAGATACTCAAGTGCAGAAGGTTGTGAATAGTCTAGACTTCAGATAGAGAGATAGAAGCATTGTGATTCAGTATCCACAAATGATAGTTGTGTCGTCAGTGGCATATCTTCTATCCTATGGTTTCCAAATACAGAGAGGTCTAGTTAAGAGAGTAAAAAAGAGTTAGAGATGGCGTGATGTCTCGCTTGAGGTTCCAGAATAACATAAGGAAATCTGTGGTGCTATCAAGTTAAATGAAGGTTGAAAGTAGTAAAAATAGATATGTGTATGTCGCAAGCTGAAGTATGGTAGAGCAACAAGGTTTTAAGTAGACAGGAGTAAGGATAAGAAAAGGTAAGTGAGAAGGTGACACAAATAGGTAAGTCCTCAGGATTAAACCCATCAAAACAACAAAGCTGATGGTTTTCGTAAGTTATAAAAATCTCAGTACAGCCTGAATGAACTCGGGGGAGTTTAAGACTAGGAGCATTTAAAAAGAGGGAATGCTACCCTGGTAGTAGAATAGGGGTGCAATTATGATAAATTATCAGAGGATGACATTTAGGCCGTCGATTGAGTAATAATTCAAAGAGAAGTCATTTCATGAATTGCATGGGATTAGAATACCCCCATAAGATGAATCACGTTGCGATGCTATGAAATATGGTTATTGAAGTTTAGTATCATCCATAGGTGGATCAGGAAAATAACTGCAAATGTTCCCGATGAGACATGAGCCCTAGTGAAAATGTATTATGTAAGAGGTTTCAAGTTATTAGTGGTAGATTATAGATCAACATTAAGGAGAATCAACAATAGATGGATAAAAATTACAAAGTATGAGATGAGATTGGGCTGTCATTCTTAAGATGAACAGTAATGAGGAAGCATTAAAGGGCTTAGATTTATACATATATGATAAGCAGCGAGAGAGTAACCTAGAGTTGGGTAGCAGACCTCGGTAACAATGAATCGAAGTAAGTGTTATGGTATAGTCTAACCTACCTAGATGTAGTAAAGCCATAAGCATATATAACCGAGGATATGAAACAAAATATAGCAATAGTCATAAGTTCAAAAAAGTACCGAGCGGAGAACTTCAGTACACCCACAGATGCCCGGAGGGACAGCTTGTCAGAGTACTGTATATGTATACAAAGTGAGGCCTAGATATTGGCTAAAAGCTGGAGGAGAAGGGAGAGAAGAGTCACATAGGCGCGCATACAAGGACAAAGTCGTACAGGCTGCATGACAGAAGGTAGCGATGGTTACGAGATTGGAAGAATTCCAACCACAGGTCATGGTGTGAGAAAGAGACCTAAAGGGGGGAATGCCCTGGCCTTTGGATTTATTCAGAGAATAGTTGCCTAGATGGCAAGGACAATACTAAAGTATTTGTAAGAGCTATAGGTTATGAGACTGATAAGCGCATCAGTCAACATTCAAGGACGAATGTTCCAAAGGGGGGAATGATGTTACATCCCATATTTTCATACATAAAATTATATCGCAAGTCAATTGATGTAAGCTAAGAAATGAGATCATCTTTGAAAATACATAAAGTAAGTTAATAATGTTAATATGGAGGTTACAAATACTTAAGATAATGAATACCAAGTACCAAGAGGGTTGGAAGGCTTAAAAGCTAAACGAACTTACAAAAATAAGTTTTGTCAAAAGTCGACCATTTCAGAATATTATAACATGTACGTCTGGGATGAGACTAGGGTGATGAACATGATAAGGAGGTTAGACTATGAGTTATTTTAGTCGTATTATAGTCGTATGTTATGTTTTGAAGTCAAGCGAGTTATGGAACAAAAGTTTGCAAAGGTCATCACAAGTTACACTCATAACTATGTTGAATATTAGGTCAAATGTAGCTGAGCTTTTATCCCAATATACTTGGAATTAAGGGATGATCCACCTACCATATTGAATTTATACGAGTCTAGTTTTTAACGCATTAAACTGTTTCTCGATACGACGTCGGAGTAGATAGATATTCTCGTTTTTGCGAGACTGCGCATGCAGCCCTATGGGACCCACTTGGTCGGTGGCCGTCCTTCACCTATTTTTATATTATTTTTGGGATGAGATTTGCTCATTTTTCGACCTCATTCCACCCTTAAACTCTCCAAAATATCCCAAACAGATCCCCCAAGGCTCCAAACAAATTCCAAAAAAATACACCATAATCCAACATCAAAGTTAGCCAAAGGTGAAGAATAACCCTTCTATGGTGTTGTGATGTGAATAAGGATGATGGTGAGCTAAGTTAAGCTTAGGGTTCTAATGTTATCTACTGCCTAAGGTATGTTTAAAATCCTTTTGATGGTGTTTAAGGTTAATTACATGTTGGTTGTGATGTTGGAGTGAAAGATTACAAGATATCACTTGAAAGGGGAAGAGATGTTATTTTTTTGGGTTGTTTTAAGGCTATATATATATATATATATATATATATTATGACTGAAAAATGGGGAAAATAACTTGATTATGATATGTTTTCTGTTTTTATGCATGTCTATATGTTTATCAAGTGAATTGGTGAAAGAAACATATGAAACTTTATATTGGAAGTGAAGATTAGCTTAGGTCACTTATATGGTGTGGTATTTCCATTGAGGGCTGCTGTAAGCTAAATATAACTTTGCTTTCGACTTGAAGCTACTATAGGAGGTATGTGTATTGTGTTCTTACATGTGGTTAAGGTTATCTTGATGTTGATTAAGTTAAATGGATGGATTAGACATGAACTAGTGAATAAAGTTGCTAATTGAGGATATTTGGAGTTGTGGATTGTTTCCTTTATTATAAATATATGGTATAAGGCTAGAATCATTGATGAATGACTTCATTATCATGTTCATGATACTGTTAAGTTAAAGTAAGAAGTATATAAGGGGTGATATGGGTTATACAGATTCCAATCGGAGCTTGCCGCTCGTCATGAAGTAGTGGTCACTTGTTGTTGTTATATGGTGTCTTGTTATTGATATCTATATGTTTTTGGATTTCTCTGGATGTTGTTGTTGGTATATTGTATTGGAGGAGGCCCTTGTTACATGGGAGATGTAGCCGAATTTACGTCAATGAGCTAATAGCTTATGTAACGGACTTAGCCTTTACTCACCATTGATTTTGAATCTCCTTATGCTATGGTAGATTGAGTTGAGTTGTTTGAAAAGTTGCTTGGAAGATATTAAGGACTAAATGGGGCTAAGGTATGTTAAGGATAAACCTTTCCTTCATTTGGCATGATCCCGTAACTACATGTGTTTGATAACGAGACATAAAGAGAAGTTCATATTCCTTAATTTATGTACATTATCCTAGTCTCATAAGTTATCATATTCTTCCTTATCAGGACTTTATATTCATTTAAGTATTGCATTCTTCCAGTCTAGAGAGCAAATGGTCTATATATATATATATATATACAAAAAGTACTACAGTATTTTCACCACCATCGAGCTATAATCGGTGGGCAGGCCCCTATTGAGCAACCTCTGATCAGATGGTAAGTTATATATCGAGCCTACTGTGGCCGAGAGCCTATGAGCAATCCCAGAAAGGCCGAGATACAGAGCCTAGTATGGCCAAGCGCCTATGAGTGAGCCTACTATGGCAGAGCAGTTATACGTACCGAGCCTTATAGAGCCGGACATCAATTTTACTTACTATATTTAGAGAGTTAAGTCACTATCTGCAGGTAGGCATATATTTAGATTACTTTTGACTCCCAGTTACTTTCAGTTATTATATTATCAGTTCAGTCTCAGCTTTCACTTATTCTATTATCCTACATACTCGGTACATTATTTCGTATTGACGTCTCTTTTGCTGGGGATGCTATATTTCATGCCTGCAGGTCCTGATATATATCTAGATAGACCTTCTCAGGAGACAGAGTGAAACATCAGCTTGTTGGTAAGCTCCACTCCCTCGGAGTTACCAGGTCTAGACCTTGGAGTCCATTTTTTATACCGGTTTGATGGGTAGGTCGAGGCCCTGTCCTGACCATGATACAGTCATCTCTAGAGGCTTGTAGACGAGTCCTGTATATTTTGTATATCAGTAGATGTTCATGGCAGCTTCGTCGGCCTGCATAGTTATATATATCAACTTTTGGGTATGTTTACCCCTCATATGAGAGAGACGTTATTTTCAGATGATTCAGAATATGGCCTCATCAGCCTAAGTTGAGGGTTACCCCTCCAGAGTTCACAGTTACAGAGTGGTACACTCGGGCCGAATATGGCACCAGGTGTCGACCACTCCTCTTCAGGTTTGGGGCGTGACAAAACTTGCCTTAAGTATTAATTATATTTGTAGTAACTCACTCGACAAATCAAACTTAAACAAATATGAACCTATTAGTGATAAGATAAGATTGTCATCTTGATTTGGGGATGCCAGTTTATAATATCTGAACTTATCCTCCCCTTCTAGCATACTTCTGTAATTTTGTCAACTCTTAGAAGATCATTGACTCTCTGATAAGTTTATGGTTGTTTGATCATAATGTATAAGCATGTTTTGAACAGACTAGATTCATGTACCATCTTTGTGTGTGTATTTTTAATATTACTACATACTAGACTTAAGTCATAAGATTTGTGCAGGTTCTGGTATTCTATTTGTTTAGTTAAGATGCTAAAACCAAGTTCCACTATACTTGAAATCCTATACATGACATGCTTGACAGAATTTCCCAATGTGATAATATCCCTACCCCTTTTCTGAAATCTATGCAGTGACATTTTTAGCTTGATGATGATAACACTTTCATTTTTTTGAAATAATATGACTCCATGTTAAATGCCTTCTGTATATGTTCTTGGGATTCTGCACTCATCTTGATTCTTTAATATTTCTGTTTGTCTTCCATAACCATATATATGTCTATGTTGTCCTTAGAACTTCATTAAGTTTACATAAATAAACCAGACCTATTTTGTGAACTTTGAATGAACCTTCTGTTGCTACAAATTGAGTATAATATAATTTGCTCTCCAAAAGGATTAATATGAAGTTGAAGGCTCTTAGAAAGAAGTAATCATATCCTGAATTTTTGAGTAAAATAAGACTGTTAGCTTAAGATTCTGTTAATACTCTTTAGAGGTTTAATCTGAATTATGAATCTGTAACTTTGTTAATACCTTTTAGAAGTCCTAATTATAGTTGTTAGTTTGGTATCTCTGTTAATATCTTTAGAAGTTCTCACTGAAGTTTTCTAATCTGTATTCCTGTCAATACTCTTAGAAGTTCTGGTTGAAATTATGAATCTGTAACTTTGTTGATACCTCTTAGAAGTTCTAAATGTTGTTGTTAATCTACAATTTTGTTAATACTTTTTAGAAGTTATAATTGTAATTGTTAATGGTATCTCTGTCAGCACCTTTTAAAGAATTCAATTGAAGTGGTTAACTTACATCTCTGTTAATATCCTCAGAGATTTCAATAGGAGTTGTTAGCTTGTATACATGTTAGAAGTTAAGACTTACGCTATTAAGGGAATGTGTCTATGCCCAGGAACTTCATAGGTTTTAACCATGCATCTATTCTATTTTGTAGATATAGGATCTAAGTGTTTGGGTTCCTAACAGTAACCTGATAATGCCTTTGTCTCTATGTGTCTGAAGCTGATTTCTTTTGAGCATGCCTATCATATCATTCACATTTGGATCATGTACTTGTTAGATTGTGGTTACATTAGGATGATTAGTTGCCTTATGATCCTATAGTACTTTGTATTAACTGTTATGAAAAATGTACATACACTTTTGTGGTATGGTGTCATTGTGATATTGGGATTTACATTTAAGTGCCTCATTGGCACTTAAAATTGTAGGGAGAAATAAATGTGAGTACATAGGGGTATTTGGGACTAGAGTTTAGTCCTTAGTTGAGCTACTCTCCCTGACACAAGCACTGCCGTGGGCGTTGAGACCCTTGGGAACTTTAAAGTGTCAGGGGTCCAAAGAGAGATTTGGCCATGAACGGAGCTCTACCCTTAGCGTCTAATCTATTGACATATATTATTCCCTTTAGGTTTAGTTTTTAATGATAATGAAAGGTTTTAATGTGAATCACTTTGCCATATGTGACCCCCATATTAGTATAATTCTTATAGTTTAAATTATCATTGATTGTTACAATTTGTTTAGGCCCTTACTAGTTCATTTCATGTATAATTATATGTATAGAGTAGCATATCTAATGTCCTTCTTTCTTTTTTGAACATGTATTATAATTAGGCATGTCGAGTTCCCAAAGAACTCAGGCCCAAGCCCTATACTTGCGCATTTGGGAGGTCTGAAGTCTGCTGCCGTCCGTTTCTGCTATCTGCTGGGCCTGCCTCTTTTTGGCCCAAAACCAGAGTCCATCCTTTCCCTTTACTGCTTTACTGTATTTTTCTATCTTTATTGCTCACATGTATACAACATTTATCATATTAGATTGAATATTTTACCCTACCTCTTTGAATTATGTAGAAAATCTAGGCAAGCCCTAAAAGACATAGGATTTAATAATGTTAGACTTAGTAATGGACAATCTTAATTGATTATTTGCACATTATTTATACTAATCTCTACTAACGATTTTATGAAGTTTTTTGGTATCAAAACAGCTTTAGGAAAAGGCGATAATCCTCTCTTTTCAAAAACCAGAAGTGGAATCTAAAATTGGTATTCTAAACTGCGCTTTTCTACAAAATTAAACAAATGTCGTCGCCCAGTAAAAGGTGCTTCCAACGATTTCTTCAAAAAATGAAGTTTGAGAATCATGGTATATCTTAACCTATTTATTCACAATATTTTACTTCAGTAGAGTTACACAAGTAGCCATAATCATTTAAATACCAAGTGTTTACAACTTAACCCCATCTCACATGTTTTATAAATGCACACATTATGTGCAATATCCTAAACTCTTTCAATCACATGTATATACAAACATTATCTTCAAAACGTTTCTAAACCTATGTCCTTTAAAACTACACACTCTCTTTTCAAGTATTAAGTCTTAGAAATAGATACATGTGTTGCCCCTCTAACACCAGTTAAGCAGAATATAAACAACTAACCCCTTTAAGCCTAGTCTAAGTCCTATGGAGCTACCTCAGGTAGATTTTAAGGGGTGCCTAACACCTTTTCCTTAGAAGAACAAGAACCCTTACCCAATATCTCACGGGTTAGCAGACTAATAAAGAATGCGACTTTAGTAATTAATAGGCACACTAGTATACCTTTAAATATTAGGTGGCTACTCTCTTTCATCAACAGTAGAGAAACCACAAGTTGAATCTTGTTTTGACTAGTGCAAAATAGGGTGCACCAACATGGCGACTCTGCTGGGGAAACCCCACTTAGGTCTGACCTTAGCAGACTTAGACTAGACTTGGAACTTAGATTTGTTTGTACACTGCTTTAATTTGCAAATTACGTGGTTACCTACTTTACTTGCTCAGTATGCCTGCTTATTATCATGCATGTTATTGTTACACCTCTATCTGTTACCGCTTTAGATATTGTCATCACACTCCTTTCTACCGAGTCTTGGCAGTACACTATCACACACAATGGCATGCGAGGGTTGTCTTTTACACCCCTCCGAACCTTCTTTTCAAAAAATTCTTTAGTTTCAGAGAATGGCTTTGTCAGGTCAACTGACATAACTTCTCGCAGCCTTCAGTCCAATTCAAAAGTAGGAAACACTCTACTCTAGCAAACATAGGTTATACTGCATAAACTTTAGGTGAGTCGGTCCTTGGTATCGACACACAATTAGGAAAGCCACCTTAATGTCAACGGGTTACGCACCTAACAATATGACTTCTGTGGAAAGATGAACAAACACGACAAGACACTTAAAGATCTGAAGCAAATACTTATCAAATCCTTTCTTTACCCACTCCAGAACTGAAACTCAACCAAAAACATCTTCGAGATCAATATGGTGATGGGATCACCACACAAGCTGAAGTCGTGGTGGAAGAATATCTGCCAAGAACACGGAGATGATATCCGGACAAACCTGGGAGCACTGACCGATTTGCTAAACATACGAGCTGATAAGGTGCTTACTCGCCTACTGATAGAGTTCTGGGACCCGGCCAAGGTGGTGTTCAAGTTTTCTGATTGTGAGTTAGTGCCAACATTAGAAGAAGTTACCAGTTTCACGGAGCTTCCATTTACAGGGAGGAAGCCGATATTACCAGTTACCATGCTCAGTTATAGGTTTCTTGATGCTCTGGGTTTGGAAAACAGTCGAGGTTTGAGAAACATCAAGGATGGATGGGTAAGCCCGGATCAACTGTTCGATAGTTTTGGACATCATGAAAGCTATGAGTGGTACTTGGGAGAACTTCAGTGTGAACTAGCAATGTGGGAGAGTCTCAGGCCCATTTTCTCCCTGGCACTGTTGGGATTGTTGGTTTTCCCGCAGAGAAGAGGTCGGATTAAGGTTGTCCAATGGGACGGGTCGTCTCGTCCCGTCCCGGTCCCATCCCGTGTCCCATCCTGTCCCGTCCTGTCCTACTTAATTCTAAACGGGATGGGCCCATGTTAAACGGGACACGGTATGGGGCGGGATGGCCATTTCGTCCCGTTTGTCCCATCTCGTTTCGTCCCATCCCGTCCCGTCCCGCCTATCCCGCGTCCTATTTTTTTTTTGTGCATTATATACAAGAAACTTATAATTCTGCTTTTTACGGTTTTTCTAAGACCACGGTTAGAAATGATATTTTTAAATTTCAAACCGAATATCTTCAGTATATTCGTTATATATTTTTTTACTTAGATTCTAAAGTGTCTATAACATCTGATATAGGTCGTAGTCCTAATGGTTGTGATTATTTAACTGTTACATGTCATTGGGTTGATCATCACTGGAACATGCAAAAAGGTATTATTGGTTATAAATTTGTTGATTCAAAATACACTGGAGCATATATTGCAACTACAGTTCTACAAATTGTTGGATTTTATGGACTCATTGATAAAATTTTAACTATCACCTTAGATAATACTTCTGCTAAGTGCTAACACAACTGCAACAACTAGCTTAATGAAATGATTGCAAAATTAATTCAACTTATGCATCGGCCATTAATGAAATGATTGCAAAATTTAAAAAGTATATTTTCCCTATTCCCCAAGTTTATTTAATTTCTACTATACTTAACCCATCTTTAAAATTAAGAGGTGCAAATGGACTTGTTCGTAAAATTTATGAGAATTTAGCAATTCAAGAAAATGAACAACCATCTCTCGAAGACTGCCAAGCTAACATATATTCTTATGTTAGATCAATGTTTGATAAATATAAATCTATGAAAATAACAGGTGGTGAAACTAGGGAAGAAGAAGAAGAATACAATAAGATACTTAGCACTGGGAGCTATGACGGCATAGAACTCAAGAAACATCAATCAACATTGCCAATTCCAGAACAATGTCCGAGAGAAATTATAGATAAGTTATAACGAAGTTATATAGGAGCTTACAAATATTAGTATAATAATTTGTAATTAGCTACTAAGAGGCCTAGTTCAAACAGAACCCTTCCTAAAAGGTCGCTGCGTAGATTAGGTGCTCTTCAAAAGAATTATATTTATATGTGAGATTTAAAAGTTCTATTAATAAAATAAAAGGCTCTAAGCATTGAATTTTTTTATGAATTGTCTTACACTCTTACTTAGTTACTTAATGGCTTGAAATTATAATAAATAAATTATAACTCTATAATAAATTTATAATTACTAGAATATTTCATTACAAGTCTTTTGTTTTAATATTTTATAATTCTTTACTTAGTTTTCTAATTTCTATTTAATTTTTAAGTTTATTAAATAAGTCAAAAAACTAGTTGTTGCAAAATTTAAAAACTTAGTCATTGTCAAAAGAATAGACGTTGCCAAACTCAATGCTTAAATAATTATTTTTTTAAAACGGCACTTAAGGCCCGCGAACCCGTCCCGTCCCATCCTGTCCCGTTTGTTAGCGGGATGGGATGGGCCTACCGTCCATCCCATCCCATCTCATCCCGTTTGTTAGCGGGACGGGATGGGCCTACCGTTTCGTCCCGTTTGTCCCGTCCCGTTTCATCCCGTCCCGTCTCGTTGGACAGCCATAGGTCGGATCAATATCAACTTGTTGCCTATTATTCTGGCAACATTCCGAGGCAACCTTCAAGTCACTTTGGTACATATGGTGCTAGCTGAGATTCTAAGGGCTCTATCTGTATGTGCGCGAGGGTATGATTTCTTTAAGGGTTGTAATATGCTGCTTCAAATCTGGGCCACGAAGCATTTCTTTCAGGGAGAGTCTACGGTCGACTACTTTGTGGGCGTCAACAACATGATCCCAAGCCACAACGAGAGAATGAGACATTGGTCTCCCCACACGGACAAGGAGAGTGGAGAGAAATGCTAACTAACTGTCACGACCCAAATCGGAGAGTCGCGACGGGTACCCGGTGCCTTACTCAACCGAGTACCAACGTAACGTATCTTTCATATCACACCATCATGGGTAAATAAGCCAGAAGGGATTTCATGAGATAACCAGAATAAAACATAAGGGAATACTAGACATAGGATGACCCAACATGATATAGAAACTTATACATGTTTAACGGGCCTATAAGGCCAACATGATCATTTGTACACTCAAAACGTAGGCCGAAAAGGCCATGCAAGTATCCATATACATGACATCTGTCTACAAGCCTCTAAGAGTACATAAACATCAAAAAGGTCGGGACAGGGCCCCGTCATACCAATCAATACTTGTTCAAATCATACTGACCAAATAGGCAACTCCGGAGCAAGTGGAGTGCACCAACACCTTTCACTGAGCTGATAGCCCACTAGGAGGACTGTCAACCTGTCTATCGAGACCTGCAGGCATGAAACCATCATCCCAAGGCAAAAGGGATGGCATTATAAATAAAGTACCGAGTATGTAAGGCATGAAAACAGTATATAAAAGACATGAAAGAAACATGGAGTAAAGAACTCAACATGTAAGTTTGAATAGCTCTGTGAATCATGAAACATTTATAATATCATGCATATACGCATAAATATCATATCGTGCATAGATATATGCGTACATAACATCATCAAGCCTTTGAGGGAATCCCATCATATCATCTCGGCCTCTGTGGGCGAAATCATCAACATATACCAGCTGATCAGGTGGTGGTGCGTATATAACATCATAGCATTTCCTCATACCCCATATACATATAATATACGCGTATATAATGCCATCTGGTCATGGGTCAATGTACATGTATAAATGAATGCAATACATAAGAAGTAAGTCGATAGATCTCTTGAGATGTCATAAGATCAATATGCCTTCGTTTAATATCATGAAATAAACTTTATCAACTTACGTATTTTCTGAGACCCATGAACAGACGATATAATAATAGGACACATGGGGAATCAAGAACATAGGCACCCCTAGTACTTCTAAGAATAGAGTCATTTGTGAAAGTTATGTGTTTGCTTGTTTCATTGTATCATATGGATCATGCCAAAAGGAAAGAATGTGTCATGCCCCAAAATCGGGGAGCACGACCGGCGCTCAACCGAGTGAACCCGACCGAGCAAGCATGTTAGATTTCCTTCTACCCAAACTCATCCATGAATAAGGATAATACATATTTTAGTTAATTAGACAATAAGGTTATCATGTCTACCATACCAATTCATTATCATTAGTTACTTCATTTAATAAGTCTCCAAGACACACACACACCTTCATGGTTCAAAGTGGAACAAGTGATTTAATCACAACACAACTTGTTTATCATTCCCAACACCTATATACAACCCACACTAAGTCTACAGAGCCTCTAAAAATACCAGAGAGTACAATGGTAGTGCCGGCAACAAGGCTCCGGCTATATCTCAAAACACGATAACACATACGAAATAAAAGATGCACAACCCTGGAATGAGATGGGGCTCACCAAGTCAGCTGTGAAGAATGAGCACCGCTATCATTGGTCAATATTCTCCGCTGTGGAACCACATGCATCTATTAAAGATGCAGCGCCCCAGGCAAAAGGGACGTTAGTACATGTCGAATAGTACTAGTATGAAAACCAAATACCAATTTAAGAATTCAAAAATACAATATGAATATGATGAACCAGGACGACAATAGAATAGCACAGATAGCCATTTAAACCAAAGCAAGCTTATCAAGAGCTGCCATTAACATTTATAGAATTTATGATGAGATCCCCTGTAACCATTTTCACACAAAGCGGCCCCGCCGCCTCACCCCAATGTATGCAGGTGGAGGTGTAAGCACAATACCAAAACTCTACTCAAGCGGCCCTGTCGCCTCACCCCAATATATGCGGGTGAAGGTATAATCAAAGTACCAAAAACCTACACAAAGTGGTCATGTCGCCTCACCCCAATATATGCAGGTGGAAATGCATCAACGATACCAATACCTATACAAAGATGCCATGCCTCCTCACCCCCAATATATGTGTGTGGGTGGTGGTGCAACAACAATACCAAAATCATACACAAAGCGTCCATGCCGCCTTACCTCAATATATGCAGGTGGAGGTGTAACTCCAATCACAATCTCTACACAATTTGGCATAATATTTTTTCACATAAATCACGACTTGGAATTATAACACGTAGATACACAATCCATAGTTTGGAACACATCCTCAATTTATAATACAATATTATAAAAGCATTTGAAACACGAATTGAACATATATCTTTGCAACAAAACTTATTCGGAGTGCTCGACTTATAATAAATATCTTGGAACTTACAAGGGTATTGGGGTTCCAATTCTTAAAGAAGGGTTTAGCCAACATACCTCAATTGAGCTTCCTTAAATTCTAAAATGTTTCGAAATTCTTAGCAACTTTAATCTATTTTAGAAATATAACAAGTTGAACCAAAATTAGGAAGATAATCATGGTTCTAGCTCATTTGAGCATTTTATCAAACACTAGGTGTCCATTAAGGTTTCAAGGTCCTTTCATGGAGGATTCCATCATCTAACAACCCATTCTTTACCATTTTTAGCTCACAATATTCATACACCCTTTGATAACACATGCAAACAAAATAAACAACTCACATACCCAAGAATTGTCTTGCTAATTACCCATTTTTAGATAAATTTTGAAATTAAGGGTTAGGGTGTAGAATCTTACCTCTAGGATGAAGACCTTGTGAGTTTTCCTTGTGAATCTCCCCAAATCTTGAGCAAAGATTGATGAAAATTAGCCTAGGGTTTCCTCTCTCTATAAAATACTCTCACTTCTCTCTAAAACATCAGATTTTAGCTCAAAAATGGTACAAATCGTCTATTTAACGAAGTAGGGTCGGGTTATAAAAATCCCAAAAATGAAGCTCCGGAATAGAGTATGCGGTTCGTAGAATAGGCCGCATAATTGCCCTTCGGAACTGGGCAAATTTGTCCCGGTCTGCAGTCATTATGCGGCCCGCAGACCTATTCTGCGGTACGCCGTAGAACTGGTTTGCGGTCACATAATGCGTCGCAGAACCTCCCTCCGAAAAATCTCAAAGCTGGATATGCGATCAAAGTGCGGCCCGCAAAATTGTTTTGCGGTCGCATAATGGACCACAAAATGACATCAAAATTCCCCAGTTGCATGCCTCACTCTGAGGCCATTATGCGGTCCGTAGAGTGATTGTGCGGCTGCATAGTGGGCCGCAGAAGTGCATTTCTTCTGCCCAAATTTTTCATTTACTTTCTGGTGCATTGTTCAACCCAAAAAGTCCGAGTCGCGGCTACAATCCTCAAACATGTAAGCCTACTTCGGCACCACGAAACCTTAAATTCATTTACGAAATTTTACGGGGCTTACAGAAAGGATATACTTAACATACCTTAACTACGTTGAATCCTTAATACCTTTCAAGCAATTCTTCAAACAACTCAACTCAATCTACCATAGCATAATGAGATTCAAAATCAGTGCTGAGTAAAGGCTAAGTCCGCAACTTAAACTAGTAGCTCGTTTATGTAAATTTGGGAAGCATCTTCTCTATAACAAGGGACTCCTCCAATACCATATACCAACAACAACAACCAGAGTAATACAATAAGAACAACGTCAACAATAAGAAAAATATCAACAATAGGGTACAAAATATTTCATTAACAAGTCATCAACATATCACGACGAGCGGCAAGCTCGGATTGAATCCCTTTAGCACCCTTCAACCCCATGATCATTCATTATTGAACTTATTAATATATCCAACATAATAACCAATACTTTTTAAAGGATTTCCAACCTTGTACTCAATTTAAAAGTTACCCGAAATAGCCTAACACAAGATAATATCACTATGGACAACTTCTAAGTGCTTTATAGCCATTTCTTTTCTAGTTATTAATTTCCTCAATAAGATTGATATGTAAACCAACATAATCATACTAACAATATCATAGCCAACTTATTTTCCATAATTTCCAGCCACTTAAAGTCCATAAGAGCAACTTTCAAATCAATCCATCAAGAACAACAGCATCTCAAGCTAATCCAAGTATTATCTTGTAGTTTATCATCCTAACATAACCAACATACAACCAAGTTTAAGCACAATTAGTAGGCTATTATACTCACCTTATCTAGTAGCAACAACTTGAAATTTCAACCGAACATAGTCCACAATTATCCTCAATGACAACACAACCTCAGAGAGGTGTTGTTCTTCACTAGAACTAAATTTTGATGTTGAAATATGGTGTAATCACTTTGGAATCACTTCAAACCCTTATGATATCTGTTTAGGAGGTTAGGAGGAGTGTAGGGACGAGGTTGGGTCAAAAAATGAGAAATAAAGGTCGTCCAAATCGTTTTAAAAGTGAAGTAGGCCGACCACCGCCTAAGTGGATCCCATTGGGAGCTGCTTGCGCAGTTTTGTGAAAACATGAATATCTCTCTACTCCAATGTCGTATCGATAAACGGTTTAATGCTTTAGAAACTAGACTCGTAGATATTCAATTTTGATATGTGGATCATCCTGTAATTCCAAGTATATTAGGAGAAAAGCTCTTCTACATTGGACCTAATTTTTAGCACATATGAATTTAACTTGTGATGACCTTTGCCAACTTTTGTTCCACAACTCGCTTGACTTCAAAACGTAATATACGACTATCATACGACTAAAATAAATCATAACATAACCTCCTTATCATGTTAATAATCCTAGTCTCACCCCAAAGTGTATGTTATAACATTCCATACTTATCGACTTTCGACGAAACTTATTTTTCGTTTAGCTTCTAAGCTTTCCAACCCTCTTGGTACTTGTTGTTCATGATCTTAAAGATTTTAAACCTCCAATGTAAAATGATTAACTTACTTTATGTACTTTCAAAAACGATCTCATTTCTGAGCTTACATCAATTGACTTACGACGTACTCTCACGTATGAAAATTTGGGGTGTAACATCATTCCCTCCTTTGGAACATTCATCCTCGAATGTTGACTGATGCGCCTATCAGTCTTATAGCCTATAGATCTTAAGAATACTTTAATATTGTCCTTGCCATCTAGGCAATTGTTCAGTAAGTAAATTCAAAGGCCAGGGCATTCCCCCCTTAAGGCCTGTTTCCTCCAGCTTTTAGCCAATCTCTAGGCCTCACTTTGTGAACATATACAGAACTGTGACAAGTTGTCCCTCTGGAATCTATAGGTGTATTGAAGTTCTTCGCTCGGTATTTTGTTGAGCTTACGACTATTGCTATATATTGTTTCATAGCCTCGGTTATCAGTGCTTATGGCTTTACTACATCTACGTAGGTCATATTATACCATAACTCTTACTTCGGTTTATTATTACTGGGGTTTGCTGCCTAACTCCAGGTTACTCTCTCACTACTTATCCTATATGTATAAATCTAAGTCCTTTAATGCTTCCTCATTACTGTTCATCTAAGGATGACATCCTAATCTCATCTCATACTTTGTAAATTTTATCCATCCATTGTTGATTCACCTTAATGTTGATTTGTAATCTACCACTGATAAGTTGAAACTTCTTACGTAATACATTGTCATTAGGGCTCACGTCTCATTGGGGAACATCTGCAGTTATTTGCTTGATCCACCTAGGGACGATACTATACTTCAATAACCGTATTTCATAGCATCCCAACATGATTCATCTTATGGGAGGTATTCTAATCTCTTGCAATTCATGAAATCCCTTTTCTTAAAATCATTACTCAATCAAAGGCCTAAACGACATCCTTGTATCTATCACCATTACACCTTTATTCTACTACCAGGGCAACATTTCATCTCTTCTAATTGCTCCTAGTCTTAGACTCCTCTGAGTTCATTCAGGGTATACTGAGATTTCTATAACTTACGGAAACCATCAGCTCTCTTGTTTTGATGGGCTTAATTCCGAGGCATTACCTATTCTTGTCACCTTCTCACTCATCGTGTCTTATCCTTACTCTTATCTACCTAAAACCTTATCGATCTACATACTTTAGCTTGTAACCTACACATATCTATTCATACAATTACTTTTCATGATCGTTCTGCAACTTGATACATGAACTTGGCTTGTCTTAGTGCCCACGAATACTTGAATTTCCTGTAACTCATATGATCTCAAATATCATTTTTGATTTTTACTCCCATTCATTAGCCATGATAGGTGCCACTTTTTTATGGAGTGCATACAATGTTGTAGTGAGACTATTGTTACAAGATCATTTCCTCTTTAGGTCGTTATGCTTAGGTTTAAGACTTCTTTCTTATTTCCTTAGCTAGTCTTTCGTTGTAGTACTTAGGGGAGACCCTCTGACTCTTGTAAAGATGCGAGTTTATTACATCATATACCTGACAAAATTTTTGATGTTCTTGCTCACCTATAATTATCCCTAGTTACTTAACTCTACGCCCTTGTGCTCGTAGAGTTGCTTCTGAACTGAAATTTTTGTTTATCTTCTCTGTGGCACTCTCTATTATTTCCGTAACACTTATACGGTACATTTAACTACTCCAACTCTTATCTGAATATTTCATAAGGATTACGATGTCATATTTGCGAGACTGAATTCACTATGTTGGGGTTCACTACGTTTATCTTGCACAATCTACTAAAACCAAACCCAACCGAAACCCTACCATTTCTCTGAGACCGCTGCCCCTAAATCCTCTCAGCCTCTCTTCTCCTCTCCTGTCAAACCCTAGCCGCCTTATCACCCCTAATCCCTCTAATTCTGGCTAGACAGTGGAATCTTCTTGTGATTCACCTTCCTTATTCGTGTTACCGCGTCATTATTTACGCGACCATGGCATTACTTAAGTACTTGCCTAAATTTGGCAAGTACCATCTCTCAGAACCGGGCCCGTTCAACTTCAATCTCCAAGATCTGGATAATATCCCGTCCATATACATGGAAAAGGGTTGATTTCTCACACCATCAGGCAAAATTTCAAACGTGGAACCCTAATTAGGGTTAGGAATTCGATTTCTCTCTTCACCGGCTACATTACTGATTTGTACGCGATATTTCCTTTCCTTATTTATGTTTGTATGATTTCTTTCCTTATTTGTTTGCATGACTGAACACTATAAAACCCCTCCCCAGTTTACCCTTTAGGAGATCTTAACGACTGCTATTACTGTAACACCGCAAAAAATTTTGAAGTCCTTAAGCGCTATTAAGAAAATTGATGTGCGCTAATTATATTATTTTGTTTGTAGACAAGGACTATTATATGAATGATATCAATTTATCATGATAATATATGTATGATGTGCATTAAGAATGGTTTATGGTCTATGAAAATCCCCAAGGCTAAGTCAAGTTGAAAATTTTATGATGGGATAAAGTTTCAAGTGAGTTCGCACAAGATCCTATTTCAAACGCATGCTTCTACCAAACTATAACTACTTAGGAGATTATATACCTATAAAATTAAATATCTTTCAGTCTAGTTTCCAACGCTTCAGACCGTTTGTCATTTGGACCCTCCTACAAGAAGTTATGACCAAATTACCAAAGGCTGGAAAAATGAGATTTTGCGACAATTCTGCGATCGCAGAATAATTCTGCGATCGCGAAAGTGCTTCTGCGACCGCAAACTGGTCGCAGAATGGACCAGAATAGCCCAGTTCTGGGCACTGATTTTTGCGACCCGCATACCCATTCTGCGGTCCATTATGCGACCGCAGACCTGCTTTCGGAGGATTAATTTTTTTATTTTCATAACCGATCCCATTTTGATAAATAGACTTTGGGGTTTATTTTGGGGCAATTATATGAGGTTTTTTAGAGAGAAATGAGAGTGTTCTAGAGAGAGGAAGTAGATGAAGTGTTTTGTTCATCAAGATCTTGTCCAAACTTTGAAATCCAACAAGGAAATCTCACAAGTTCTTCATCTAAGAGGTAAGGTTCCATACCTTAGTTTTCAATTTCGAATTTGGGTAGAAGAAGGTTGACTAGGAGTATGATTCTTGGGTATGAGAGTATTATTTATAAATGTATGTACCAATAAGATTTGTGGGAAGATTATTGAGCTAAAATAAGTAAAGATTGGGTTGAGGAGTGAATGAAATCTTGTAGAAGAACCTTGTAGCCAAATTTGCACACCTAGTGTTTGATAAAATGCTCAAATGAGCTGAGGCCATGAATATCTTTCAAATTATGGTTCAATTTTGGTATGTATCAAAATAGATTGGGATTGTTAGAATTTTCAGAACGTTGAAGTAATTTAAGAAAAGCTCAAAGCGAGGTATGTTGGCTAAACTTCCTTCTTAGAATTGAATTCAATGATGTTCTAAGTTTCAAGTATGGATGTCTCAAGTTCCTCATTCTATGTTACGGGTTGTTCCCAATAAATTTGAATGTCCCAAATAAGCAAAGTGTCGAGAATTATGTATTCTAAACGTGTTTCGAATGTTCTTATCACATTATGTTATCTTTTGGGAATGTGTTCAAGAATGATATGTGTATTAAAATGCTATGTCTTTGAGTGGTGTTTCAAAGGAAGGTTATGATGTCAAATTGTGTGAGAAAACTCAATATGCTTAAGACTCTTAATTGCTCATATGTGTACCTAAAGTATTGATTGGAAATGTCTTATTGTTGATAACCTATAAAGATGGTTGGAAGTAAAATAAGTGAATTGGGGATATAAAGTGTGGCCAACGTGCCAAGAGTGAAAGTTATACGTGTGGCCAATGGTGCCCATGAAATGAGATGATGTGAGAAAGATTATGAAATGATCTTTGATTCAAATTCAAAAATTGACTTTGAAAATAGAATTGCCTAAAAGCTTATGAACTCAAGTGATGCCCATATGTGGCTGTTTTAGTTAATGCTATGTTTAGTGAGTATTTTCAATGTGTTTTGCATTCTTACATATTCGTAAATGGAAATTGTGTATTGTCCTTTTTGGGAAAAAGTAATTCAAGAAGAAATCCTTTGTGTTTAAAGTCTTCATTACTAATGAACCTAAAGTTATGATTTCCGGGATATTGTATATGTTGATATTTAGGATGATGATCCATGAAAGGAAAGATATGAAAGTGTGGAATAGGAAATACGGCCATTGTGCCATGAAAGAAGAATCATATGTATGGCCAAGAGATCCAATGAAATAATAATGTTGTAAGTGGTTGAAAGTACGGATTACGTGATATAGGGTGTGAAAGGTTATGAGATGTACATATTTGTACTTTTGTTTACAATGTGTTATAAGCCCCTACGTTCTTGCGAGTAAAGTCTATGATGTTCCTAAATGTTCTAAATGCTCTTAATGTTCTATGATCAGCCATGGCAAGTACAAGTAAGTGATAGTATGAACATGAAATGTGATCGTTGCCTAAATGAGAATTTCGAAGTGTTGTATGTCCCAATGGTTTCAACTATAGCGGTATGCTTCTGAAATAATATATGTAAATGACTTTGATTGTTAAGTCCCCAAGAGTCATGAACCTAGATACCTCAAGAGGTCAAGGGAGTGAATAATGAGATGGAAGGGAGATGTCCATTGTTAAATGACGATGAACTTAAGAAAAGGAATTAGGCCCATGTGCCATTGAAATCGACTTATTGGTTTACCATGCATGTGCTAATGTAATGAGTTGTGTTTCTCCATGATGAGCATGAACATGAAGTATTCCAATGATACGAGTAATTATGATGTTAAATGTAATGACAAACTATGTTGCTTTGAGTTTATATATGGGATTGTGGTATTGTTATACACCTCCACCTGCATATATTGGGGTGAGGCGGTAGGATTGCTTTGTGTAGGGATTGTGGTATTGTGGAATACACCTCCACCCGCATATATTGGGGGAGGCGGCATGACCGCTTTGTGTAGGGATTGTGGTATTGTGGAATACACCTCCACCCACATATATTGGGGTGAGGCGACATGACCGCTTTGTGTAGGGATTGTGGTATTGTGGAATACACCTCTCCACCCGCATATATTGGGGTGAGGCGGTAGGACCACTTTGTGTAGGGATTGTGGTATTGTGGAATATTTCTCCACCCGCATATATTGGGATGAGGCGGCATGACCCCTTTGTGTATAGATTGTGGTATTGTGGAATACACCTCTCCACCCGCATATATTGGGTTGAGGCGGTAGGACCGCTTTGTGTAGGGATTGTGGTATTGTGGAATATTTCTCCACCCGCATATATTGGGGTGAGGCGGCATGACCCCTTTGGTTAGGGATTGTGGTATTATGATACACCTCCACCTGCGTATATTAGGGTGAGGCGGTAGGACCGCTTTGTGTAGGGATTGTGGTATTATGGTATACACCTCCACCCGCATATATTGGGGTGAGGCAGCATGACTGCTTTGTATAGGGATTGTGGTATTGTGGAATACACCTCTCCACCCGCATATATAGGGGTAAGGCGGTAGGACCGCTTTGTGTAGGGATTATGGTATTGTGGAATACACCTCCACCCGCATATATTGGGGTGAGGCGGCATGACCGCTTTCTGTAGGGATTGTGGTATTGTGGAATACACCTCTCCACCCGCATATATTGGGGTGAGGCGGTAGGACCGCTTTGTGTAGGGATTGTGGTATTGTGGAATATACCTCCACCCGCATATATTGGGGTGAGGCGGCATGACCGCTTTGTGTATGGATTGTGGTATTGTGATACACCTCCACCTGTGTATATTGGGGTGAGGTGGTAGGACCGCTTTGTGTAAGTATTGTGGTATTGTGATACACCTCTGCCTACATATATTGGGGTGAGGCGGTATGACCGCTTTGTGTTGGGATAGTGGTATTGTGATATACCTCCATCCACATATATTGGGGTGAAGCGGCAGGGCCACTTTGTGTTGGGATTGTGGTATGAATATACACCTCCACCGCATATATTGGGGTGAGGCGGCATGGTCGCTTTGTGTGAGGGTGGTTATAAAGGATCCCCGACTTAATATCGATAAATTTGAATGGAAGCTCTTAATAAATTTGCTTGACGTTAACGGCTATCTAAGCCTATTTTATTGTTACCATGATTCATCATATTCATGTTGTATTTCCAAGCCCTTGAATAGGTGTATTTGTATTGTGTAAGTGAACGTTATGAACGGTTTATGAGACGCATAGGTGTATAATATGATATGTTAACACGAAAGATGGTCTACGAAATGTATATGTGTAAATTAATGGAGGAAGGTGCCACTTTCGTTGGCATTATTTGTACATGTTGTTATAATTACATTATATTATGTATTCCATGTATAGTTCATATGGCACAGTTGATCCTAAAAGAAGGTTAGAATGATGCAAGTATAATAAGACTTGAAATGTGATTTTATTGCATGTTTCGTAGTTTCTTGATGTACTTTATTTGCCTCTTATTTGAGTTACCGTATTTTCATATGTTGTTTTGACTGCCTTATATACGAGTACTATTCCACATGTACTCACGTCCCTTTTGCCGGGGGCGCTGCATCTTTTAATGGATGCAGGTATACTTCTATAGGATGATATGGATCTTTGATAGGGATCTTCTTCACTACTCAACCTATGGTGAGCCCACTACAGTTCTAGTGGGTGTTTGGGTCTAGTTCATTTTATGTATATAGGTATCCATTATCATAGAAGCTCCATGTACACTGTGGGTCATGTAATTAAAGATTTGAGTTTTGTCATGTATTTATGTTCATAGTATTTACAGCTATTTATAGTGTTGTGTAACCACCACGAGAAAGAAAATATGGGCCATTGAGCCAAATGTATTTAATATGAAAGTCAAGATCTTATTATGTTATGGTAAATCATGCATGAGTAATGATGAGAGGTTAATGTAAATTAGGCTTTCTCGACTGGGTTTACTCGGTTGAGCGCTGGTCGTGCTCCACGATTTCGAGGCGTGAGAATTACTCTCTCACTCTCACTCGTTCTACTATTCTAAATTGAGACCTTGGCCGGATGAAAGCCAAGGCCACCGGAATTCGATTGTTGCTCTTTCCCAGTGCAAGCACAGCGGGGGGTTCACTTGAAATCCTTGGGAACTCTAACACACTGGGATTTTGGGAGTCCCGCTGTTCTTTTTGTACTACTGCTAACTAAACTACTATTGGCACTTGATTTTCTCCTTTACCTACTTATTGATCTGCGAACTGGTGAGTACCTCAACTCTTGCAATCCTATTTTTTCTTTTGCTTGTGTTCAGTGCTCTATGTGTTCATGTTGTTTGAACTTTTGTAAACCAATATGATTTCAATATCGTGTCATCTTTGTCTACAATCATGTTTACTTTGAAGCTATTCAGCAGTTCTGTAGTTTTGATATCCAAACTTGCCTAAATTTGAAACTTTAATATATGCTTATTATATTTGTTCAGCATGAATGATTTCTAGCCATTATGTTATTTACACATGTTGCTTGTTATGAGTCCATGCCTTAGATTCTTGTGAGAGACTAATTCATGCACAAAATTTGATCAAATGAGTTACTTTCTACTGAATCCTTCATGTACAATATGCTAGAGTCAATTCATGATATCAATAATGTCCTAGCTAGGCCTCTCGGCTATTTGTAAACTCTAATGTTGTTATGTGCTCATTAACTGTTTAAGACTGCTGGGATGAATTCCAATATGTTTAGCCTATTCTTCCTATATGATCAATTGAGATAAGTCTTGATGCCTGTTTGACATGTTAGTTTGGAGTTGGAATGCTTTCACCTGCCATGAGTCCTTGTATTTTCTTTAAGGTTATGAGCCTTGTGTTATGACTGATATTTTCCTGACACTCAATATGTTAAGCTTCTCATGTTCAAACTAAGTGATTGTTTTCCCATGTCCACTAATCTGTTTGTTATTCTGCTTGGCGGCAAGTTAGCTGTAATCATGTTTTCCTTAGGCTCTCACATTTAAGGCTTTCCTGTATAACTGATCCTTACTTGTATTCTTAATTAGGACTCCTCTAAATGTCCTTGTTAAGACTCTTATATTTAAGAGTCCCCTTTAGGTTAATTCTGAACCATGATCTACTTGAAAATTCTATTATCTTTGGCCTACTATCTCTTAATTTGTTCCCTAGAAAATATAGCTTGTATTTATCATGTATATGCTATGTCTGATGAGACCTTGTGTAACCCTGCATGTGTGCCTTTGGTTTGAAAGGTTTCTGTTTCTCTATTAGCTACAGCCTTAAGGGTTAAGTGCTTAAATTTCAAAGTTGTTAAATTGGCCTAGCATATAGTTTGTTACTTGTTATTACGGTTGGTTTGGTACTCAAATGGGTAAGCAAGGTAGTTGTTTGGGCCTGTTTGGTAGTGAGAGCTGAAGCACATCAACAGCCATCTAGAGTATGGGCCTGCTCATCCACATAAGGTGCCATCTAGAGTATGGGCCTGCTCATCCACATAAGGTTCCAAGCTTAGTCGAAGGCTTAGTAGCACCCCTGGGTATTCTGTATTTAGGTTGGGCATGTGATCATTCTATTAAGCTTGTAATTATACTATCTGGGTCTGTAATAACAAATGATGGGGGAAATTAGTGAAAAGGGGGCTAGGGTACTCTAATTCTCGCATGAATGGGTAGAAAACATTCCTATAAGGTCTAAATTCATTATTTGCTATCTTGTTTGACATGCTCTATTTCTATACACCTAAAGCATGCCTATAGGAACCTAAGTACTTCACTTGCTCAACATGTCCTATTTCTATACACTGTTAGAAAGCATGCCTATAAGAATCTAAGTGTTTCACTTGTTCACATGCTCTACTTCTATACGCTATTAGATAGTACGCCTATAGGATTTAAACATCATTAGTTATTTGCTCAACATACTCTATTGCTATGTATTGTTAGATATCATGCCTATAGGATTGCGTTAAGTAGTTAAGACTTACTTCCATTGATATTTCCTTCAGCCACGTGACTCATCTAGATACCATGTCTATAGGACCTTAATTGATTAATTAAACTGACATTGTAGCTATTCTTATCACACTGCCCGCCTAGAAAATATGCCCATAGGGATAAACAAAACGAGTACGTGTTCAAATACTAATTGTTTACAGAACATGCCTATAGGTTATTGCTACTCGCTTAGAAATCATGCCAATAAGATCAAAGATAAATAATTCTAAGTTTTCAATGGTTTCACTGCCCAAGCTCAAATCACCTAGAGATCATGCCTATAGGATTTTAATAATGATTATAATAAGCTACTTCGATAATTCCACTAGAAGTACTATCTATGAGATTTTATTAAGTCATTCGATCACATAGAAACTATGTCTATAGGTTTGAACAACTTTAATGTGTTTCAATTCCAAAACTGCCTATGGCCGTTTACTGCATAATCGAGAACCTAGTTAGCATAAAATCATTGAGTGTTTCGCGTGCATTTGTGCTTATGTGTAGAGGATAACTTGAGCCCTTGATTGCTACTATGTGTTGTCCTACTTGTTTTGAATGTGTGCCTAGTTTTTATCATTTTGAGCACCCTAAGTAAAGTCTAGAACCACCCAAGTAGTAGGTCCAAAGCCTCCGGACCACATGCATGGGACGGGTAATGCACGCATAGGACGCGGTTTAGAATTGAACTAGAGCGATTTAGGTAAACAACTTTAAGATAGTAATTGGGTAGCAGGAGATGATAGTCTATTCCCACTGAATAATATGAGCAACCCCTACCTTAAGGGAGTTGTGAAGTATTATTTACGTTGCATGGGGTGATCCTTTAGGCTAAAAAAATTAGGACCCCCCCCCCATGTACGTTTACTACTTGCACTTTTGTTTATTTAGACTTAGAACAAATTAGGTTGTACCTTGTAATCTCCAAGGACTTGTACCAATCATCTATTTCCTTCATATGTGCAATCTTCTTTATACTTGTTTTACATCGTAGTTGGATATTTAGATTCCCTATCTTCCTTTAATTTACATAATCACATAGGACAATTATATTCCAAATAATGCCACATAGCGTAAAACTCAATGGGGAACCACATTTGTGGACCTCGAAGAGTGCTTAACCCCTTCTCTTTGAGGTAATTTAAGCTCTTACCCGATCTTTGGCAGCATAGACTAGATAAAATAGAGTTATTTGTAAATAGATGCCCTAACGTACCTTAAAACTCGTTAGGTGGTGACTCTCCTATTTCAATACCCATTTAAAAGAGTTGTCACATGTTGAAACCCGCTTTTGCGAGAAAACAGGGTGCGACAGTATGTCGACTCTGCTCGAGATATACTTAGGCTCTTACCATAATTAAGTTGTCTCTTATGTGGATTAACGGATTATTTTGCTTCCTGTACATCCCCCTCCCTATTTCCTTTATTTGCTTAAAATTGTTATATCATGTACATCCCCTCCCTATCTCCCTTATTTGCTTAAAATAGCTATATCATGTACGTCCCCTCCCTATTTCTCTTATTTGCTTAAAATTACTATATCATGTGCCTATCTCCCCTATTGCGTCATTTAATTACGTTCTTGAACTTTTTTAATGAGTTATGCTAACTTCTCTCCTTTGTCTTTCCTTTTTCTTTTCCTTCTCATATTCATCTTTATCGCATTATTTACTATTTTTATGTGCTTTCATCATGCAAATTATCTGGCAACTTGTTACTGTTTTTGCATAAAGCATGCTTTCCACATCATATTCCACTCGTGCATATTATCAACATAGCATCACTTGATGAGTGTCCGCGCTTTCTTAAAACCCCTTTTTTAACCCAGAAAGGCTTATTAGCAGTAAACTAGTCGATCAGCGGTGCAGTCAAAGGTCTCGTGCCTTTTCCTCTCAAGTTGTCCACTTGAGAGTATCAGTATAGACCCTTCTAGAAACCTCGCTCTGATTTGGAAGTGTACATGCATCATGTTAAACCTAGTATGGATTGAAACATCATTGACGCATTAATCCGCTTAGATAAACCCTGTCCAAAGTCCAAAGGGATTTCCACAGTACCAAAGGACACCATCATATTATGTGCATTACTTGGAAAAAACGTGCCAACATGTTGACCGTTATTGTGTAAATAGTCGAATCTGGGGGGGGGGAGGGCTAACTTTTCTTTATTTGCAGAAAATGAAGCACGAATCCCACCTCTGTTAATTGACTGGTGGAATGACCTTGCACCATGTGATATAAATCACGTGAGAAGAGTGTTAGGTAACTTGCCGTCTTTACTGATAGGGAATTAATTGAGGTAGCCACCATGTTGTGGGATGAAAAGAGAGATGTCTTCCTATTTGGCAATATAGAAATGACTCCTCTTCTAGAAGAGATAGGAGGCTTTGCCAAGTTACCATGGGATAGTCTGGGTCAGTTGGTTCCAGAAAATCGCACCCCACGCGGTTTTCTGAAAATGCTAGGGTTTAAGAAGAACGACAAATTGGTTTGCCTAAAGATATCCTACATCCCCTTTGAGTTTCTCTATGAGCTATATAGGCACAGCAAATCGTATCGCTTGAATCACGATGAGCTGGCTATTACCTCTTTGGGATGGGTACACCGCCGGGTTTATGTCTTCATAATCTGCTTCTTGGGTTTGCTGATCTTTCCGATGAAAGGAGGGAGAATTCATATTCGCTTAGCCATCGTCGCCACGACCGTGATGGAGGGTATCGAGAGGCAGAAATACACCAACATCCCTATGATACTGGCTGAGATGTACCGAGCCTTGGATCGGTACAAGCATGGGTTTGGTCAATTCGTGAGTAGCAATCTCCTACTACAGGTTTAGCTGCTAGAATACTTCTAGAGGGGAAATTACCACCAGGAGCTCTTGTGCAGACCACTGAAAGACTACATAGCCAGTCATCATCCAAAGAAGATGACATTGTCTCTAAATAGGTTTGCGAAGCCTAGGAATGTTGTAGGTTGGGTGTGTTTCTTTAGTAATCTGACAGACGAGCAAGTGCATTGGGTGTTCGAGTCGTTTCCTAGTCGCGAGTTCATCATCAAGTCCAAAGGAACCCCTCACTTGGCAATAATTGGTTACGAGGCATCTACCCTTACGCTCTTATAAGGTTAATGAGGCAAGCTGCGAGGAAGCAAGTCATACCTCAGGTTTCCAACATGGTTCAGTATAAAACGGACTTCAAAGGAGATGTTATCCAATTAAAATTTGAAGCCTAGCACATGAGGAACCAAAAGATCATTGTGGATGGGGAGACTATTGAACCAGACAAGTATCATGCCAGTCATATGTAATACTACCTCTCATGGTTGGAAAACGACATAAACGGGGACGTCAAACCGGGGGTCAATCTAAAAGATAGAACCATAGATGAGGTGGCTGAGGCTCAGGTAAAGTACAAGAGGCTACGCAAAAGAGTGTTCGAATCTGAAGCTAAGCATCTGGAACAACATAAGGTAGATATAAAGGCGATCAAGGAATGGAAGGAGATTGCAAACAAGTCGACAGAGAGGTTGGAGCACCTAGAGCAAGGGTTGATGGAGCTTGAGGGGAAAATGAGAAAGAAGCTTTGGGATTGTCAAGGTATGGGCCATGATGGAGGGAAGTTGGCGATGGCTTACTTGCTACTCGACATGTACGACCTGGGAAGTGTGATTGATGGAGTCAAAAGAGCAAAGCATGGAGAAGGCCCTTCTTGGACCAAATAGATTAGGAGATAATGTTCTTTATTGCTTTCTAGATTAGATTTCGTTAGATTTCAATGTAATAAGGCTTCATGCCATTAGTGACTTCACATTATTATTTCGATTTAGTAAAGATTGATTTGATTTATTTTTCACATTAATGGGATGAGGCAACGTTGGAATGAATTTTCTCCAAGTCTATGTGTCGCTTAGGCCTACCTCAGGCACAATGAGGTCCCCAAATTAGGACGCGAATTTATGCATGACCTTACGTATTACTTTCTTAAATATTGCAAGCACTCTTTCATTTCATCTTACTGACTTGGTTGACTTTTGTTTTTGTTTTGATTACTCTCATTACCAAAGGTTGGTTCATGCATTCTGGCATCATCAGCATAGTGAACCCAAAAGCAAAAGCAAAGGCAAAGGGAATATGGATAATTTAAGTGGTAATCGAAAGGACAACGCTACCATAACAGAGAACGTTGAAACTTCAGATGGAAAGAGTATACCAGGACAAAATGAGTTGGTCCTACGGTTGGAACAGAAAATCTTGGAGCTACAAGGCGAGCTTGAGCAGGTCCGAAATCTCGCAAACCTCTCCCTTACTCTAAATGTCCCCGACATCAACCATCAGAACATCGCAACCCATAATCAAACACCACCCCAAAACACACATGCCCAAAATCCACCACCCATAGCTCCACAAAATCCTCCCGCAACACACCAATATCATAACCCTGCACCCCCTCAAAACCTTAACCCTCCACCAGTACAAACCCCTCAACAACACCATCACCCGACCCAGTATCCGCAAACCACTACTTATCATACCCCTCAAAACGTGTCGCAACATATTCCCGATCCACCTAGAGGCTCAATCAATGATCACACATATACTCAAGTCCTAGGAACACACCAAGGCAACCCGATATACGTAGATACCTCACCACATACCCCACAGCAAACCCTATACATACCCGAACCAAACAAGAAAGTCCTAACCAACTAAGAAGGACATGTTCATCCAAAACATGGCTGAAGAGCTTAAGAAGCTGACAGGAAGAGTCCAGAGTGGTGGAAAAGGTGTTGAAGGTTTAAATTATGAAGACATGTGTATCCAGCCAGACGTGGAACTGCCGGAGGGTTACAAACCTCCTAAGTTTGAAATGTTTAATGGAACTGGTGATCCTAAGGTACAAGAACCTACTGTGACAAGCTTGTATGAGTGGGCAAGAATGATCAAATCCGCATAAAGTTGTTTATGCGAAGCCTTACCGAGGATGCCTTATCCTGGTACTTTAGTCAGAACCCAAAGAAGTGGGCGAACTGGGTAAGCATGGAATCCGATTGCATAGATAGATTCAGGTTCAACACAAAAAACACACCAGATGCTTTCTATATCCAGAACCTCAAGAAGCAGCCAACAGAAACCTTCTGTGAGTATGCTACTCGCTGGAGATCAGAGGCCGCCAAGGTAAGGCCACCACTAGAAGAAGAGAAAATGAACAAGTTTTTTGTCAGAGCTCAAGATCCATAGTACTACGAAAGATTGATGGTTATGGAGAATCGAAAGTTCTCCGACATAAACAAGTTGGGAGAAAGGATACAAGAGGGAATCAAGAGCGGTATGGTGACCAATTTTGAGGTGCTGCAAGCCACCAATAAAGCCTTATAGTCTGGAGGTATTTCAAAGAAGAAGGAAGTGGGAGTCGTGATGGTAGCCCAGGGCCCTAAGTCTCCCCTTAACCATCAGACACCTCTACCAACATATCAACCCTCACCTCCAAAATACCAATACCCTGCTACCATCTATCATACCTTTAATACCCAAATAGCATATTATCATTCACCTCCTCCCTCCCGCCAAAACTACTCAAAGCTACGACCAAACTTCAACCACAGAACTCCCATACAATACACGAACGCATAGCCCATCTATATGAGAGACCGAAGGCCACTGGTTATGTCACTCCCATTCCTGCCGCTGCTGCTGAAAATCCTTCCCAGTGGGTTAACCCCAAGAAGACTTGTGCCTACCACTCAAGCATGAAGGGTCATACTATCGAGGAATTCCACATGTTGAAAGATAATATCCAGACACTGATTGACACCAAAATTATACAGGCAAAGGAGTCTATGCCGAATGTCCGCAATAACCCTCTTCCTGATCACAGGTGAGGGAGTTAATGTGATAGAAACTGATGAAGAATGGGATCAGGAAGGATCTATCCAGCTTATCCGAGAGGGGGATGCTCCCAAAACATATCCTGTCACTCTCTCGCTAATTGTGGTGTAAACCCAGGCACCATTCAAGGTCGATGTAACTACGCCCTTCACTGTGATGGTAGCTCCAACACCGTCTCTTACAAGTCTGATAATGTTCCATGGGATTATGTGGTGGAGGCAAGGATAAATGGAAAAGCCAAGATGGAAGAGACAGGTGTTGCACAAAGAATGACTAGAACCGGTAGGGTTTACACACCGTAAAATCTTGGAGGAACGAGTAAAGAGACCGCACCGAAACCACTTGTTGTGGAGACATGTGCTGATGATCTTTGGAGGAAGGTACAGGTGAGGGAATACTCTATTGTTGATCACCTAAACAAGACTCCCACCCAAATATCTATCTTGTCACTGTTGCAAAACTCATATGCGCACAAGAATGCCTTGATGAAGGTGTTAAGTGAAACTTATGTACCTACCGGTATCACTAGTGGAGAGATGGCGAACATGGTAGGGCAGATACTGGAGAGTCACAAGATTACTTTCCACGAAGATGAGCTGCCACTGGAAGGATTAAGTCATAACAAAGAATTGCACATCATTATGCAATATGAAGACAAGTTTATTGCTAGGGTTCTGATAGACGGGGGTTCAAGCCTAAACCTATGCCCGCTGACCACATTGAAAAGACTGGGTAAAGGTCTGCATGAGATACAGATGGGAAGTATGAACGTGAAAGCATTTGATGGGTCTTAGAGAGCCACTATTGGAGAGATCAACCTGGATCTGAAGATGGGCCCAACCTTGTTCGACGTTGAATTCTAGGTGCTAGATATATCCGCTACCTATAACTTGTTATTGGGACGACCATGGATACATGTGGTTGGGGTCGTCGCTTCTACTCTGCACCAGGATATGAAGTTCGAGTGGAATCATTAGGAGGTGATTATTCACGGAAATGGAAGTAACCCTATCTATACCAACCAGACTATGCCATCTATCGAGAATATAAGGAATTTGGGAGGAGAAACATTCCACAGCATTAAGCGGATAAACGCAATCGAGAAAGGGCGATGGTGGAGCAACAGGATAGAGAGCATACTGATGTGGTTAGGGTATGAACCAGGCAAGGGCCTTGGACCTAAGCTTCAAGGGATCACAGTACCAATACGACCATAAAATCATGGCATAACCTTTGGTCTTGGATATGAATACACCGTGCAATAATATAATGATTGGATACCACCATGGCGTGACTTCTACTATCCGTTAGAACAACCCATACCATTGCTGCACCAGATATTCCGCCAGACTGATGTGATTTGGGGATTCGAGGAAGATGAGGTTCTGGCCGGCATGAGGAATCTGTTTCTAGACGAGGAAATTATGGATTGCAGTGCGATCTTGGAGGAGGAGGAGGAGGAGGATAACCTTACCATTCATACCGTGGGAGATGGAGTTGTTCTCTGGAACTGGACTGATGCACCATCCCAGGCTCGCCGAGCACCTGGGTAGCCTTGACAGAACTAGCAAGATTCATTTTAAAATTGGTTTTTGGCATTTAAGACATTTTTAGTGTTTTGTTTTGAAATAGTTACTCGAGAGATCGAGTCGTACTTGTCTGACAGTTTTAAGTTTTAATTAATGCATCATTGCTTTTCATTTATTTATATCATTATCTTTCTACATTCTTTTTCAACATAATTATTACATATCCTGATGAACCTACGACCGTGACATGTAATGAGACAACTCAACATAAGGAAAGTGATTCGGAAGATTGGGAAGATGATATAATACCTGAGGAAATTGTCAAAGAAGTAGAGAGTTTTGAGAGGAAATTATCAAAGAAGTAGAGAGTTTTAAGAACAAACCAAAATCCAATATGGAAGAAATTGAGGCAGTTAACTTAGGGAATTCTGAAACAGTCAAAGAAACTCGCATTACCATTCATCTATCACCATCAGAGAAGGAAGAGTACATCAGATTTCTAAAGGAATATGAGGATATTTTCGCATGGTCCTACGATGACATGACTTGGTTAAGCACATTCATAGTGGCTCCCAAGTTACCTACAAAACCTATGTGTCCGCCTGTAAAGCAGAAGCTCAGGAAATTCAAGCCAGATATGAGTTTAAAGATAAAAGAAGAGATTACCAAGCAAATCAAAGCCAAGGTCCTTCGGGTGGTCGAGTACCCAACCTGGCTAGCCAACATTGTGTCGGTTCCAAAGAAGGTTGGGAAAGTCAAGGTGTGCGTTAACTATTGAGATCTGAACAGAGCAAGTCCTAAGAATGATTTCCCGTTACCCAACATACACATACTGATCGACAACTGCACCAAGCATGAACTCCAATCCTTTGTGAATTGCTTCGTAGGATATCGCCATATTTGGATGGACGAAGAGGATGCCGAAAAGATAGCCTTCATCACGCCTTGGGAATATACTGGTACAAAATGATGTTGTTTGGTTTAAAGAATGCCGGGGCGACCTACATGAGGGCCATGACTACTCTTTTTCACGATATGATACACAAATAAATAGAGGTATACATGGATGACATCATCATCAAGTCTAAGAGGAGTTTGAATCACATAACAGACCTAAGAAAGTTTTTCGACCGGCTACAAAAGTACAATCTGAAGTTGAATCCTGCAAAATGTTCTTCCGGAGTCCCCACTAGAAAGTTGTTGGGTTTCATCTTCAGTCGTCGTGGCATTGAGTTAGACCCGTCAAAGATCAAAGTTATTCAGGACCTGCCACCGCCAAAGAGCAAGAAGGATATGATGCATTTTCTGGGCTGCCTCAATTATATCAGCCGTTTTATAGCACAGGCAATGGTAATATGTGAGCCAGTTTTCAAAATGCTGAGGAAGGATGCTGCGACGAGTTGGACTGAAGAGTGCCAGAAGGCTTTCGATAAAATCAAGGAGTACTTGTCCAAGCCGCCCGTGTTAGTCCCACCAGAGCCTGGGAGCCTTTACTGCTATACCTATCCATGTTGGATGGAGCCTTTGGTTGCGTCTTGGGGAAACGTGATGAAACCGGAAGGAAGGAGCAAGCAATATACTATCTGAGTAAGAAGTTCACATCTTATGAAGTCCGGTACTCTTTGTCGGAACGTACCTGTTGTGCCTTGACATGGATAGCCCAGAATTTGAGACACTAATTTTGCGCATACACCACATATCTCATATCAAAAATGCATCCGCTGAAATATATCTTTCAGAAACCCATGCCTACGGGTAAGCTAACAAAGTGGAAGATATTACTAAGCGAGTTCGACATAATCTATGTGACTCAGAAGGTGGTCAAGGGGCAGGCATTTTCTGATCACCTAGCAGAGAACACCGTAGATGGAGAATATGAACCATTGAAGACGTATTTTCCCGACGAGGAAGTGTCGTTTATAGGGGAAGATATTGCCGAAGCATATGATGGTTGGAGGATATTTTTCGACGGAGCCGCAAACTTCAAAGGATTGGGAATTGAAGCTATTTTAGTATCAGAAACCGGTCAATATTACCTGGCATTTTCCAATCTCAAATTCTCGTGTACCAACAATATGGCAGAATATGAGGCTTGCATCTTGGGACTCAGGTTGCCATCGACATGAATATTCAGGAATTGTTGGTAATCGGAGATTCAGATCTGGTAGTACATCAAGTACTCGGAGAATAGGCCACCAAGAACGCTAATATATTTCCATACCTGCATTGTGTTCAAGATTTGACAAGAGATTCACAAATTTAGAATTCAAACATGTTCCAAGAGTTCAGAATGAGTTCGCCGATGCGCCGGCTACCTTGTCTTCCATCATACAACATCCAGACAAGAATTTTATTGATCCTATCCTGATAGAGATTCATAAGCAGCCAACTTATTATGCTCATGTTGAATAAGAATTCGATAGAAATCCATGGTTTCACGATATCAAGGAGTATTTGGAGAAAGGAGAATACCCAGGAAATGCTACACACACCCAGAAGCACACTCTTCGGAGATTGGCCAACCATTTCTTTCAAAGTGGAGGAATTCTATGTAGAAGGACTCCTGACTTGGTACTGTTGCGATGTGTCGATGCTAAGGAGGCATCTAGGTGAATCGAAGAGATACACGCCGGAACCTACGGACCTCACATGAATGGGTTCATTCTAGCCAAGAAGATATTAAGGGCAGGGTATTTCTGGATGACCATATAGACAGACTGCATGAAATATGTACAAAAGTGCCACCAATGCAAGGTACATGCTGATATGATACAGGTGCCACCCAACGAACTCAATGCAACGAGTTCACTGTGGCCTTTCTTTGCCTGGGGCATGGATGTCATCAGACCAATTGAACTCACTGCTTCCAACGGCCACAGAGTCATCTTGATAGCCATAGATTACTTCACAAAATGGATTGAAGTCGCTTCCTATAAAGTTATGACCAAGAAGGTCGTAGCGGACTTCGTCCGGAATTGTATTATTTGTCGATTCGGAGTGCCTGGGTCAATCATTACCGATAATGCTGCCAATCTCAACAATGATCTGATGAAAGTTATGTGTGAAACATTCAAAATCAAGCACCATAACTCTACACTATATAGGCCACAAATGAACAGAGTCGTAGAGGCCGCCAACAAGAATATCAAGAAGATATTAAGGAAGATGGTAGATAACTAGAAATAATGACATGAAAAGCTACCATGTTCTTTGTGGTACTGCACCACAGTCCGCACATCAACAAACCCCTATCTATTGGTCTATGGTACTGAAGTTATCATACCCGCCGAGGTGGAGATTCCTTCCCTAAGAATCATACAGAAGGCCGAGCTCAGCGATGCGGAATGGATACAGAGCCGGTATGAGAAATTGGCTCTCATTGACGGTAAAAGTATAAATGTGGTGTGTCACAGTCAACTCTACCATAATATAATGGCAAGGGCTTTTAACAAGAAGGTTAGACTGAGGCAATTCATACCGGGGGAATTGGTGTTGAAGCGGATCTTCCCGCATCAGGACAAAGCATAGGGAAAATCCTCACCTAACTGGCAAGGTCCTTACATGGTTCACTGAGTACTGACAGAGGGGGCACTCATACTTGCAGAGATTATATTTGCACTTTCTTTTGATGTAACATGAACTAAGCTTGGCCTAATTCCCATTTAAGAGGGGATACGTAGGCATACATGTGGGTTAGGTCATATCATAATAAAATCTTCATTCCCCTCTCCGGTCAGGAACTGGGGCAAGATTTTGAGTTTTCATTAACCTCGTTACGTTAAGGATCGTCGAGAAGTGCATCGCCAGGAGTATACATTAAACTGGGGCAGAATTTTGAGGGGATCCTCAAAATTCCGAGTTAAGAATATCGCAATGTCTCAAAGCATGTCAAGGTCTATTATTCGACCAAACTATTTACTTTTGTACATTATTTTAAAGCAATACTTACAAATGATTTACCATAAATGCATATTTTCACAATCGCATCTCTATAATAGCCAGATGTTACCTAGGGTGACACGAACAAGGCATCAAGACAAGAGCGGAGTCGAAATGAAGAATCAAGAGCACGAACCGACCTTCTCCCCCAAAACTCACATTTTTTCTTTGGATGCAGGCATAACGGACATAACATTGATGAGCACGTCTAAAATATATATACAACAAGATCACTATCTTCACACCGACAAAGTCGCCAAACTCAAACTCGTTAAGCTAAGAACCACTTTGCTTCTTCATACTTAAATTGACATTTTTCTTTGCATAGGGCTAAGCACTTCCCTCATCACTGCATAGGGCTAAACACTACCCTCATTACATAGCCTAAGGCTAAGCACTGCCTCCATTATTGCATCAGGCTAAACGCTACCTTCTGTTGCATGAGACTAAACACTGTCTCCATTACATTGCATGAGGCTAAGCACTGCCTCCATTATTTCATAAGTCTAAACGCCGCCTTCCATTGCATGAGACTAAGCATTGTCTCCATTACATCGCATGAGGCTAAGCAATGCCTCCACTACTACATAAGGCTAAACGTTGCCTTTCTCTGCATAGGACTAAGCACTACCCTCATTACATCGCATGAGGCTAAGAACTTCCTCCATTATTCCATAAGGCTAAGCACTGACTTCCTCTGCATAGGGATAAATACTGCCCTCACTACATCGCATGAGGCTAAGCACTGCCTCTACTATTGCATAAGGCAAAACGATGCCTTCCTCTGCATAGGGCTAAGCAATACCCTCATTACATTGCATGACGCTAAGCACTACGTCCATTATTGCATAAGGCTAAGCACTGCCTTCCCCTGCATAGGGCTAAGAGCTGCCCTCTTTACATTGCATGAGACTAAGTGTTGTCTCCATCATTTTCATAAGGCCAAGCATTGACTTGTCTCGTTCTTGCATATGACTAAGCATCACGTGTTCCCTTTATCAAGCAATCAATACAATGCATCCGTGTATTTCATGGGCTGAGATATCGCCATATTGTCCGAAGGCGTCATAGTCTGAAGGCATCATCCTCATAGCCGAAGACCTCATGCCATGGCCGGAGGATTTCTTGAAACTGCATATCATTATTCAAAGGTGTCATCGTCCAGAGGCAACATCCTCATGGAACGAGGACACCATTTCATGGCCTGTGGATCCCTTATCATACGCTTCATGGCCCAGGACGTCATAGTCTAAGGACGTCATCCTCATCGTCCGAAAGACAACTCTCATGGTCCAAAGGGAATTTGCATCATGTTTAAATTTCTGCAATAACTACATATAATTGCATGCATTGTGTTTTAAGTTTTGCAGGTAACTCGGGAGGTAACCGTTCTACAAACAGGAGCAATTCTCGCTCCGGTTTCCATTCACAATGTTTACATCCTTTGATCACCTCCAATGTAACCGATCACTAGCAATTGGTCATTTCCATCCCATAACCGCTCAAACGCTTGTCTTGTACATCCATAACGTTCAAATTCGCATTCATAGCTCCACCTGAAATTATCCGGTATTCATGACACTATCCTATCCAAAAGATCCTTCCTCGAAACGTATGACCATCCTTATAACAACTCCATCGGTTTCGTTTGCCATTGGATCCAGAACTACACACGACCTGATTACCCTAACACCTGGGATATGTAGACAACTCAAGAACTAGGGTTCAGCCCCCATTTTTTCAAAAGCACTTCATCCTTGCTCATTCGGACAAAATTGATCATAATTTTCATTACTCGACAACTCTTTCATCATTCCCGGGTAAAGAGGGGCAGCTGTTGATACCCAATTTTGCCCTCATGTTTTATAAAGTATTCCATATACTTTCAAAATATCATTTTGCACTATTACCCAATTTATAGGGGGTGCACAAGTATTTTCGATAATTTTTAAGCTTTAAAATTGATTTTCTTGCATTTAATTTGTTCAAATATTTATCAATTATCCCTTCAAATTATTTTTCGGGCATTTAATCATCCAAATTCATCATTTTATACCTACATGCATCTTATAATATTTTATCTCATTCTTACATAATTACATTTGTATTGTTTTCTATTTTATCTACATTAGTCACAATAATGGCCTATATTCTCATAATTATTACATTTATTATATTATTTATGTCAAAATAGTATTATTTTATATTTTTATAACTCTTAGTTATTGTTTTTAAGTGTGTAATATGTTAAATAATATTTTTATTATTTATTAGTCATTTTGTATAATTTATTTTTAATGAATTTCATGTATTTAATTTATAGCCCAATATAGAGCTAATTTCGGACCAAAAACAGGCCCAAGGCACTTAGCCCATCCCATTTAACCCTTCAACAGTCAGAAATCAAATGACCCCTTTACTAAACCCGGTCGCGACCCATTTCAACGACCCGCCCCACCCTCCTTTTAATTTTTGCCATTGATCTCAGATGATCAATGGCCCATAAGCCACCCCTCCCTTTAATTAACCAAACCCACCTCAAACCATACCATTTCTGTGAGACTGCGGCCCCTAAATCCTCTCACCCTCTCTTCTCCTCTCCTGTCAAACCCTAGTCGCCTTATCACCCTTAATCCCTCTAATTCTAGCTAGACAATGGAATCTTCTTGTGATTCACCTTCCTTATTCGTGTTACCGCATCATTATTTACGCGACCATGGCATTACTTAAGTACTAGCCTAAATTTGGCAAGTACCATCTCTCATAATCGGGCCCGTTCAACTTCAATCTCCAAGATCTGGACAATATCCCGTCTATATACACAGAAAATGGTTGATTTCTCACACCAGCAGGAAAGTTTTCAAACATGGAATCCTAATTAGGGTTTGGAGTTCAATTTCTCTCTTCACCGGCTACATTATTGATTTGCATGCGATATTTCCTTTCCTAGTTTATGTTTGTGTGATATCTTTCCTTGTTTATTCGCCTGATTAAACACTATAAAACCCCTCCCCAGTTTCCCCTTTAGGAAACCTTAACGACTGCTATTACTCTCACACTCTCACTCGTTCTACAATTCTAAATTGAGACCTTGCCAGCTTAAAGCCAAGGCCACCAAAATTCGATTGTTGCCCTTTCTCATTGCGAGCACTGTCGGGGGTTCACTGGAAACCCTTGGGAACTCTGACATACTAGGATTTTGGGAGTCCCGCTATTCTTTCTCTACTATTGCTAACTGAACTACTATTGGCACTTGATTTTCTCCTTTACCTACTTGTTGATCTGCAAACTGGTGAGTACCTCGACTCTTGCAATCCTATTTTTTTCTTTTGCTTGTATTTAGTGCTCTGTGTGTTCCTGTTGTTTGAACTTTTGTAAACCAATATGATTTCAATATCGTGTCATCTTCGTATACAATTATGTTTACCTTGAAGCTATTCAGCAGTTCTATAGTTTAGATATCCAAACTTGCCAAAATTCGAAACTTTAATATATGCTTATTATATGTGTTCAGCATGAATGATTTCTAGCCATTATGTTATTTACACATGTTGCTTGTTATGATTCCATATCTTAGTTTCTTGTGAGAGACTAATTCATGCCCAGAATTTGTTCAAATGAGTTACTTTCTGTTGAATCTTCATGTACAATATGCTAGAGTCAATTCATGTGTAACACCCTGGAAAATTTCAAAGTATTTCAGTGTGAAACCCCTAAAATTTCGCAAATGAATTCAAGGTTTCGTGGTGACGGATAGGAAATTTCATCATCATATTCATGCTAGCATATCTTAGAGAAATTGTTGGAGGTTGCCAAAGGTTTAGTTTGGGTGTTCGGCGTAGAGATTTAGAGTTGAAGAAAGTTAATGGGTTATTCTCAATATTTTCTCCATGAGGATGCTATGTGAATTGTTAATAAAGGTAAAGTATGTGTAGTCACATTAGTCCTTACGAAATCTTGAAGGAAATAGGCCAAACTATGAGTATGATGTTTCCTTATTTTTGTTCTTCGTGTGCCTGGTGTTTCATGTGTCTATGTGTAAGAAGGGGAAGTTAATGGATAATTGGATTCCGAGGGATATCCACTTGCCATCCTTGTTAGATAAGTCCGAGAGTTGAGATTTCCTTCATTAATGTGTTATGACGAAGTCTGTAAATCAAGGAGGCCACCTTGAGGGCCAAGAGTGTTAAGGAAATAGAATGTTCTCACTTGAGTGTATAGTCAAATGACGGTGATTTGAAAGGTACTTTCTAGGTCTTATGATTTAAAATGTGCAGTTCCTGTCCAAATATCATTTTGATAATGCAGTGCTTGTAATGCTAAGGTTAGTGTTATTGATATATACATTGTGGTGCTTTATTAGGTTGTGGATGTGTTGTTAGGAGTTATTTTGGTGTTACTCGGGCAAGTGGATAGGCCCAGTTACAGGGGAGACTTTTGCGAAATTTTTGGAAATTTAGGGAGTTAGCCAAATTTTAAAACTACTAGTGTGTGTGTGAACTGACAGTTGAACCACATTGAATGCTAATTATGGATTTTGACCCTCATTCGAGGACGAATGATCCTAAGCGGGGAAGAATGTAACACCCCAAAAAATGTCGAAGTATTTCAATGTGAAGCCCAGTAAAATTTCGCAAATGAATTCAAGGTTTCGTGGTGCCAAAGTAGACTTACGTGTTTGAGGATTGAACAATGCACCGGAGAGTAAAGGAAAGTTTTCGGCAAAAGAAGGCATTTCTCCGACCTACTATGCGGTCACAGAATCACTCTGTGGACCGCAGAATGGTCGCAGAGTAAGATAAGAAAGGGCAGGCTTGGAGACCAATTCTGCAGTGCATTATGTGACCGCAGAACAGGTCTGCGGGTCGCATAATGACCGCAAACCAGGTCAGTCATGCCCAGTTTTTTAGGCTAAATTATGCGGCTGATATGCGGTCCGTATATCAATTATGCGGTCGCATATGCGACCGCAGACCCTGTTCCGGAGCTTCATTTTTGGGTTTTTACAACCCGACCCAACTTTGTTAAATACACGAAAAGGGTCATTGTTTACCAAATTTCTAATGTCTTAGAGAGAAGGGGGAGTGTTTTAGAGAGAGAGAGGAAACCCTAGGCTAATTATTCATCAAGTCTTGCTCAAATCTTGGAAGATTAACAAGGAAATCTCACAAGTTCTTCATCTAAGAGGTAAGGTTCCATACCCTAGTTTTCAATTTCAAATTTGGGTAGAAAATGGTTGATTAGGAATATGATTCTTGGGTATGAGAGTATTATTTATACATGCATGTACCAATAAGATTTGTGGGAAGATTGTTGAGCTTAAATAAGTAAGGATTGGGTTGTGGAGTGAAGGAAATCTTGTAGAAGAACCTTGTGGTTAAATTTGCAAACCTAGTGTTTGATAAAATACTCAAATGAGCTGAGACCTCGGTTTTAAAAGGCGTTTTCGGGGTGAGCCCCAAGGGGAGCCCCGAGGCAAGGCATACCAAAAATACTCCAGGGCGATGGTGTGGGGCGAAAGTCTCAAGAGGCGTACGCCCAGTAATTTGGGGCGTACGCCCGGGCGTTCGGGTCGTATGCCCGGGCGTTCGAGGTGCGTTTTTTTAGTGAGGAGTAATCCCCTGAGACTTTTTCAAATTAAAATAAAATTTGTTGAATAAGTCCTTCATATAATACCCAAATTCTCAAAAGTCAGTTTGGTAATTACTCAAAAGGTTTAAAAGGAACTCAAAAGTATTAAATTTAAAAGTCAAAACCTTTTTTATTGATTTAAGCCCTAATTCATGGTCTTTCCCAATTTTTTATCTTGTCCGCTAGTCTGCTAATATCTCCCAAAAGCAATGAATAGTTAATTGTTTTTACAAATACAAAGAGAACTACATTCTCCTTCATAGCAGCAAATTCAAAGTTCAAATTGGAGGTTAATCATCCTTTTTGTTCCTCCATATAGAAAACTTTATTCTTTTAGACTCAAATTACTTGTGCTTGTAAGTAGCATATAATAGATTGTTTTGATTAGTTTCTTTGTGGGAATGGAGCGCGCGCGCACACACACACACACACACACACACACACACACACACACACACACACACACACACACACACACATATATATATATATATATATATATATATATATATATATATATATATATATATATATATAGTTTTCTTCAATTTTTATGCAATTTTACCTGTTTATAAATATTTACTGTCATTATATTATTTTATAAAATATTAAAAATTGGATACCTATGGGGCTTACGCCCCGCTGAGGCATATGTAAAATGCATCGCCTTACGCCCACGCCTTTTAAAACACTGGCTGAGACCATGAATATCTTCCTAATTATGGTTCAATTTCGTTATGTCTCAAAATAGATTGAAGTTATTAAGAATTCCGGAATAATTTAGAGTTTAAGGAAGCTCCATTGAGGTATGTTGGCTAAACTTTTTCTCTTAGAATCGAATTCCATAATGTTCCCGTGAGTTTCAAAGTATGGGTTGCATATTAAAATGTTGTGGCTTTGAATCATATTTTAAATGAAAGCTAGTATGCCAAATTGTATGAGAAAATCTCAATATTCTTAAGACTCTTAATTTCTCATATGTGTACAAAAAGTCTTGATTGGAAATGTCTTATTGTTGATAACCTATAAAGGTGGTTGGAAATGAAATAATTGAATTGGGGATATAGCGTGTGGCCAACGTGCCAAGAATTTAAGTTATGATTGTGGCTAGTAGTGAAAATTCTTAGAGAAAATGCGATAAAGAATATGAAATGAGCCTCGAATTGATTGTTTAAAAATGATTTCAAAAATAGAACTACCTAAAGGTTGTTGTACTCAATTCATGCCCATAAGTAGCTGCTTTAACTAATGCTTTACTTTATAAATATACCCAGTGTGATTCGAGTTCTATATACTCATGTGTTGAAATTGTACATTGTTATTTCTGAGGAATAGTATTGCAAGAATAAATGGTGTATTGATTGTTTATGATTTTGATGTAAGTTTCTATTGCTAGTTGGTATGCCTCATTCTTTGGGAAGAAACCATTTGTGTTTGAAGTTCCCATTTCAAATGGATTTGAAGTATATGATTTCTTAAATATTCTATATGTTAATATTTGATGGTGATCTTTGAAATTGAAAGAGGTGAAAACGTGGAATATGAAATACGGCCATCATGCCAGGAATAAAGAATCTTGTGAATGGTAAAATGAGCCAAGGAAATATTGTCGTTGTGAATGACTGGAAATACTAATGGTAATTTATACAATGTGAAAGATGTTGAGGTGGTTACAATGGTATTTATGTTACCTTTGTGTGCAAATCAAATCTAAAAATATTTTTGGGAGCATCATTAGCAAAACAGAGGAAGGGTGGGTCATAAGGCCTACACCTAAAACTACACGTGCCGGTGTAGGGGTGGATTGTGATTATTCCCCTTATTTGGGATGAAATTGGAATATTGGAGAAATTATGATATTATTCCCCTTAACTGGGATGAAACTGTTAACAATTGTGGATTGGAAAAGTCGACTCACACGGCATATGTGAGAAGGCGTCCTAGCTGGTCGGGTGGAGATCGGACGCCATGTTGTGCACATGGTGGTACTACTCTTGGTAACAGCTTTCTTTCGCATCACTTGTCAAACCACATTGTTCGTGTAGAGATGGCGTAGCTGATCGGGCGTGATCGGACTCCGTGCTAACAAAGACGGTGGTATATCGGTGCTAATGATCTCCCAACCAAAAATTATATATGAAGTTCGTATTTTGAAAATTATTATGTTTTAACTGGACATTTGGATATTGTGGATTGTGACTTGTTGTTTCTATGTGTTGCCTTTTTTTATTTGGGCATTCTATTTTTGAAAGAGGATTTTTAGCTATACATACTAGTGTTATTCGACAGTACTAAAGTCCATTTTGCCGGGACGCTGCATCTTTAATGGATGCAGGTGGTTCTACAGCATGCGACATTGCCAGTGATAGCAGAACACTTTTTTCAGCTGATTTGGTGAGCCTTACTTCATTTTGGGGTCATGTATCATTTGTTTCTCATGTACTGTATTTTGAGGCATAGCTGGGGCCTTGTTGTCGGCATCTCCATATTACTCTTCTGTTGTACTTAGAGGCTCCGTAGACAGGTTGTGGGTTGTAGTTGATGTTGGGAATTGAACTAGAAATGTTGGTATTTTGAAATCATGTTTTTCATTAATTCTATGAACTCATAATATTTTAAAAATTATGAATGAAGCTTCTAATGGGAATGTAAAGGAAGTTGTTAATAAAATCTTTTTAGTGTTTGATTAATGGAGTACATCTCCTCTTTATTCATAGATGAGTTTGGGTAGAAGGTAATCTAACAGGCTTGCTCGGCCGGGTTCTCTTGGTTGAGCGTCGGTCGCGCTCCCCGAGTTTGGGGCGTGACATCATGATACCAATAGTGTCCCAGCTAGGCCTCTCTGCTGTTTGTAAACTCTAATGTTGTTATGTTCTCATTGATTGTTTAAGATTGCAGGGATAAATTTGAATATGTTTAGCATATTCTTCCCATATGATCAACTGGGATAAGTCATGATGCATGTTTGACATGTTAGTTTGGAGTTGGCATGCTTTCACCTACCATGAGTCCTTATGTTTTCTTTAAGGTTCTGAGCCTCGTGTTATGACTGATATCTTCCTGACAATGTTAAGCTTTTCATGTTCAAACTAAGTGATTTTATTCCCATGTCTACTAATCTATTTGTTATTCTGCTTGGGTGCAAGTTAGCTGTAATCATGTTTTCCTTAGGCTCTCACGTTTAAGGCTTTCCTGTATAACTGCTCCTTACTTGTATTCTTAATTTGGACTCCTTTAAATGTCCTTGTTAACACTCTTATGTCTAAGAGTCCCCTTTAGGTTAATTCTGAACTATGCTCAACTTTAAAATTCTGTTATCTTTGGCCTACTATATCTTAACTTGTTCCCTGGGAAATATAGTTTGTATCGATCTTGTATATGCTATGTCTGATGAGACCTTGTATAACCCTGCATGTGTGCCTTTGGTTTGAAAGGTTTATGTTTCTCTGTTAACTATAGCCTTAAGGAATAAGTTCTTAGATTTCAAAGTTGTTAAATTGGCCTAGCATATAGCTTGTCACTTGTTATTATGATTGGTTTAGTACTCAAATGGGTAAGCAAGGCAGTTGTTTGGGCCTGTTTGTTGGGCATGTTTGTTGGGCCTGTTTGGTAGTGAGAGTTGAAGCACATCAACAGCCATCTGGAGTATGGGCCTGCTCATCCACACAAGGTTCCAAGCTTAATCAAAGGCCCAGTAGCACCCCTGGGTATTCTGTATTTAGGGTGGGCATGTAGTGATCCTAGTTGGGCATGTGATCATTCTATAGAGCTTGTAATTGTGCTATTTGGGTATGTAATAACAAGTGATGGGGGAATTAGTCAAAAGGGGGCTGGGGTACTCTAATTCTCACATGAATGAGTAGAAAACATGCCTATAGGGTCTAAATGCTTTATTTGCTATCTTGTTTGGCATGCTCTTTTTCTATACATTGATTGAAAGCATGCCTATAGAAACCTAAGTGTTTCACTTGTTCACATGCTCCACCTCTATATGCTATTAGATAGTATGCCTATAGGATTTAAACATCATTGGTTATTTTCTCAACTTGCTCTGTTGCTATGTGTTGTTAGATATCATGCCTATAGGATTGCGTTAAGTAGTTAAGACTTGCTTCCATTGATATTTCCTCCAGCCACATGACTCATCTAGATACCATGTCTATAGGACCTTAATTGATTAATTAAATTGTCGTTGTAGCTATTCTTATCACTCTGCCTGCCTAGAAAACATGCCTACAGGGATAAACAAAACGAGTACGTGTTCAAATACCAACTGTTTAGAGAGCATGCCTATAGGGTATTGCTACTTACTGTGAAAGCATGCCTATAGGATCAAAGACGAATAATTCTGATTTTTCAATGGTTTCACTGCCCAAGTTCAAATCACCTAGAGATCATGCCTATAGGCTTTTAATAATGATTATAATCAGCAGCTTTGATAATCCGACTAGAAGTACAGTCTACGAGATTTTATTAAGCCATTCAATAACATAGAAACCATGTCTATAGGTTTGAACAACTTTAATACATTTCAATTCCAAAACTGCCTATGGCCATTTACTGCATAATCTGGAACCTAGTTAGCATAAAATATGTGACTGTTTGGCGTGTATTTGTGCTTATGTATGGAGGCTAACTTGAGCCCTTTATTGCTATTATGTGAAGTCTTATCTATTTTGAATGTGCGCCTAGTTTTTATCATTTTGAGCACCCTAACTAAAGTCTAGAACCACCCAAGTAGTATGTCCAAGGCACCTGGACCATAGGCATGGGATAGGTAATGCACGCATAGGACGCGGTTTAGAATTGAACTAGAGCGCTTTAGGTAGACAACTTTAAGATAGTAATTGGGTAGAGGAGATGATAGTCTATGCCCACTGAATAATATGAGCAACTCCTACCTTAAGGGAGTTGCGAAGTATTATTTATGTTGCGCAGGGTGATCCTTTAGGCTAAGAAACATAGGACCCCCCCCCCCCCCCATATACGTTTACTACTTACACCTTTGTTTATTCGGATTTAGAACAAATTAGGTTGTACCTTGTAATCTCCAAAGACTTGTACCAATCATCTATTAATGTATAGTATATTCCTTCATATGTGCAATCTTCTTTATACTTGTTTTACATCGTAGTTGGATATTTATATTCCCTATCTTCCTTTAATTTACATGATCACATAGGACAATTATAATTCAAATAACCCCACATAGCATAAAATCCGGCTGGGAACCACATTTGTGGACCTCGAAGAGAACCTAACCCTTTCGCTTTGAGGTAATTTGATTCTTTCCCGATCTTTGGCGACACGGACTAGTTAAAATAGAGTTATTTGATAATAGGTGCCCTACCGCACCTTAAAAATTATTAGGTGGCGACTCTCCTCTTTTAATACCCATGTAAAAGAGTTACCACATGTCGATACATGCTTTTGCAAGAAAACGGGGCGCGACACCATTCAAACATGCCTGGTCATGATACTAAAGATTGGTTTAAGCTGAAAAATGAAATTGAATCACTGATCAAAAGCAGAGCCATTCAGCGCACTCTGGCGCTGCCCAATGTGAACCGCAATCCGTTGTCGAATCACCGGAATCAAGGGATCAATATTATCACCTTGGATGAAGAATACAATTTGAAAGGAACCATTGTGATGATAGGAAACGCAGAGGCCACAAGGATCCCACCTCAAAGGACTCTGATGGTCATAGTACAATTGTGACCTACGGTGATGGTTCAGACTTACCAGTAATAGCCCACCACCACTACCGTGGACGAAGAAGATCAGGATTATAAAACCGTCCCGTAGACATATCAGCATAAGGGAAAGGCCAAGATGACAGATTCCACGGTAGCCCATGGTATGACTTGGTAGGGAAGTTGTTATGCTCCTGAGGATGCAAATCGAGGGAATCTGGGAAGGGAGCAGATTCAAAGAAGAAATATAACAGATCCCGAGGCCACAAAACTCTAGAAGAGAATATCAACCAAGGAATACTCCTTGGAGGAACAACTGAAGAAAACTCCGGCACAAATATCAATCATGGATTTATGGATGAGTTTTGACAGTCATAAAGATGCCCTGATGAAAGTGCTAAGTGGGGTAAGTGTGCCGAGCAATACCACTAGTGAATCACTGGCAGCTACTATTGGGAAAATGGTCAAAGAAAATATGTTCACTTTCCGAAGAGATGAGCTTCCTATCGAAGGTGTGGGTCATAACAAAGCTCTACACATCACTATCAAATATGGAGATAAGGTAGTGTATCGAGTACTGGTTGATGGATGATCAGGAGTAAACATCTACCCACTCTCTACTCTACGAGAGTTGGGTATCCACCTGAGAGAAGTCAAGGAAAGTCACGTAAAAGTAAGGGCTTTTGACGGGTCGCAGAATGATGTCATTGGAGAAATTTATTTGGCTTTACAGATCAGACCAGTCGAGTTTCCCATATTATTCCAAGTGATGGATATTTACTCTTCATACAACTTACTGCAAGGAAGGCCCTGGATACACATGGCAGGGGTCGTCCCATCCACCCTACACCAGTGCATGAAATTCGAGTAGGGTTGTCAAGAGATCGTGGTCCACAGTGAATGGAGCCAATCAGCTTATCTGAAACTTACAGTCTCGTTCATATAAGGGCTAGACGGAGTCGCCTTCCATGCAGTGGAGATCATGCAAACCACCAAAATAGAAGATACTGAACAAAACTTGGGAATGCAATCGTCGTATAGATCAAAGTTGCCATAAGGGAAATGATAAAATATGGATACAGACTAGGAACCGGGCTGGGAGCACGATCAGATGGGATAATATAACCGATTGAGCCGAATGGGCAGAAAGGAAGAGCTGGCATAGGGTATCAGCCTCCGATTGGGAAGACTTATACCGGTAGCTCTGGGAAAAAGGCTTTTGTGCCAGAGCATATTTTGGGTATGGTCTAGAACTCAACACCAGAGGATGATATCGTCAATGGGATAGGAAAGTTGTTCGTGACCATGATTGAGGAATGCTATGAAGGAATAGATATCGAGACACCAACCATTCGGAATGCCGAACCAGGATAGGATCTACGGAATTGGATCGCCAGCCCGTCTTTGGTTTGCAGGGAGTCTTAGTAGTGTGGAATTTTAAAAAAAAATTGAAAAACAAAAGCGCACGGTCAATTGAGGCCTAAACCGTATCTGTACTTTTTTCCATTTGCCTCTTTGAACGCTCAGACGTTTTTATTTTGATGAGATAAAAAGAATTGCTTTCTTAAAATTATTGCAACTTTATTTACCACTTCATTTATACTTAGTTTTTCTTTTCAGTAATCAAAATGATAAAAAACTAGGTTTCGCAATTGTGACATGTAATAAAACCTCGAGCAAAACGATCCAGATTACAAGAAATACGATGAGAGTATGATGCCAGACAATCTCCCACAAGAGATCGAATAGCTGGAAAGCCAGAAAAAGCTTAATCTTGAAGAAACATAGGTGGTCAACCTCGGAAGCCAGGAAGACATGAAAGAAACCTGAATCAGCATCCATCTAGAGGCAGAACAGAAGGAAGAACTGGTTGAGCTCCTCCGGCAATACATCGATGTGGTCGCATAGTCTTATGATGACATGCCTGGATTAAGTACTGACATCATCTCGCATCAATTGCCTACCGATCCGGCTAGACCACCAGTCAAGCAAAAACCCAGAAAATTCAAGCCTGGCCTGAGTTTGAGGATAAAACAAGAAGTAACCAAGCAAATAGAGGTGAATGTAGTGAGGGTCACCAATAATCCCACTTGGTTAGCAAATATCATCCTAGTACCCAAGAAAGATGTGAAGATCAGGATATGTGTGGATTACCGAGATCTCAACAAAGCCAGCACAAAGGATGACTTCCCTTTACCAAATATCCATATCCTCATCGACAAATGCGTGAAGCATGAACTGCAGTCGTTTGTGGATTGTTTCGCTGGATACCACCAGATCCTGATGCACGAAGAAGATGTAGAAAAGACAGCCTTCACCACACCTTGGGGAGTTTATTGCTACAGAGTCATGCCATTCGGCCTCAAAGATGTTGATGCTACTTACATGAGGGCCATGACAACCCTCTTTCATGACATGATTCACAAAGAGATCAAAGTATATGTAGATGACATCATCATCAAATCTCGAAAGAGTTCAGAACATTTGGACGACTTGAGGAAATTTTTCGAACGCTTGCGAAGGTACAACTTGAAGTTGAACCCAGTAAAATGCGCATTCGGAGTCCCTGCTAAAATATTGTTAGGTTTCATTATAATCAAAAAAGGGATAGAATTGGATCCTTCAAAAATCAAAGCCATTCAAGAGTTGCCACCACCTAAGAGTAAGAAAGATGTGAATCCTGGCAGACTGAATTATATCATCCATTTCATAGCCCGGTCTACAGTAATTTTTGAACCTATCTTCAAGCTGCTAAAAAAGGATGCTGCCACGAAGTGGACAGAGGAGTGTCAGAAAACCTTCAACCGAATTAAGGAATATTTGTCAAATCCACCATTGTTGGTTCTCCCCGAGCGTGGGAAACCACTGTTGTTGTACCTGTTAGTTTTGGATAACGCCTTTGGATGTGTGTTGGGACAGCACAACAAAACCGGAAGAAAGGAGCATGCCATCTACTACTTAAGTAAGAAGTTCACGCCATGCGTGGCCAAATACACATTGATAGAACGCACTTGATGTGCTTTGACTTAGATCACCCAGAAATTAAGGCATTACATGTCACCGTACACCACACATTTGATATCTCGGCTCGACCCACTCAAGTATATATTTCAGAAGTCGATGCCTACAAGAAAGCTAGCTAAATAGTATATTCTTCTAAGCGAATTCGACATTATGTACATAACCCAAAAGGCTATCAAAGGATAAGCTCTAGTCGACCACCTTGCAGAGAATCCAATGGACAAGGATTATGAGCCGCTCACTATGTACCTTCCCAACGAAGAGGTATTGTTTTCCGGAGAATATATCGCAGAATCATACCCTGGATGGAGAATGTTTTTCGACGGAGTGGTGAATTTCAAAGGAGATAAGATTCCCTTACACCAATAATATGGCCAAGTATGAAGCATGAATCCTTGGGATCAGAATGGCAGTCGACATGAACATCAAAGAGGTTTTGTTCATAGGCAGGAGAGGGCCAGTTTGGATGAAATTTTGCGGTCGACTATGCGACTACAGAACAGGTCTGCGGGCCGCATAGTGACCGCAGACACGGACAGGTTTCTGGCTGTTTTGGTCACCGATTATGCGACCGGTATGCGGTCTGCATATCGGTTATGCGATCGCAGACCTTGTTTCGGAGCTCTATTTTTGGGTTTTTAAAACCCTACCCTACTTCATTAAATACACTCTTTGGGCCATTTTTGAGCTATAATTTGACATTTTAGAGTGAGAGAGAGTGCCCTAGAGTGAGAAGGTGTTCTTTAATAATTATTCTTCAATTCTTGCTCAAGTTTTGGAAGATTAAGAAGGGAAACTCACTAGGTCTTCATCCTAGAGGTAAGATTCTACACCCTAACCCTCAATTTCGAATTTTGTCTAGAAATGGGTAATTACCAAGATAATTTCTGGGTATGAGAGTTGTTTATTTTACATGCATGTGTTATCAAAGGGTGTAGGAATATTGTTGAGCTAAAAATAGTAAAGATTGGGTTGTGGGATGATGGAATCCTCCATAAAAGGACCTTGAAACCTTAATGCACACCTAGTGTTTGATAAAATGCTCAAATGAGCTAGAATCATTATCATCGTCCTAATTTTGGCTCAACTTGTTATATTTCTAAAATAGATTGAAGTTGCTAAAAATTTCGGAACATTTAGAGTGTAAGGAAGCTCAAGTGAGGTATGTTGGCTAAACCCTTCTTTAAGAATTGGAATTCCCATTTTTCTTGTAAGTTCCGAGATGTTGATTACAAATCGAGTATTCCGATAAGTTTTGTGATGAAGATATATGTTACAACCCAAATTCGCATATCATAGATCACGCCGTAAGGTAGTCGACGTAAATCCAAGAAGAGATTATCTTTGAGATGATAATAAGTTAATCCTATTGGACTTAAACGATACAAGGGTGTATAAGAGTGGTTAACAAGTATTTGAAGTTAAGCTAATCAAGGATGTTGTAACCCGTATTTTCGGATAACACTAGAGGTGATTAACTGTCCCAAGAGGTCTTGTTTTAATGTATTTGAATCATATAATATCTGCATCATAAGTCTTGAAGTCAAGCGAGTTATGAAATAAAAGTCGATAAAAGTTGTCGCAACTTAGGTTTATAATTTTACTTAAACTTTAGGTCAAATGTTACTGCATTTTACTCCCAATGTGCTTAGAATTATGGGGTGATCTACCTATCAAATTGAAGATCTATGAGTCTAGTTTCCAACGCATTAAACCGTTCATCGATACGATCTCGGAATAGAGAGATATTCACATTTTCGCGAGAGTGCACCAAGCTGCTCTCTATGGGGCCCACAAAGGCGGTTTAAGACATTTGGACATATATAAGATAACTCAACCCCGTTTTAAGTCATTATTTTTCAGTATATTCAGACCTTATAACCCTAAAAACAGTCTCTCAAGGTTCTCTCATGATCCAAGACCCAAACAAAGGGCAAACAACACAAATCAAATGTCGGGAATCCCGTGGTGCTAGTAAGTTTCTTGTTTTTCTTGTTGTTGCTGATTTTTGTGTTGTTCCAGCTCGTGTGGGAGGTTGTTTTAAGTGCTTTATGTTCTGTAAATACACCTTCAAGTTTTTAATATCAACCCTAGGTGATTTCAAGTCTTCTAAAGTAATTCTAGTGCCGAAAAACCCGAATTAATTGCTAGTTTCGCTTCCTTGTTCTTGTGGCAGAATTGAAGGGATATTTCGTAGAAAATTAAGGTCAAATTGGAGTTGTTCTTTCTGTTTAAAGGTAAGTAACCTCTTACTCTATATATATTTAAGATTATCCAAGTTGCAGCTAAGTCGTTGAAGCTAGAACTTGTGAAATATATATCGAAAAGCTTGGTAGTAATGTTGTTGGTTGGTGGACTATTTTGGAGGCTCAATATGATTATTAATGATGTTGTTTGGGCTGTTTGGTGATTGTATTGACTTGTGGGAAGTCATATAAATAGGGGAGGTGCTGTCCGTTTCATCGTAAAATAGGTTGTGGTCGATACATAATAGTTACGACGCTTAAACGATAATGATAGTGTCATTTATCTTATTGTAGACTAAGGAGTCGTGATATTTGCATAGCTTGAGGTTGGGCAGTATATACAAGGTATGTGAGTCTATCCCCTTCATTCTTTTGCACGACTCCAATTGTACATAATGTAATGAACGAGCTCCCAAAGATACTCTACTCTTAGAAGCTAGCAGTACTTACATTGCTGCCCTTCTTATGAAACGATTGATATTGATGTTACTTCTCTTATTCTTATATTATCAATGTTGTTGGTAGTTCCTGATTCTTATAAGATTCTTGATGAAGAGTTAATCCTAATAACGTGTACGAAGGATACCGACCTTACGTCACTCCGAAAGGTTCAAAATATGATTCCAACGAGTCCAGCATGCATCATATATATGTATCTATTTTACTCTACCGAGCCGCGCTATAGTCGGCCGGGTATGGCACCTATTGTGCAACCACTGATCAGTTGGGTTTTACCGAGCTCCACGTGGCCGGGTACGATTCTACCGAGCCCTATGATGGCCGGGTACGTTTTACCGAGCCTATTATGGCCGGGTACGATATGATGATGATGATGCCCACAAAGGCATATGTTTTAAACGTTTATGTATATATATATGTATGTATCATGTATTTCATGTCAGTAGCCCTCAGAGGTACCCAGATGTCACAGGTTGTATATTCCCTATCACTGTTTACATTATTGTTCTTACTTATGCTATTCTGCCTTACATACTCAGTACTTTATTCGTACTGACGTCCTTTTTATTTGTGGATGCTGCATGTCGTGCTGCAGGTCCTGATAGACGGGTAGACGCAGCTCCCCCATCACAGTAGGCTATCCGGTTCAGCGTTATTGGCAAGATCCTTTCTCCGGACTTGCCGTGGTCTTGGTATGCATTTTTGTTATAGACATTATGGGTATGTCGGGGCCCTGTTCCGGCAATGTTGTAGCACTTATGTTCTTTTAGAGGCTCATAGACAGGTGTCGACTCATGTATGGTTTGGAATGCCTTGTCGGCTGATTTTTGTTGTATAGTCTTTCATGGCACCATGGTAGCTCGTACCTTATATATAGTTTCTTGACAGTCTTGTCGTCCCATGTTACGTATGTTCATGACATTATCTTTCATTGTTGGATGTTCATGATCCATGTCTTTCATTTATATTGGTCTTGTCGGCCCTTAAAGATAATAAGGAAGGTTAGATAAAATGTACGTTGGTGCTCGGCAAGTATGGGCCGGGTGCTAGTCATGACCCTCCAGTTGGGTCGTGACAAACTTGGTATCAGAACAAGTCTGTCCTAGGGGTTGTCTATGAGCCGTGTCTAGTAGAGTTTTGATTATGGATGTGTAGTGCGCCACATTTATAATCAGGAGGCTACGTGACATCTAGGGTTGTTACCTTCTTCCTGAATCTAGATCGTGCGTAGAGTTGAGTCGTAAGTGTTCATATCTAATATTCACCTTGTTTTATTTTAGCGATGCCTTCGACTAGGAAGCAAGCGATTAGTAAACGGCTTGATACAGTTGTAGGAGAGGGTAACATTCAGGTGCCTCCAGCTATAGCAGGCCAAAGTGAGCCTCAGAGTGAGATGCCGTCTCATACCTCTCTGTCTCCTCCAGAGGATATTAGGAGGCACCCAGTACATCCAGTTCCTCCGTCTCGCACTACAGACCACGATATATGCAGTGCGGTGCAGTTGTTGACTAGCTTGGTAGCTGCTCAGGCTCAGAGGCAGAATACCAGTGCTGCTGATAAACTGGTTAGTGCGAGAGTTCGTGATTTTATTAATCTAGACCCTCCAGTGTTTACCGGATCAGACCCCAAGGAGGACCCGCAAACATTTATTGATCAGGTTCATTGTACATTGCGGGTTATGCATGCTAGTGATACGGAGGCAGTAGAGTTGGCTTCTTATCGGTTACAGGATTTAGCGATTTTATGGTATGATAGTTGGGAGAGATCTAGGGGTCTGAATGCTCCTCCAGCCGTGTGGAAGGAATTTTCTGAGGCCTTTCTTCGTCACTACTTGCCAGTTGAGATACGACGAGCAAGAGCTGATAAGTTCTTGAACCTTCGACAGGGTAATATGAGTGTACGAGAGTATAGTATACAATTTGATTCTTTAGCAAGGTATGCTCCCCATATGGTGGCCGAAATGAGTGATAGGGTGCATCTGTTCGTGAACGGGTTGGGACCACATCTGATAAATGAGTGCACAACAGCCTCCTTGGTAGAGGGCATGGATATTTCCCGTATTCAGGCTTATGCCCAGACCCTAGAGGATCGTAAGCGCCAGCAAAGGGCAGATAGGGAGCAGGATAGGGGCCAGCATAAGAGGGCGAGATTTTCAGGGTATTCTGATGAGTTCAGAGGTAGTATCAGGCCCCAATCTTCGAGGAGTTCGGCGCCACCTGTAGCTAGTGCTCCTCCAAAGTTTTAGAGGCCTCGGTATGATCGATTTACCTATTCTGGTTCAGGTCAGAGTTCGAGGGCATCAGGTTCACAATTTCATAGAGATACGAGTCAGACGAGACCCCCAACACCTCGTTGTGATCAGTGCGGCAAGGCCTACTTTGGACTGTGCCGTCGAGGTTTCGACTCGTGCTATTCTTGCGGACAGCCTGGCCATATGATGCGGGATTGTCCTAACAGAGGAGGTGGTGGTATGGCTCGACCGACTGGATCTGTGTCTGGTTCTTCCTCATCAGTTCGACCTCCAGCACAAGGTTTTCAGCAGTCGACAGGTCGTGGTAGAGGTAGAGGTTCAGTGCCGAGTTCGAGTGGTGCTCAAAATCGAACCTATGCTCTAGTAGGTCGACAAGATCTCGAATCGTCTCCGGATGTTGTTACAGGTATATTGTCTGTGTTTTCTTATGATGTATATGCGCTAATTGATCCAGGATCTACCTTATCATATGTTACACCCTTTGTGGCTAATAAGTTTGGCATTGAACCTGAATTGATAAGTAAACCACTTGCGGTATCCACTCTGTTAGGAGATTCTGTGATTGCTAGAAGGGTATATAAAGGTTGCACTGTGATGATTTGTAGTCGTCAAAACTCGGCAAATTTATTTGAGTTAGAAATGGTTGATTTCGATGTGATAATGGGAATGGACTGGTTGGCCTCATGCTATGCAACTGTTGACTGTCGTACAAAGATGGTTAGGTTTCAGTTTCCGGGTGAACCCACCATTGAATGGAAGGGGAACATTGCTATGCCGAAAGGTAGGTTTATTTCCTATCTTAAGGCAAGGAAGATGATCTAAAAAGGTTACATTTATCATCTTGTTCGTGTTAGGGATGTGGAGGCGAAGCCGCCTACTCTACAATCCATCCCCGTGGTCAATGAATTTCCAGATGTTTTCCCAGATGAACTCCCAGGCCTTCCTCCTGAAAGGGAGATTGAGTTTAGCATTGATGCGTTGCCTGACACTCAACCGATCTCTATCCCTCCATACAGGATGGCCCCGGCAGAGTTGCGAGAGTTGAAGGCGCAGTTGAAGGACTTGCTGGATAAGGGTTTCATTAGGCCTAGCACTTCACCTTGGGGTGCACCAGTCTTGTTCGTGCGGAAGAAAGATGGGTCGTTAAGGATGTGTATCGATTATCGACAGTTGAATAAGTTTACAATAAAGAACAAGTATCCACTTCCAAGGATTGATGACCTGTTTGACCAACTCCAGGGTGCCAAGTATTTCTCCAAGATTGACTTGCGTTCAGGGTATCATCAGGTAAGGGTTAAGGATAAGGATATTCCAAAGACGGCCTTCCGGACAAGATATGGGCACTTTGAGTTCTTGGTGATGTCGTTCGGGCTAACCAATGCCCCAGCAGCTTTTATGGATCTCATGAATAGTGTATTCAGGCCCTATCTTGATATGTTCGTGATCGTATTCATTGATGACATTCTGGCGTATTCTCGTTCGGAGGTGGAACATGCGGGCCACTTGCGGATAGTATTACAGACCCTTCATGATCATAAGTTATATGCTAAGCTCTCTAAATGTGAATTCTGGCTGAACTCAGTAGCATTCCTTGGCCATGTGATATCTGATGAGGGTATTAGTGTCGACACTCAGAAGATCGATGCAGTGAAGAATTGGCCGAGACCTACAACACCGTCAGAAGTCCGCAGCTTCCTGGGGCTAGCAGGATATTATAGGCGGTTTGTAGAAGGGTTTTCCTCTATATCAGCACCATTGACTAAGTTAACACAGAAAACTAAGTTCCAGTGGTCTGATGCTTGTGAACATAGTTTTCAGGAGCTAAAGAATCGATTGACATCCGCGCCAGTGCTCACTCTCCCAGAAGGAACAGAAGGTTATGTGGTATATTGTGATGCCTCAGGTATAGGTTTGGGGTGCGTATTGATGCAACGTGGGAAGGTGATTGCTTATGCATCAAGACAATTGAAGAAGCATGAAAAGAATTACCCGACTCATGATTTGGAATTGGCTGCAGTAATATATGCTTTGAAGATATGGCGGCACTACTTATACGGCGTCCATGTTGACATCTACACAGATCACAAGAGTTTACAATACATCTTCAAGCAGAAGGAGTTGAATTTGAGGCAGCGTAGGTGTCTTGAATTACTGAAAAACTACGACGTCGAGATATTGTACCATCCCGGTAAAGCCAATGTTATGGCAGACGCTCTCAGCCGTAAGTCAATGGGAAGCTTAATACATATTGAGGCAGGTAGACAAGGGTTGACCAAAGAGCTTCACCAGCTGGCCAATATGAGAATCAGATTGTTGGACTCTGATGACAGAGGTGTTACTGTACAGAATACAGCAGAATCATCTTTGGTAGCCGAGGTAAAAGCACGGCAATATGAAGATCCTACCTTAGTAAGATTGAGAGAGGGAATTCAGCAGTGTAAGATTACAGCTTTCAAGATCGGAGGAGATGGGACACTAAGATACCAGGGCCGATTATGTGTACCTAGTGTGGCAGGGTTGCGAGAGAAGATTATGATTGAGATTCACCAGTCCCGATATTCTATCCATCCTGGCTCGACAAAGATGTATCATGACGTTAAGGAGCAGTATTGGTGGGATAACATGAAGAAGTCTATTGCAGAATTTGTAGCCCAGTGTCCTAATTATCAACAAGTAAAGATCGAGCATCAGAAACCCAGTGGATTGATTCAGAATATAGAGATTCCGACCTACAAATGGGAGGTGATTAATATGGACTTCATTATTGGATTACCTCGCTCTTATCATAAGTTTGACTCCATCTGGGTGATAGTTGATCGACTTACAAAATCTGCCCATTTTCTACCAGTTAAGACAACTTACACGGCTGAAGATTATGCGAAGTTGTATATCAAGGAGATTGTTAGGCTTCATGGTGTGCCGGTATCTATTATATCAGACCGAGGAGCTCAATTTACGGCTAACTTTTGGAGGTCTTTTTAGAAGGGTTTAGGCACACAAGTAAATCTCAGCACTGCATTCCATCCACAGACTGACGGACAGGCTGAACGTACCATCCAGACGCTGGAAGATATGCTACGAGCATGTGTTCTAGATTTTAAGGGGAATTGGGATGACCATCTGGCACTTATAGAATTTGCCTACAATAATAGCTACCATTCCAGTATTAAAATGGCCCCGTATGAGGCACTGTACGGGAGGAGATGTAGATCACCAGTTGGATGGTTCGAAGTCGGTGAGACAGAATTATATGGGCCAGATTTGATTTACCAAGCCATTGAGAAGGTGAAACTGATACAAGAGCGGCTGAGGACGGCACAAAGCAGGCAAAAATCTTATTCCGATGTCCGACGTCGTGATCTGGAATTTGAGGTTGGTGATTGGGTTTTCCTGAAGATCTCGCCGATGAAGGGTGTTATGCGTTTTGGGAAGAAGGGTAAGTTGAGTCCACGGTATATTGGGCCGTACAAAATTCTTCGACGAATTGGACAGGTTGCTTACGAGTTAGAATTGCCATCTGAATTGGAATTTGTCCACCCGGTATTCCATGTATCTATGTTGAGGAAATGTATTGGAGACCCTTCTCGGGTCATCCCTATCAAAGATGTACAAGTTACAAAGGATCTATCATATGATGAAGTGCCAGTGGCTATATTAGATCGACAAGTCCGCAAGCTGAGAACAAAGGATGTAGCTTCCGTGAAAGTATAATGGAGGAACAAGAATATAGAAGAAATGACATGGGAAGCAGAAGAGGAGATGAAGTCTAAATACCCTTACCTATTCCAGAGTGAAAATAACGAGGATACCGGGGGAAAGAAGGACGCATTATAAGGTGAAACGGCTCTATGAGATAAGCAATAGGTTGTGAATACTCTTTTTTTTAATACAAAATGGTGATATGCAGATAATGTATATATCCATAATGCTTTGTATAGTCTTGTATGGCCATAGGTTGGGTTTAACTGCTTGCAAGTTTGGCTAGTGTCCATTTTATAAGGGAAACTCAGCCGGAAATCTCCGTCGGAATCCACGATGAGTTAGACACCCCATAAACCTTTACATTCGAGGACGAATGTTCCTAAGGGGGAGAGGATGTTACAACCCAAATTCGCATATCATAGATCACGCCGTAAGGTAGTCGACGTAAATCCAAGAAGAGATTATCTTTGAGATGATAATAAGTTAATCCTATTGGTCTTAAACGATACAAGGGTGTATAAGAGTGGTTAACAAGTATTTGAAGTTAAGCTAATCAAGGATGTTGTAACCCGTATTTTCGGATAACACTAGAGGTGATTAACTGTCCCAAGAGGTCTTGTTTTAATGTATTTGAATCATATAATATCCGCATCATAAGTCTTGAAGTCAAGCGAGTTATGAAATAAAAGTCGATAAAAGTTGTCGCAACTTAGGTTTATAATTTTACTTAAACTTTAGGTCAAATGTTACTGCATTTTACTCCCAATGTGCTTGGAATTATGGGGTGATCTACCTATCAAATTGAAGATCTATGAGTCTAGTTTCCAACGCATTAAACCGTTCGTCGATATGATCTCGGAATAGAGAGATATTCGCGTTTTCGCGAGAGTGCGCCAAGCTGCTCTCTATGGGGCCCACAAAGGCGGTTTAAGACATTTGGACATATATAAGATAACTCAACCCCGTTTTAAGTCATTATTTTTCAGTATATTCAGACCTTATAACCCTAAAAACAGTCTCTCAAGGTTCTCTCATGATCCAAGACCCAAACAAAGGGCAAACAACACAAATCAAATGTCGGGAATCCCGTGGTGCTAGTAAGTTTCTTGTTTTTCTTGTTGTTGCTGATTTTTGTGTTGTTCCAGCTCGTGTGGGAGGTTGTTTTAAGTGCTTTATGTTCTGTAAATACACCTTCAAGTTTTTAATATCAACCCTAGGTGATTTCAAGTCTTCTAAAGTAATTCTAGTGCCGAAAAACCCGAATTAATTGCTAGTTTCGCTTCCTTGTTCTTGTGGCAGAATTGAAGGGATATTTCGTAGAAAATTAAGGTCAAATTGGAGTTGTTCTTTCTGTTTAAAGGTAAGTAACCTCTTACTCTATATATATTTAAGATTATCCAAGTTGCAGCTAAGTCGTTGAAGCTAGAACTTGTGAAATATATATCGAAAAGCTTGGTAGTAATGTTGTTGGTTGGTGGACTGTTTTGGAGGCTCAATATGATTATTAATGATGTTGTTTGGGCTTTTTGGTGATTGTATTGACTTGTGGGAAGTCATATAAATAGGGGAGGTGCTGTCCGTTTCATCGTAAAATAGGTTGTGGTCGATACATAATAGTTACGACGCTTAAACGATAATGATAGTGTCATTTATCTTATTGTAGACTAAGGAGTCGTGATATTTGCATAGCTTGAGGTTGGGCAGTATATACAAGGTATGTGAGTCTATCCCCTTCATTCTTTTGCACGACTCCAATTGTACATAATGTAATGAACGAGCTCCCAAAGATACTCTACTCTTAGAAGCTAGCAGTACTTACATTGCTGCCCTTCTTATGAAACGATTGATATTGATGTTACTTCTCTTATTCTTATATTATCAATGTTGTTGGTAGTTCCTGATTCTTATAAGATTCTTGATGAAGAGTTAATCCTAATAACGTGTACGAAGGATACCGACCTTACGTCACTCCGAAAGGTTCAAAATATGATTCCAACGAGTCCAGCATGCATCATATATATGTATCTATTTTACTCTACCGAGCCGCGCTATAGTCGGCCGGGTATGGCACCTATTGTGCAACCACTGATCAGTTGGGTTTTACCGAGCTCCACGTGGCCGGGTACGATTCTACCGAGCCCTATGATGGCCGGGTACGTTTTACCGAGCCTATTATGGCCGGGTACGATATGATGATGATGATGCCCACAAAGGCATATGTTTTAAACGTTTATGTATATATATATGTATGTATCATGTATTTCATGTCAGTAGCCCTCAGAGGTACCCAGATGTCACAGGTTGTATATTCCCTATCACTATTTACATTATTGTTCTTACTTATGCTATTCTGCCTTACATACTCAGTACTTTATTCGTACTGACGTCCTTTTTATTTGTGGACGCTGTATGTCGTGCTGCAGGTCCTGATAGATGGGTAGACGCAGCTCCCCCATCACAGTAGGCTATCTGGTTCAGCGTTATTGGCAAGATCCTTTCTCCGGACTTGCCGTGGTCTTGGTATGCATTTTTGTTATAGACATTATGGGTATGTCGGGGCCCTATTCCGGCAATGTTGTAGCACTTATGTTCTTTTAGAGGCTCATAGACAGGTGTCGACTCATGTATGGTTTGGAATGCCTTGTCGGCTGATTTTTGTTGTATAGTCTTTCATGGCACCATGGTAGCTCGTACCTTATATATAGTTTCTTGACAGTCTTGTCGTCCCATGTTACGTATGTTCATGACATTATCTTTCATTGTTGGATGTTCATGATCCATATCTTTCATTTATATTGGTCTTGTCGGCCCTTAAAGATAATAAGGAAGGTTAGATAAAATGTACGTTGGTGCTCGGCAAGTATGGCCCGGGTGCTAGTCATGACCCTCCAGTTGGGTCGTGACAATATATGTTCAATTCTTGTTTCAAATGCTCTTATCATATTGCATTATAAATTGAAGATGTGTCCCAAACTATGGATTGTGTATCCACATGTTATAATTTCAAGTCGTGATTTATGTGAAAGTTATTATGCCAAGTTGTGTAGAGATTGTGATTGTGATATACCTCCACCCGCATATATTGGGGTGAGGTGGCATGACTGCTTTGTATGGGGATTATGGTATTGTGGGACTGCACCTCCACCCGCATACATTGGGGTGAAGCGGTATGACCGCTTTGTGTATAGTTTTGGTATTTTTGTGGTACTACCACCCACATATATATTGGGGTGAGGCGGCATAGCCGCTTTGTGTTGGTATTTGTATCGTTGATGCATTTCCACCCGTATACATTGGGGTGAGGTAGCATAGCCGCTTTGTGTATGTTCTTGGTACTATGGTTATACATCCACCCGCATATATTGGGGTGAGGCAGTGGGGCCTCTTGAGTAGAGTTGTGGTATTGTACTTACACCACGACCCGCATACATCGGGTGAGGCGACAGGGCCGCTTTGTGTGAAGATAATTACAGAGGATCTCATCTTAAATCCTATAAATGTTATCGATAGCTCTTAATAAGCTTGCTATGGTTTAAACGGTTAGCTATATAATTCTATTGTCGCCCTGATTCATCATATTCATATTGTATTTCTAAATTCTTAAATTGGTGTTTGGTTTTCATACTAGTACTATTCGATGGTACTAACGTCCCTTTTGCTGGGGGCGCTGCATCTTTAAATGGATGCAGGTGGTTCCACAGCAGGAGGTATTTATAAGTGAAAGCAGTACACCATCTTTCTAGCTGACTTGGTGAGCCATACTTCATCCCGGGTCATGTATCTTCTATTCTTTATGTATTTTGTTTGAGGTATAGCCGGGACCTTGTTGTTGGCATTATCATTGTACTCTTCTTTATCTATAGAGGCTCCGTAGACATAGTGTGAGTTGTGTATTAGTGCTGGTAAAAACAAACTATGTTATGTTGTGGTTGTATTACTTGTCCCATTTGAGACTTTAAAAATGATGCAAACTATTAGTAATGAGTTGGTATTGTAGACCATGATCACATTTTTGTCTAATTAGTGAAAATATGTATTATCTTCATTCGTGGATGAGTTTGGGTAGAAGAAAATCTAACAGGCTTGCTCGGTCGGGTGCACTCGGTTGAGCGTCAGTCACGCTCCTCGGTTTTGGGGCGTGACACTATTGATACACCAAGTCCAAGGGAGTAGTCTGCCAAAAACGTCAAGATCCTTCCATACCTACATTATGTAATAGAGTTATGAAAGAAGTTCATGAAGATTGAGCTCAAGCAAGTTCCCAGGACCCAAAACGAGTTTGCCGACGCTCTTGCAACCCTACCATCCATAATTCAGCATCCAGATAAGAATTATATCGACCCTATCGAGGTAGGGATCAGGGATCAACATGTGTATTGCTTTCATATAGATGAAGAGACAGACGGTAAACCATGGAACCACTACATCAGAAGATTCCTTGAAGCAAGAGAATACCAGGAGAATGCTATTAATAGTCAGAAGCGGGCGCTCTGAAGGTTGGAAAATTACTTTTTCCTTAACGGGGAAGTCCTGTATAGGAGGATCCCCAGACTTGGGTTTGTTGATATGTATAGATGTCATTAAGGCAACCAGACTATTAGATGAGATATATGCTGGAACGTGCGGACCTCACATAAACGGTTTCACATTAGCCAAGAAGATCTTGAGAGCCGGATACTTTTGGATGACCATGGAAAGCGATAGCATCCGGTATGTGCAGAAGTGCCACCAGTGCCATATCCACGGGGATTTAATCCGGGTCCTTCCCAATGAGTTGAATGTGATGGGTTCACCTTGGTCGTTCGCCGCTTGGGGCATGGATGTGATTGGACCAATAGAGCATGCTGCATCAAACGGGCACCGCTTCATTTTGGTAGCCATCAACTACTTCACTAAATGGGTCTAAGCATCTACCTACAAGGCCGTCACAAAGAAGGTAGTGGCAGATTTTGTCAGAAACAACATCGTCTGCCGATTTGGGATACCCGATTCAATCGTCAATGACAATGCAGCTAACCTCAGCAGTGATCCCATGAGAGAAATTTGCGAGAGGCTCAGAATTGTTCACCGCAAATCCACAGCCTACAGACCGCAAATGAACGGAGCAGTTGAGGCAGCCAACAAGAATATCAAGAGAATTCTGCGAAAGATAGTGGACAATCATAGGCGATGGCACGAGAAGTTATCCTTCGCCTTGCTGGGTTATCGGACCACCATGAGAACATCCACTGGGGAAATTCCATACATGTTGGTATATGGCACAGAAGTTGTGATACCCACAGAGGTCGAGATACTGTCCTTAAGAGTCATCCAAGACCCCAAGTTAGACGATGCAGAGTGGATACGGGACAGGAGCAACTCATGCTCATTGACGAAAAGAGAATGGATGCAGTATGCTATGGTCAGTTATATCAGAATAGGATGGCCAGTGCATTTAATAAAAAGGTGAAGCCTTTCTAGTTTACATCGGGGCAATTGGTTCTAAAGAAAATCTTCCCCACCAGGAAAAAGCCAAAGGAAAGTTCCCACCGAATTGGCAAGGTCCTTACGTGGTTCAGCGAGTGTTGTCGGGTGCAGCTCTAATCTTGGAAAAAATGGACGGAAGAGTTAGCACGAAGCCAATCAACTCAGACAAAATCAAGAGATACTACGTTTGAAGGCAATAGAGTTAGGTTTTTGCTATAACAGAACTACGTTCAACCTGACTTTCCACTAAGGGATACGTAGGCAACCCACGTAGGGTTCGGTTTCTCTCTCCCCTTTCTTTTGTAATAGAAAATCCAAATATTGTTTTGTATGTTGCTCGAAACTACGCCACGACTTGATTTCCTTGGGAAGGAATACGTAGGCAATCCTCATCGGATTCAGTCGTCTTTTGAAATTGAACTACGTTCTGGCCTGATTCTATTTGGATACGTAGGCAGTCTGAGTTAGACTCAGCCATTCCATTCTTAATCTCATCATTGCGCATATTTTGTAATCGAACTACGTCCTGACTTGATTCTATTTGGATACGTAGGCTGCCTGAGTCAGGCTCGGTCATATTTATCATATTTTCTTTATCGTCATCCATGAACTACATGCAGATCTGATTCCGTTTGGATACGTAGGCAACCTGGAAGGGTTCGGTCATAACCCTAGGAAACCTTTGTAATGCATTAGATTATATTAGGACGTGATCGCAACGGCAAGCAGCCATGTCGTCAGAAGTATCTTGGAAGATCGACATTGTAACACCCCGGAAAATTTTGAACTACTTGAGTGTAAAGCCACGTAAAATTTTGCAAATGAGTTTAAGGTTTCGTGGTGCCGGAGTAAAGGAAAATTTGAGCAGAAAAATGCATTTCTACGGCCCACTATGCGGACGCAGAATCACTCTGCGGACCGCATAGTGACCGTAGACCCAGGCATGCGACATCAATTTTGGGCACCAATTTTGCGGCTGATATGCAGACCGCATATCAATTATGTGATCGCTATGCGACCACATATCCTGTTCTGGAGCTTCATTTTTGGGTTTTTATAACCCGACCCTAATTCGTTAAATAGACGCAATGGCTCATTTCTTGAGCAAAAATCTGATATTTCAAGGGTTAGAGAGTTCCCTAGAGTGAGAAAGTGTTCCTCAACAATTTATTCATCAATTCTTGCTCAAATCTTGGAAGATTAACAAGGAAATCTCACAAGTTCTTCATCTAAGAGGTAAGATTCCATACCCTAGTTTTAAATTTCGAATTTGGGTAGAAGATGGTTGATTAGGAGTATAATTCTTGGGTATGAGAGTATTATTTATACATGCATGTACCAATAAGATTTGTGGGAAGATTGTTGAGCTTAAATAAGTAAGGATTAGGTTGTGGAGTGAAGGAAATTTTGTAAAAGAACATTGTAGTTAAATTTGCACACCTAGTGTTTGATAAAATGCTCAAATGAGCTGAAACCATGAATATCTTCCTAATTATGGTTCAATTTTGTTATGTCTCAAAATAGATTGGGATTGCTATAATTTCCGGAATGTTGTAGTAATTTAAGGAAAGCTCAAAGAGAGGTATGTTGGCTAAACTTTCTCTCTTAGAATAGATAACCATAATGTTTCAGTAAGATCAAGTATGATTGGCTCAAGATTCCCAACTTCTATATTCCGGGTTATTCCCTATAAACTTGTTTATTCCGAATGAACCTTACGTAGAAAGATAGATATTCAAAGTATGGTTTGCGTATTAAAATGTTGTGGCTTTGAGTCGTGTTTTAAATGAAAACTAGTATACCAATTGGGTGAGAAAAACTCGATATGCTTAAGACTCAAAATTGGTCATATATGTACCTAAAGTCTTGATTGAAAGTGTCTTGTTGTTGATAATCTTTAAAGATGCTTGAAAATGAAATAAGCAAATTGAAGAAATAGAGTGTGGCCAACGTGCCAAGAATTTAATTTATAGTTATGGCTAGTGGTGCCAATGAAATGAGAATATGTGATAAGGATTATGAAATGAGCCTCGACTCAACTGTTTTAAAATGACTTCGAAAATAGAATTGTCTAAAAGCTTTTGTACTCGAGTCATGCCATATGTGGCTGTTTTAACAATACTATGCTTTGTGAACATTTTCAATGTGTTTTGCATTCTTACATATTTATGAGTGGAAATTGTGTATTGCCCTTTTTGAAAAAAAGTATTTCAAGAATAAATGGTGTGTCACTTGTTGATGATTTAAACTTGTGCATCAATTGCCAATTAGTTTACTCTATTTTTCGGAAAAACATCTATTGTGCTTAAATTGTTCATTTCTAATGAACTTAAAGTTGTGATTTTCGGAATATTTTATATGTTGATATTTGATGGTGATATTTGAAATTGAAAGAGGTGAAAGTGTGAAATATGAAATACGGTCATCGTGCCAGGAATAAAGAATCTTGTGAATGGCCAAATGAGCCAAGGAAATATTGTCGTTGTGAATGACTGGAAATACTAATGAGAATTTATACAATGTGAAAGATGTTGAGGTGAGTACAATTGTATTTATGTTACCTCTATGTGCAAATCAAATAAAAAATATTTTGGGAGCTTCATTAGCAAAATAGAGGAAGGGTGGGTCATAAGGTCCACACCTGAAACTACACGTGTCGGTGTAGGGGTCGATTGTGATTATTCCCCTTATTTGGGATGAAATTGAAATATTGGTAAAATTATGATATTATTCCCCTTAATTGGGATGAAACTGGTAAAAAGTGTGGATTGGAAAAGTCAACCCACACGGCATATGTGGGAAGGCGGCCTAGCTGATCGGGAGGAGATGAGATGCCATATTGCGGATATGGTGGTACTACTCTTGGTAACAACTTTCTTTCGCATCACATGTCAAACCACATTGTTTGTGGGGAGATGGCCTAGCCGATCGGGCGTGATCGGACTCCGTGCTAACAAAGATGGTGGTATATCGGTGCTAATGATCTCCCAACCAAAATTATATATGAAGTTCGTATTTTAAAAATTATTATGTTTTAACTAGACATTTGGATATTGTTGATTATGAATTGTTGTTTCTATGTGTTGCCTTTACTTATATGGGCATTCTATTTTGAAAGAGGACTTTTATCTATACATACTAGTGTTATTCGACAGTTCTAACGTCCCTTTTGCCGGGGGTGCTGCATCTTTAATGGATGCAGGTGGTTCTACAGCAGGCGACATTGATCAGTGATAGCAGTACACTCTTTCTAGCTGATTTGGTGAGCCCCACTCCATTTCGGGGTCATGTATCTTTTGTTTCTTATGTACTGCGTTTTGAGGTATAGCCGGGGCCATATTGCCGGCATTTTCATATTACTCTTCTATTGTACTTAGAGGCTCCGTAGACAGGTTGTGGGTTGTGATTGATGTGGGGAATTGAACTAGAAATGTTAGTATTTGAAAATCATATTTTTTATTAATTCTATAAATTCGTAATATTTTGGAATTTATGAATGATGCTGCTAATGGGAATGAAAAGGAAGTTGTTAATAAAAAAATTTCAGTGTTTGATTAATGGAGTACATCTCCTCTTTATTCATGGATGAGTTTGGGTAGAAGGAAATCTAACGGGCTTACTCGGCCGTATTTTCTCGGTTGAGCGCCGGTCGCGCTCCCCGAGTTTGGGGCGTGACAGACATCAATGGGATAGAGTTTTCAAGAAGCAACGCTCGCACTCAAGGAACTTTCGAAGCATGTCATAATCCGGAACGACGGCATTTGCCTTAAACAAAAAAAATCTAAAAAATGTTTTGTAAAATATCATAATTTTTTCCACCTACTGAACTTCATGGCGTAACTTTACCAGGAATGGGCAAAGCCAGTACTATGGTCGACACAAACCAACTCCCCTCCCGCTAAGAATTTGTCTTTGAGTGCAGGGCCAACATGACGCAAGGAAATGCTGGAAATATACTAGGGCAATTGACGGATCTGCCGCTCTCTCAGGATTATCACCCCTCTTCCTCTATTTAAATCTTTCTGGTATAACTAAAGTTAACCCTTGAATACTTTGCAGGGATATTTGAATCAGATTGTTGACACGAACAAGGAATATTGTACATAGCAAACTGTCCACTCAATCAATCGGAGCACCTTGTATAAAACAAGTCGTTGGCTTCACCAATTGGAGCCCTGTATATAGCAAATAGTCCGCTCAACCAATCAAAGAACCTTGTACAAAATGAGTCATTGGCTACACCAATCGAAGCCCTGTATATAGAAAATTGCTAACTCAATCGATCGGAGCACCTTATACAAAGTAAACGTCGGCTTCGCCAATCGAAGCCATGTATATAGCAAATTGTTCGCTCTGCCAACATGAGCGATCCGCACGATCGTTCTGTCACATCGTGAGCAGAGTAGACAGCTACAAATCTTATCGCCAACGTTTTGCCAATCGATGCCCGCAACTTAGCCTCGCAGTCAAGAGTATCTCTTGGGCATGCTTGTCTTTTCCTTGATTGTTATCTTGAACATTTTGACATTTTGCTCGTGCAGCTTACAGCCATGATTACATTTTTCTTTCAAGTCAACCACTCCCATCAAGTGGAGATACTTTACTTTTTCAGTGCAAAGCTCTCCCAATAGGCGGAGACGCACTCTACAAGTCGATCTCTCCCATCAAGTGGAGATACTTTACCTTTCCAGTGCAAAGCTCTCCCAATAAGCGGAGACACTTTCAATGCAAAACTCTCCCAGCAAGCGGAGATGCATTCTACAACTACTCCCGACACGAGGATACTCAATGATCCGACATCTGCGGAACTGTACATAGCCCGACTAACAATTGAGTCAAATTCAAGTATCCCATCATCCCGATCCCAAATAATGGCTAGCCGGCAGCCAGGCATTATTATTCCTACATCATTTACATCACATCTTAACATCTTCTGGATTGCAATATATGGGTATGTGTGTATTTCATTTTTTGCAGGAACAAACATCGCAGCGTGAAACTTCTTCTAAGCAGCAAACCAAGCTACAACTCTATGAGGGACAACAAACTCATTAGCAGGCCAAGTATCCAAGCTCAAACTCAAAGCACTCAGTAGAACTCTAATTCCTCAAATCTTTCAAGTCAAGTCGCAAATTCAAAGTTATCATGAGTGCCAAACCTTCCGCCTCGCAGTATCGTCATAATGCGATACTTGGGAAATTCCATCAAGCATCGCTTCCTCAAAGGTTACACTCCAGAACTACATGAGGTCTAATCCTCGTCAAGCCTGAGGTATGTAAGCAATTCAAAGCCAGAATTCGGCCCTAACTCCCCAAAATTCTCCTAGAATCTTCCTAATACTACAACTCATAATCTTCGTGCTATTCCTGCAATGCATGCCTAATGTCAGGACTAAATTGGCTTTGGTTCAATTTCTTTGTCTGAAAACTCTTTCATCGTCTCCGGTCAAAGAGATGCAGCTGTTGACGGCCAATTTTGACCCTCCCTCTTTAAATTAATTTATTTATACTTAATAATTTACAATAAATGTTTTGAAAGTATTTTCAATCAATAAATACCTATTTTACAAAATTAACTAAGTATTAGTTTTGAAATTAATAATTTAGTATTGGTATTATGTAATCACAAATATACTTGCTATTTTAAGATTATTAAAGTAACTTTTATATACATCACATAGGCTTTATAATTAATTTAACGAATCACTCCTTAATTTCTAATTAATTAGATTACTATGTTGATAATTTAAAATTAGTAAACAAAGTATTTTATAAATAATTAATTACAATAATTAGTAGTATATTTGATATTTATAATTTTTACTATATTTTATTGAAAATAATTAAGTTTATTTAATTTAATTTCAAAAGGGATTAAAAGGCTAAAAGGCTATAATTGCAATTCATAATCAAAACACAAAAGGCTACCATTTAAATTAATTCTAGCCCAATACACAGGCCCAATTCGTAATTAACCCAGTCCAAGCCCACCCTCACTCTCTACTTTGGCAATCCATGCCACTCCCATTGGACCAATCCGCTCATGCCACATCGCCCGTCTCCCATCCTCACAAAAAAAACACAACAAATCTGGGTCATCCGTTTCTTAGATCAAGGGCCCGCGATTTTTAACCCAATATTCTCTTTAATTTTTAACACCCAAAGATTTATCTTAACCGTTGGATCACAAGGATCCAACAGCCACAAAGTTTTCCCACAAAAACATTTTAACACCAAAATACTAGGATTTCAGATCAACGGCCTAGATCCTATCCCCAAAGCTTAACCTAGAGACGACCCCCTTTCTCAGAAACCCTAATCATTTCCCCCACAAGCCCGGCCACCTCCCTTTCCGTTTTCTCTCCATCTTCTATCAACCCCACAGTTCAAATCAATCGAAGACCTTGCACAAATTTGTGCAAGGTGATGAATCCATACAGAGATTCATCCTTCCTACCTCCTGTACCCGCGATTCCCGTTGAGTCTTTCCCATTTCACCGATAGAATTCAAAATCCCAATAATCTCAACCCTAGACCAAAGAATGCAACTTTAAATCTCCTAATTTCTCTTATGCTCCATCAAATCGGAGCATGCGTGAGGTTTTCTCAGAGTTTCATCATGTTATTCGATGACCAGAGGTCAAATGTAGTGACCTCTGGACATTGGAATTTATCCGGTGGTTTTTCATTTCAACGATCATCCCTGATCTTCACATGACCAGGTAAAAAATCTTCAATGATTCTCCCTCTATTCTTTCTGATTTTACCTGACTATGCTCACATCATTAATTCATCATCACCTTCCACTCACAAGTTTTGAATCTGTTAAAACCCTAAGGCTCAATGGTCACTATAAATAGCAGTCTTACATGCTCACACCAACGACATCAACTATACCTAACATTCTGAGAAATTAAGATATAGTAGAGTATTGCTTAGAAATTTTCGTTTGAAGTTCGAGTTTTACTCAATCTTTGCTTCTCTCTTTCTTTCTAGCTCAGAGTTTGTTACTGGTTGAAAGCTGAGCTTTTGGTTTCCTAAACGTCTAATTTCAGTACTCGTTTGGTTTGCTGCCCCAAAGGAGGTCTGTAAAACCTCGACCCTATTCTTTGTTCGTTTGAATTACTAAGTATGAATTGTTTTGTTACTGAATGATATTGTTAATAATGTATTAATGGTTGACTGTTTTATATGCTTGTTAATGATATATGGTTGTAAAATAGGTTCTCAGATCATAAATTTCCTCTAGTTATTGAAATTTAAGTTATGTAATGATTCCAATGAATATTTGATGACCTATCTCTGTTTTTAAGTCTTAAGAACAACCTAATAACTCTCGAACTATCCAGATATCTGGTTTTTTTGGATTTCTTTGATGTTCTGTTAAGCACTGTCATGATACAAACTTGCCTTAAGTATTACTTATATTTGTAGTAACTCACTCGACAAATCAGAGTTAAACAAATATGAATCTGTTAGAGATAAGATAAGATTATCATCTTGATTTGGGGATGCCAGATTATAATATCTGAACTTATCCTTCCCTTCTAGCATACTTCTGTAATTTCGTCAACTCTTAGAAGATCATTGACTCTCTGATAAGTTTATGGTTGTTTGATCATACTGTATAAGCATGTTTTGAGCATACTAGATTATTGTACCATCTTTGTGTGTGTATTTTGAAGATTACTACATACTCGACTTAAGTCATAAGGTTTGTGCAGGTTCTGTATTCTATTTGTTTAGTTAAGATGCTAAAACCAAGTTCCACTATACTTGAAATCCTATACATGACATGCTTGATAGATTTCCTCAATGTGATAATATCCCTACCCCTTTTCTGAAATCCAAGCAGTGACATTGTTAGCTTGATGATGATAACACTTTCATCTTTTTGAAATAATATGACTCAATGTTAGGTGCCTTCTATATATGTTCTTGTGATTCTGCGCTCATCTTGATTCTTCAATATTTCTGTTTGTCTTTCATAGAGACGTATCAGTTCTATTTGATCCTAGTTGTACATATTCCTATGTGTCATCATACTTTACATCGTATTTGGGTTTGCCCTGTAGTTCTCTTGATATTCCAGTTCATGCATCTACACTGGTTGGTGAATCTATTGTGGTGGATCATGTATATCAGTCTTATTTGGCTACTATTAGGGGCTTTGAGACTAGTGTTGATCTCTTGTTGCTTAGTATGGTGGATTTTGACGTGATCTTGGTTATGGAATGGTTATCTCTATATCATGCTATTCTTGATTGTCATGCTAAGATCGTGACGTTGGCTATGCCGGGGTTGCCAAGGTTAGAATGGAAAGTTTCTCTTGGGTATACTTCTAGTTGGGTGGTTTCATTTTTGAAAGCTCGGTAGATGGTTGAGAAGGGGTGTTTGGCGTACTTAGCCTTTGTGAGAGATGTTAGTGCTGATACTTCTACCGTTGAGTTAGTTTCGGTTATGAGGGAGTTTTCAGATGTGTTTTCAGCATACCTATCGGGCATGCCACCCGATAGGGATATTTATTTTGGTATTGACTTAGTGCCAAGCACTCAGCCCATGCCAATTCCATTGTATTGCATGGCTTCAACAGAGTTGAAGGAACTGAAAGAACAACTATAAGAGTTGTTAGATAAGGGGTTCATCGGGCCTAGTGTATCACCGTGGGGTACGCCAGTGTTGTTTGTGAAGAAGAAGGATGGTTCCATGAGGATTGTATTGACTACATGCAATTGAACAAGGTTACCACCTCGCATTTTTGATTTATTTGACCAGCTTCTAGGTACTAGGGTGTTCTCAAAGGTATTTGATATCAAGGTATCACCAGTTGAAGATCAAGTCTTCAGACATTCCCAAGACTGCATTTAGAACTTGCTATGGGCACTATGAGTTTTTGGTGATGTCTTTTTGGCTGACTAATGCCCCAGTAGCCTTCATGCATTTGATGAACAGTGTGTTTAGCCGTATTTGGATTCTTTCGTTATTGTGCTCATTGATGATATATTGGTGTACTCCCATAGTGCTGAGGAGCACATACAGCAGCTGAAAATTGTGCTCCAGATTTTGAGGGAGAAGAAGATATATTCTAAGTTCTCCAAGTGTGAGTTTTGGCTAGACTCGGTGGAATTCTTGGGTCTTGTGGTATCTAGTGATGGGATTAATGTGGATTCGAAGAATATTGAGGCAGTTCATAGTTGGACCAAACCTTCTACCGCTACTGAGATCCAGAGTTTCTTAGGCTTAGCTAGGTATTTTTGCCCCTTTGTGGAGGGGTTTTCATCTATTGTAGCCCCATTGGCTCAGTTTACTAAGAAGAACGCTCCGTTCTGATGGTCAAATGAGTGTAAGGAGAGCTTTCAGAAGCTCAAGATAGCATTGATTACGACTCTAGTATTGGTTTTGCCTTTAGGATCGGGATCATATACGATCTATTGTGATTCTTCTAGGGTTGGTATTGGATGTCTATTGATGCAGGACAATAAAGTAATTGCCTATCCGTCGCGCCAGCTGAAGCCTCATGAGAAGAACTACCCGGTGCACGATTTGGAGTTATCTGCTATTGTACATGCGCTCAAGATTTGGAGGCATTACTTATATGGCATGTCTGTGAGGTATATACATATCACCGGAGTATCCAACATCTATTTAAATATAAAGATTTGAATTTGAGGCAGCGGAGATGATTGGAGTTGTTGATGATATCACCATTCTTTATTATCCGGGGAAGGCCAATCTAGTAGCTGACGCCTTGAGTAGAAAGGCAGAGAGCATGGGGAGTTTGGACTTTATACCAGATATGGAGATACCGTTAGCTATGGATGTTCAGTCTTTGGCCAACACGTTTGTAAGGTTGAATATTTCAGAGCCCAGCAGGGTACTTGCTTGTGTTATGTCACAATTGTCATTGTTTGATCACATTAAGGTGTGTCAATATGATGATCCCCACTTGCTTGTCCTTACGGACACGGTGCAACGAGGTGGTACCAAGGAAGTGCCTATTGGTGATGATGGGGTGTTAAGGCTTCAAGGTCAGATCTATGTTCTGAAGGTGGATGGTTTGAGGGAGTTGATCCTTGAAGAGGCTCGCAGTTGGCGGTATTCTATTCACCCGGGTGCTATGAAGATGTATCATGACTTGAAGTAGCATTATTGGTGGAGAAGGATGAAGAAGGACATCATTGAGCATGTTGCACGGTGTTTGAACTGCCAGCAAGTTAAGTATGAGCATCAAAGACCGAGTGGTTTGCTTCAAAGGTTAGATATACTGGAGTGGAAGTGGGAGCATATCACTATGGATTTAATGGTTGGGTTTCCACAGACCTTGAGGAGATTTGATGTTGTGTCGGTCATTGTGGACAGACTGACCAAGTCTACATATTTCATTCCGGTCATGACTTCCTAAACTTCTGAGCAGTTGGCACGGATTTATCTTAGAGAGATTGTTCGCCTGCATGGTGTGCTTGTGCCTATCATTTCATCGAGGCACTCAGTTTACATCCCAATTTTGGAGAGCTGGGCACGCAGGTTGAGTTGAGTACGGCATTTCATCCTTAGACGGACGGACAGTCCGAGCGTACCATTAAATTTTTGGAGGATATGCTGAGAGCCTTCGTCATTGATTTCGGAGGCTAGATGGATCAGTTTCTATCATTAGCAGAGTTCACCTACAATAATAGCTACCAATCAAGTATCCAGATGGCCCCGTACGAGGTCTTATTTGGGAGGCGATGTCGTTCTCCAGTTGGTAGGTTTGAGCCTGGGGAGGCTAGGTTGTTGGGCACTAATCTAGTTTGTGATGCTTTGGAGAAGGTGAAATTGATTTAGGAGTGGCTTTGTATAGCGCAGTCCAGGCAGAAGAGTTATGTTGATAGGAGGGTTCGCGATGTGGCTTTCATTGAGGGTGAGAGAGTTCTTCTCAGAGTTTCACCTATGAAAGGCATGATGAGGTTCGGTATGAAGGTCAAGTTGAGCCCTCGGTACATTATTTGATGTTTTTGAGAGAGTGGGTGAGGTAGCTTACAGGCTTGCTTTGCCACCCAACTTTGTCCGGAGTTCATCCGGTGTTTCATGTTTCATGCTTCGGAAGTATCATGAGGATTAATCACATGTGTTAGATTTCAGTTCGGTGCAGTTAGATGAGAACTTGTCATATGAGGAGGAACCAGTGGCCATTTTGGATAGGTAGGTTCGGAAGTTAAGACCGAAGCATATTGCATCGGTGAAGGTTCAGTGGAGAGGTCAACCGCTTGAGGAGGCAACTTGGGAGACCAAGCATGATATGTGGAGCAGATATCCACATCTTTTTGGTATTCCAGGTATATTTCTAAACTTGTTCGAGGACGAACGTTTGTTTAAGAGGGGAAGAATAAAATGATTCGGCCGATTATTTTATGTATTTGAGCCTCGTTCCTCTATTTGATGTTTTCCGTATGTATGTTTGTTGTTTTGTGACTTGCTGGGTTGGTTGGTTTGGCAAGGTTCCCGAGTAATTTGGAACACTTAATGTCATTTATGGAAGCTTAAGTTGTAAGAGTTGACCGAGGTTTGACTTTTATATCAAAGATCTCAGAATGATGTTTTTATGGTTCCAATAGGTTCGTATGATGGTTTTGGACTTAGATGTATGCCCGGATTTGGATTTGGAGGTTCGTATGTTGATTTGGCTCTATTTGGAGAAAGTTAAAAATTCGAAGGTTTGGAAGGTTCATATGTTTGGCTTGGAGTCGACTTTGGTGTTATCGGGTTTGCTTTGTTGTTCCGAGAGTTGGAATAGGTTTGTTATATCATTCGAAAATTGTGTAAAATTTGGATTTAATTCGCATTGATTAGGCTTGAATCGGACGCTTGGTTTGAAATTTGGAAGTTAATGAACTTAAGAGAAGCTTAATATGTGTTTGGATCGTCGATTCTTGGTTTTAATATTATAACTTATGTTTTGAGAATTTGGATAAGTTTGGTGGAGGTATTTGGACTTGTTGGTGTGATTGGATGGGGTTTCGGGGGGCTCGGCTATGTTTCGGGATGGTTTCGGACCATTTTCATGTGTTTTGGATATCAGATTTTTGCTGGTGTCTGATGTCTTTCACGTTCGCGTGGGAGCATCGCGTTCACAATGAAGGGATTTGGAGCTGGAAGGTTTGCTCTTCGCGTTCGTGTAAGGCAGTTGCGTTCGCGAAGAAGGGAGTGGTACTAGGCAGCAGGCTTTTGCGTTCGCGAGGCTGTCGGGCGCGTTGGCGAAGGGAAGGGAGCCTTTGGCCTTCACGTTCGCGATGCTCCTGTCGCGTTCGAGAAGGAGATTTTTATTCTGGCAATGATTTTGTGCTCCGCAAATACAAGGCACGTGTCGGCTTCTCGAAGGGTTTAACTGGGTAATGCTCTAAGATGTCTTTTTCGAGACTTTTACTCATTTTATCATATTTTGATATTGGGAGCTCGGATTGAGGCAATTGTTTAGGCAATTTTCACCCGCTTGGATTGGGCAAGTGTTCTTGACTTATGATTTTACCTTTGATTTTTGCATTTGGTGAATCTAAGAGAGAAAAATTAGAGGTTTTGGCAAAAAAATTCTGAAGTGAAAGATGGAGATCTGAATCCCGATTTGAAGTCGGATTTGGATGAAACTTATATATTTGGACTCGTATTGGAATGGATGTTCGAGATTCGTGAATTTTGTCGGGTTCCGGGAGGAGGACTTGTTTGGGTTCGTTTTATATGGCCTTTTTTGACGTTATTGAGTTGTGTTTGGATAGATTTGACTCGTTCGGATGTTGATTTGAGAGAAAATGCTATTTTTGGGAGATTAGAGGCTACCGGGTGGAGGTAAGTCTCTTGGCTAACCTTGTTAACAGGGAGAGCCCTAGGATTAACTTGTTTGTTATGTGTTTAAGGTATTGGTGGTAGTGTATATACGTTGTGGCAAGCGTATATGCATTTACCGTGTTTATATCATAACCAGGGGTAGAAATTGGAATATTCCAAGCTTTGTTTGATTATATGCTCATTCGATTCATGATTTATTTGGCTTATGTGACTATGTTTGCTCTCTTATTCATATTAGAAATTATGCCTACGCTTATGACTAATTGTGAAGGCATGGAAACTTATTCTTAATATGTTGAAAATGCATAATTATCCGTAGTCACATGGAGATTTTATGGGCACATATCCGTATGATATTTATTAAGTCCTTGGGCACCTTCTATCTATAATTCTTGAGCATATACATATATATATTTTCAATAATGAATAGGTGATTTGGACATGAGAATTTTGGCACGAGGGGTAAGCGCGCGGGTGAGAAACAGTTATGGCACATTGGACATGATGATCGGATATTGATTTATAAAGGATGCTATTATACCCCTCTTGCGCTTGGATTTGGATCTGTTCCTCCCGAGTCAGGTGATAACTCATACTATTTTGGGCCCTGTGAGCATGGTCAGTACATGAATTTTGTACCGGATCGATACATGAATTTGTATCGCGTTATGTGATACATGAATTTTGTATGAGGGTACATGGATCTTGTACCGGTTGAGCATGCATTCTTATTATTGATTCATTTTGAAGTATTTAGTTTATTTTAAATTGGTACTTGACATCATTATATGCTAATTGGGAGTCTCGGCTCCGTTACTTGAGCGTGTAATCTTTCATTGTTATATCTGAGAAGCGATAAGGTTATTCTATGCTAGAAAAGCATGATTATCCGTTAATATCTGTGACTCTTGTCTTTCATGATATTACTTATTGTTCAGTTATTAAATTCTATTATTATACTTGTGTGGTATGTATCCGGAAGCATCTAGCCTCGCTACTACTTCTTCGAGGTTAGACATGATACTTACTGGGTGCCGACTGTAGTGTACTCATACTATGCTTCTGCACATTATTTTTGCAAATCCTCATGTGGGTCCTAGCAGAGCTTCACGATTGGGCTAGGAGATCTTACGGAGACTTAGGGTGAGCTACACTTGATTGATCTACTTTGCAATTCGTGACTCCCAGTTCCTTATTATATTTGTATTTTATTCTACTTCAGACAGCTTCACATGTATACAAACTTGATCTCATTTCCGTAGTTTACTCGTGTACTTGTGCCACATAGTCTTAGAGGCGTATTGTATTGGCCGTGTTTAGGCCTTGCTTGTGGTGTTATTAGATACTATCACTATTTTTGAGACTATTTCTATCTTTTATTGCTATATATCTCTGTTAAATAATAAAAATAGATTTTATTTATTATCATCGGGTTGGCTTGCTTAGTAAGTTTGGCTAGGCGCCATTACGACCTTAAGGGGAATTTTGGATCGTGACAGCCAGGTTATCAAATACACTTAAGACGAGCACAATAAGTATTAGATAGTTAAAACACCATCAGGTTAGTACAAATTAAATACTAGCGGTTCCTTCTCCAGTAATTTGTTGCAATGTGATATAGGAGGAGTTTTAAGTAATAGGTTTTGCACGCAAAACTCATGCTTCAACACCAGTACAAGCATAATTGTTAGCATTAGGGCAGGGTCTACAAGTTACATTAGATTTAAATTTGATGCCTCTCAAAATAAAGTTGGACAGTGATGCAATTAAATACTTAGGAATTGGATATCCAGCTAACACTAATATTATTACTGATTGCAGGTGGTTGTTGTGCCAGGTGTGGCCGGTAATCAGGCATAACTTTAGGCAAGAAAAGCAAGTAGCCCATACTTTATCAAATGAAGCTCTCAAGAAGTCAAGCTAGATAATAGGCCAAATATATAGACATGTACCAAAGCTTGGCAGCACTTTTTTTTAACACTTAAAGTTAATCTATTTACTATTAGACACTGGAACGCATTTCAAACAGTGCCAGTTAAACACAAAAGTACAAACCAGTCAAAAGGATATATTGTGTAGATTACACACGCATGATATGGCAAATTAGTCCAAATAAAAAAATGTGTGGCTTTGACACAAAAAAAAACTTTTTTGAGAAAAGAAAAAGACAATACCCCCTTTCATCCCCAACCTGCCATGGTCCCCCCACCCCGGCGTCTCCAATCTCATCGTCGATGTCACTCGTGCCCTTTCTTCTTAGTCTTCTTGCAGGACCTTCCCCGCCCCCACTCCCACCCATTTTCAGTTATTCACAAATTTTAGATTCCTCTTCCCCCTTCATTATTCCATATCCCCTTCCCATATTTTTATACACCAGACTTTGAGAGAATTTCAAGAGAAGAAAAAGAAAGTGGGTAAATATAAAAGATTGAAGAAACTGATTAATTTAAGGTAAAAATTTGAGTCTGATTGCTAATGGTGGCGATGGTCAAATCTGGAAAAAAAAAAAAAAAAAAAGATCGCGGCAGTGGTGTCAATAGCGGGAGGATGGTGGCAACAATGGAGATAGAAATTTAAAATTTTTAAGGGAATTAAAAAAATTATTATTATAGATTCATTCATGCGCTTATAAGGAGAGTAAGAAACACTTTTTTTGCCATGTCGTCGTTTTCTGTTTATTTGGCGCAATTTGAGATGGGTTCCAGTGTCCAATAGAAAATAGACTAACTTTAAGTATCAAAATGAAAAGTGCTGCCAAGTTCCAGTGTCTGTCTATGTAATTGGCCTAGATAATATTATGCACTATGATATGCCCCTACCAATGTAATAGCATGTTTGGTGAAGCTTCTCCGAGGCCAAAAGCACTTTTTTTTAATTAAAAAATTAGTTTTTTTTCAAAGTTGAATTGTTTGGCCAAGCTTTTAGAAAAACAAAAGGTATTTTTGAGTAGAAGCAGAAGCGATTTTGGAGAAGCAGACAAAAGTAGTTTCTCCCTAAAAATACCTTTTTTGAAAAACACTCTTTAAGAAAATACACTTAGAAACACTTTTTAAAAGCTTGGTCAAACATTAATTGTTGTTCAAGAGTGCTTTTCAAATTAATTAGCCAAACGCAAACTGCTTCTCACCAAATGTACCTTTGAGAAAAGCACTCCTCAAAATAAACTAATTTTAAAAGCTTGGCCAAATAGGCTATAATATTCTTATTAGAAGTAGCATGGATACATTTTGTCGAAAACTATATCAGAAGGAGAAGCTCGATGCTCCGGTACGGAGCTGTGAGCATCTGGTTGTGGAGGGCACGAGAAGAGGTAGAGGACAGCCTAAGAAGTATTGGGGAGAGGTGATCAGACAGGATATGGCGAAGCTCCAGATTTCCGAAGACATGACACTTGATAGGAAGATGTGGAGGTCGAGTATTAAAGTTGTAGGTTAGGATGTAGTTGAGTCTTGACTTACTTCGTACCATTGTGGGACTAGCCATGTAGGGTTTTTGTCTAAGATAGCTAGTGACAATGTTGTGTTTTACTACTTCGCTTTTCAGTGCATGTCCTATTTACTAGCTATCGCTTTTGCTTTGCATCTTTCTTCTGCATTTCATAGTGTTCCTATTTTTCCTATGATTGTTGTGGTAATACTAATATTGTCTCCTTGTCCTTTTTGTCTTTTTGTTTTCTTGAGCCGAGAGTCTTTCGAAAACAGCCTCTCTACTCCTTTGGGATAGGGGTAAGGTCTGCGTATACACTACCCTCCCCAAACCCCATTAGTAAAATTTTACTGGGTTGTTGTTGTATATCAAAAGGTGATTGTAATAGGCTAGCATCATTTGGAAACTTTAATATTCTAAGCAGCACTACTATGGGACGTAATATGAAACTGTACTAGTATTTAATATAAGCTCCGTCTTTCTCAAAATAAAAGGAAAGGGTACTATCATGCTGTCTTTTGACTGAGCACGGAGTTTAAAAAATAATGAAACTTTTAAAATTTGTGATCCTAAACAAATCAAAAAAGGATCCAGAGTATTTGTGTGATTATAAAAACTTTTCATTAAGGGTAGAATTGAAAGTTTAAGCTAAATTGTTTCCAAATTTATAAAGGGGTCATTCTTTTTTAAACGGACCAACAAGGAAATAGGTTCACATAAACTGAAACGGAGGGAGTAACTTGCAAGAGCATCTGGTTGATCATTGCCGACATAGCTCATAAAATCCCTTATACCTTCTTCTCCACACCTAGAGTTTAGCATGGAGGGGGATGCATAGTATATAAGGCACTACACCTCTATAAAATACTGCACCCACACAGTAAATGCAAATTAACAATAATACTGAAACTAAATCCAAATTTTTACATTCATCCTATAAACATTGAATAATGATTTCTCCTTCCTTTCGCTAGAGCCAAAAGTACTGACCAAAACTTTGCCAAAAGCAAGCAAGATGAGGTTGCTCTGCTTCATAGACAAAGTGCTTCACTTACGAGCTCATAAAGTTTTTTAACTTCTAACGGAAAGTATAGCTTCGATTTCCAGTAGCTGGAAAAGCTTGACGCCTTCTACCTTGCTGGAACTCTGCTGTCCCTTCAATATTTGGCGGCTGACCTAAGAGTAAATCCTTCTTCTTATCACCTTTACCAGTCCTACTCCTACGATGCTCATCACCTTCAGTTTCCGGCTTTTTTTTACCTGGATCTTCTCCAAATAACACTTGCTTCCTTGCTGCTTCGTAGTCAAAAGGCTGGACTTTCAACTGGCCTTCATGTGCTTGTGCTTTCTCAGTGAGCTGCGCCTTACTCTTTTGACTTATTGAATGGAAACACTTCTTGAAGCTAGAGGAAAGATCACACAGGGACATGTTCTCATCCCCTTCATCCATCTCCTCAGCAGAACCTGCAATTTTGTTTTCCCCACACTCAGGTGGATTGTTAGCAGCTTCTGAGTCATCTTTGACTGATCCCTCAAGATCTGAATCAGTGTCCAGTAAGATAACATCTTCTAACTTTGAAGTAGCTACCGGCATGGCAAAGGAATTTTCCTGTTCTCCAATTGATAGCTCACCTTTTAATGATTTCCCGTCATCTGAATCAGTGTCCAGGGTTATAACATCTAACTTGGAATTAGTAGCAACAGGTTCCTCTCTATGGTTAATTTGTAATGTTTTAGCAGGTGCTGTTGCAGCTTGCTGCAACTGTTCAGTCCTGCCTGAAAATGCATGGAATGGAAGGCTCACCGAAGACTTGATCTGCTGCACTTGGATCTCTTCCTGCTCCTGCTTGTTTAAACAATTCGGGGGAAGCATCAACATAATTGAACTGAGCTATAGAGGAAAGAAGTACATGAAGTGTGTCCAACTAATTACAGCAATTTGGACTTCCAAGGCCTTAGTATATGACAATGCAACAGTGTAGGCTACTTAATAAGAAACAGATGAATCATAATTCAAGGTTGCAGAGGATACTTTTTTATCAGGGTGCAGCTTCCTCTTTGCTGCACTCCCTAGTAACATTCCAAGACCACGGCTGGGTTTCTTAATTGCCTGAATAGTTACTTCCACCTAAAATAAGAAGCATCTATGTAAATCACCATGCGAAGAAAGAATCTAGCGCTCTAGAAGGATGGAAACCGACTCAGACAGGTGTTCGCCAACCTGTCCTGAAGAAGTAGCTCTTAAACCACCATGCTCACTACGATGTTCAGAGGTGTCACCGGGTCCATTAAAACCAACTTTGGTGACAGCACTTTCAGGTGAACTACAAACAATTGAAGTTTCTGCCCCTGTTGCTGCTTTCAGTGGCTCAGAAGTTTCAACTAACATTTCAGCGCCCTCAGTAGCCACAATGTCTTCTTCAGCTGGCTGCACAAAATGTAGACCATACTTAGGACGAATAATAATTGGTTGTGTTTTGAACATACAAGGATAGTTCTAAAATTAAGATGGTTTACCAAATTCTAGACACTACTTAGAATATCATATAATCTAACATGCAGAGAAACAAAGTAAATCATCTGCGAGTCACTGGCACAGAATCCACCCTTTTACATGCAAAGTAAGATTAAGAAAACGAATTTGGCATTATTGCTTTGATAAATCCAGAAAATCACACGAAGCAAGGTTGTGTCATCTGCTTTAGAGAAACTGGTTTCTTTCTTTTTTATTCTTGGCGCCTAACCAAAAAGAGAGGGAAAAGAATTTGGCCACCGAGACGAATTAGACAAACAAAATGTGTCAACTCATTACTTACTAATTCTAAGCGCCTTTCTTTCAGAAGTTCCACAGCTGCTTCATATGCAGCCGAATTTTGAACAGACTGCCTAATGATGCTGACAACAGCACCAAGATTACGCTCAACATATGGGTGCTTTGATTTCATCGATCGCTTTAATTTGCTTGTGGTAAGAGGCATCTGCTTAGCTTTTGCAACAAAGTACTATGTTTAGAACATCTGCAGCCTATGAGCACCAGTACATAGGAAGAGAACAACTTTTTAAACATACCAATTTCAAGAAGTTCTTTGTTCGGCAAAACATAGCCAGTACTCTCATCTTCTGCTCGGGCAATAACATCTCTCCACTCATACAGCCCCTGAAATTTCCAGATGTTGGGTCAAAAGAAATGCCAAGAACCGACTAGTACCACCAGCCCACAATCAAAAAATAATACGACCAGTGGGTAGGCAAAAACTCACAGCAACAATTGCAAGCTGCTGAGCATTGAATCCAGCTCCCTGTAATCTGCAGTTGCATTTGAAAGAGTTTGCCGTAAACGTCAAAAAAAACAATGAAAGAGATGCAGAATGAAAGATTACCAAATCAATAGTTAAAAAAATCTCTTCAGTCCATGGGATATGGGAGAATGTTAATGTAGAACATAACTTCATAGTCCGTGAAATATTGAAAATAACTGGTGAAAACCATACCCATATATGTGTTGATATGAACTATCAGTCAAAAGTTCTTTTTCATACAGCTGCATGCATATATCATAACTGCGCTTGTACACCTGCATGCAATAGCAGATCTTAGACAAACAGAAGAAAAACAAAATAGATTACCTGGTCATTAAACTCTCTGAGACGTGATAAAATTATACTAACTTGTAAGACACATTTAAGATATATAACTTCCATCAATTTGATCGGAAGTTGAAACAACGTGAAACAGTAGCTCGTGCGAGTTTCTGCAAGTCTAGCCAACATGTTTCCCAATAATTATTACTCTCCATTTTAAATAATGAAGGTACTCCCGAGAGTCAAACCTTCATGTCTTGTTCTCCATTTGAGCATCAGTTTTTTAATCTTTTTAAAATAAAATGTGTACATAATTAGCAACTAGTTCAAAAGTACTTTTCATTTATAATATTTATGATTACAATTATTTTCAAAATATGTGAGAAGTTAGAGTCAAAGAAAATCTTGTTTGACTCTTCAAATAGTAATAGTGTCGTATAAAGTGGAAAACAGGGAGTATTAAAAAGAAAAAGAAAAAAGGTTAAGCCTAGCATGACATATAAATGATTTCTAAACACTAAAAGATGCTTATTTTACAAGGAAAGAAGGAAAAATCTGATGCCTGGAGCAACACAGGAAACAAAAACACAGATACTCACCTCTAATAGAGAAGCATCAGGAGATTCATTGTCAGCAGACGAAGAGAGCAATTCCATCCTCATAACGTCATAAATGTACAAGAGATAGTGTGTATCTTCTCTAGCATATCTACAGTATATGCGCGAAATTGAGTAATAAGGACAAGAATCCATAATTAACCAAAAAACTTGTATGCTTATGGGTAATAAACAAAGAACAATAAGCATAGACCGAAAATCACTACAAAATATAGGAAATGTTCCATTTAGTAACACCAACACATAATCATACAGTCCTGATTGATTGAGTAGAAAATGATAGTCACCAAAAAGTAGTTTAAAAACACCAGATTAACGCAGACCCAGAATGATTGAACTCTTCTCCATGCATCATCCAATATGGCATTATTTTAAATTACAGCCAAAATGTCATTGAGTCGTCCACCAGGGCAACCACCAAGTAAACATGAGACTCCATCAGCAATAATCAGTTGCTGTCCTTGAATTTTTACAATGAAATAAATAAATGGATCAGTAGGCTATGGGCATGAGCATATTTCACAACAACTTCCACATCTGATGTTCTTAAAAGCTTGAGTGATGCTTGCATTCATGTCAATAACATTCTCAGCTCTCTATTACAGATGACAATTGAATCTCTCATTTCTAGTTATGTTCAAGTTGTGTTTGGTAAGTCTTTTATCAAATGTTTAGGCTATTTCAATAAAGGATCATTTGGATGAAAACCTTGAGCAACTAAGAAAGAGAAAAGCTACATGAAGGAATGAAAGGAAAAACACTGAAGAATGATTTAAACAGTCGATAATATCTCATTAAAAGGATCTATAGCACTATATCAGTGACAATACAACAATACCCCACCCCTCATCCTCCTCCAAAATGAAGACAACTATTGATCTAGGCACTCTGGGAAAAGCCTAGCACTTCACCAAACAGAATATCTTCAAAGAACTTCAAGAATTTCGCATAATTAACAAGAAGCTTCCTCATAGTCCAAAGTAATGTAGCGTACAAAAAATCCAACTGCAGTCACTAAAGCTTCTTTTTTTGATGAAGGCAGTCACTAAAGCTTCTTGATGTAAAGCAAACAGTAAGAATTTGAAAATGAGTCTCACTGAGCGGCTTAGATGGAACAGGTGACACTAATCTATTAGGCTCACACCACTAACTGTTGTTTGTCTTTCTCTTGTATCTACTACAAGAAAAAGACCAAAGAAAGCCTCTAAGCAATTCAAAATGGAAGAAGTATGAGAGTCTTGTGCAAGACGAGGGAAGAAAAGAGAGATAATCCACCGAAAATATGTCATACTCCAGAGTCCAAAATATAATATTAGAGGAAGAAGCAATCATGCACAGAGACGGAGCAGTTAAATGAATCAGTAATCTGGAAGATCATCTGAATCACCATCATTAAGTCCCTAAGAATATGCAAATCCTTAAAGGATTGGCACGTAACTAGAAAACATATCTATGGAAGTTTATTCTCCTTATTTCACCATCAAAGTGACATGAAGCTACATAGTCGCATTTACATCTAAAATTATCTAAAGTCGCCTCGATCATAAGTAAGCCCGATATTAAAATGTCCAACCGTCATTTTGTGGTACATTTTAACTTTCTAATAAGTAACTACACTAGATATAAATGCGTACCTTTTCCTAAGAATTGTACCTATAAGTACAGTAGATTTTAAACAAAGGTGGTTCACACTGGTATCAAGTATCTCACATGGTAATATTAATCCAAAGTTATCTACATTAAAAATAAGAAGAAAGAGCATTATCATATTTACTCTGCACGTACTGGGAAGAAAAGGTCCATCAGATGCCCAAAAAAATTTAACACCTCAAACTAACAAAATATGCAATATTCATAACTATTCCCTCAGCTTCAATTTATGTGATACACTTTTCTTATTAGACCGTTCCTGAAAGAAAGACAATTTTCTATAGTTGGAAACAATTTATCTTTAAACTTTCTATTTTACCCTTAATGAGAAGTTTTATAGTCACACAAATGTTATGACCTCACAAATCTTTTACCCTTTAAACTGTTAACACCACAAGTTTCAAAAGTCTTCTTTTTAATCTTAAACTCCACGCCGAGTCAAACTACGTCACGTAAATTGAAACGGAGGGAGTGTGTGTGTGTGTGTGAGTGAGTGTATGCATATATATATATATATATATAAGAGATAAACATTCACAACTATAATATGAAGCGGTCTTAAGGAAACTAGAGAATGAGACATGTCATACCTCATCATCTCTACAGGAAGTGGGCGTAATCTCCAATCTGCATTCTGATACCTGCAAAAAATATATGAGGAAAACAATAGCATTATTCCTTTTGGCATTCCATCATCCATTATTTGATATCTTAGAAAAAAAATCCATTTAATTGTTGGCATTCCACCATCCATTATTTGATATCTTAGGAAAAAAATCCATTTATTTGTTACAGAAGGCAGGGGTGATGAGATTTCTTTTCGTTTTTCATCTAATAATTGGAGGATGATATCCAGGATATGATTAGAAAAGTAGTAATTACAGGAAGGCCATACTCTTTGTTTGCCGTAACTCCACAAAAATGTTGTAGCAGATACTCCAAGCTGTTTCTTTCCAGTTTCAAAACCCTTGAGGCCTAAGGATTTAGAAAACATCAATATTACTATACCCAAAAATGAACAACTAAGGATTCATGACAACCCAATCTCATTGTTAAAAAAGAAGCAGGACAAGAGCATAAAGCAGACCTGCGAACATGCTTTTGCTAGCTACAAGTGCTAAACCAACAAAGGAGAAAAAATGACAAGTATGACTTAGGAGGGACGTAAACCCTAAAATCTTCAAAAATACACTGATTAGCAGAAGTGCAGAACATTTTCCTATATGTATCGAGTGACAAATCATGGTAATACACCTTTCATTTTGCTGAAAATCGTCAGTGCTTTAGTTTTTTCATATCTTGATTTCTTACGCCTTGTGAGTAGAAAACTGCTTCTTTAGTCTTTGTGCATACAAGCTATCGTTCTGTATTTCCAAAGCCAGATATTAACACTTTATTAATCAATAAAGCCAATCCCAGTACATATAATCTACGGAAAAGGGCTAAATCGGTCCCTTTACTATCGGAAATTAGTTATCAGTAACCTCCGTTATACTTTCCTTCACTATCTACCCCTACCGTTACCCATTTTAATATTTTTGCCCCTACAACTAACGGACCCTTTTAGTAAAACACGCAGCACGATCTGAAACAACCTAACCATCTACCCATTTACCCGACCCGATAGCCCCAATTCAGCAACACCAAGAGAGGTCCAACAGCGTCAATCGCCTCCCTCTTCTCTGATTCCGCCGGCGCCTCCAACTGCCCTCAAATTCCACTTTAACAAATTTCAGCACAAGCAAAGAAAGGCAGTGTATTGTACAGACGAAAGAATTTGAGATTGAAACTTAAACCTCGAACTGCCCGCATGAGTATTTTTTTGTTTTTTTTTTGTGATAGCAAATGTAAAAGCATAACCAGTACAAGCAGACTACCAGATTTCATTAGACTCGAGAGAGTGAGGTAAAACAAAATTTTCCACCACCACATCCCCACCCTCCTCCCTGAATAGAAGATTGCTTTGTAGTTGTATGGTTTCCCATGATTGTGCTTTTTTTTTCTTTTTCTATCTTTTTCCCCCAAGATGGAATTTTAGCTCATTTTTTTGTGAATTCTCTATTTTTCATGGAAGGCGGTGGTAAACCATGGCTTAAGGAAATTGTGTGGTTAAACATTTGTCGTGTCTGTACACAGGGGGAGAGTAGGCCACGACGAGGTGGTGGCAATGGAAAAAAAAGGATAACGGGAAAGAGCAATTAGAACTGAAAGGTTATTATAGCTCAGAAAATAAATAACTAGAAGATCATATTGATTGAAATAGATTTAGGATATTGTTGGTTATTGCTCTATATCTTAGGACCTAAGAATGATTGTGAATGGCTGAACTCTGCTTTGCAGCTTGTGGTGAAATTTGTTAAAATGAAATTTGGGGACAATTGGAGGTGCCAGTGGAATCAGAGAAGAGGGAGGCGATTGACATTGTTGGACCTCTTGGTGTTGCTGAATTGGGGCTATCGGGTCGGGTTGATTGGGTGGGGTAAATGGGTAGATGGTTAGGTTATTTCAGATCGTGCCACATGTCAAACTAAAATGGTCTGATAGTTGTGGGGGCAAAAATATTAAAATAGGTAACGGTAAGGGTGGATAGTGAAGGAAAGTATAACGGAGGTTACTGATAACTAATTTCTGATATTAAAGGGACTGGTCTTTTTCCGTATAATCTAAGTTGCTTCGACACGGCAGTTTAGGTGCCGCACTCGTGTCAACACGACCCTAGTATGGGTGTGGGACTGTGGGTATGGGATCCGTACTAGATATGGTCAAACAATTTTGGATACTTTGACCACGACAAACGGAAAATTCGAGATGAGATACAATTTGATTCCCGAAATCAGAACCAAAACTAGGGTAAATTTGAAGAAAATACCATACCTTATCTAGGAAATCAATCATTTACTTATCAACAACTTGAGAACAAAAAAAATTCACATTTTACAAGTTATACGTAAGTATTCCACAAAATTTCTCATAATTTAGAGATATTGTTATATTTTTATTTTTTTGAATTATTTATAGCTGGATCCCCGCACCCGTATCCGTATTAGGATCCATATCCCCAAATATTAGAATTTACATTTCGAAGGATCCGATATCTAGATCCGTACCCGTGTCGGACACCCGCACCCGTGTCCAAGCAACTTAGCATATAATATAGTAATATGTAGTAACGTACAACTTTAATATCCTCATGAATCCAATGAAAATGTTCCGTCATGGGTATGCTAGCGTCTATTCATTCAGCCCCCATCAACGAACAATATAAAACAAAAGTAAACACAACAAAATTGATGCCGGCATATTTCATAGAAGATGCACAGACCATCTCCCACCACCTCATCCCCCTCAGGACACTCCAAAGAACACTTGAAAATATTAGCCTAGTTCTTTTTACATAAAAGAGGTCGAACATTAAATCAGTTGTCATTTCATCATATCTCAGTTTTCATTTCCTTAGTAATGTCTTCTGTAAGAATGTATGTATGGGGAATCTTGAATCAGCACAAGAACTGACTATTTCACATTCAACATTTACAACAACATTACTTAAAAGACAAATGCAAAACCTCCTGCATCTTTTTGGCTGTCATTTATTCTAGGGACTTTGCATTAAACTGATTATGCCAACAAGGAGGAAAGTGAGTTCTGCGGGTCATAAAAAGAAACAAAAGGCTGCTACCATCAAACAGTTATAACTGGCTCATGTGCGTTTTATCCCTGCATAGCAGTGAAACCCACTCCCCCCAGAAAACAAACTTTTCTGTAGTCCATAATCACAAGAAACTCAGAAAAGAGAAGAATAGGTAAAATAATAGTGATATATTTATATATATACATAATATGCATATAATATAACATATGTGTGTGTGTGTGTGTGTGTGTGTGTGTTCAAATCTATCTCTAGATCAAGGCTCAAAAACAGTTAAGGTAAAAACCTGCCCAGTGTCGAACATATTGCAGACGTATATGCCAAAGTCACGTTGAAGCCACACAATATCTCGATCAGCACCATGCATCACCTAGTAAGTAAAGTGCTGTCACAATAATGCTTTGTCAAATACAGAAATGACATAAGATTCAGAAAATTACCTTTTTCTTCATGTGGTCCTTAAAAACATCTCTTAGATATGGGCCAATATGAACGCGAAGCTTCAGAGTGTCAACAACAAAATCTTCAGTTCTAGTGGATATTTGCATCAAGCATGTCAATCCTTGAAAAGATCTATATTGATTATGCTCCAAATCAACCTAAACAAAGACAGATCATAAGAATTAACACCAGGCCTTGGAAACATGTAATATTGGTTCAGACACACAGTAATAAATGCTAAACTAATCATTCTTGCTTCAAAGTATTATTATCCTCCTTCCCCATCTGTGTGCTGGAAGTGGAAGGTAAGAAGTGCATACAGCAAACACTCGCACAGCTTTTACAAGAATGAAGTACTGAAACCCAGATTACCATAACAGCTTTTCCAAGAACCCGTGACTACAAAGGATGTCATGCAGGAAAAGACAACAGAAATCATATAGAGAGTTTCAGAAGCTTGCTTTCATCTGTATTTGCTGCTGAAATGAGTAGTTAGAGTTGCAAAAAAAAAAAAAAAAAATTGTCTGTGTCTTCATGTTGTATTTCATTGTCTTATAGCAAGGAAAATTGCAGAGGAGGGGCACCATGGAGGTCCGATACTTCTACAAAATACAGAACAAACACCCAATAATACATTAAAATTGTGCATGTCTTTATTTTCTCCATTTCTCATACTTATAGCATGTTCTGTAAATTCCAACTTTAGGATAGTTTTGTAAAATTCGTAAGTCCTGGACTGTGCAAAAAATTCTCAAAAATAACAGGTTGGTTCCTTTCTAGAATCAAATTATAAAATTCCTTCTTAAAAAGAATCAATATAAGATACCCACCTACAATTAATTTATGACATTCGCACCTGGTGGATTATGAAGGTGCGCGCAAGTTAGCCCGAACACTACTATCATTAGAAAAAATATTTATATAACTCTCAAACTTGTTTGTTTTGTATCCCCCCAATTCTATAAGGTTTTTCCTCTCCACACACATAATTTCTCCACCAACTTTGTAACAAATATCATAATTCAGGCTATCCTGATAATAGAACATATCTAACAAATATCACATGACAGACTTCCCAAGTACTTTTTTTTACCTAAAGTTATCAACTTGATAGAAAACTTATCTACAATGTAATGCAATACCAAATTATGTCTAGCATATTTTTCCAGGCTATTTAAAAAAAATTCAGCAGTATAGTTTCTAGACTTTTTTTCTCACCAATCCACAGATTTATTGCACCTCTGAGTAATTTAAACTTTTAATCTTAATTGGACTTTTCTTAGATACATTAAATGCCAACCAAATCTAGCAAGATCATCAAAGTCAGCATGCATTTAGTAATAACAGACAAAGCAGCATATTCCAACTGACCTAAAATTTTAAGATTTATATTCTGAAACATTTGTCCTCTTCTATCTAACAACAATCAGAAACTTTAGTTTTCTTCTCCGTGTCAAAGGGCGAGTCAAGCTATGCATATAGGTAGATGCATTGCTACACGGGGGCTTTGCACTAAATTGTAAGAAGAAATTTGCAAGGTAATAAGCTTTGAAATAATACAGAAATCAACATAACATCTCATCCAGATATAGCTTTTGAGACTTCAATCTTCAAGATGCAGATTATGCATGCTGAATGTAACTTTTTGCCATCTCTAGAAAATAATTTAGCTTACTACAATCAGCTATGCACGAGCATAGCTAATGTCTCGTACTTGCTAGTACAAAATAATGCTAAAATTAGGCAAACAACACACATTTTCTAAGTAGATCAAATCTTCATATAGCATCCTCAAAAACCAACAAAAATAAGAAACTATAGTCAGAAGTCTACCGCAAACTCATCCACAGCACGCAACTTGGCTGCTAACTGCTTCAGATCTTTGACCTCTTCCACAAACTTGAATGGGGTAATCTCCAATGGAGGAGGTTTGACAGGCTCAATGATGCCAGCACTCTCAACAAAGTCTGAGGGAGCAAACTTTTCCTGCATTGCATGGCTAGAGAAATTAGCACGCAAATCTTTGTTTAATTATTTATTTGAGATTAAATCAACAACTTAAGAAGATGGAGAAAAATTTTGCTTAAACTTCGGAGTAGGAGCACACATTGGTAAATGAACATGTACTAGGACACAAACCTTGCAGCACATAACACGAACCCACGTCATGGAATACTTACACTACACCATTAAAAGCATTGGGTGATATTTAGTTTATCAAAACTAAACAACTTCCTCTAGTTTGACAAGCTATATAAGAACTATATTCTAGCTTAATATTTCCTTGCACAAACATCCCTTATTGTTATTAGGACGTTAAAAACAATGCTATCATCCAAAAGTTAAGTTTTGTTCCAATTGTACACTTAATATTATTGTATTTATCAAAATATTGAAGGAAAATTGAAGTAACAAAAATGTGACACTCTTTATTTATTTTAGTTTCAAACAAAAGCAAATAGCTAATCTACTTCAAGATTAAAGTTTAATAGTTATCACTATTCTGTAAGGATTTTTCTAATTTTATTTGCTTTTTCATTGACAGACAAAAACTGCCCTCAAAAAACCAAAGTTGCTAAAAATCAGCATCACTTAGTCTTGCCTTAGAGGTTCTCAAATTTCTCAAACTAGAAACGAGGTCCATCAAGTTTTACTAAACAAGAGAGCTCTACAAACGTACAATGCATTTTCTATGTACAAAATAAACCTCAACAAAGATTTCAAGAGATCTGTAAGGGACCCGATCGTCCAAGAAAACAATGAGGTACTATACCATTAATTAATGTGGAAGAAAGATAAATAAATTCAAAAAGAGAACTAACCAGAGGATGCATAAACCTGGAACCATCATCGGTCCTCTGCAACCAAACATGCTGAAAAGGCTGGTTTTTGTTGTTAACAATAATTTTATACTCGTCCTGCGGCCTCGGGATGCTTGGTATATGAAACGGAATCTTTGGCTTCACTTTCGTAGCCACTTTCACCCCCTTCTCCTTCTCCACGCTACTTACATTACTATTATGTTCTACTTTTCTATTCTTCTTTCGACTCACCAATTGAAACCCGTCCTCCATATTCTTCACGCCACTCTCCTCTTCTTTCTCTCTCAACAACCTAAACTCATCCAAGGATGATGCCAGTTTCTCAAACACGTCGTCGTTTATGTGGACCAGCCAATCTCCGGTTTCCACGTCATCCGGATCCTCCCCCGGAAACGACATGGATTTCCCCCATAATTGCGACAATGCCCCGACTCTCTCCAAGATTTCCTTGGATTTCTTGTCGATTTCTGAAATGGGGGTCCTGAATTCGCTGAAATTGTTGTAGAAATGAAAGTCTCTATCGGTGGGTATTCCTCTTGAAGAGCCAGACAGCTTTCCAATGGTAGATGGCAACGGACCACTTGTGACTTTGCGTAACGTATCCTCGGCCTTCTTGGAGATATCTTCGTCAGATGAATCCGTCTCCATTGGTAGATGCCCCTTTAGAGATTAAGAAAAAAATGGGGCTTCCTTCCTTCTTCGTTTTCGGGTATATGATTGGATTTAAGGACTGGGACTCACCATTGATGCCATAGAGGTGTTTTGGCTTTAGGGTTAGGGTTTTAGACTGTGTTTTCTGAATGTTTCAAATTGGACATGGTGGACACCTATAAACTACACCTAGTTTTGTAAGGCTTCTTATTAGCTGGCATAATTAAACAAAACTATTTAGTTTGCTTACCCATTTATTAATTAATTACCTTTACTACCGATAGGTTTTTATGGATAATTTCCTCCTTTTTCTTCTTTTCTTTTTTGTTTCTCTACTTCTTTTCTTTTTTCATTCTTTTCTCCTTCTCTTTTTTCTCGTTTTCTTCTTTTTTTTCTCTTTTTCTCCTTTTCTGTTCATTTTTTTTTTTGCCCAAATCATATTATTATCATAATCATTTTTACGATAATTAAATTTCACACACAATTTTGACTCCTTCAATTTCACACACAATTTTGACTCCTTCTCTTTTGTTTATTTACTATAAGCATATGACAAAGTGCCGAGAGAGGTATTCTGGCAATGCTTGGAGGCTAAAGGGGTCCAGTAGCCTACATTAGAGTGATTAAGGGCATGTATGATAAAGCTAAGACTAGGGTTAGGGCAACAGGATGATACTCGGAACACTTTCCGAATATGATGGGGTTGCACCAAGGATCAGCTCTTAGTCCATTCCTATTTTCCTTGGCAATGGACGCATTGACGAGACACATTCAAGTTGGGGTGTTATAATGTATGTTATTTGCTAATGACATAGTTTTAATTGACGAGATGCGGGGTGGTATTAACGAGAGGCTGGAGGTTTAGAGGCAGACCCTAGGGTCTAAGGGTTTTAAGTTGAGCAGGACTAAGATGGAATACTTGGAGTGCAAGTTCAGCATCAGTACCCATGAAGGGGATATGGAGGTGAGGCTTGATACGCAAGTCATCCTCAAGAGAGGTAGTTTCAAGTATCTTGGATCTATAATACAAGGTAACGGGGAGATTGATGAAGATGTCATACATCATATCGGAGCAGGATAGATGAAGTGGAGCCTCGCTTCCGGTGTCTTGTGTGATAAGAATGTGTCGTTGAGACTTAAAGGTAAGTTCTACAAGGTTGTAGTTAGACCGACTATATTGTATGGAGCAGAGTGTTAGCCGGTCAAGAACTCTCATACCCAGAAGCTAAAAGTAGCTGAGATGAGGATGTTGAGGTGGATGTGTGGGCATACCCGATTGGATAAGATTAGGAATGAAGTTATTCGGGAAAAGGTGGTGTAACGACCCGACTTGTCATTTTAAGAATATATGCCATATTCAGCTACTTAAGGTCCCGAGCAACTTCGTAATACGTATTACGACTTGCGTGTGCGGTCGTTTGATTTTCAGAAGATTCAGAATTTAAATTGAAAGAACAATTCTCATTTTTGAAGCTTAAATGAAAAGAGTTGACCGGAGTTTGACTTTAAGCAAACGACTTCGGAATAAAATTTTGATAATTCTAATAGGTCTGTATGATAATTTCGGACTTGGGCGTATGTTCAGGTCGAGTATCAGGTGGCTCAGGAGTATTTCGGCGCCTATTACTCAAGGTTGGTATTTTTAAAGTTTAAAATTTTTATAAGTTTGGGTTGAAGTGGATTTTGATGTTATCGATGTCTGTTTGGGATTCCAAGCCTGGAAATAGCTCTGCATGGTGATTCTGGTCTTAGGGGAGTGCCCGGATGTGGATTTTGGAAGTCTGTAGGTCATTTCGGGATCATTTGGCGAAAGTTAAAAATGTGAAGGTTTTTGAGAAGTTTGACCGGGAGTGGACTTTTTGAAATCGGGATCGGATTCTGATTCCGTAGGTGGAAGTAGGTCAGTAATATTAATTATAACTTGTGTGCAAAATTCGAGGTTAATCGGATTTGATTTGATAGGTTTCGGCATCGAATGTAGAAGTTTGAAGTTCTAAAGTTCATAAAGCTTGAATTGGGGTGTGATTCGTGATTTTGATATTGTTTGATATGATTTAAGGCCTCGAGCAGGTTCGTGTTATGTATTGGGACTGATTGGTACAATTGTACAGGGTCCCGAGGGCCTCGGATTTGATTCGGGGTGGTTCCGGACTAAGTTTGGGTGTTTTGATGTTGTTGGTTGCTGGCTCTAGTGTTGTTCTCCGCGTTCGCGAAGAAGAAATTTTTGTTGTCCGTTATCTGACTTTGGAGGCTCGTATCTCGCAATCTATAAAGAATTTGGAGATGATCTAATTAAAAGTTGTAACACTTTGTGTCTAATTTTCAGAAAGATAAACCATTTATCATTTGGAGTTGTGTACGAAAAGTTATGGTAGATATACTACAGGTTATCTGGGAAGAGTTTGGAAATCTCTATTGCATAGGGCTGACTTTGGAAGCTTATATCTCGCAATCTATAAGGAACTGGGAAATAAGCAACAAATGAAAGTTATAGTCCTTGGAGTCTAATTTTCAGAAAGTTAAATCATTTATCATCTGGAGTTTTGTACAAAATGTTATGACCATTATACTAGAGGCTGTCTAAGAAAAGTTTGAAAATGGTTGTTGGAGAATTTGTTCATCGCGAATGCGAGGGAAGGGTCGCGAACGCGAAGAACAAACCCCTGGGCAGCAGAATAAAGTCCAAATTCGTCTTATTCTTCCATTTTTGGACCAAGAAAGCTCGGGTGAGGCGATTTTTTGAGAGTTTTTCAAGGAAAACATTTGGGTAAGAACTTCTAACTTGATTTTGGTTAAATTACATGAATCTATCACTGTTTTTATCACTAAATTAGTGAATTGGGTTAAAAGTGCTAGAAATCCTCTAGACTTTAATTTAAGATTTGAAGGGTGATCCGTTATCGAAATTTGATAATTTTGGTATGGTTGAACTCGTATCGGAATGGGTGTTCGGATTTCGTAAAAATTCTGTCGGGTTCTGAAGGGCAGGCCCCGTGTTGACCTTTTAGAATAAAATTTTAAGTTGGTATTTTATTATCCGGAATTATTTTCGATGAATTTTAATGAAGTTATACAATTAATTTGGATAGATTTGAGCTGTCCGGAGGTCAATTCAAGCAAGAAGACTATTTTGGAATATCGGCCTAACTTAAAAAAGGTAAGTATCTTGCCTAACCTTGAGTGGAGAAATTACCCCTTAGGCATCGAGTCTTATGTGCCATTTGTGAAATGTGAAAAGCCGTGTACGCGAGGTGACGAGTACGTACTCGGGCTTATATGTGCAAAATTTATTGGGTTAAAGTTTTAGGCATATTGTGTAGTAAATTGGATAATTATTGGCATTTATTAAATCATCCATTTGTCATGCCTCAATTCGCGTTTGTTGAATTTGTTTTTATATGACAATTTGATGTGATTATTAATTGTATATTTATGTGAATTCCGTGAGTTTGGTGATTTGATATTTCCTGGAAATAACTACATCATGGATTTTACATCTGCAAATAATTAATGAAATAAGTTTAAACTGAGGCGTTAATATAATTATCAGGAATTTGGATTAATGAAGGCGTTGCCCTATACTGAGTATTTTCCATCTCTGTTGTTGTTTTGAGATTTTATACACATTGTGTGCAGCCTTGGGCTATTTGTTGTGATATTAATTGATTTTGTTATATCTTTAGAATTGGTTGTGGCCATCGGGCAAATTGTGATATGAATTGATTTTGTTATGTTGCCGTGATAATATTCCATGTAAATTGTTGTGTTATTTGAGTTATTATTTTGAGGATATAAGGGTGGTATTTCACTGTTGATATTATGTGGGTATAAAGGTGACATTTCACTGTTGTTATGTATGTTGGGATATTGTCTGGGCAGAGTGATAAGGGTGGCTATAGGAGAGATAAGTGTGACTATTGTCAGGGATGATATGCGATGATGTGGAGTTATTACGTTGGTAATTTTTATGTGATGTTGTGATTTTACTTGTGTTTGTCTTTATATTTTGTGCAATTTGTCTTGATGTTTCGGTAAACTTGATAATAGTCTGATCTATGTTGAAATTGGGAGTGTGTGACTATTGCCAGGCAGATTATGAAATAAAATGTGGGCACGAGGTGCCGTGAGTAAATAATAATGATATTGGTACGTGAATTGTCCGTGCAGTTGTGATATGAAATGTGAGCACGAAGTGCCGTGGTTAAATGATGATAATATTGGCACGTGAATTATCCGTGCAGTTGTGATATGAAATGTTGGCACGAAGTGACGTGGTTAAATGATGATGATATTGACACGTGAATTGTCCGTGCGATTGTGATAGAGAAATTGGTACGAGGTGCCGTGGAAATATGAAAGTGGGCTGAGACCCGTATTTTATGATTTTGAAATGAGGTGTCACAAGGTGACTTTTATTCGAAAGATATTTATTTGAAGGAATTATATTTGAAAGAGAATTATTTGAAAGAATTATATTTGAAAGAAATTTATTTGAAGGAATTATATTTGAAAGATATTTGTTTGAAGGGAATATATCCAAAATATATTTATTGAAAAGTATTATATCCCGAAGATTATTATTTGAGAAGCATATAGGTGAAAGATTTATATTTGAAGGACTTGATTAATTGGGTGTACTTGTATTTATTATTTGTTGAGTAATATTAATGGAGTTCTTGTTGCCCTACTGTGTATACCACTGGTTGATTAGTGTTGCCATTATTGTTATTTATTTTTCTATTATTTCTGTATGCTATATTGCACATGTTATTATACTAGTGAGTGTCTTGACTGTACCTCGTCACTACTCCACTGAGGTTAGTCTTGATTACCGGGTACCGACTGTGGTGTACTCATACTACACTTCTGCACATTTTTGTGCAGAGCCAGGTGTTAGAGATATAGGACTCGAACAGAGTTAAAGTGTGATCACAAGGATTTAGGGTAGAGCTGCTTGGTCGTTGCAGTCCCTTGGAGTTTTTCCATTTTATTGTACTGTTAATTAATAATCAAACAATATTGAGTATTCGATCCTTAAAATAATTTCATATATTCAGTTAGAGTTTGTGACTCAGTATTACCAGTCTTGGAAGGTTTTTATATTTGTTTCCGCTTTTGGTTTCGATTATCTATTTTTTTAAAACAAATTGGCTTGAATTGTAATTGTAATCTGCTTACTTAGTCTTAGAGACTAAGTGCCATCACGACGCATATGGTGGAATTTTGGTTCGTGACAGGTGGGAGTGGCCCCTGTGGAGGATAAGATACGGGAGGCGAGGTTGATATGGTTCAGGCATGTTAAGAGGAGAAGTATATAAGCCACAGTTAGAAGGTGCGAGCGGTTAGCCTCGGTGGGTAGCAGGAGGGGTAGAGGTAGGCCTAAGAAGTCTTGGGGAGAGGTTATTAAGCAGGACATGGCGCAGCTGGAGTTGACTGAGGACATAACCCTAGACAGGAGAGTGTGGAGATCAAAGATTAGGGTAGAAGGTTCATAGGTAGTCGAGCGTTTCTCGTTGTCTTGCTCAATTCGCTAGCATTAGAGTTAGTATGATATCTTTTATCCATAGATGACTATTACTACCTAGAATTTGAGTGCATTCTTGGATTCAAACTTATTTTATCTTGCTGTTTTCCTACTTGTTGCAATTACCTTTTCTTTTTCAGTCGTTCTCTAGCCGAGGGTCTATCGGAAACAGCCTCTCTGCCCTTCCAGGGGTAGGGGTAAGGCTCCGTATATCTTACCCTCCCCAGACCCCACTTGTGAAAAACTACTTGCTTTGTTGTTGTTGTTGTTGTTGGCTTTTGTTTATTTTTTTATTTCCCGTTCCTTTTCTAATTTCATTTAACTCCTTTTTTCTTTTATTTTCTTTTTCTCTTCATAATCTAATTTCATTTTCTTTTTTTGCTCTTTTTTATTCTTCTTCTTTTGTTATACAATAAAAAAAGATAACTGATACAGTAAATATTTATTCACCTTTTTTAATATAACTGGTATAATATACATTTTGTCTTTTTTTTTTCCTTATTTGTTTTGTTTAATTCAATTATTAGAACAACTTATACATTATAACTATTTTCTCTTCTCTTGTTTGCTTTTCTTTTATTTATTTTTTATTTTTTAATTTCATTTATTATTATTTTAAATCATTTTTTAATTTTATTTTTTATAATCTAATTTTGCACACATTTTTGGCTCCTTTTATTTTTGTTTTATTATTTATTTGTATATTTTTTAATAATAATTATTAAAAATTAACTTACTTTAACATATAATATATCAAAAATAATATATTAGTAGTAGTTGAAGTATATAATTACAGTATACTATGATACTCGCATGTTATATATCATATACTAACGGGGTATATGATATCGAGAACTCTGTTAGAAAATTGAAAAAGGACCCATTGAATTTTTGGTTTGAAAAAATAAAAAAATACCAAATTTAACTATATTGTTACATTATACCATATACTGTTAGAATAAATTATACACTATTGAATTAAATATTATATACCAAAATGGTATACAATATGCTATTTTGGTATATAGCACAAATTAATCTTATTCGCTAGTTTAACTTAATTTCAACCTAAATTTTAAAAATTTACTCCAGAATTTTCACCAAATTGACTCAAACTTTAGCCATAACCTTCAATCAAATATTTCAAATTAAATATTTTGGTTTAAGAAAAAAATTAAAAGAACATGAGAACTCTGTTGAAAAGTTAAAAAATAACTCAATAAAAATTTCAAAAAGTTCTAAAATGACCAAATTGTAATAGTATACTATTACATTATATAGTATACTGTAAAAGTATACTGTTGGAATATATTGTACACCAAAATGGTATTGTAACGACCCGACCGGTCATTTTGAGCTCTAGCGATCCGTTCAGTGGTTAGAGGTCTTGAGTGACTTCATATTGTGTATTATGACTTGCGTGCATGATCGGATTTGATTTTCGGATATTTTGGGATGAATTCGGATGAGTGATTCTCACTTTAGAAGATTAAGTTGAAAATATTGACAGAGGTTTAACTTTTGTGAAAACGATCCCTTAGCGATGTTTTTATGGATCCGATAGGTTCGTATCATGATTTTAGACTTGGGCGTATGCCCGAAATCAAATTCGGAGGTCTATAGATTGATTTGTGTTATTTTGCCGAAAGTTGGCAATTTAAAGGCTTAAAATTTTAATAAGTTTAATCGTAGGTTGACTTCATAGCTATCGTGTTTGGATTTCTATTTAGGGACTTGGAATAGGTCTGTTTTGTCATTTGGAATTTGCCCGCAAAGTTTGGTGTCATTCTGAGTTGATTTGATAGGAATCAGACGCTCGATTGTGTTTTTAGAAGTTCTTGAGTTTCATGTTGATTTCATGTGTTTTGGAGGTTTGATTCATGGTTTCGGATGCTATTTTGATGATTTGATCACGCGAGCGAGTTTGTGTTGTATTTTTAGACTTGTTTTGATGTTTGGTTTGGAGCCCTGAGGGCTCGGATGAGTTTCAGACACGTTGCAGAGTGTTTGATAGAGTTTGAGTTCTGCTGGTTTTGCACAAATGCCTCAGGTCTCGCATTTGCGAGATATGGATCGCATTTGCGATATTTGGCTTGAGTCTGCTAGGTTCGCATTTGCGAACCCTATGTTCGCATTTGCGAACCCTATGTTCGCATTTGTGAAGGGGTTTGGGATTAACAGTGATCGTATTTGCGATCATCTTGATCGCTTTTGCGATGGTCCACTATTTGCAATTCCGAACTTCTCGTCGCATTTTGTGATGATAGCAGGGGTGTGAGGATTTTTGCTTTTGCAATAATTTTATCGCATTTAGGGGCTTCGCATTTGCGAATCCCAGGTCGCAGTTGCGACACTTGCACTGGACAAAAAGCTGAGGACGGGATTTTTAGTCTAATTTTCTCATCTTTGAACCCTAGACTCGGTAGAAGCCGATTTTGAAGAGGAATTTTCATCTACAATCTTTGTGTAAATGATTTTATTCAGTTTTCAACTATTTTACATGATTATATGTGAGTTTTAATATCAAAATTATGAGAATCAAAGTGAAAATTTGAGAAACTTTGTCTATATTTTAAAAAATGAGAATTTGAGTTATGAGAGTCGTTTTGGACTCGAATTTTGAAATAAAATACATATATTGACTCGTGGGGTTATGGGTAGTCGGAATCTATCCTTGGACCCGGGTTTTGACTGGGCATTCCCGGGTTTGACTTTTGTTGACTTTTGAGGAATTGTGCAAAGATTATAGCTTTATTTATTGGAATTGATTTCTCTTACACTATTTGATGTTACTAAGTTGATTTTTGGTTAGATTTGTGCCGAATGGAGGTGAATTGTAAAGGAAAAACTATTTTTGAGTATTGATCGAGGGCTTTTGAGGTAAGTATCTTGTCTAACGTTGTGTAGGGGAACTAACCTGTAGGGATTGGTTGTTTGCACTATTTGAACTACGTGAAAGACGTGTACACGAGGTGACGAGTGTGTATATGTAAAAATTGACCGGTTTAGACTCTTAGGTTCTTATGTACATTAAAATGAAGTTGTCTCATCATGTTATATCCTCAATTGCTAAATTTTACCCTACGTATCTTATTTGAAGTTGATTGGTTCATGTTTTACCCTTTTATTGCCAAATATACCCTTATATGCCTTAATTGAAGTTGTTGCCTCTTTTATTGCCATGCTATCGCTTTTGTTGTTGATTA